>NC_136498.1:31755227-32225227 GCF_053919585.1 Euprymna scolopes | reverse complement strand
AGCAGTTAAATTTTCTTTCTAGACCCTTGCTAATCTTGCAACGATAATAATAGGTTCCAATATTGACAAAATAAATAAAAAGATTTACAATAATAGAACGGAACCAGATGAAATACATTTGAGGGGAATATGTAACTGTAGAATACCGGACGAATGTCCACTGGGGGGATTGTTTAATTTCAGAAGTCGTGTATAAATGTGAAGATAAGGTGAATAATAGTAAGAAGCTATATCTAGGGGAAAGTTCGTTTAAGGAAAGATTACGAAACTACGCTGTATTTTTTAAAATAGAACCCAAGAACGAATCATATAGGGATGTGAATTAAACTGGGAACAAGAACAGAACAAAAATAATAATAGAAAAGAAGAAATATGTATTAGGTAAAAGGGTTACGTAAATAAAAAGAATTCGAACTAAAATGGGAAATAGTGATTAAGTGTAGAAAATATAAACCACGTAAATCTAATAGAAGTAATCTTTGCCTACTTGAAGCTTATAATATAGGGAATTCTAAAGAATATATATATGCATACATACATGCAAACATATACATACACACATACATACATATATATACATAATACGTACATGCATAAAACATATATATATGTATATATACATATACATATATATATATATATGTATGCATATATATATATATATATATATATATATATGGGATATCTATACTGGTAATATAATTGAATATTAAAATTCTCATATATTTGTTTCTATTAGACGAAACGACATGAAAATTTGTAGGCTTTTGAAGATTATAATACAATTCTAACGCTAAACGTTTTTGACAATTAGTGAAAAAGAACGTATATTTTCAAACTTATAAAATATGCTGCAATTTACCTACGCATATATATAGTGTCCTGGAAAGCAAGCCTCATGTTTACTGCTTCTGTTATCTCCACTGTTGCTTTTTAAGGTCACTTATAATCGCCATGGCACGAATTATATTGATTTTTTTAAGAAACTGTTTAAATCCGCCAACTCATTATGTTTCGTACTTTTCTCACTGTTGATATATAGCGTGATTAAATTATGATTCAAACTAAATTTGTATTGAAAATAAAAAAATATATATTATTTGGATTTTTCACGATGAATAAACCTTAAGATTAGAGTTGTCTCCTCTTACATTGTTTAAAGACATGGCAAAATATCAACAATGTTATACTCTCGGCTTAACACCTATTTGTTTCACGAAAATTATTTAGCGTGACATTGATTTCATCGTAAATCTCTTAAAAACTGAGTTCTGCATTCACTATGCCTTAGCTAACAAACAAGCATTTATTTCTACAAAATAAACGCTGAATGAAAAACTGATTTAAAAAGATTTTTTTTAAATATTACGTGATTCCCATCAGCTAGAATCGAAACCAAATTCTAAAGCGACCCACCGTACATGTGGGGATTAAAAGGTTAAAGATACTTTGAAATATTATGAAGGTCCAAATCTTATTTAATGTATAAATGTTAGCGCTTGCTTAGAAAACAAATTGAAGTGGACTTACGATTCAATTTTTTTTTTTTTTTATAATGACCTTTTTTTTTTTAAACTTTTCTTAGCAACTATTGTAACCGACTAAAAGCCATAAATAATCTCCACACAAAACGCACGCATTTGAACCGCTTAGTCCTGCTCTATGCCATTTCGTTTCGGAGTAGATATAATTCGTAAAAAAATGGAGATAGACAGACATGGCGAGTTTATGAATGAGAATATATATTATCGAGTTTAAGCAATGTATTACAATAAATATTGATTAAGGTAATATTTATTTGTATTTGATTAAAATAAGAACTAAATATGGTCATATTTGAGAGGATAGCGTTCTATTAATCTGTTCTTCTGTGTTCCAATGTGTTTTATTCATAAAACGAAAAGATTCATGAAATATATGTATATGTAAGAGAAATATCTATTTTTAAAGCCGTTTTACAATTTTTCATTATAATGAGAAAATGAATATGTTTTATCAGTTTCTCCATCAGTGACTTCATACCATGTGTAAAACTTCTGACAAAGAGGAATAATTTGCTTTCTTGTGGGTCAGAATCCAAGTACAAACACATCTACTTGGTTAATTTTTGACGCTAAAGTAATATGTTTACGCATTTGCATTAGTTGTTTTCATGCATTGTCTGGAGCGATTTTCTACAAAAAAAGAATCGCAGAAATCTATACTTGTTCTTCCTTCCGAAGTCCAGAGCATCAGATTTTACACTGCTAACTATGCCATTATGCACGTGCAGTCGTCATAATAGCAATGTAAAACTGTAATGTCGAAAACTATATGTCGAAAGTATCGCGAGACAAGATAATTCCTGGTATCGATTGTTAATTCGCAAAATCTGTTAGCAGAAACAACCTTTCAGAGATGATAATTATAAACAAGTAAAATGCGGCGTTCCATTTCTGAGCAGCGAGCTCGTAAGTGAACAAGACTGACGCTTGCGAAACGTGACAGTGCCAATCACGACAGGAAATTCGAAATGTTATTACCGGTAGGAGAAAATGTGTCAACTGATAGTGTTTGAACAATAGCAAAAATTGGATAAAAAGTCTCAGATATGATTACAGACTTGCAGCGTCGATTCCAGTGTGTTGTATAATTTTGAAAGGAAAACAAAACCAATATTAGTATTATCGACGCAATCTAATAAGAGACTCTCTCTCTCTCTCTCTCTCTCTCTCTCTCTATCTTTATCATTCTTTCTGTCTATCGTGGCATCTTTCTCTGTTTTCTATCGCTTAATCCAAGTATATGTATAATAAGTTAATGCAGTTTTCTTGACACACGGTTTGATGTGGATATAAAAGATGATTTATATAAGCAAATTCGAAACGGATAAACGTGTATTGAAGAAAATTAACAGGTAAAAGGTGTTTTTCAGTTTTTCCACCGTTAATAATTATATCTTTTTTATATTTTACAATCCTAATTTTTGTTAGTGTTAAGATGCAGTTTCATATAACATATTGTTTTAGGAAACAATTTCCTTCCGCAAAGTGTGTTTAAATTTACTTCAAATATACAAGGAAAATAAAGTCGAACAAGCTAGTCTATATCTATACTCTTATGCATTTGGGTATTGATAAATATAAATAAAAGATTTTTTCTATTAATTTTAAAAGAAAATACAACTTTCTTTTTGTGGGTCATGGAGTTGAAAGCACTGACAAAAGATCTCCCTAATTTGCATATTCTTTTAAATATTAATTTTAATTAATTCCCTATTAGTTTCTTCGTTTTTTTCAATGGGATGTTCATCTTTAGTTTACTGTTACGTGTAATTATATTAATGCAGATATTCTACAAGATTTGTATTTGCGTAATATTTCTGTAAAAAAAAAAATCATAGTAAACACAAAATTCTTTCTATATATATTAATGTATACGTTTTGTTTAATAAAAAATTACCTACCGATTTCTTCTAGAGATTTTTGTCTACAGACATGGAATTTAATATATAAGGTATTTCAACTCATGCGAAACATTATATTTGAGATTTATCCAGGAAAATCTGTTCAAAAATGTGAAAATTAAAAAAAAATTGTGCTGGCGATGATCAAACGCTTGCCTTACGAATATGTATGCATAACGAAATAGCTATTGGTTCATGTTTTTATTCCAAGCATTTTAGCAAAATTTTCAAGTTTCGATTCTCGGGTTTAGGTGCACGGGAAATAATTTTTATAACTTTTTAAATCATTACTATAAATTTGGCCTAATAAAATATAATAATAAATATCAAATCTGCATCAATCAAAATATCATCTTTGCGCCTATTTTATGACCGGACAGTACTGGGCGCCTTGTTAATATATATATATATATATATATATATATATATATATATATGTGTGTGTGTGTGTATGTTTGTATGTATGTATGTATGTTTCATTAAATAGCACAGACAACTCTTGCTTGTTTTTCTTGTAATCCTCCTTTTTTCTTTGTCGGACCATTTTCCGAACGTCTTTTTTTTGTCGAGGGAAAAAAGAAATTTCCCATAATCGCGAACGTTTTCGACCTCCATTGGTCATCCTCAGGCCAGGAGTAAAAAAAAAATGAAATTGAAAAATGAAAAAGCGAGATCAAATGAAAAGACGATTAAAAGACGATTATAAGACTGCTTTAAACCGTGTAAACATATACATATGTGTGTGTATGTGTACAACTATATATATGTATGAATATATATATATATATATATATATATGAGAATATATATATATATATATATATATGAGAATATATATATATATATATAAGAACGTGAGGGAGACTATATGATTATTCCACAGCTAAACAACGTCGTTAAATATATATATATATATATATATATATATATATATATATATATATATATATATATATATATATATATATATATATATATATATATATATACATAAGAATGAAAAAGTGGAACGGCTCATCAGAAACTTGTTCACGTTGGACTTAAAGACAACCATATTATAGAAAGCTGGAAAGTAGGAAAACGGAAGACAATTCTACAGGCATGCAGTTCTAAGAAAGAAGCTTTGATCATGGAATCTATATTTAGGTTTGGGTACAGATAAAGAGTGGGGAAAATTATTGATAATGTTTTCAGTAAGTCTAGTGTTTCTTGTGAAAGTTTGGCGATGGGGGGGGACCATAGATTGAAGCTCAGTCGAACACTTTCCATGAAAATAACGATAAAGCTGAGACAAATTCGCAACATCTCTTCTGCGAGATAGAGGTTGCAGCGAAGAGAAAAGGACATCTCCCACCAGGCCACGAAGGCTATTTTGAACCCTATCAAGGCAGGCAAGTTTTTCTAGCAGCTCCTGCCCATATGTGGCAACAGTATTCAATCCTTGGACGTATCTGGCTCTTATATAGATAGAGAATTGCATCAGCAGTGATATATCTACTGGATCGATAGAAGGATCCGCCCATTTTTCCAGCGGCCTTGGCAACAGATTTGATGTACGTATTCCATTTAAGATCAGGAGTAAAGGTCAAGCCCAGAAGCCTGTCAAAACTTGATGCCTCCCCAAGACGAGAGCCATTCATTTTAATTGATGACATTTGTAAAGATAAAAGCTTGGTTTTAGATGCATTAAAAGTAACCAGCCACTCGTTTCCCCATTGTACAACGTGTTCAAGATCAGAGGAGAGAGAACCGGAGAGAACTTGGTCGTTTACTGTCTTAGATGTGCTACCATAGATGGTAGTGTCGTCAGCAAAAATGTCTACGAATGATGTAAGGATGTGATTTGGAAGATCATTAATGTAGATCAGGAAAAGAGTGGGGCCCAGGATGGACCCCTGAGGGACTCCAGCATTTATACTGTGAGCTTCTGATTTTTGCCCATCAACTACTACTCTTATGATTTAATAATTGAGAAGACATTTCCAGCAATGCCATAGCTGGAGATCTTGTGAAGTAAACCTTGATGCCATGCCCTATCAAAGGCCTTTGATATGTCAAGAGCAATTGCCCTGGAAAGGTTGGCTCTGTCGAGGGATTCGCTAATCCTATGAGATATAACTGTAAGCACATCTGCTGTAGATCTAGCAGAACGGAAACCATATTGTGTCACTAAGAAGGTTATTTTTGTTGAGATGGTTGATTACTTCTGTATTTAACACAGATTCCCGCAACTTACTCATGACGCACATGATACTTATTGGCCTGTATTTAGAGGGGGGATAAACGATCACCTGAATTCTTAAATACAGGGCATACTGATGATATTTTCCGGGGTGATGGGAAGCAATTCCCCTTAAGACAACGTATATATATATATATATATATATATATATATATACATATATATATATATATAACTACTTCATTTACTCACATAAAATTAATATAAGAAAGTATAGATTTATGCGTAAACTTTAAGTATTTACTTCAAAAGTTCTCAATACATAGTAGAGCAAGTTCGTAATCTATAAAATATATATGACGATTAAGCTACACTGAATATTCGGCGTTTCATTCATCTAGGATTCCTCAGGCTTATGCGCGAATTCTGTCGTTGTTCATCCTTTTTATATGGTACTCTTCTATTGAGGATTTCGTTAGCCACTCAGCTTTCTAGTATGTACCGCGCCCCTTCCTATAAGCCAATGGGCATGCATTTTATCGGACAAAGGATCTGTTTTAAAACTAGGTTAGTGTTTTAATAAAATCTTTGTAAAAGCAGATTAACTAGAAACTTTTATAAAATAGATAAGCAAGAATATAACAAACTAATCACAAAAACATTACAAAAAACTACAAAAAAATAGACACAAACGAATGTGATTACATAGATATAATAAATACTAAAAGTAAACAAATTACCGATAAATTAAAAATTAGCGATAAAGTTGGCAAATTGAAACCTAGAGAGGCATGCACACTGCTTAAAGACCACAAATGGGACTTTAATTATAATCCCAGCACCCACCTGATCAACTAAACCAGAAATAGGTAGAATTAGCAAAACACTATTTTCTAGAGTAAAAAAACAAACCAAACAAGACCTAGAATTAAACCAGTAGGCAAATACTACCGAAGCAATCACCTGGTTAAAAATATAGTAAACAAACATAAATGTACGTTCATACAGTTTGACATCATAGACTTTTATCCCTCGATATCCGAAGAACTTTTTAACATTGCCCTATAATTTGTTGAGGCATCCACTGATATATCCTCGGAGGAAATCAACATCATTAAAAAATGTAGAAAATCAGTTCTAATGAATAACAATAACCAATGTATAAAAAATAGGCGGGTGCTAGGATTATTATTAAAGTCCTATTTGTGGTCTTTAAGCAGTATGCATGCCTCTCTAGGTTTCAATTTGCCAACTTTATCGCTAATTTTTAATTTATCGGTAATTTGTTTACTTTCAGTATTTATTATATCTATGTAATCACATTCGTTTGTGTCTAGTTTTTTGTAGTTTTTTGTAATGTTTTTGTGATTAGTTTGTTATATTCTTGCTTATCTATTTTATAAAAGTTTCTAGTTAATCTGCTTTTACAAAGATTTTATTAGAGTTGCTTATGTTTCTAACGATTTTGTGTAGTTTCTGTTGGAAATTGTTAGGTTGGTTGTGGAATTCTAAGTTTTTAATTACGTTTAAAAGGTCATTTTCAAAGTTTATCAATAACCAATGGATAAAAACTAAAATGAAAAATTCGTTTGATTTGGCGATGGGTGCCAGGGATTCTTCAGAGGCATCAGATCTTGGGGGACTATTCATTCTATATACCCCCACAAGCATATTCGATACTACGGATATCGGCATATATAGAGATGACGGACTAGCTATAGTAAAAAAACTCCAACAAAGTCAAGGCAGATAACTTTAAGAAAATCATACACAAAGAAATGAAAACATTAGGCCTAAAAGCAGACTATCAGCTAACATAAAAATAACAAACTTCCTGGGCGTCATGTTAAATTTAAATAAAAACACATATGAACCCTACTTAAAAAATTACACTACTCCAATTTACGTAAACCTTAAGTTTAATCACCCACCATCAATTATAAAACATATTCCTAACTCGATGGTAAGTAGACTCAGTAATAACTCAAGCGATGTAAATGCATTTAACAGGTCAACCAATATCTACGAAACAGCCCTAAAAAATAGTGGATACAAAAATATCGATATCAAATATAAGCAACAGAACACCAATAACTATAATAAAAATTAAAAATAGAAAAAAAAAGAACTATACTTTGGAATACGGCCCCATACAATCAAATGTTAAAAACAAAACTTGGCAAGAAATTTCTAGATCTTATTGAAAAACACTTTCCCGCAACCAACCCCTTACAAAAAAATCTTCAATAAAAATTCCTTGAAGTTATCCTACAGTTGTTGCGAAAATATAGAGATGATAATTAAAGCACATAATAACAAAATACTAAACAAAAACAATGTAAATAACAACAAAATAAACAATAAAAAAGTAAACACCATGACAAAAATAAAACTATCACTAGCAGAAATAATAATAAGAAGAAGAAGATTAATAATAATAATAATAATGATAATAATAATAATAATAATGATAATAATAATAAAAATAATGATAATAATAATAATAATAATAATAATAATAATAATAATAATAATAATAAACAAACCCCGGACAAGAACAACCATACTATAAATAAAAATACAAATAACGAACAAGATAAATGCAACTGTAGACACCGCACACTTTGCCCAATTCAAAATATATGTTTAACGAAAAGCGTATCTTATCAGGGAACAACATTTGCGAATGAAAACCCGAATAACAAGAAATATTACGTAGGCATGACTTCCTTAGATTTTAAAACACGATACTATGACCACACATGTACATTCAACAATAAAAAAACACCGTATAAAAACAACACTAGCGAATAAATACTGGGAACTCAAAGAAAGCGGATATTCGCCGGTAGTGGAATGGAAAATAATCAGACAAGCTACCACGTGTAGGCATCTAGACGACCCATGTAGATCATGCCTTCATGAAAAATTTGCTATCGTGTACTTTAAAGAACCCCAACATCTATTAACCTGTAGAAGAGAAATAGCAAATAACTGTGTTCACAAAATAAAATTCACTCTAGGATAGCGATACAAAAAAGTTTTAAAACTAACAAAAAAATAGAAAATAAACAAATAAACAAATTAAATAAACATGAATATGCATAAACGATCACACATATATGTGTGTATATATATATATATGTATGCATATAGGCATATGTGTATGTACACATATATATATATTTATATATAACTAACAATTAAAAAAAACACTAACCTAGTTTTAAAACAGATCCTTTGTCCGATAAAATGCATGCCCAATGGCTTATAGGAAGGAGCGCGGTGGATACTAGAAAGCTGATTGACTAACTACATCCTCAATAGAAGAGTACCATATAAAAAGTACCACAGAATTCGCGCATAAGCCTGAGTAATCCTAGAGTTGATGAAACGCCGAATATTCAGTGTAGCTTAATCGTCATATATATTATATATATATATATATATATATATATATATATATCAATAAAAATAAATCTATATGTGTGTGTATTGATGTATATAATTCTAAATATTAATAAATATGTTGTACTTTTAACTTTTTTACAAGGATATTACATTGATGTGGGTATGTGTATGCATACACACATCTAGATACATATACTCATATGGTTCAATAAAATAAACCTATATTTATGCATTTATTTTCATTGTGTATTTTTACATATACAAGGCTGTGTTTATAAACAAAATATATACACGGACATACGTATAGGCCTACACAACCACCTGTACATCGTGATTAAAATTCAAGCTTTTTAAAAAGTACCAGCGGAAACTTCAATTAGAAAATTATTTATTAAATTTACTTCGTAATAAAACTAATGCAAAATGAAAATCTATGATAAAATGTGCGGAAAGCAATAATCAGAATTAAAAATCGTTTCGAATACAACGAAAATATTTGTTCAAAAAAAGAAAAAAAGAACGAGAGAACAAGAAAAAGCAAATAAGCCGTTAATAGTTGACGAGTTGATTCAGAGTAGCATTAAAATCTACTCGGAAATAATTGAAGTTCGTTTGTTTATGTTTTTGTGTTTCTCTTTCCTTCATCTCTTCGTTTTACGCATGCGCTGGGAAAACGTTTATATCGTATGAGCCTGTCGCCATTGGACAATTTAATGAAACTATAAATTTTAACGGGGCGGTTGGTAAAGGAAATCAGAATTCATGTGTCTACTAGTGTGATTACTAGCCGAGTTAATCAGATACGCAAGGTAACATGTTATAAAGTAATTTCGTTTGCTATATTTTTGTAAACATATAACAATGGTAGAACTAAAAATGACTAAAGAAAACACTCAACACTTTATAAATAATAAATTGCTATCCCAAAAATACAAAGTATATTGTGTGCAAGGTTTATTTTCTCGATGTTGTTCGTTCTGACTTTGTTAATTTGGCGTTAAAGTCACACACCCACACACACACACGCGCGCGCCATACACTATCTTTCTCCCTCTCTCTCCCTCTCTCTCTCTCTCTCTCTCTCTCTCTCTATATATATATATATATATATATATATGTATATATATATATATAAATAAAGAGGTAAATATGTATATATACATATATATGCATGTATTATCCATACATGTATATATATGCATACAGACACACACACACACACACATATATATATATATATATATATATATATACATGCGTGTGTATGTAAATCTTTGTCGTGCAAAAATGGTATATTTGTTTTTAAGTACCTGAGTCTCAATCTTCTTTGCAATAGTGCCGTTTCTTCCATCTAACCTGGCGTTCGAGGATACCTATATTTGGGAGGATTGACTTTAAAAAAAAATTAAACTCATCATATAGGACATCCGTTGAAGTCGCTTCCCTATTTCCCTGAACTGTACAGAATGCCTGGTTCACTTTGTTTTATATCGTAATTCTTTAGATTACCATTCTTTCTTCTCAATAACGTTTTCATGCCCTAAACATCTTGAACATAAAACTTCATGCCCTCTCTGATATTCTTATGTCATTTTGGTGTTTTTATCTGAATGTTAAGCTATCTATCAATCACACTGCGTATTTTGTAAAGATGTTTCGGGGTGTTAAACGTGACGCTTTTTTGTGATAATATCAGGAATGCATATAAACACTTTTCTAAGTGTGAATTTCAAAAAAGAGCACTACCGACACAAAGTTTTTGAACTGCAAGAAAACAATTCATTTTTCTACTGATTCATTTTCCATAATTTTTGGAATTTATACTAATTGCGACATAACATGTAATTATACATATTAATAATTACACTTGAAATACATTGGTTTAAATAATGGACAATCGTTTCAAGCACTTTTTGTTTTCTTGTAATTATTTTTCTATTGGTTTATTGCCAATATTATTTTACATTTCAACTAATTTTAAATAGATAAGTAAGTGCGTAATAATGTTTCCAACTTACATACGGCAGTATAGGTGATGCCTAATCTACACAATCACCCTATATTTTCACATATTTATTTTTATGCATTAATTATTTATACTATGCAATTAAGCTAACTTTCACAAGACACGTAAGTACATAATAATGTTTTACCCAAAATGCGTTAGTTGTAATTATCCCTAATGTAGACAAGCATCCTATATTTGTATATTTATTATTCTATTAATTCATGCTACAGAAACTGAAATTTATACTAATTTGGACATGCCATCATGTTTATATATTTTCACATTGCAACCATGTCATTGCATTGAATGTCTTAAATATATAACAATCTGAAAATTAAAAATTAAAAGTATTTAAAACCTTTTTTTAGAGCTGAAGTTTTTAAGTCCTCTCAAATAGAAAGTGCTTAAAATGAAATAATATATTTTATAGGTTCCATTAACAAATATTCAGTACATAACGGCACGAATCGAGATATAAATTTGAAACATCGGAAAACGATTGCCATTAAAGATACCAATCCAATTATGTCCTGGCAAACGAAGCAGCTATTAGCTAGATCGATGTAAGTAGTAGAAAATATTTTGTCTCTTGTACATTCGCGCAAGGGCAATAAATAATCGCGGTTCTTGATTGTTCACCAGCAATAACAAGCACGTACAACCAAGTGCGATTTTGTTGAACTCATCAAACACGTGCGTGAAACGCTATGAGATTGTTACACTCTCTTATCATACACTTAAGAGATATATGTGCTGTCATCGCTAGCTATTCCTAATAATGCCTAAAGGTTTGAAATGTAATCAGGTGCAAACATGATCCTCATAGACTAAGTTCATTTTGGATCTGAGTGTCTTACTTTAGTGTAAATATTTTATCTTCTTTATAAGGAACTCACATTTGCAGCACTTAGCTGGACTTCGCATTCACCAACTTTCTGAAACATTGTCTTAATATAGTATTTGTATTTATCCCCATTTACCTTTGTAATGAAAATATCGTCAAAATACATTGCTGCATATTCCATACCAGTTAGCATTGTGTACATTATTTCCGGAATATTTATGGATCTACCTTTAATTCAAAAGAAAAACGATTCGGTTTAAAACTTACTTTTATGTGTGTGTGTTTTTTTTTAGATATGTCGAACATTTTTTATTAAATGTAACCTGAAGGTAAGTTTTAGACTAATCTAAATTTGACAACACTCAAGCTCTGAGTAACGAATTTACTTGAGACGGCAACGGACGTGTATTAATGCATTATTTCTGTTATTAAACTCGCCAAATATCTGCAAATAAACTCATTTTTCGATTAGTTGTTGCTGGTATATATATATATATATATATATATATATATGTGTGTGTGTGTGTGTGTGTGTGTGTGTGTGTGTGTGTGTGTGTGTGTGTATAGATTTGAAAATTTTTCGGGGGGGCGTACAGAATTTAATAATGACAAAATACAGACAAAATTATGATTTAAAATATAAAAAAGTAAAGCAAATGTTTGCTAACCAGGTTTCGTTCCCTGCTCAACAGAGCTAAATTGAGGAAAATACGATTAAAAATAAGTCATGAATATGGCGGTGGAGAAAAAAAGCGAAAAATAAACAGGTGAAAAATTACATAGAGACTAAATTAAGTTCTAAAAGATTTTCTTTTTGCTTGCAATGAGAAGGTATTAAAGACTTAATAAAAATATTCTCTAGAATTCTTAAATGAAAGGGCAAGTGCGACTTACTTAAGATCGTAAACATGTCAGCACTGAAATTCGTGGCAAACGCATGGTTATTTATAAGGTGCTCGCACATCGCAGAACCATACGTATTATATAGGGTGATTAATTTGAATAACGAATCTTTGATGGTACATGTTGTTTCAAACGGAAATCCAACCTTTGCGATGTTCGCCCAACATAGTGCGCATAGCAACTGCATTTAAATAAATAAATAATAGAATGCTTATGGTGAGAGGGAAGAACATCTTTGCAAATGGACGACAACATAGGTCTGGTTGAAAATAGAACGCGTGAATTCGATTCAAAATAACACCGTTTCACAGACAAAGAGATTTGCTTAGCAAATCGGTCACTGATAAGGAAGACGTAGGTAAACAGGACATCTATTACCTATAATTTCCTTGGGTTTATAAAAATTGGAAACTTTCTTATTAGTAGTAATTTCAACAATATATAAGGGGTAAGTATTGTTTGTTTTCTCCCCCGCCATATTCATGACTTTTTTTAAATCGTATTGTCCTCGGTTTAGATCTGTTGAGCGAGGAACGAAACTTGGTTAGCTAACTGTTATTTTCATTTTTTATTTTTAAAATCATCATGTTGATTGGTCTGTATTTAACCATTATTAATTTCTGTAACCCCGAAAAAATTTCAAATATTTTAAGCCCAGGGGTGCACCTGATTAAATCAATAGATAATATGCATTAATAAAAATTAAAAGTAAAATCAGGACTACCCAGGAAAATCAGACCTTAAATTCGTGCTTGAGCAACAAAGTTTGTCCCGCTTTTATTTTCTTTAAAATAAAGTGAGCTAAGTTATATGATGGACACAAAATTTAAAGTGAGTGTATCTCCAATGTTTTGTCCAAGCTTTCTTGTAATCTGTGACGTTTAAATAAAAAATATCATGAAATGTGGAAAAATTCGTTCGGTAGTTTGTCCTTTTTCGACAAACTTAGATTTTCTAGATATGTTGCAATAATTCACGAACGTAGCCTTTCTAGGTTCTCGTTAAAAAATCCAAATAATTTGCAACATTTGATTTTCAAAAAATATATTTGCCAAAAGAACTCTAGTGTTACTCAGAACGTCCTAACTCACTCTTGTCTGAGCTTGAACTTAATATACTTTCGCATGGCTTGGACTTTCGCATTCTTCCCATACCCCCAACGTATGAAGAGATATATGCTGAATTTGATGTCTTTTTGCTCAATTAGAAAGACTTTCTTCTGTTTCCGACTCTATCGTCAGTGATATTGAGGCGAAACTAAATGACATGGCACATTCTTATGCTGGCATGCCTATTTCGTTTTGCAAAGAAAAATGCCGAAGTTAACATTATCGTAGAATCAAAGCACTTCGCCATAATAAACCTTTAGTCATCTCAAAACCCGACAAAAGCTGTGGCGTTGTCATAATGGATCATCAGGATTATGTCAATAAAATGCTGGCTATCCTGGGGGACACCTCTGAATTTGTTAAATTAGATCTGGTAGATACTCATGATTTTACTATCTCTATCGAAACCAAGTTCCAAAAACAACTTGTCAAATGGGTCAAAAGTTGTGTTCGTCCTACTTCCATTTCTAATTTAATTCGAGTCACCGGTTCTAGTCTCCCCCGTTTGTATTGCTTGCCTAAAGCCCCTTAAAAGGGGGGGTCCGTTGAGACCGATATTATCTATGATAGGTTATTCTAAACATAAGTTAGCTACATGGTTGACAAGTATTTAAGAACCCGTTTTGGAACATTATAGTATATTTTGCATTAAAGACACTTTTAGCTTTGCTAACTTTATGCAAAATTATACTCATTCAGACAAATTTATGTGTTCTTTTGATATTTCTAGACGTTTTACTTGCATCCCATTGTTAGAGACTATTAATATTTGTGTTGACGCCTTATATCGGAGTAAACTTCCAACTCCCCCAATTCCAAAAAATATTGTTTGTAGAATTGATCAAATTCGCCCCCATGTCGGTTAAATTAAGTTTTAATGATATTATGTACAGACAGAGAGATGCTGTGGCCATGAGTTCCTCATTGGGACCAGCGTTGGTTAATGTCTTTGTGGGTTTTCATAAACAGGGTATATTATCTGGTTTGCATAAACCAAACATTTACTTTCGTAACGTTGATTAAATTTTTGCTTTTTTTGACAACGAGGCGAATGCGGATTCTTATTTTTGTGTCACTCAATAAGGTTCATCCGGCCCTTAAGTTTACGGTAGACAAAGAACCGAATTCTACTCTTCCGTTTTTTAATGTTCTTTTGTCCAAAACATCCTCGTGGTTTTTTGCTTCTGTTTATCGTAAACAAACCTTTACCGGTCTCTATACGCGTTGGGACTCTTTTTGTTCTACAACCCAATAATACAATTTAATTAAGACTTTAGCACGTACGGTCTTGATGATTCATTTTAAAGTTAATCTGGATGACGAGCTTAAATTTTTTACAAAGACCCTTTGTAACAATGGTTACCCCTTAGATATTGTTGAAACTACTATTTATAAGAACGTTTCCAATTTTTATAAACGTAAAGAAATCATAGGTAATAGATGTCCTGTTTACTTGGTAATATCAGTGACCGATTTGCTAAGCAAATCTCTTTGTCTGTGTAACGGTATTATTTTGCATCAAATCCACGCGTTGGTTTTTCAACCAGACCTATGTTCTCGTCCATTTGCAAAGATATTCTTACACCCAATAACTCAAGCGATGAAATTGTATTTAACAGGTCAACCAATATCTATAATACAGTCCTTAAAATAGTAGATACAAAAATATTGATATCAAATATAAGCAAGAAACACCAATAATTATAATAAAATTAAAAATAGAAGAAAAAGAAATATAATCTGGTATACGGCGTCATACAATCAAATGTTTAAAACAAAACTTGGCAAGAAATTTCTAGATCTTATCGAAAAGCACTTCCCCGCGATTAATCCCTTACACAGACTGTTCAATAAGAATAACCTAAAGTTATCACACAGCTGCTGCGAAAATTTAGAGATGATAATTAAAGCACATAATCAGAAAATATTTAATAAAGGCAACGAAAACAACAACAAAATAAACAATAAAAAGTGGACATCATGACAAATATAAAACTAACACAAAGAACACATATGTAACTAGTAGAAATAATAATAATAATAAGAAGAAGAAGAAGAAGAAGAAGAAGAAACTAATTCCGGACAACGACAACCATACTAGAAAAAAATAACAATACTAATAACGAACAAGATAAATGCAACTGTAGATAGCGCATACTTTGCCCACTTTAAAATAAATGTCTAACCAAAAGCATTATTTACGAGGCCACAATGTTTGCGAACGAAAACACGAATAACAAGAAATATTACGTAGGTATGACTTCCTAAGATTTCAAAACTCGATAGTATGACCACAAAAGTACATTCAATAATAAAAAGCACCGAATGAAAACAACACTTCCAAACAAATACTGGGAACTCAAGGAAAGCGGGGTTTCCACGATAGTCGAATGGAAAATAGTAAGACAGGCAAACACATGTAGAGACCTAAACAGTCTGTGTAGATTATGCCTTCATTAAAAAAATTGCTATTGTAAACTTTAAAGAACTCCAACATCTATTACACTGTAGGAGAGAAATAGCGAACAACTGTGTTCGCAGGATAAAATTTACTCTATGACAGAGATACAAAAAATTGTAAAACTAACAATATCAATAGAAAGCAAACAAATAAAAAATAAATAATTGAATTAACATACATGTACATAAACTATCACTCACACACACACACACATATATATATATATATAAAGTAGAAAAATAACCTAGATTTAAATAGGTCATGCTACTAGATATCTATGCACAAAATAGCACACACAAAGGAGCAGGTCAATCGGAGGTCAACTTGGCATTTCCCTGTAAGTGCCTGCTCATTGGCTTATTAGGAAGGGTGCGGTTGCAACTCGAAAGTTGATTGGGTAACTAAAAGCTCAATAGAAGGTGCGTATATAAAAACGCGAGACAACCACAAAATTCTCGATAAGCCTGATTAATCCTAGCGTGGATGAAACGCGGAATATTCTGTGTAGCTTAATCGCCATATATATTTTATAACTTATATATATATATATATATATATATATATATATATATATATATTCAGTAAGAAGATTGATAATTTATAATTAAAATTAAAATTAAAAATTAAAAATCGGTTTTATAAGAAGGAACACAACAAAGCCAATAAATTGTACGATCGTTTCGGAAACGATGTTTTTATTGAGATAGATATTAAGTAATCATTTTACGGCCGAAGCGATGTTTTATTTTGAGTTAATTTCCTACTTGGTCTGTTTCTATTTTGTTTATAAACAAAACTAATTCAAACTGTATTACGTTTTCGTCTTTTCCATCTCTGTTTGGCCCAACTATGGGAACATTAATAGCTATACACTTAACGCATACTTAATCTTTCAAGAAATTCATATGCTTTTCACCAAATATAGTTTCTCTTATTTTAGTATACTTTTGTCATAGAATCTGTATTTGTGATATGTTTTTTTCTTAAATTAGATTATTATCTTTTCTAATATTTAATTGAAGCAAGCATTCCTCTATTAGATCTTTCAGCGTAACGATTCACTGTTGTACTATCATTCTCGAAATACATTTTGAACTAATTTCCTTGTCCTTCGATGTAGTTAGTTTTAGCGCAAAAATTTGACATTTGCACATGCGTTTAGAAAATGCCGTTAATTTAAATGCCTCATCGTCAGTTTACTAGGCCTGAGGACGTGACTATATCAATGTTTTATTGTTTTAGAAGATTATCGAATATCGGACAAACTCTCTTTTACTGCTATTTTTCGACACAATTTCTACTGTGTCATTAAATAACATGCCCTCCGTTTTCTTCAGGAAATATTAGATTCCTGTATATAATATTTTTTTTCTGTTCCAAACCTTTGTAAAAAATAGAGTGAATTTCCGCGCAAGACCATTGTTTACATAGTTTTATATATATTTGCTTCAAACATAGAAACATAAGCTTGGGGCGTTAACCAGTATCCGCGTTGGATTTAAATTTGAGGAGTTAGTTTGAAATTTCTCCCTCCAAAAAAATCCTCGAACTTGGTGATTTTGTAAGTATCAATAGTGAGGGTTTTTTTTTGCCTGTTGTCTTAATAAGTTTTCCAAACGCTCCTGTTGAAATTTTTTCTGTTATTACGATTATTGCTTGAATTATTTTCTTTTCCATATATTGTTTTTATTAGAATTGCTTCATGCTGAAATCTGTTCCATTTTACTAACCTAATCTAAAGGGAAATTGTTCAATTTGTGTAGACAATAAATATTTCTTAGTACAAATATGTGCAAGTGGCAAGCTTTTATTTTCCGTAAGATTGTAGTTTTTATTTTCATACATCCATCGTTAAGTTTTAATTATGCGGAGCAAAATTCCACAACGGTAATGATAAACAAGTCCACAATCCGTAACGATTAGCCTTTCTTACGTTCTTCGACAGTCATGAATTTCTTCTTAATTTGTGAGTTCGTTACGAATTCTATACCCCGACAGATATTCCGCGAAAGGGATATATTTGTTTAAAGTAGCTGATTGAGCTTTGCACGGTTCGAGTAATAATCTTGTGCGTCGTTTTAGTGGTCGAAGCTGATATTCCTTAGTCTAGAGCTTGTGATTAGCATTCGAATTCGCTTTTAGACCGCTCCACCAGTCGGTAGTAAATTCTTAATCAGCCAATCATCAGGTAAAAATCGAAGAAAACAAATACATTCATATTCGTTAAATCAAAATCTTAAAGTGAAACAAATGCAGCACTACGATATAAGATTTTAATAAGAAAATATAGCATTAATACAATATAATTTTAAGGAAATAAGAATAAAACAATATCATTGCTTAATATTAGTTGCTAGTTGAAATATTTTTTATTTGCTTCCAAATGGCTGATCTATTTCCTAATTCCTTTTATCTTGCCTATATGACTCGATAGTCTTGTGGTCTTCATCAAATTGCTGTTGTGTTACGTTATTTTTATTACAAAGGAATCACTATTTATCAAGGCCAAGAGGCCACTCGATGATAAGTGTTAAGTTGTCAAAAGGGCAATATCAGAGTAATCGGTAGAAATGTAAAATTGGTAAAGTGGATTACTTAAGGGGAACGGCTCGTCAAGAACTTGTTTACATAGGACTTGAAGACGGATATATTGTAGTCAGCTGGAAATCACGTAAACGGAAGAGAGTTTTACAGGTGTGCCGTTCTTAGAAAGAAGTTTTGTTCATGGAATCTACTTTTAGTTTTAGGCCAAGATAAAGAGTGGAGGAAATTATTCATAGTGTTTACAACCAAACGAGTGTTTCTCGTGAATGTTTGGTGAGAGGGGACTATAGATTGAAGCTCAGACGAGCACTTGACATGATAATAAGGATAGAACAGAGACAGACTCGCAAAGTCTCTTCTGTGAGAAAGTGGTTGTAGGCAAGAGAAAAGGGCATCCCCTACAAGGCTAGGAACTCTATTCTGACCTCTATCAAAGCAGGGTAAGATCATCCTAACAGATCCTGCCCAGATTTGACAGCGATACTACATCCTCGGAAGTACCTGACTTTTATATAGGTAGAGAATTGCATTAGCAGGTAGATATATACTGGATCGATAGAAGGATACGATTATTTTATCAGCGACCTTGGCAACGGTTTTGGTGTGTATGTTCATTTTAGATCGGGAGTAAAGGTCAAGCCCAGAAGCTTGTCAAAACATCTAGCCTCCCCAAGACGAAAGCCATTCATTTTAATTAATGCCAGATGGAGATCAGAACGTCAATAATACAAAGATAGAAGCATGGTTTTTGATGCATTAAAAGTAACCAGCTACGTACCACCTGCTCAAGGCCAGAAGAGAGAATTAGAGAGAACTTGGTCGTTTACTAACTTTGATGTGCTGCCATGGATAGTAGCGTCGTCAGCAAAAATGTCTACGAATGATCTAAGGGGTGATTTGAAAGATCATTAATATAGATCAGCAAGAGAGTTGGACCCAATTTTATTGTAAAAAAAAACAAATTTTCACTTTTTTTAATAAGTGGCATACAGTGCCGTTTTTAAGAGAACACAATAAAGGGAGGTCATCAGTGATTATTTTGACAGTTTGAACATGCAGTATTGTTGCCTGCTTTTGTTCGCCGATTTGATTATTGTAATATGACCGCTTTTCCCTCCTTTCAAGCAACAGAAAAAAATTGTTTCTACAAAAAAGAACTAATTGATCAAATTACGTGATTTTTGGAATTTTTATTTTCGTTCTCTGACTTGTACGTACATCGTGGATACATTTTTCTTGTTTTCTTGAATTTTAAATTCTGCCATGAATGTCAACCTGAATTAGTACTGACAGATCATACGAAGACATTACAATTATTTACACTCGTGAAGTTGTTTAATGTTACGAGATCAGCTTTTATATGATATTCTTAAATTATTGGTTACAGCAAAATTATGCTATTTTCAAAACAAGACACAAAAAGGGAATAAAGTCTTATCCTTTGTATTAGTTTGAAATAAAAAAAAATCTCACCTAATGCAAAGTTCAACAAAGCAAGAAATTAAATATTTTATCATGATTCCGTTTTTTCAATTCAATTAAAAGTTTATCTCATGAATTCTACAAAAGTTAATCGAAAAAAGTAATAAGAAAACAGTTGAAATCATCCTCTAAACACCGCCATTATCTAAATAGAATTGTTTGAACATTTTATGATAACACCAGAAGTTATTTAAATAAAAAAAAAATTGTTTAATGATATAGTCTTTTTATGGACATGGTATTAAACAGGACACGAGGAAAGTATTTCTAGGGAGTTAAACATGTACCAATTCAAGGTACAAAACTGGCTAGCAATAAATATCAGGCAGAGATTCCAACATAAACAATAGCAATATTTCCCGCTTTCATCAAAAACTGGGCCCATAGAATGTAAGGATTAAATGGCTAAATAAGGTTACTGAAACAAACACCATGGTTCACGTTCTACTTCCCAAAATTTGACAAGTATCCTAACAATTATGTCGTGTTAAGCACACAACCCGATAACTCTGGTGTGTCTGTTTAGGTTACTTTCTAGAAATACGTTTGAACATTTTTAATTCAGAATTTTCTTGTTTTTAGAAAGAAACGTTCAAGTTCTTTCCGAGGAATTGAAACCTGCGTTAAATTCAAATGGCTTTATAAAAGAGGTGATTTCATTTCCTATTTACAAACCTAATTCTGGTATTGTTTGCATATGTATATACACAGATTACAATGTGTATGCATATATTGTAAACAATATTGCTCGAAATTGAATAAGGTATTCTGTAAACGTCCGAACCTAGCAATACATCATGCCTTCTTTCATGTTTAATTTTTACAATATTTTTTATTAAATTTGTGTATCACGGCGGAAGGATATATTCAAATTTTATTGGATAGGAATAAAAAAAAAGTATGTTAATTACCTCTATCTCGGGGTTTCCTATGTTGCAATGACAATAATACGCATTCTAGTTTAAAGAATTTTATCCTTGTATGATTATTATTGTTATATCATTTCTATAAACTCATAAGTCATGTTTAGGAAGATCTTGTCTTCCTTATCTATAGATAAGGAATATTTTTGTCTGTTTTAAACATACAGTATAACGGCCTTTTCATTATATATATATATATATCCACAGTTTTTCTAAGTCGTTTGATCAAGAGATTGTAATTACGAATATACACACAAAAGAACATTATTTTATACATGATATTATCACACTAACAGAAGAGATGTTTTAATTAAGATTAATAGAAACTCGAATGAAAGAAACATAGAACGTAAACATTCCTAGAAAATTTTAACACCGACATATTAAAGAAAAAAAGATAATTTGGTTACACCTTTTAAGCGGTATACCTTCTTTCTTAAATATGAACAAATTTTAGCAAATCGTTCATGTTTTACTATAACGTTTCTTCGAAGTATATAAGTCCTGATTTTCTATATCGAAATGTAATTGTGTGTCTGTTCGGCCTTAGAAAAAAAAATCTTTTTCAGTGAAGACTATATATATATATATATATATATATATATATATATATATATATATAGAGAGAGAGAGAGAGAGAGAGAGAGAGAGAGAGATGGATGGATGGATGGCCGTCTACTTTTAATATGCTGTTCATGGCGTACAAGAAATGAATAAGATACTTTAAATAGATGATTACTTTTTGCATATCGTGTATATAGTTATGGACATCTATGTTCGTGAAAAATCTAATAGTTCCCTTCTGTTATATGGCCGTTCATGTAGTGTGGGATGTATGTTTTGGTTTATCTTTATCAGTAAATAAATTAGATTGCTAAAATTTTAAACAAGAGCGCGATTCGTATGCAAAATCGTTCGATATAAGTATATGTTCTCGTGAGGATTATTAACTCATTGTCAAGAGGCCCATACAAAGAATTACTATTTGCTCAACGTGTCAGTAGGCTTGGAACGTGATAGTGTCGCAGCTTACAAACTAAAAGAGCTCTGGAGAAATATCTATTTAAATTCGTCGTTTTGTGGTCATCTCTCGCTCTATATGTTGCAAGCAATAACATTTCTAGTAAATAATTGTAAATCAATGAAGAGAGAGGGATAACGTTTCTTTTGTACATTTTGTTTTATGTATTATATCAAACTTTCCTCGACTTCGTATGCAGCTGCTGCGACTTGCCGTTATTCCTGCAACAAGTACAACCCCGCAGAGTAACGAAGGGTTTATGCCATTGAAAGTGACTGCAAACCGACCAGAGAACCTGGGTCACGATATTTTTGGCTCTTTAATAACTTCAATCTGGTGTCAACAACAACAACAACAACAGCAGTATCACTAGCATGAGAGAGTGAAGCAAACAGGAGGACAACCTGGGTTAGCGCGTTCAAATCCACTTTGTGGCTCAAAACCATTTAACCTATGGATGCTGGCAACCTTCATGTAGTTCTTCACCTAAATGATAGATGCCTTTTATAAAAAGAATTTTAATCAGAAAGATAACGGGGAAGGGAATTCAATGTATAATAGTAAACAACATTTGCAAGTTTAAAAAAACGAAAATTGAATATGGTGTCGATGTGTTAAACACCGTAAATGGTATTTCATATCACGAAAGAGGTCGTCAATACGCAAGTATGCTCTTGAACTCGTCTGCTGAATAAAGGAATCAGGAAGGTGGCGTCGGTATAATATTTTGCAATTCCGGCTGGAAACGAGTGTTTTAAGTTTGAATCCAGTCCATTCCACGAAAAAAACACTCTTTTTTAGTAAGGATTGTTGGAAACGGTCGCGTGGTATCACCCATAAATACACAATGTACATCTAGAAAGATTTCTTAGTAAGATATTTGCTATTCCAAAATAAATCATCTCGTTCCTTGAAAAAGAATGAATGATGTATAACAACAGCAGCAACAGCAGCAACATCAGCAACATCAGCAATACCAGCAACATCAGCAACAGCAGCAACAGCAGCAACAGCAACAATATTGTCTGTTCAGATTTCTATTATTTGAAAACACTGAAACGCCGCAATAAAAACAAGTTTACTATTCACTTCGTTTGAGAATACATCATCAAATTTCCAGCGATAATCGCTCGCTGTCCTGTCCATTAATTATCTCCTGAATTTGACAATTGTAATTTATGTTGATAGAGGGAACCAATTGTCAGGTAGTAACACAATTCGAATGATTTCTTATTGTAACGGAAGGAAGGACGTATTTAAACAATTAGACATAAACTACAGGCAGCAAAGTTGGCCATTATTCCCGCTGTTTGGAGCGCAAAAGAGAATTAATAGACTCTATTTCATAATTAAGCATAATTATATTGTTTCCAATAACGACAAATGAAAAGATTAAAATTCAAGCCAAAGCGAACACGTGAAATTACTGATTCGCCTTTACCATGTCTGTGCGGAAGTTGTCAGCTATTTTATGTGTGATAAGTACAGGTTTGGCGCGTATGTTAACAAAGGTATAATTAATTAGATTGAACATTACTACGATAATAAAGTATTATAAAGATCCGCAACTATACACGTTAAAGAATGACTATGGTTAATATGCGTGTAAAAGTCGCTTTCCAGATGTATAAACATCAGCCATTAATTGAAATAAGTTAAAAAACGGAACCGAGGGGAATTGTATTTTCATGCACGAGTGACGTGTCAAAAAGTAAATGTTATCATTTTGTTATTCGGCGCAAATGGATCAGAAAAGATAGGAAATTGTTACAATGACTCAATAGATGCATTTCTGACTGGAGTGTCTCATCTCTCTGTTGCAGATATTCATGGTGGGAGATCATAAGAAAACAGCTCCTCTCATGGACGCGTGTCAGAAGCAGATATGCGTCATTGATTCCTCCATATAGAAAAGATTGAACCGGTCAACATTCACCGGCGACTGTTATACGTTTACTAGTAAATATCACCACAGTTAGGAGATGGGGTCATGGATTTCAGAGTGGCGACCTTATGTGAGTGACAAAATGTGGTCCGGATTTTACGACCGATGCTTTAAAAGAGGCTGACAAAAGTGCATTTATAATGGCGGTGACTACGTAGAAAAATAAATTCTGAAGCACAAAAAGTAATTTGCGTCATGAGACCACTTCCCTCACCGTAGCTCTTCAACGTTTTATAGTTAAAATCGAAGGAGCCTTGCTACAAAGTGTATGTAGAAGGAGCTGGATTTTCTCACATTCAAGCTGACCAAATATTCTTCACCTTGAGATGTAAGTATATCTAATCTATAACAGTTGTTACTGCACATTTTCTGAAATATATAGATACGTTGCTTGTTGCCACTCGTCTAAATGGAGGCAGAAGGAAGCATGCAATTGAATAGTAGCCTATAGTCACTATGGTATAAAAACTTTGGATAAGGGTTTTAAAGCAAAATCTAGGTGTGTTACCAATTAAATTCAAAGTGTTACTTATTGTGCTCATGATTGTAAGGGATTATGTGAATAGTAGCATGTTTGTAGAGTCTGGGGCGAAATAAAAAAAACTTTCAAAATCTGCTAGTCTGTAAAGAGCTTTTCGATCATCTAGTGAAGTCCGCAATGAACAGTGTGAATCTGTACTTTCTTGGGTTAGTCGAAATTACGTATTTTGAAAAGGTGGAAGAATTGTGAGTTTTTGAGAGTACATTATATTTAAGTACTTGTAAAATAGGCACATAATTTGAACATTGCGTGGCAACAATACTCCATGCATAGGCGAATAGAGCCATTTTTAAATGTAGGATACTCTCAGGTGTAACTATTTAAAGCATACTAGATGGAACCTCCTGTCTTTGCACTAGCCTTGATAGTGTCCCCAATGTTTTTCCCCGATTAAGGTTGCCTGTGAATGTTAAGCTGAAAAGTCTGAATTATGAGATTTCAAGTAGGATGTTCATTGTAATCCATTGTTTAAGCGGTTTGTTTTACTTTTAAGAAAAGAAAGTTAATCTTCATAGAATTCAATGCCACCATCAATTTACGGTTCAATTACAGATTGAAGTTCGTTTGCGAAGACGTTTTCCAAAGCATTGGACACATTTCCTTTATGTCTATTATATAGCGTAGTGCTATTGGCAAATATACCCGTCCCGGATAATTTTTTTTTATTTATGAATATTAAGAAAAATAAATGTTCGCGAATAGACCTCTGCGGCATCCTTGTATTATAATAATATTTTTTAGACGTCCAGTATATTGGAGACAAAAATATACCCTTTTGGATTTGTAAAATTGCACAGTCTACCCCGATGAAACAGATATAATAGACTACCTTAAATATTACATTCAACAAGTTATTTTCGAAGCACAACCTTATTTAATGTGTAGAATTTTTGCAAATTAGAGGTCTAAATTTTGCTATATACGCGCGAGCCGAGTGGGCCATATGAACAAAATCGTATTTTAATTTAAAATGTCAGACATTTATCTTTAGCATAAACCGCATATGTAAATAATTAAACTATTTTTATGTGATTTAGTTTGCTGTTTATACATCAAATACCTATGTTATCTAAAGTAACAACTATAGGTCTGTGTGTGCGCTCATGATAATGGTTACCGAGAATAATGGAGTTTTGATTTTAGAATAATAGGTAATTGGTCTGACCCAAGTTATATTAAATATTAGCTAAAGATCCCAAGATAGTCAGACACAAATGAAACGCCGTCGTATCGAGTGGCCGATTCAATTTTTTTTACTGGAGAATAATTTCCGATTATTTAATTTGTTTTTCTTTAAAGATTACGACACGATAACGGAAAACATCAGAACAGTTAATTTTCTTTTACCTCTTCAAATTGGATTGAAATATTAGCTCTCGCGTTTGCTGTGTTTCTAAAGATGCAGTTTAATAGGTTGATTCTTTTTAAAGAGACAAAAACGGAAACTATAAAATTGCCGTTTATCTCATTAAAAGATTCAATATATAAAATTTTAAAAATCCCGTATGTGTATTAAATGGAAACTCACTTAAATCGGTAGTTATTGAGAAACGAAAAATATATTAAGGTGATTTTTATGATACTGTTCATATACATCAACCAAAAATGTTTAAAATTGAACGGAAAGGAACGTTGGAGAAGGCATTAACATCAAAAAGAATATCATTAAAAATAGAGCTGTTATTGATTTGATTATTTATTAATAAAAATACACACAAATAAATGGCACTTAAGGGTGATTTCGCTAGCGATGTTAGCGAGCAATCATTTAAGGCAGGCTCTCAGTATAACGCAGTCTGCTTGAAAAGACAACGTGCTAAAGGGATCATATGAAAGAGTAATTAATTACAGGTATTTTATAATCCAGTCTCAATATATATATATATATATACCTATATATATATATATATATATATATATATATGTATATATATATGTATATATATATGTATATATATATATATATATATATATATACATTATTTTCCGTAAATTCCTCTTAGGTTAATGGCGAAATAAAATAATTAATATAATTTTCTATATTTTTAAAACATTGACATTCGTTTAAATTTGGAAATCAAATGATTCTACACAAAAATATAGTCATGCTTTTATTATATGCAAATGAATATATATACATACATATATATGTATATATATATATATATATATATATGTATATACATTTACCAGTGGGGAAAAAACCGGACTAGAGTGCTCAATATGTAGTCAGAGCAGTATATATATATATATATATATATATATATATTCAAATAAATTTATAAGAATATGCTTGTTTCAAACTATTAACGTACACATTAATGAGGTATATTCAATTCACCGTATTACTACAGTCTGTATGGTAAATTAGTTCACATATTTCTTAGATGTAATTTACACGTAAACACTTAAAAGTTTTTTTTTAAATGTGCACATTTTGTAAAAAATATTATCAAATATATCCGTACATTTACTTTCGATCTGTTTCTCCCAAATACGTCTTTTACAAAGTCTGTATTGAACCTTTTCCCACTCCTACAATTTTCTACTTCTACGTAGATTATCTTGACTAGATATTTATTTAAAACTAGCAGGGCTACCAGACGTTCCTCGGGACCGCATAAACAATGAGAAAATTTAAGTTGATTTTAAATATAATTATTGTTGTTATTCTTTGGAGAGGGAAATTGTTAATGTGTATGTACCATTTGCTATTTCGAGCAAAAGAATGTTTTACCTACTCTAGGACGGCTATTACATGTGTATGAAATAACTGTACCTTTCCTAGGACAGGTAATTTATAGATTGCATATGGAATACGTTTACCTTTTTGGCGGGTAATTTACAACACATATTTAAAATATGTTAACCTACCGTCGGAAGGGTAATTTATATACATATATGAAACAATTTAACATACTCTCGGCAGATATTGTACAACATGTATGAAATAATGTCTTTTTCGACCAAGGCTGCCATAATTTTTTTTCAAACATTTAAATAATATTTAGAATCTGGATCATTAGGATTTCCAAATTAATACATATATACATTGTATTGGTTAATGAGTTTGTAACACTTGCTTCATCATACATTTCAACATTACTACGTTTTCCTTCCTCCCTATCGGTATTATTATTGTAAGAACATTTATTTCATTTTTGGAAGATGTCTCAGCAGCATTTTAAAATTAATGCATAAATTCATTGACAAAGTATAGTGAGTAGAAAAGCCTTGCTTCATTATCAAATTCCACATTACTTTGTTTTATTTTTTCGCCACTACCGACAACAAATCTTTTTGGAAAAAAGACGTCATTTTCAGAGAATTACTCAGCAGGCTTTACATAAAAACAAAAAAAAAACAAATATGTTTAAAAACTTAGTGGTTAGGCAACCCTTGCTTCATTAGACAATACCACATTACTGTTTTCTGTCCCTCCCTCGTACTAACACCATAATTTTAAGTGGGCGGATATAATTTATTGACAATAACGCAGCAGGTTTTCCAAATAATTACATAAATGCAATGAAGCGAATAATCATTAGGAACCTTTTACTTTACAACAATTTTCAACATTTTTCCTACTTGCCAACAACACATTAGTAAGAGAAACGATGTCATTTCCGGAATATAATTCCATAGTTATTACATATTTTTGGAATATGACATTGTGGGAGATTGCATAGTGACCCTAAAATGGACATTATTCCCTCCAGCCCACAGCAAAAGTGAAGGATTGTTAATTGCTAGAGAACTCCAGAGCACGTTAAAGCAGCATAATAATGTCTTTCTACTCACCACTACAACTTTGACGTCATTCCCAAAGTTAACATTAAAAATTCAGAAAAAATATTGTAAACCGCCTACAGAAACAGCTAAATTTTCTGGGCCGATTATTTCATATCAAACAGACCAATCCATTAAATCATATTTTTTTACAAGGTGCTCACCACCTATCAAGGCCCGGAAGCCACTCAGGGATAAGTGTTATTGCATGTACAGTACGTTAGTGTGGGGATTTAATAAAAAGGTCTACTTACAGAGGCGGTTAATCAAGAATTTGTTTACGTTGGACTTGAAGACATCCAGGTTGTAGTCAGACAGGTAGGAAGCAGGCAGACGGAACAGAGTTCCACAGGCGTGCAGTTCGAAGAAAGAAGCTTTGTTCATGGAATCTACGTTATTATTTGGGCACAGATAAAGAGTGGGGAAAATTTTTGACAGTGGTTTTAGCTAGACGGGTGGTTTTCGTAAACGATGTGTGAGGGGGGACTAGCGATTAGAGCTCAGACGAGCACCTTCCATGGAAATAACGATAAAACAAAGATAGGTTCGCAACGTCTCTTCTGTGGGAGAGAGGTTGCAGGGAAGAGAAAAGGGCAGCCCCCTCTAAGCCACGAAGTCTATTTTGTACCCTGTCAAGGCAGGATAGGCTGTTTTTAGCAACTACTGCCCAGATATGGCAGCAGTATTCCATCCTTGGGCGTACTTGGCTTTTATATAGATAGAGAATTGTATCAGTAGTGAGGTATCTTCTGGAGCGGTAGAATGATCCCACCATCTTTCCAGCGACTTGGCAACTGACTTGATGTACGTGTTCCATTTCAGATCAGGAGTAAAGGTCAAGCCCAGAAGCTTGTCAAAACATGGGGCTTCTCCTAGACGAGAGCCATCCATTTCAGTTGATGCCAGATGGGGATCAGAGCGTTGATGATGTAAAGATAGGAGCTTGGTTTTAGATGCATTAAAGGTAACCAGCCACGTCTTCCCCCCCTGAACCACACGCTCGAGATCAGAGGGGAGAGAATCAGAGAGAACTTTGTCATTTACAGCCTTTGATGTGTTGCCGTAGATGGTAGTGTCATCAGCAGATGTCAACGAATTATTTAAGTATGTGTTTAGGGAGATCATTGATGTAGATCAGGAAAAGAGGTGGGCCCAGAATGGACCCCTTAGGGACTCCAGTATTAATACTGTTGATATACCAAGAGCAATTGCCCTAGAAAGGAAGCCTTTGTCAAGAGATTCACTAATCCTATGAGATATAACCGTTAGCACATCTGCGGTAAATCTTGCAGAACAAAAACGACATTGCGTGTCAGTAAGAAGGTTATTTTTGCTGAGGTGGTTGACTGTTTCTCTATTTAATAAAAGTTCCAGCAACTTTCTCATGACACACAGGAGACTTATTGTCCTGTACTGAGAGGGAGATGACTTATCACCTGAATTCTTAAATACAGGGATACTGAGGATGTTTTCCAGGGTGTTGGAAAGCATTTCTCCTTAAGGCAACGCTTAAACAGGTTCGTAAGTATGGGAGCAAGTTCAGGTTGAAGCTTTTTAACACTATAATTGGGATGCCGTCAGAGCCAGTTGCTTTACTGCAATCAAGGTTCTTAATTAGCTTGGTGACCTCATGGACAGGTATTTGTATGTTACCTAGCGTGTTCTGTGTTATAGGAGGAAATATTGGGAGTTGATGGCCTTCGTCGCATAGGGTAGAATTTGCTGCAAAGTCCTTGGACAAATAGTTTGCCCTTGCCTGATGCTGACGAGATGACCTCTGGTCCATTGATATTGGTTGGGATAGAACGCACACTTCTGTTCAGGATCCTATTTGTTATTTGTCAAAACTGGTGGGAACCAAGCCGCTGATCAGCTACTTTGGATTTAACGAACTGAGCATATAGCTCTCTTGCATTTTTATTACTCTTTTACAGTGGTTGCGGGCGTTCCTGAAAGCAGCTTTATTCTCAGGCATCTATTACGTTGGTAGCTATGGAAAAAGTGATTTCTGTGCGCGATTGCAGCAGCACATTTAGGGGATAACCATGGCTGGCTGTTAGGTTTTTGGTTGTATTTCATAATTTTTCCTAATTCTTGGATATGTTACTAATTTCGGCAATCATTTTTCATAATTTTAACCCACATTTTCGCCCCGTCCATACGAAAATAATAACTGGGATGATTATTTTATTACAAACACATCAATCAACTCATATTTCATCATTTTTTCATAATTCTTGGATATGTTACTAATTTCGACAATCATTTTTCATAATTTTAAACGCATTTTCACCCTTCTCCTTACGAAAATAAACACTTTCATATATTGTCTGGGCTTATTATTTTATTACAAACATACCAATCAATTAACTCACATTCCATCATTTTTCATAATTCTTAGATATATTATTAATTTCGAAAATCATGTTTCATAATATTAACCCACATTATTGTCCCCCCATTTACGAAAATAATAACTTTGATATAGTGTTGATATAGTGTCCGAGATTTTTATTTCATTACAAACCCACCAATAATTTAACTCACCTTTTATCAAATTTTCATCATTCTTGAATACGTTACTAATTTCGTCAATCATTTTTCATAATTTCAACCAACATTACCGCTCCCCTTACGAAAATAATAATTTGAATATATTGGCTGTGTTTATTAATTCATTAAAACACACCATTAGGTTTATTCACATTTCTCATAATTCTTCGATATGTTACTAATTTCGACAATCATTTTTTTTTATACTTGTAACCCACATTTCCCCCCCCCTTACGAAAATAATAACTTTGATATATTGTCTGGGTTGATTTTTTTCATTACAAACAGACCAATCAATTAAAACACATTTCATCATTTTGTATAATTCTAGGATATGTTACAAATTTCGACAATCAATTTTCATAATTTTACCCCACATTATAGCCCCAACCCTATCGAAAATAGACACTTTCATATATTGTCTCGCTTGATTATTTCATTAAAAAACATGAATCAATTAGCTCACATTTCATCATTTTTCATAATTCCTGGATATGTTTTCTTATTTCGACAATCATTTGTCATAATTTTAACCCACATTATCGTCACCCCTCCATACGAAAATAATCACCTTGTATATATTGTCTGGGTCGATTATTTACTTACAAACACACGAATCATTCAACTAACATTTCAGCATTTTTCTATAATTCTTGGATATGTTACTAATGTCGACAATCATTTGTCATAATTTTAATCCACATTATCGCCCTCTCCCTTACGAAAAGAATAACTTTGATATTTTCTCGGTGTATTATTTCATTAAAACACACCAATCAATTAATTCACATTTCATCATTTTTCATAATTCTTGGATATATTATTAATTTCGACAATCATTTTTCATAATTTTTACCGACTGCATCGCAATATTAAAATAATAACTTTTATTTCAGCACAGTCCGTAAGCTGTATGTCAGTTTCTTTCTTTAATAGATAGTTGGGTGAAAGTAGAAAACAGTTGTATAACCTCCCCATACTAAGATTGGCTTTCTAACTAACGTTAATATTTCAACACAATTCTTATTCTGTATATCCGCTTTTTATTTATAAAATTGTTAGGTAAAAGATACCTTATTTTTCCCATATGAAGAATGCCTTTCTAAATAATAATAGCACAGTCCGCATCCTGTGTGCCATTTTTCAATTTTTTTATTATTAGATGAATGTAGAGAATAGTTAAAAACATACGCTTCCCATATTCATAATGTTTTACTGAATAATAAAACTATTATTTCAGCATGTTAGTTTACCTCCCCGCTCTCTTAAAAATATATAAGAAATAAAGTAAGTATGAAATCGTAAATTGCTTCAACCATTTTCAGGACTGATTCCATATCACCCTCTCACTTAAAAATAGATATGGAATAAAGCAAAATTTGACATCGTAAACTGCTTCAGTCATTTCCGGGACTGGCTCTATATCACCCTCCCTCTCTTAAAAATAAATATAGAATAAAGGAATATTGAGATCCATAACAGCCTGAGCCATTTATGGAGCTGACTTCATATCCTCCCTGTCTCTTATAAATATATGTAAAATAAAGTAATTTTGATATCATAAACTGCTTCAGCCGTTTCCCGGCCTGACTCCGTATCCCCACTCCTCCTTCTTTTAAAATATACATAAAATAAAGTGTTTTTGAGATCCTAAACTGCTTCAACAATTTCCGGGATTAACCCCATATCCCCCTTCCCATTCTTAAAATATATTCTGTGTCGATTATTTTGTATCTTTGTTTTGTTTTGGTTTTTTTAAGGAGGAGATACTGCCTGGTAGTAAACTATATTACGCTTACTTCGCCTTTTTGCTAAGATCAAAGTGTAGTATCTGTTCTCGTGCAGCATTTCAGCGACCTCATATCCCTCATTTATTTTTAAGGAGATAATGCCTGGTGAAAACAACTTGGTTTCTTGGTCTTCATGACTGAGACTATTATTTTAAATTCTTAGGAGAAAGTAAAGAATAGTAAAAAACATACCCTACCCTAGCCATATTAAAAATGGCTTTCTACATAATAACCCTAACATTTCAGCACGGTCAGTATTTCAGTTTCTTATTTAATAAATTGTTAGGTGAAAGTTCAAAATAGTTTTTAAAAATACCTTTCCCTCCCCATACCAAGAATGGCTTTCTAAATATTATTATTTCAACACGGTTTGTATTCCGTATATTATTTTCTACCCCCTCCATGTTAAAAATATATATGAAATATATATGAGACCGTAAAATAAAACGTATATAGGCTTTCAAATTCAGAACTGCGAGTAAACTTTAAGTATTATTTCATTCTTTTTTATTATTACAAAAAAAAAAGAATTTAAATTTAAATTTAGCGTTCCAGCATAAAGTGTGCGCATGCGTATGGCCGCAAAAATGTCTGCTCGATTTTAATGTACAATTTACATCTTAATTTGCCGATGTGTGTATGCCTTATTCATGCATGTAAACAAAAATAGTATTCGCTATAAAACATCCTTGCTTAATGAATATTATTTCCTGAAAATTTCAGTGTTATGTGACCAGTAGTTTATGAGTTTACCTGTTAGATATTTACAGACACATACATGTACTGTTTTATTTACATAGATAACGTATTGCTATTAAGCCACTGTTATTATGTAGTGTTGTAAAAACTTCCCATTACCTACATATTATATTCAGTTTTTCATAGAAATAATGTCCGACGATCTGAAAAAGATTCAATGACTTCTTATTTTTAAATTAATAAATATAAAAACGACTACCTCACATAGTAATTGCAATGGTGCATTTGATTGCCACTTCTGACAATTGTAAACATGTTTTAATTCTCTTCATAGACGTTGTAAGAAATTATAATCGGCATTTCGTATTAAGACTAACAATACAAACGTTGTAGAGGTATTGGATTTTTTAAAATAAAACTTTGAATGTTTAACGTAATAAATTCTAACGTATCACAAAATCTTTGTAATCTTAAAGATTAATATTTTATATTAGTGTTTACGACCTTGTGGCGTTCAAAACAAAAACAGTTATAGCAGCTAACTTTTTCATTTTCTTTGTAAATATGAATACCTTAACCTTTTCTGATAATATTTTATAGAATGTTACACTAAAAAAAATAGTTTATTCATAATGTCTATCAGGACATAACTTTGTAAAACTTCCTCTGTGCCATCGACGGAATGTTACATCATTCTCCTTGTCTTACAAGTATTTAAATGAAAGGTGCTCGGACGACCTACAAGCCCGTGCACCTCATCGACGTAAATATCCTCGATAAACCCAACAAGCCGCAATATCCCACCCCTACACAGTAGAGAGCCTTAGGTCTATGAAAACCTTCTATTTTAATAGTTTATTCCCTAGAACTGCTAGACTTAGGAATTCCCTTCCGGGTTCTTACTTCCCAACGGTACTGACATGTTCGAGTGTAATGTAAACATATATATTGCTGCTAAACTTCCTATATATTATCCATGCAATAGACGTCCCTGATATTAGCCTCCCACATACAAGTGGCGCTGTGCCTTGTTTGGGGTGAAAATATAATTTAAAAAATATAAACTAGATCTTATTTTTATAAAATAAAAATCATTTGTATAAAATTCTCTGAAGAAAATATTGAAAGTGACAAACACGAGGAGTGTGCAATAAGTAATGCCCCTGGCCCAATTCCCATAGCAGTAGAGCAACGTAAATTGGCACAGGTATTAGTCTTTCTCTACATAGGAACCACCCAGAGTAATGCATTTCTCCCATCGTTTGATGCAGCTCTGGAGACCGCTTTTGTAAAACACCCCACGGTGGTCCTCTAACCAAGACGTAACTTCAGAAATCAAGGTTGTATCATCTGGGAAACGCCTTCCTCTCAAAAACAACTTCAAGTCTGGGAACAGGTGAAAGTCAGAGGGGCAAGGTCAGAAGAGTAGGGAGGATGGGGCAGGATTTCATAACCACACGCTCGTGCTTCTGATCTGGCGACATGCGAGTTGTGGACCGGAGCGTTGTCCTGCAGGAGAAGGGTACCTTTGCTGATCTTGGTCCGCCTCTTAATTTTGATAGTTTCCCTTAATTTCCTCAAAAGTGAAGCATGATAGGTTCCTGTAATTGTGGTAGCCTTTGCCAAGAAATCTGACATCACTACTCCGTCCTGGTCCCAGAAGACTGAGCATGAACTTGCCAGCGGAGGGCCGACGTTTGCCTTCTTTGGAGGTGGTGAGTCCAAGTGTTTCCACTGCATTGGCTGGGCTTTGGGCTCCGGATCATAAAGATGGACCCAGATTTCACCCTGTGTGATTAGTCTTTTGAAAAACTTCGACTAATCTTCTTGGCATATCTCCAAATTCATCCTTAAGAACTCGACGCGTTCTCGCTTCTGGAATGGTGTAAGCAACCTAGGAATCCATCTGGCAGACACCTTATTCATATGTAAATCGTCATGAATGATAGTTTCCACAGACCCTGTACTAATCTTGACATGTTGGGCTCTTTGGCGAATAGTAATGCGCCGATCTTCCAAATGGCAGCCTTAACTTGACGGACAGATTCCTCATCAATGGCAGAAGGGGGACGACCAGGTCTGGGAACTGTTTCTACAGACTTCTGGCCATGTTTGAATTCACGATGTTTTACGAGGTCATATGATGGGGCATTATCACCATTAGTTTCTTTCATTTCATCAAAAGTCTCCTGTAGTGTGCGTCCTTTCAAATACAAAAACCGGATCACTGCTCGGCATTCAACAGGCTCCATTTTACACCTGACTCAGTTCACACACCTGTAAAAAGAAACCACAATTAGTAAAAAAAAAAGTAAAGCAGAGGGAAGAAAAAGGTGATTGCACATTAATGGATAGTCTCGTTGAAGATATATAATCCTGTGACAGTAAAATCCAAATGTATAACTTCAAGAAAGTTAATTGAATTTCCATTTGCACAAGTAACATTCAAGGCAGGAATCCATGGAATAATTCACAAAAATGCGTACAAGGAAAAAAGGAAAAAATTCCAATAATATTAATAAAAGAAAATTAAGATATGCTTTTCACTCTACTTCCGAGACATAAATATAAATAAGAAAGATCAGGGAAGAAAAAGAGGAGAGAGAGAAAAAAAAGAGGAGAGAGAAAAAAATGATGATAGAGTTAAATATAAAATAGAGAAACATATACAGCGACATATGTAGGCGCACACTCTCACACCATCATATACATACATGCATTTTTTTTTATTATGTCATTTTATATTTCTATATAAAATGTAAATTCATGAACTCGGTTCTGCGCAACCGAAATCGCGCATGCATCAACCTTACTATATAAAAACAAATACTATTTTGGCTCAATCAGATATTTTTTAGATTTATTCTAAATGGCACTTTTGATTCACACGAACTCATAAAATATTAGTTTTTATTCTTAAAGAAACTCACGATAGAACTTATCTTAGTTTTTTATTTTTTTATCAGACATGGGGTAAGCTTTTCAAACATGCGCATGCACTATATCATAACCAGTCTTAAAAGACACACTCAAATATCTAGCTATGCAAACTCGCTTCTGAATCTTTTGCAGTATCTTTGGAATAACCAGTTATAAAAACGGGATATTACATGAAATAAAAAAAATAAAAGCAACAATACAACAGAGAGAAACATAGAAAGAGATAAAAATATGAAAGAAGAGAAATTAAAGAAAAAAGTAATAAATTCGCAGTTGTATTAGGTATTTTTTTATTGTTTTTTCCTATTATCAGCTTTAAATTAAGTCAATCGATACGAAATCAAACTCATACTAATATCAATGTTAATAACGAACACAACTTGAAAGAAACATAAAATTTAATAACATTGATGAATTATCATAGGAAGAGAAAAGGTTAAAAAGTAAGTCATTTCTAATTCATTTTAGTTTTCATCTAACAGCAAAAGTTCTTCGTTGCAAGTTTCTTATAATTATTTTATTCTGTTATTTCATTTCATAGACTGTCGTTCTTCAATTAACACATTTATTTCTGCAGTTGTTTTAAATGCTAATTGCATTTGAAATAAATGATTATTTGTTTTGTTCAATTATGAACATATTCTTTTGATCTCACATTTGGTACCGTATTCATTTAACAATTAAATGCAGTCTAGTTTTGAAGAGAAAAAATTGGAACGCATTTTATCAAATAAAGGAGAGACAAAAAAATCATGGAAACCAAATGAGAATGACAAGAATGGTGTAACATTCTTTTCACTATATATAAATTTTAGATCATCTCTCTCTCTCTCTCTCTCTCTATATATATATATATATATATATATATATATATATATATATATATATAGAGAGAGAGAGAGAGAGAGAGAGAGATAGATAGATAGATAGATAGATAGATAGATAGATAGATAGTCATCCACGTACAGTACTCTTTCGCTCTTTCCAGGATCGAAGCCTGACGGCCCCAACGACAGTCGGAGCTTCTAACCGTTGCGGTATGCGGCTGCTGCTATGAGGGCAATGGATTAACAATTCCTACCTAAGCTCAATTTGTTTTCACAGAGAGGAGAGCTTAATACGCTAAAGGTAATTAGTATATCTCTTCCCAATATGCACTACCCAAGATAGGGAGCATTATAATCATCCACATACAGTACTGTTTCGCTGTTTCACAGCTCATCAGTACAGCTAGACAAGCAACTACCTCAAGCTAGAATCGAAGTACGACCACACAAACGACGCACAAACGACACACACACATACACGCACATACATACATATATATAAATATATATATATATATATATATAATTTAAAGGAGATAAGAACAATAGTCTAAAGAGCAGAGTGTATTTTAATGTAATAGTGAAATTACTAGTTTAATTAAAATACAGGAAAGAAAAAGTGATCGTTGTAATTTAGATATATAATAAGCTCGATAGGTAAATATCCTAGAGCTAATTTAATATTTAATAATGTGATTGATAATTTAAAATTTAAAAATCAAATCATAATTAAATTAAAAATCCGTTTAATAAGAAGGAACAACAACAAAATCAATTATTTGTACGATCGTTTCGGAAAACAGTGTTTTTATTGTGTTAGACATCAAGTTACGGACAATAATTTTTACATATAGTTTTTTTTATAAACAAGGTTTCCTCATCAGCAAATTGTGAAAGGTTTTTATTAAATTTAAAAGAAACCATAAATAAACCTAGCATTAAAATTAATATATATATATATATATGTATATATATATATATATATATATATATATATATATATATATATATATATATATATATAAGAACAGGAGGAATAATTCCTGTTTTTTTTTCTTAGATTCATTTTTAGATTGAGTGGTCAATGTTCGAACGTTCTGTTCGAGTGTAGGAAGAAATTTGTCATAGCCACGAACGTCTTCCAATTCCATGAGTCGGCTCAAGGCGAGTTATAAAGTAAAACATTGCGTGTCCTTAATGTATTGAAAAAGTCCATTATGAAGGAAGGGCACGCTTAAGCGCTTTTAACGATTTTAACTGATTTTAATCGAGTTTTTAAAAATAAATTCACATACCCTAATTTTTAATTCATCATTCGCATGAAGACGACTCAGAGAAATCGAAAACATTCGCGACTATAACACATTTCTCTTCACCATAACATCGTTTGAATGCCACAAGGAAAAAACGGGCATTATCCATGATGGTCAATGAAACATGTATAAGAGAAAAAAAATGATGCCCAAACACACACACACACACACACACACACACACACACACACACACATATATATATATGTGTGTGTATATATATATATATATATATATATATATATATATATATATAGTATCAATTTATAATATATATATAGCAATGGAGCTACATAGAAATATTCCGCGTTTCATCCACGCTAGGATTCATCAGGCTTATCCCTGCTGAATCCTAGCCAGGATGAAACGCGGAATATTCTGTGTAGCTTAATTGCCATATATATTTTCTAACTTACTACGTAGCTCTACCTACATATTGAGTACTGTTGAAGTAAATACTTAAAGTTTACGCATAAATTTATACTTTCGTATATTAATTTATGTGAGTAAATGAAGTATATATATATATATATATATATATATATATATATATATATATATATATACTAGCATGGGTGCCCGGTGTTGTTCGGTGTTACCTGGGTGTTAGGTGGTGTATGCTGAGCCAAAAAAAAAACGGTCGATTTTTTTTTAATTTGACCCCTGTTATGACCTCTTAACATTGACTGTCTTGGTCAGTTAGATCCATGTCCAAGGAACCTATATCTAAAATTTAAAGTGCTTAGACTCAAAATTCTCGGAGGAGTTTGTAGAGTTCTCAAAGACCAAATCGTTGAACTTTGACCCCTAAACAGCCAAGTTCCTGGCTGAAAATCGATCACATCAATTTTCCCAAATCTCAGTACCCTGTATATCAAATTTCGAGTCTGTAAACTAAAAATGACAGAGTTATTGCGTAGGGAAATGTACACAGAAAGACACACAGCTACGTTCACTTTTATAGATATATAGATAGATTATTAATGTACTAGCATTTCAGCCTGGCGTTGCCCGGGTGTTTGGATGTGTATGTTGAGCAAAAAAAAAAATTGGTAGTATGAAGGCAGGCTCGAACCCGTACCGCAAAGGAAGAAAAGAACGGGGTAAAACCTAACGTTTATGCTGTTACGAACACCGCCAAACCGGAAGCAACATATTTTAAAATTAAGACTAGACAATCTAAAGGAGAGTATAACTTAAAAAAAATATCGGCGAAAAAAGTAAACCCCCTGAAGAAAAGTGCCTTGTTGAAGGTGAAGGTCTTAATGTTTTTAGCCAAGTTTTTTTAGATTTATAATAATATGTTCACTTGTTATATTTGAAATTGAAAGCTGGGCCTCTAGTGTTTCTGTAAAATAGAATGTATCGTTTGCCAACCAAAATGAATCATGTTTGTTGTAGGAATTGTATAATATTACTGCTTTCATAGTTATTTCATTGGCGAGATCTGTTTATTATGATATAAAAGAAGCAAAGCGAGGGAAGTGAAAGATGAAGGAGGAAGAGAATAAAATAAATAAGACAAGATGAACAATGACAAAAATGATGGAGAGGGAGAAACGCTTAAATTTTCACACCTTTCACAAGTTTTTTTTTTTTTATTACAGACATTTGATCAAATGGTGATTGAATTCCAAAATCTAACACGATTTATCAGCTTTTTCTCACTCACTCGTTCAACCAATAAAGATGTTTTGAAAATATTTACCTTAGGAAGTAAATTTGGGTGAGTTGAAGAGAAAACGCCGCATGTCTGATTGAGTTCACATCTTATGTCAAACAGACTAGAAGTGGCAAAAAACATATAAGTAATCAGTAACATCATTCAGTTTGCATATAAACTTTAGATTACATAAAAGATAGTCTATGAAAATGTATAATAGAATTTCTTTTATTACCGCATGCCATTTATTTTATTTGAAATGTATAAACTACCTATATTAGAATAAACTGATATAACGCCTCTTTTCACATTTATTAATCTATTTAGAATTGCTCATTGGATCAAACCTTACATAGCATTTTAATAGTATAACCTAAAACCTTATGTACGATTGGTAATTAATCTGTGAGTAGGTATGATTCACAAACATTTTTATAGCATTACTAAGGGACCTGTATAGGAATGAACATTAAGATTGTCTGATCAATGACAAACTAAGTATGTTTTGTTTCTTAAAAGTAGAATCTACTGAAACAACTAAATTTACTCATTTTTGCAAAGCTGAGCATTTTCTTCCTTCCATGCTTGCAGCTATTTAGCAACTGACTTTATAAAGTTTTAATGCAGAAATTTTTTTTGTACTTTTTAAAACAACTAGGTCAGCATACTCTTCCTATAATTCTGAAACACTAATATACATAAGAGTAAAATATCAAGTGTCTGTACATATGATTTCACTCAGGATTTCATTCGCCAGAGATTTAAAGTGTATCAATGTGGGCTTCATCCAAATCCTATGAAATATAATTATGATTACCATATGCATTATAAAACCTGATGCGAAAGTCAATGTTTGTGTACATTAATTATACCTTAGTTGCTTTGCACTACAGTCTATTTGAGTATAATGCATGTAATAATGTGTAATTTATTTGTTAACGTTAAAAATTATTTTCAGGTTGAAAGGTCTGTGCACTTAGGAACATCTAAGGATGTCATCAAGAAGCAGCAACCTGTTCATCAAGCAGCTGAGTATTTAAAAACCAACAAAATCAATTTTAAGATAATGAAAATAAACCAACCTATATCAATAATTATGTTGGGAAGCAGAAAGTGATTTCTGTGTTCATGAAGATGATGTTGCTAAGTGTATCACGGTGGATACATTTCTGAGATGGTTCTTCTTTAGCGTTTGCTCGAACCTACATAGAACAAAAATCTGACTTTCCCAAGATGTTTATGGCCTACGTAGATAATTTGTATTTGTTTAAACACTATGTCACAAATATATTTTATCAGTGAAGTTCAAAGAATCTTATGAAATTAAAACATAAGAGTCAGTAAAAAACGTGGTATTTAATGACTCACCAAAATATTCATAGATATTTAACTCTCATGTTTCAATATTATTTCTTACAGACAGAGAATTCTTACAATTATAAACTACAAATCGTTTACAGACAAATCTAGTCGGTGCTTTCTGGATTTCTGCTTACTACAAGTCTTACTGGTTTTACACTGTAAGATCTTTCTAACCTGTTGCAATTATATTTGCACCATTGCAACACTACTTTATAATTGATTTCCTCGTCATAAATTTCCGATCGCATCCTATGGAATTTTAGTGACAACAATCGTCCATATAATTCCAACTGTCTTTCAGTTGTAACATTGATAGAAATCTTCCTATCTGGCCCAACGTAAGTGCGATCGACCGTAAAGAGTTTTCATTTTGTCAAACAATTTTCGTAAACACATTAGCTTACAGCTAAATATAATAATCGATTAATATGTAATTATTGCAAGTTATTGTTTCGTTATTTTACAGAAAAGTGAATAAACAGTGTACATTTAAACAAAAACGTATTGCACTATTTTTGGCATTGTGGTATTAGGAATGATCATAAAGGCCTGGGCGATTATGATTATAGCCAGAGGAAATATAAACCTACTAACCAGCAGCCACTATTTGCTTTATAAAATATTCTAAATCTTTTATATTATTTTATTTTTATTTTTTAATCTTTGAGATGTTTAATAAGTTGGGTGTCTATTCCCTTACACATTGTTTTCCTTATCTTCATATTTGTTTTTGTTTTGCCACGTTTAGGCCAACCCATCCTGTGGCTTTCTTCGTGTGATTAACCCCGACGGGATAGGAATACTGAGCCTTGTAACTATATCCCCAGTAATTGCTATCTATTATAGTTGTTGTTTTCTCGCCACATTTTGGCCAACGATCTTCTAACCTGCTTGGATAGGACTGAAATCACTATCTTCAGACACTACTCACATGAAACCGTAACGGTTCAATGCCTTTATCCATTGCGCCACGGGCACCTGAAGAAGGTTCAGAGAATTGTTTGTCCAAAACGTCGTAAAACAATTATGAATATGAGGATAAAAGTCCTCAAGAGAAACAAAACATATACGAAATCTCTTTAATTTTTCAGTTATAAAGTTTCCTCTTAACGCGATATGATGACTATTACATGACCTAACAGGATTAATACTAGTAATTTTTACCTGACCTTGTTTACAATTCAAAGCTATTTAAATTGGAATTGTACTGCGTAATCTTGCCTGGAGCAATTATATTCTAACAAACAGATAAGTTTGTTTTCTCTACGATAAGGTTGTTTCTTTTGCCATCTGAGTTTAATCATTTTCTATGACGAAAGTGTTTCTCTACTCAAGAACAACCAGGGTTTGTCGTTTCTCGCTGAATTAAAATGTTCATCAAATAACTTAAGATATTGATACATTTACTATTTCAATTCTTATTCTTCAATATTGTTTCTGGCACAAGTAAATTCTTAAATGTAATCCTTCAATAGCCACATCAGTTGGGGATTGCCGGACGTTTGATTTTTAACAAATCTCGCTCGTTTTACACACTATGCCATTTTCTAATCACAGTTGCAATAAGATTTGGTAATTGCAACAGCATTTATCAATAAAGTTCTGCTTATAAAGGTCGGTAGCTTAAAGTGACAGGACGGTTAAAATATTTTTCCGATTTCCATACAATTATCGATTCCATACTAAATTCCCGATTCCGATACAATTACCGAATCCGATTCTTTATAAAGCACTTTATATTTAACTGTAGATTAAAAAAAATTCTTCAAGATTATCATAAAAACACATGTTACAGTTGCAGATATTTTTCACACGTAAAAATGCACTTATGAGGTTCGTGATCTATAGGTTTTACATATACTGGTAATTTAAAAGTCAATAAATGCTTATTATTTTATCATTACTACTAGCAGTGAAAGACGTTGTTTTAGACAAAATCAGATAGAAATACAATTAAAAGATTTGTGTTTGGCATTGGAAAATAGGCACACATTTTTCTGAATCCGATACCCTAAATAGTTCCAATTATTCCGATTCTTCCAGTCGTCCGAACACTGATAGCTGTCTGCGGAATTTGAGTAACAATGGTCATTTTTATAATTCTACAAATATTTGTCTCCTTTGAAATCTAAATAGAAATCTCACTACTATTCTGTTCACAATAATTTCTGGTGTACGTACTCATGCTGATGTGATTGTGTTTCTTTTTGGGAAGATACAGACGTGTCACATTATTAGATCTTCCCTACATACCCGATTTCGGAATTTCACTTCACATGTTTTATTCTTTTTTGTATTTTTCCCCTTGATGTATCTAATCTGTTATTTTCCTTTGCAAAGGCGTTGTGTGATGTTCCTTTGCTACTTATGCGTCTTTGCTGCGTTCTAAACCTTGCGTAATGCACGCAACAGCAATGTTACCGTAATCCCTACAAAATAAAAAGTAACCATAGTTATTAATTTTTTGTTTATCGCTAGTTTATCCTATATGCACTTCTGTGGTGAACCTTCGAGAATGTGAAAATGACACTTATTTATATCTTCAGAAAAGTATAACGCCACTAAACCTTTAGAAGGCAGAGTTCATTTTTGAGCACGATCTTTTCCCAACATAAGATAAGATCAGTAAGATAGGGGTAGGCCAGAAAAAGATCGACATCATTCTATTTTCATTTGATAACCTCCTTTCAAGCGGGTTCTCTTTTCTATCACACTTTCTCGTTGAGCCGTGTAACGTCATAGCGATTGCCGTACATTTCAAAAGCTGAAATGAATTTTAAATCGCAATTATCAACTTGATCATGGCTAATCCCTGGGCAGTTACTTTTTACTGCGATTCCCAACTAAATAAATATATAATAGAAAGGAATATACACGTTTCGTTTCTAGCATGTGTTTATGAAACCCTGAATCTGTTTCGGCTTACAAAACCTCGAACGAGGTTATCCTTACACTATAGATTATCGCCCCAACATCATTATTTTCTCGGCAATTTAACTGATTAAAAAACGGCGCACTTTTTGTTCAAATAGCCCAGTCTTTTCCATGATTCATAAGCCGTTTACTAGTGCTCCTATAATTATTGGCAATGCATAAAATTTCTTCATAATATGCATTTAATTTTCGAGAATATTTTTATTTACTTGGTATTTCCTGACATCTTTATCATCACCCTATGAACTAATAAGACGGCTTAATACAATATTTGATAATTTTGATTGATTATTATAGCGCCCGAGTCTCTAGTTCAAATGGATTTGTCTGGATCGATTTCCATGTGTCAACAATGTCTATGTTTTTAATTGCCACTTAATGTCATCTGTATATGATGATTCTTTTTATAAATGGCAAATTTTTTAAATTAAAATGCCCTGGGGAAATCCGTTGTGTGAGTCTTGATTCGAATATTCATATACTAAAATTATTTTTACAGTTGGATTTAATTACCTTCCTTTATTCAAAAAAAAAGTTTAAATAGTAAATACAATTTTTGAAATAGCTATAGAAAATCATCGACATCATCATTATTATCCATTTATCCTATAATCGAAAAGTGTAAGCAGTTGTTAACAGATGGAAACCAAGGTCAAAACGTTGTTGTGATAACGCAATGTAATTTGCAACGCTTTATCAAAAGAAATCCAAGTCTCAGGAGAAGACAACTCATGAGAACAAACGTGAAATTTCCTAGTAAGTAAATATTATTATTGATGGTGGTGGTGGTGGTAGCAGTAGTAATGGAAGTAGTAGTAGTTCTGTTGTTGTTGTTGTTGTTGTTGTTACTGCTGTAGTAGAAATACTAAGTAATCTCTGATGATGTCTGGGTGAGTATGTAATCATTAAAAGATAAAAGTCAGTATTTAAAATCCATACCATACTTTGTGGTAATTCTGCCAGTTCGGGGTAATTGCGCTAACTAACAAAAAAGTGCTCTTCATATGCGTGGTTGTCGAAAGAGCACTTTCAGCTTGTTGGCTCAATTACCCCAGCCCTGACGTAATTACCCCAAAAGAACGGTACTATTTTACATCTCGAAATGATTAGCAAAGAGTAAAATCCAAAACAATTAATAATCTGGCAGTACTAAAAATACAGGTGTATTCATTAAAAATAGTTTTATATATAAAGCAGTTAAAAACCAACACATCATGAATGTTATTTTAGTTTAATTGTTTAAGACCAGAGGCACATATTTAAATAGAGATGTTGTTAAGCACAAAAGCACAATTATTTTTAACAGATATATACTATCATCATTACTAGCCGATTCCATAAAATGATAAAGACGGTTTTTTTTTCTCTATCAACCATGATATTCTCACTTATGCAAGAAAATCATCACGTTTGCAGCATACACGATAGGATATGGTGTTCGCTAAGATATTTTAGTTATTTAGACCCTTAGCTAAAGCCGGCTGGATATCTGCAAAACGTTACTTTAATGCTTGCAATCGAATTTCCGGTGATCATAGCTGTTGGCATTCTCAAGGATTTGAGTAAAATATATCTTCCAATGATTCTAGTACACTCCTTGCTTCGCGAGTGGAAATTTCGCCATTGCTCTCCTTCCCTGATCTTCCACCTCTCTTAATCTTTTATAAACTTTTCTCAGGTAACAAGCATGGCCACTAGCAAAGCGGTTTGCCAACGATTTTACACAAATACACTGTGCACGTGGGGTTATATAGAATTAAGTACCGTCTATATATGGAATACTATTTTATAAATTTCAAAATATCCATGTGGTGATTTTAATATTCACTTGCGACACTGAAATACGAATGGTATTATCAGTTATATAAACACAGGTAAAAAGGCAAGTGAAATAAACACATAAATATTAGGTCAATCATTACGGGTCCTTAAAGAGAATTATAATGAGGCTGTCAAGGTTAATTTTTTCAATAACATTTTCTCTTAAAAATAATATGCATTTTTTTTTTATTGCAACCTCGTCGGAAACAGATTCGGTGACAAACAGTGTAATAAGTGTAAAAGGTCGCAAGTAATCAGAGTTCATCTTTGAAGAGGCGCAATTTATTACCCACATGTAATTTGAATTCGAGCAAATGAATTGTGGACATTATAAAGGTTGCTTCAAATTTGGTTAATTCCTTTACCCTACTACACTAGCACTCACAACAAAAACAGTTTTGTCTATTTATGACGCGCTAAACAAGAAACGATCGTGAATTTAGCTTCGCGAACGCCTCTCAAATATAATTATAAGGTTAAACGCAATGATAAATTCCCGGTCCTTTAAGGCAGTTGAGTTATAGAAAAAAAAACTTTCTGATATTAGCATATTAGTTTTAGAAAAGAGCATTTTATTAATTGATTATAAGCTGTAGCTGTTAAAGGAAATAAAACGAATTTTACCAATTAAATACAACATATTTGACATATTATTTTTCTTGAAAATATCTGAGCTCTTGCTTTGCCATGGATCGTTTTAAACAAAAATTATAGAGATAAACAACTAATTTCATTATTAAAAAGTTTTGTTTAAAATAAATGATAAAGATTTATATGTATACATTTTAATCAGGTAATAAAATACCTGATGAGTACTATTTTTAATGACAACCGTTGAATTTAATAACGAAAGTTTATATACTATATATTATATCGCCTTTTTAATATATATAAATATGTATATATATATATATATATATATATATTGGTATATAAATGAATTTCTATATATTACTTTATAGTGAGAAAAAGAAATACGTAGATAGATGCATTAATAAATCTTAGTGATTTCTAAGAATTTTTCATATTAACATTTCAAATAAAGAACGTAATATATATATATATATACATATAAATAAAAAAAATATATGTACATATATATATATATACATATATATCAGAGCTCAATATGTATATATATGTAAATATGTATGTATCAGAGATCAATATATATATATACATGTATATACATATATATATATATATATATATATATATATATATATATATATATATATAAACAATGTAGCCCACCAGTAACTTTACATTTGCAAAATATATGGATTTTTTTATATTAATACGTTTACAACAGAACCAGGGGTGAGGATAATTGAATAGGTTGTTTGTTGTTGCACGCAAAAATCTTATATGCGCCACTTAAATGTTCGACATTCTCGTAGTAGGCCTGCAATAATGAACTTACTGACGTGTTTTCAATGGCAGAGCTCAGTTAATGATATGTCTAGAGGTGAACGAGTTCGCTCAGTACGTACATCTAAAAATACTGAATATGTGAGGCATAGCATTGAATGGAATACAACCAAATCCACTCGAAGGCGTAATCAAGAACTAGCCATCTCATGGAGACTCCACAGGGCTTTCAAAAATATTTGCTCATGTACACTTACGAGGTTCGATTAGTGCAATCTTTACAAACAGCAGACTTTCAGAAACGAGGAAATGATACAGTCAGGTTTCAGCAAACTACAAAGAATTAACAATGAGTTTATTCCCAAGTTGACCATGGTCAATGAGGCGCATATCGATGTGAATGGTTATGTATATAAGCAGAATACCAGATTCTGGGGCACCGAAAATTCACAAGTTAATAAGAGTCTAATGCACCCAGTTAAAGTCACATTATAATGTGGAGTAACCTCAAAAGGGTTATTGGGTCTTTCTTATTTGATGTTGCAGATGAACATGGTGTGATTGTAACTGCTGAGATATATAGAGATATGCTAGAGAATTTTGTTTAACATATAGGGGTATCGGCAGTAACAGAATAAGGCCAGTGCGCATATGGCTAAAAGCACAATGCAATTGTTAACGGTGATGTTTGCGGATCATAAAATATCTCGAAATTCTGCTTTTGAATGGCCTACCTGTTCACCTGATTTGACTGCACCAGACTCTTAACATGAAAGATATTTTAAACACAAAATATATGAAAATAAGCCACGAACTATCCAAGAACTTGAGGCAGCGATAGAACAGGAAGTTTTTATCCCTATAACTTCCGATGTTTAGAAATGTTATGCAGAACAACTTGGAAAGAGCTCGACTTTGCGTATAGGCTACTTACGTGGCATCACCTTTCGTAATTAGGTCAGAAGAAATGTCCACACTTTAAACTGTGTAATTAGAAAGAATTAATTAAATACAGTCACTTATGAAAAAAATGTTTCATTTAAAACTGTGAAGTGACAGATGGGCGATTGTATATATATGCATATACATATATATATATATATATATATATATAATGTGTGTGGATATGCATTGATATGCTTATGTGTATTTATATATGCTTTATTTAGTTATATATATTTGTATGTGTATATATATTTTCGTATACAAGCAAAAGTACCCGTCGTTGACTGGGTTACAAAACAGCCTACAGAAAATGGACTCTGATTTATGAAAGTATGATAGGTTATGAAAAGGAAGGGTTGTAAAGAGATAGCTTCGACTTTGGGGGTATCAAAACCAAAGCAAAATATGATGAAAGTAAAAATAAAATAGATAAACCCCATAATGTATTATACCATACCTGTTCACACTGAAAAACTAATAATATTCTGTGGATCTATATTAAAAAAACCTTGTCAAACTTTGTGATATATTTCCATTCTACGGAGGTCAGGCACGAATTAACACCCCATAATTTTATTATACCATATTTCTTCAAACTGAAACATAATTACCAAAGTATACTCACGCACAGTGGCGGCTCGTGCCTGGAGCTGTGGAACTGCAGCACCCCCAATCATTTCTACTCAATATCATCGATACAGGGTAAAAATAATACGTTTATTTTTCCTTTCTATGTGATAATATATCATATTAATAATAATATATATATATATATATATATATATATATATATATATATATATATATATAATCCTGAAGCTTAATGTCGATAACTGTCCCCATATTCATATAAGTATTAAAGTAAAACTTTGCTTGGAGCTGCGAAATTCACAGTTACACATTCTTAGCGAAGTTCGCTTATACGCATGCGCGCTTCAGACGGCGAATGAAAGCTAAGTTGGAACTGTCGTTTTCGCAGTTCCAAACGCTCGTGAAAACCGGTGTTTGTGTGTTTTCGCTTATATTATTTTTTTAAAGCTTGTTTACAAATGTTTTGTTTTTATTATTATTAAAAAGTGTAAAGTGTTCTTGTAAATAAATATCCACCTTAAAAAAAATTCTCACACTTTTAAATGCGATTTAAGCAGACAAAAATATACAATATTTTTTTTTAAGCAGACAAAAATATACAAAACTTTTTTTTTTTTAATTAAAAGTGTTCGGGCTTTTTACCCGTAAAGCTACCAACGTAACAATGTTATTTTTTTCACATACGGCTTATTTTTTTGTGTTTTTATGTAGTTTGAAATCTATTCATTTTGTGGCAGTTAAACTTTACAGAATAAAAAAAATATTTACATTTTTTTCTATAGAAAAGCGAAGAAAATTTTATTTTTTAAATACATTTTAGTTAAAAAATGTTTTTAAATGTTGCTCATAGTACAAACATGTAAACTTTTTTATTCTATATTTTATTTACAAAGTAAGTTTAGTTATAAACACATTTTTAAATTTTAAATAAAACTGTTATCCAATAAAACCATTTTTAAATGGTAAACTCTACCATCGTGTGCAAGCAAGTAAATTTCAAAGATTTTGTTTTTATGAAAAAATAAATTATTAAAAAATTGTAAATAAAATGTATTTTAAAAAATGTTTTTCGTTTGTTTGCCTGCGGAAAAGCCCATATAATTTATTTAATCTGTAAAGTTTTAAAGAAATATATTTGTATATTTTTTATTACTCTGTAAAGTGCGCACAATTTAAAATAGTATTTTTTAATTAAAATGTTTTTGCGTATTATGCCTTTTTCGACGGCTTATAATGACAAAATACACTTGTAGTGCTTTCAATTGAAAAAAAGTTCTTCAGCAGTCATTCAGAAGTTAAGGAGAAAATTATCAATCTTTTCTCACAAATTAAAACAAGAAGAATGGAATTTACTTTCAAATAAATATAATAAGTAAGATATTCCAAATATTTACATCTATTTAGAATTCCTTTAAGTTATTGTATTTTTATACGTGTGCATACGTATAAATTATGTATATGTTTTATGTTTGTTTTATTTTTACACAATATTAAAACAATGCGCATTTTTTAAACAGCACCCCCACTAATCTTAGGCACGAGCCGCCACTGCTCACGCAGATAGATATGAAAAGTCGTTACTAAAGTGTGTGCCTATTTCCATTCTATGGAGGCCAGACGCGAACGCCGACCCCACAATTGTATTATACCATCCCTATTTAAGTGAAAACATACTTATCAAGTATTCTTATGTACATCTTTATACAAAAACACTTGTAAACGTTTTTTTTTAATTTTTTTATTTCGATACTTTGTGGACCAGTCGCGAACGCAGACCCCACAATTTTAATGAACCATCGTTCTGCCAGATAAAACATACCCATTCCTGTGTCTCGATACATCTTCTATCATTATATGTAATCAGTTTTTTTAAATAGTCAACCATATAGGAGCCTATTCGTGACCACACACACACAAACACACACACACATTCAGTTTTATATTAGAGATATAGGCTTATTTATATATAAGCATTCATATGCTTATGGATATTTATGTTTATGTAAATATCTATGTGTGTATATATATATGCATACGTATGTATGTATATATATGCTTATATAAGTGTATATATGTATATATATGTTTATACAGGAACATTTCTATATATGTTTATGTATATACATCCATATATGCTCATGTATATATATATATATATATATATATATATATATATATATATATATATGCTTCTGGACATATATGTATATTCATATAAACTTGTATATATATATATATATGTATGTATATATATAATTATATAAACTCAAATGACCTTGTAACGGTTGTTGTAATTCAACATCTGGTTTATGACTTGCTGTTCCGCATGGCTACATATACAAATAAGTAACTCGACAATAAAACATATTGTTTTGTTTTGTACTTTTTCAGTCTCCCAAGTGGTGTTTTCGCGTTTAAATTATCCAAATGATACTTTCTGCATTTTTTACATCGTTCATTTTTGTATTACGTTTAAATATTCATAACGCAATTTTCTCACAAATAAATCTACTTTAACCCGTTGACAACTATGAGAGCATTTTACAACGGCGATTTTATGAAGGCCTTCTCTTTTTTAATTTATTCTCCGTTTTTCTTAAAAACATTCATAAATTTTCTTCTTCACTACCTACATAAAGAAATAATCCTGAAAATATGTTTTTTTTTTACTTTGCGTTACGAATAAATAATCAACGCGAATATAAAAAGGTATTGTCTTACTGTGTACGTTTTCAGAGTCCCAATTGTTCTTTTTTATCGCGTTTAAATTAAAAGATATATCAAAATTGGAATTTAACTTTACGTATTATGGTATCTGCTCAGTGCACATTTACCTATAAGTATGGCAAACCACTTTTAATTCAATAGCTATAAGTTTTTTTTCAAAAATAAACAATTATTAACAGAACGACTCATAGAAATATATGTATATTCTTTTTTCATTTTAATATACTTTCATGGAAATGTTTCTGTTATGTCAGAAAAAACTATTTTCTTTACATCACAAGTGTCACGCTCATACATTAATTCATGCTCCTGGATATTACCTTAAACTATATCCAGTGGTGACGCCCCAGCTTGCGGGCTTTGGGGTGTGTGGAGCCACCCATTAATTGCCATTGCTCCCAGGTCCACTCTGACCTGGTGTGGCGGTACCTGCTGGGTCCCAACTATGGGTTAAATAGAAACCGACTTGAAAACAACAAATATTCTATTTAAAAAAATTTTCTTCAAAATCTTTTGGTTCGGCATTAAATGACTTGTGAAGGGTTGATATGCCATAAAACAAAAACAGCCAAACGAAACCAAACCATACATTAATTCCATAGCTAATATAACATACTGACCCAAGGGGTCACGGGTAGTCATGTATATGTAAAAAAATGCTAAGGTATATATGTATATATATATGTATGTATGCATATATATGCTTATATATATTTATGTATGTATATATATATATGAAAATATGTATGTATAAATATGCGTATATACATATGTGTATATATATGCTTAAATATATTATATGAATATATTCTTATATATATATGTATATATATGCTTCTATATATGTGTATGTATAAAGGCTTACATATGTAAGTATGTGCATGCTTATTTATACGTATATATATATATATGCTAAATATATGCATACATATATTTATGTATAGTAATGCTTACATACATATATATATGTATATACATTTATCTATGGTATATATTATATATATGTATATACATTTATCTATGGTATATATTATGTATAGTAATGCTTACATACATATATATATGTGTATACATTTATCTATGGTATATATATGTATATATATATATATATACATAATCTTTTATATAAGACATATATTTATGCTTATATATATTTATATCTATATATGTATATATATATATCTTTAACTTTATATATAATGCTTATATATGTCTTTATATGTATATATGCATATATATATATATATATATATATATATATATATATATATACAGTCCTTTTACGCGGGTAGACAGGCAACTACCTTAAGCCAGGATTGAAAGCCGACCGCCTAAATGACAGTCAAATCTTCTAACCTTACACTATTCGGCGGCTGCTGTTCGGTTAGTGAATTAACGATGTTCATTTGTTCAGAATCAATTTTATCCGTTTATTTGTCAACATCTTTGTTACTCAACTGCAAACAAAACAGCATTGGTATTAATAATCAAACGTAGATAACTTGTACAATAACTAATTGCCAAGAATATTATAAATATATGTTTTATATTATTCAGTACGAGTCAATTCTCGACAAGGATATAATGATCGTACGCTTTAAAAGAAATATTCATTAGTGTAGCTTTTCGCTTATTTTAGCAAAAATTAATCCACATATAGAGCCCTGAGGATGCGTGCGGATATTTTTGTGTTTATATGTCCGTATGAATACGTAGTCAGTTACGACGTACAAATCAAAAAAGAGAGATCAGAAAAAAGTGAGGAATTAAACTGGAATGTTACCTGAAATAACCCGATGCATTCTCCCGTTTTTGTCCGTCACTTTAAACCAATGACACATGAAGCAAGATATTTCTAACAGGTCAGATGCATAAACTTTTCGCCATCAATCAACTTCTTTCAGACACTTTTTTACTCTGCAGAAAATAAAGAATAAAAACAATGGTTTTATTTCTCTTTCCTTATTCCATCCGTACGCGGGCCACTATTCATCACATATGCATACGCATATTCTATATAACATTTTGAAACATTATAAAACGCCTGCACGTTTCTTTTCAACGCCGCAGCTTTTTTTATTTTGCTTAAGTTTTCCTTCTTTTGTCTTAATAATAGACATAATATTTTGAAAAATTTGATTGAGTCCAAGAGGTCCTTTTTATGAGGGGAAATAATTCATCTCATACTTATTTAGAAAAAAAACATTTTTCACTGATATGTATTCAATGTCTTTGGAAATGCAGTGCTACACTACTCTGAATATTCTAAACGTCCTCGTTTCACAACGAGTGCATCGATCATACATTTTAATTAATGATGTACACGACTATTAAAATTTGTATTTGCGTATTTTGTTTGCATGATTTTTATATTTTAAACGATTCTTTTACATTACATGTAAAAGAATCGTTTAAAATCCAAAAAATGATGCAAACCACACACGCAAATACAAATTCTACTTGTTGTGTGCGATTCTCATCATTTTTATATTTTAAACGATTCTTTTACATTACATGTAAAAGAATCGTTTAAAATCCAAAAAAGGATGAAACCCACACATGCAAATACAAATTTTACTAGTCGTACTCATCATAAATTTAAATTGTAAAATATTAAATATTTTGTGAAACAAGAATATTGACCATAGTCTCTTTGCCAAGAGTTATTGAACATCTATAATTTGGAGAAAAATTTGGAATAAAAAATGTAAACACATTCCATACATTTACTGTACGAATTAGTATGATTTTTACTAACAGAAAAATATATATTTTATGTAAGCTCTTTTATCTGTTAAGGAGAAATAACCAATGATTGAAGAACTATACGTCTAAAATCCTCATTGGTTTTATTTCATAAAAGTGCGAATACTCATTAATTTGAGTTCCTCTTCAGAAGCATAATCTAATAATTATAATAGGCTATCTATTATTATAATAATGATAATGATAATAATAATGATGATGATGATGATGATGATCATAATAATAATAATAATAATAATAATAATAATAATAATAAGAAGAAGAAGAAGAAGAAGAAGAAGAAGTCACGAGTTTTGGTATTACTGATTATTGTTGCTGGCAACAGCGAGAACATTGCAGTAGTCCGTCAGAGCTTTTCTTCTCCTAGATGCATGTGTTAACGAAAACTGGGGGAATGGTGCATCCATCCCAGTGAGTTAATGCGCCACCAGAAACCAACTTGAAAATTTTTACGACTCGGCACGATACATAGAGTGCTAAGCCTTCTCGAATCGTTACATATCTGGTACTGGCTAGGCTGATCCTTGGTTAACTTCGAGGATCTGGCGAGAAACGATGTATCATCGTGAGTGTGTCGTATATTAAATACGTAGTATATCTCCATATATGTCTATCTATATGTCTATATATATATATATATATATATATATATATATATATATATATATATATATATAGTAGCGTCCAAAACTAAGGGACAGAATTTAAAACCTAATATTTTTTAGAAATAACTACTGTTAAAAGCTGAAATTGTGACAACTGGCACTCGTTATCATCCATAATAACACACTAAAATGTGAATCATTTGCAAAGGATAGAAAAAGAATTAGAAAAATTATGTATTTATTTCAGTATGCTATTGTGGATGATAACGACTACCAGTCGTCAAAAGTTCAGCTTTTCACAGTTGTTATTTCTCACAATTTCTTTAAACTTCAGAGGAATAACACTCACTCCAATTGCACCAAAAATCTACAACGCCATGCTTCTAAAACGTATCCAACCAAAGATCGAAGAAGTGCCCAGGAAGAACCAGAATGGATTTAGAAAGAATCGCTCTACTACTAGTGAAATACTTACTGTTAGGAGACTAATTGAAGGAGTCAAAGCCAAAAATATTGAGGCAGTCATTATCTTTGTAGATTTATCCAAAGCATTCGACTCCGTACATAGAGGAAAAATGGCCAGCGTATTAAAAGCATATGGCATTCCAAATGAACTTGTTAATGCTATCATGATGCTATATAAGCACACTCCAGCAATGGCCAGGTCGCCAGATGGTGACACTGAATTTTTCGACGTCCGCACCGGAGTTCTACAAGGAGATACTCTAGACCCTTTTCTTTTCGTTGTCTGTTTTACCTTTGTACCTCGCACCCCTGTTCATATACACAACCCGCTAGGCTTCACCCTAAATGAATCCAGAAACAGACGTCAACAATCAGTACACATAACTGATGCAGATTACACAGACGATATTGCTTTGTTCCCGAACAACACTGCTGATGCGCAAATACTGTTACGTAAGCTAGAAAAGTTTGCAAATGTACATTGGTCTCCACATTAATGCGGATAAAACAAAGTTTATGACTTTCAATGTGAACGGAGAGATTAGGGCTCTGGTTCGATCAACACTGATAGAAGTAGCTGAGTTTACTTATCTCGGCAGCAGCATAGCTTCCACAGAGCTCAAAAGCATGGACGGCGTTTGATGGGTTGAGTTCAGTATGGACTTCGGGACTAACTAACAAACTGAAAAGGCACTTCTTCAGGGCAGTGGTAGAGTCTGTTCTTGTTTACGGTGCTACCACCTGGACACTAACCAAAAGATTGGAAAGAAAACTAGACGGCACATACACCTGTATGCTACGAACACTATTAAATATATCTTGGCAAAATCATCCCACGAATCAGCAACTTAATTTCAACCTAACTTCCATATCTAATACCATCAGAAAAATACGCCTACGATTTGCTGGTCATTGTCTGAGGAGAAAACATGAATTGGTAAGTGCTGTATTACTATGAACTCCACGACACGGACGCGCAAGCAAAGGACGTCCAAGCTCAACGTACATCCAGCAAATAGCACACGACGCCAATTGTGAACCTGAAGATCTGAGGTAGCTGATGGAAGACAGGAAACTCGAGAGAAAGAGTCACATTGGTCCGGGTAAGGAGCCCGTCATGATGATGATGATGATTTTTAACAAATATTAGTTTTTAAAATGTTATCCTTTAGTTGTTGACTCTACTGTATATATTAATAGCGAAAAAAGTGTTGTCTTTTTATTTCAACATACTACAGTTGTGAAACTTAAAATAGGTGATCTGTTTACTAAACGAGCATCCAGTCGTTTCTATTTTCGTGTCAATTCGAGTCTGTTTAAATGATTTATTAATTTTCTTATTCACACAACGTTTGTATCCTGAGACAATCTTCAGGGGCATAATGACAATAATACTTATTAATAAATGGCGAAAAGAATATTTTTAGCAAATAATACTCATTAAAATTCATAATATGTAATATTAAGTGTGTTTCCATTTACTTCTATAATTATTTTCAATAACACGTGTGCTTATCGTTGATACAATCATATAAATAGACATTTTTCTTGAAATAATATAAGTATTCTAACACGTGCGTAATTGTAATTGATTCTAAGGTAATGTGATCAGAGATTGAATTGTCTAAGTGCAAAATCTTAACCTCTACATTCTCTCGAAATGCAGGCAAAAAATACGATAAGCATCTGTTGTAGAAGCACAAAAGTATTTGTAATAATGATAAAAAGAGATGAGAATAATAGCAGTTTTAGAAGAGATGTGATGATTCGAGTTATACTGCCTAATGGATAAACGATCAAAATATTTACGTCATAATCACCATATCGTATGGATCCGAAGATTGTCATTGTTGGTAATATAATTCGCCAAAATTGTTCTAGTCAGAATTATTTCGAAAAAGATATCGTAAACATACAGCAGTGACCACTTGAATGTGATTTTTGTTGAACGGACTGGATTACGAACCAGAAAAACCCAGGGCTTTAGTCTGTGTCGTTAATCACTTTGCCAGGTGCAAGCTTAAATTATATACGCAAAGTACCTGCATGATGCCACAAATGTCTGCGTTATAACATTTGAACATTTGATACAATTTTCACTACTAGTCTTATATGTTTTTTTTATGGCTAGAGCAAATTACTAGATAGCGTGTATTAAATAGAATTAATGTTTTGCTAGTAATTATGTATTTGTTGCTTACTAATAAACTATTATTTACTTGACATGATAGCTAAGAATTTGGCGTAAAGTATCTACATTTGGGTGGCATTTTGATAAATGATCTGGTATTTTCAACAAATCAAGGACTACACTTTTCCAAGTTCGTCCATGTATTATATTTTTGCCACACACACACACACACACACACACACACACACACACACACATATATATATATATGTGTGTGTGTGTGTTTGTGTGTGTGTGTGTGTGTAATTAGATTCGGGAAGCCTCAGCAGCCACACCTCACGTGACATTTGACTGCAGCGCCGTGGCCAAACCTTCTTGTCCCGCATCGGGCTCGTCAGCTTTAAGCGTGCCTTCAGTCGACGTGCAAAACCCCCTTCATAGAATCTTCGTTTGCGAAGTACTGCCAAGATTATATATATATATATATATATATATATATATATATATATATATGGGTGTGTGTGTGTGTGTGTGTGTTGGTTTAGTCTAGAATTATATACACATTTTGAAACCTTTAGTACAAAGGTAAATCCGCTGTGATAATCGCGTATTAAAAAATCTAATTCAGCTGTTTTGAAAAAATCACCAAATACCCAGATATACCAGGTTACTTTATTAATTATTTTTTTTAGTGGCAGAATTGCTTAAAATCGAATTTCCGATTCAGAAACAAACCACACTTGATTATCGTAATAAGGTGCATATTGCTTTTTTTTTAGATATGTGAATCCGTCCACTTTCCCCATTCTTTCTAAGGCTGTATCCGTAGCTAATGCACTCAAGCTACGCGATTCGATTTCTGCCCGGTAACCGCTAAAGGGATGTTTGGTCGCTTCTTATCTCGCGTTGCCATCTTCATTTCATGCCCGCGATCCATAGAAATCGATGTCAGCGAAGTTGGGCGAAATCTCGCTCGGCTTGTCCAGTCAAGAATCTCAAAGATTAACATTATTTAAAGAACCTGCTTTCGATGGTGTTTCTCAATATGGAAAAGATTGATGGCCTGTCTTATGGCAGAAAATCACGCCCGCGCCTCTTATACACACAGAGATGCACACAGACACACGCGCATACACACACACAGACACACACATACATGCACGCACACACGCACACACGCACACACACGAAAATCGACGGGCTACAGGCGCAATAGAAAGTGACTTCACCAGAGTATGTCTATTGATTTGGAATGAATATTGTGAGTGGTTCTTTTGGCGATAAATTCAAAAGTGCTCACCATTGCCTAAAGCGATGGAAAGTGTGAATTCTAGTAACTATGCGATAATTCAGAGGAATGGTTATGCATCATGACTGAGTAAATCGCCTGGAATAAACACGGTAAAACGAAAAGTGATTTTTTTTATTATTGAATCAAACGTTTAATACTTTTTAAATTATAAACATTTGATTATAATTATGATTTCTTTAAATGATTCTAAGCGTGTGCGATTAGCCATACAGTATCATTGCAGAATATAAAATTGTATGTAGCGACTTAAAATCTTTATATATACATATATATATATATATATATATATATATATATATATATAGAACAATATATAATAAGATTATATATATTTACGTAACATAAATGCTATATATGTATATATATAATTAGATTATATATATTTACATAACATAAACACTATATAATTTTATATATATGTGTGTGTGTCCCTGTGTCCGTGTGTGCGCGTGTGGGAGTGTGTGTTAATTTATGGGGTTTTCTTAAACTGGCTCATTTTTGCATAATTGTAAGATTGTTCACTAGAGCTGGAAGATTTGTGTATCATTCTACCTCGAGTAACAGAGAACATTACAAATAAATGTACTTGATATCGCTTGCTAAACACTCACAATTGTAAGTTGAGGAATCAAGTGTAAGTCGAGTGAGTTTTGGAAAAGACTTGTACTGCCCTTAAAATTCCGATATAACAGCATATTAAAAAGTATATATTGTGACTCTTCATTAATTATGCTTGGAATCATTTAAGCTATGGGCAAATTATTAAGAAAGTAGTCCACTTTAAACTACAACAGGATTAATCCCAAATATTCTTTAATACCATCATGTTTTATTTCTTTTCCTCGTTTTACATAATCTAAGATTAATCTTTATCATGCACCTGATAAGTCGTCCTTACACACACATTATATATATATATATATATATATATATATATATATGTGTGTGTGTGTGTGTGTGTGTGTGTGTGTGTGTGTGTGTGTGTACATTAGGATCAGTGAAAGGAGAGAGATAAATTTACTCTTCCAGCGAAACAGTGTGCAAATGAGACCACTGAATGGTTCAAAACTGCTATTGAAGCACATGTTCCCGCACGGAAATTCTATAGCAAGTCCCACTCTCCCCAATGGTTTACTTCTGCTTGTGCAGCTGCCATTTGTCAAAGGCAGCATGCGTTCCGCAGATTCAACCGACATAAGTCCAGCTCAAATAAACAGAAGTTTATAGAAGCTAGAAATAATTGTAAGAGAGTGATAGAGACAGCTAAGACAGATTACTCTGAAACCACCAGAAAACGCATCGAAGCACAGAAATTAGGAACCCGGGATTTTTGGAAAATCTACAACAGCCTAGTAAATAATGGACAGTCAACTATTCCCCCACTATCAAACAATCATGAGGTTGCTTGCACGGCAACTGACAAGGCTAATCTGCTTGCCAGTCGGTTTGCCTCAAACTCCACGCTGAACTCGGTACACCACTCACTCCCTAATTTTCCTCTGCGAACAGACGCCACACTAGACGATTTGAAAATCATCCCTTCTCAGGTACATGCTATTATAAAAAACCTACACACCTCAAAAGCATGTGGATCAGATCTCTTCCCGGCTGTGCTATTAAAAAAATGCCTTGCCGAGGTTGCTCCAGTTCTGTCCAAACTTTACAATAAATGCCTTAACGAATCTTGTTTTCCCGACTGCTGGAAAACAGCCTCTGTGGTACCAGTCTTCAAGAATTCTGGTGAAAGAACTGACCCACTAAATTATCGCCCCATTAGCCTCCTCCCGCTTTTCGCCAAAATATTTGAGTCCTTAGTTAATCAAGCCCTAGTCCAGCACCTTACAGCTGCTAAACTCCTGACTGACAAACAATATGGATTCAGGCAAGCCCGTTCAACAGCAGATATCTTAACTGTAGTTTCTGAACGTATATACCGTTCATTGGATAAAACAGGGGAGGGTAGAGCGGTGGCCCTCGATATATCTAAGGCTTTTGACAGGGTATGGCACGATGGTCTTCTAAGGAAAATTAGATCATATGGAACCAGTGGAAGAATTCATAATGTAATTAACCCCTTCTTAAGTAATAGAAAAATCAAAGTTGTCCTCGACGGTCGTACATCTAAAAAATATGACATAAATGCGGGAGTACCTCAGGGGTCTATCCTTGGACCTCTATTATTCCTGATATTCATAAACGACCTCCCTGATAAAATTTTTTCGGAGATGGGTATATTTGCCGATGACACCACTCTCTATAACAGATATGAGGGGAAAACAAATGAACACATATCCAAGAAAATGGCAGAAACACTAGAGGATGACCTCCAATCCGTAGTGGAATGGGGACAAAAATGGTTGGTCTCATTCAATGCTGCTAAGACTAAGCTTGTTTCCTTCAATAACTACAAGAAACCTTCTCTCCCACCAATAGCAATGGCCAAGAACACATTGCCTGAAAGTACTTCTTTTAAACTCCTCGGCCTAACGTTTACAGGGAATATGAACTGGAATAGATACATTGAGAGCATTGCCAAGGCTGCTGCAAGGAAGGTTGGCTCCCTCTACCGTGCTAGAAAACTACTTACGCCTGCCAGTATCCTATACCTCTATAAGGCAACCATTCGCCCATGTATGGAGTACTGTTGTCACATCTGGGCTGGTGCATCTGCTGCTTGTCTCTCGCTCCTGGACAGGGTTCAAAAAAGAGTCGCAAACCTGATAGGTCCTGAACTGTCATCTGGGCTTCAACCTCTGTCCCATCGACGAGATGTTGCATCCCTCTGCCTGTTCTACAAATACTTTAATGGTGAATGCTCTGACGAACTGCAAACACTTGTACCTCCCCGACGTAACTACCCCCGACAAACCCGACAAGCTACCAAGTCTCATCCCTTTACAGTAGAGATCCCTAGGTGCAAGAAAGCCTTTTACTCCAATAGTTTCTTCCCCAGAACTTCGGTCTTTAGAGTGATGTGGTTCTTGATTGATTAACTGTGTCAATCTGTGTCGGACATATACGCGAAGGTCAAAACAATAAGAATTTTCTAATGTCATAGCCCTAATGACAATACAATACATTGATTTTATATAGTGTTGAATATCCAAATCAAGTGCATATTATGCAGAGTAGTATATTAAGGTCGATGTATTTGAAATGAATAGTTTTCGTCTATCATCAGAGTAAAATGATGCAAATATCAGAAATATATTTTAAATTAACAGATTTATTGACAATGTATTTATCTAAAAGAAAGTCTTTTGGGTATGTATCACTGCTACTAGTCTCTTGGATATTAAGAATATATATATATCAGAGTTTTATGTCTTTAGGCAGTATAAGGATCGTGCTATCGTCGGATATCGGTGAATTCTGGAAGGTGAATGATGAAAACTTCATCACTACATACTTACGCAAACGATGAACCATTATTTACAAACACAGTTGTAGCATCCCTGTCAATAAGACTCAAATTTAATTAAAAAAATAACTAAAAAATGAAAACAATTTCAATTAAAAATCAAACTTAAGCAATTCCAGCATAGGTTGGTTGGTTGTTTTTGTTTTACGGCATATCAACCCTTTTCAGGTTATTTAATGCCGAATCCAACGATTTTGAAGAATTTTTTTTTTAATAGAATATATTTGTTGTTTTCACGTCGGTTTCTATTTAACCCATAGTTGGGACCCTAACAGGTACAACCACTCCGGGTCAGAGTGGACCTGGGAGCAATGGTAATTAAAGAGTGGCTCGACACTCCCCAAAGCCCACAAGCTGGGGCATATCCAAGACTCCAATTGAGGGACTTTTACCCTCTGCAGGGGGACAGTCGGCGTATTCTAATGCCCCACCGACAGGGCCTCCAAGCATAGGTCTCCCTGGCCAAGTAAAAAAATGTACTTTCATTGTGACTAATGTTTGCGCAAAATTTCAAAAATACCCAAGGTTATTGAGAGAAGTGCGAAAAAAGGAACAGACGAACGGAGTGAATTACTATTCCAATACCATCTTTGTTGAGGGAACAACAATTTGCTTGAAAAACTATTTTCATGAATTTTTTAGGAAATGAGAATTCAAATCAAGAAACAACACAAAAAGTAAAAAAAAAATATACCGAATATGTAATATGGTTATATCCCGACAGACTAAACCGCATTTCTCGGTTATACCATTTTTTAATCATCTCGCATGAAATTTGAAGACTAAAAGAGGGCATGCTGGACGCGAAAGTTACATAGCAATTGAATGTAAACCAATCAAGTCTCTGCTCTCTTATATTAGTCGGTGAGATATTTTGTAAAAAAAAAATCAAATAATTTTAATAAAGTATTTGGTGTGAAATGCGATTTATGTTAAATGATAAGAGCTATGATGTCATGAAGTAGCTGTAAATATCATAGTTCACATCCGGCGAAAGTTGAGGGGAAGACGTCTCTCGCTCTCTCAGCTGATGGCATTTTATCTAGGAGAGACCTATTTGAGTGCTTTTCACGAAAAGTTGAGTGCGATGTCTGGTGTCTGCTGTAGTGATCCGGGCTATTCATATCTATTGATTTAAATCTATTTTTCTTTATCTCTAGCCATCCATTTTACGCATCCTAAGTTTCTATTTTTGACATTCTTAATATGTTTTCATAATCTAAACAACGAATGTCGCCATGACTTTTATGAACAACTTATGTTCACTATGAATATAGTAATAATGGTGAGGATGAGGGCAACTAAACAGACTATAAAGCTTGTATACACCGATTGGTAAGGCGTAATATTAGTGGATCTTTTCTTAAATAACTTTTTCAACTTTTACTTTATATTTCACTTGTTTTACAAAAGCTTTCCATTTTTTCTTCACAACTACTGTGGCGATCCGGCTGAATGTTTTAATGAACTTTTGTTAGAATAAGTTGCAGCGAACTAAGTAATATGGTTTCTGTTAGATACACCGCTTCGGATTATTAGAGATTAGTATTTAAGTTCTATTTTTCTCGTAAAGTACTTAGTAGATATTTGTTGGAATTTTGTACAGACTGTTTTTGTGAGAAATCCCAGCATATTATGGTATTCGTTCTCTGCCTATTTTGCGACAAATATGGATTGATGGGAATTAGTATTTAATGCAGAAATCATTACAAGTTATAGCATATTCAATCATTAATTTTGCATAAAGTGTTTTTTTTCTAAGGTGAAGGGTTTTAACTCTTGTTTATTTTTAACGAACTAAAATGTCTATTTTTTATAATTATTCATGTATAACATGCTATGAGTTGAAAGTTCCTCATGGAAATAATTTTAATATTAATTTGACTTGAATTACATTCAGAAAAAATAATGAATTATAAAATTATAATGTTTTTTGGTTTTTTTTAAATTTTACCTGAACTGTTTGAGAACACAAAATATTTCAGTGCTTAACGATATCTTACCGATTGGTTTCATATTATGACCATTCAAGTTATAATTCGTTTGCTTTTTATTTTAATCTTACAAATATATGTAGAGTAATGAGATTGAAATCAATGCATTAAGCAACACTTGGTAGTCCATAACTTTTGTACCTGGAACACATCCTCGACGGGAACTATTTAATATGAAACACCGTTCCTCTATCCAACACGTGAAAAGGGGGCAACTGATTGTGTTCTAGTCAATTTCCGAACTGCAAAATGATAATATGGGCTGTGATAAGGGCAAGTGTGATACAATAATATAATTGATCAGCTTATGCCTGCTGTGACGCAGACGACCAGAGGCCCAGTTCAGCTTTACAATAAATTCTGTTCGACCTGTTATCTTTTTGGCATTTTGTGAACCGAGAAGATATGAAAGCATAAAAAATAATGCAAACAAAAATGCTCTCAAAAAGTGTCTTTGTGCCGATAACAAGCAGGTGTCTTTTATTTCTGATTATAGGAGTTTTAACATCGACACGTTTGGCAAAACGAGATATGGATATAATTGTGTATGGCGGGGAATGCTCAACGCCATTTCAGATAATAGGAATGTTTAAATGGATAGTTATGTGTGCACGTGCAAATCTGTGATAAAGAAAGAGATGGAAAGGAAAAAAAGAAGTGTTTATAGTAAATGGAGGTTGTATTTAATAAAGAGGAGGCATAGATATATAACACTTTAGTGAAATCAGGAAGATAGAATTCAAGAGAATTTTAACTGCAAAATGCAACATTCAATGCTAGAAGGTAATGGTTCATAATAAACAGAACGAACATAACATAAATCGGTAATAAACATAATAAACATAATAAAAAAAATAATAATGATAGTAATATTTAGTCAGACCGCCTGACGCAGGTAACAACATTCTACATGTAAAATACTGTATAAAAAATGCATATACTCTTATAAATATATTTTATTATATATACATGAATCAATGCTTCAACTAAACTACTTTATTTGTATGGCTATTCATCGGACTACTATTTTTATCTTGAGTCCGATTTTCACAAGGTTTCGGTCGATATAACCTCCGACCTTTTTCTGGTGCATCTTATCGAACTCGGAAATTTGACGGAATTTCGAGCGGAACCTTTTATTTACTTCACGGGGGGGGGGGTTAGCAGATAGAGATCCTAAGTAATTCGCCAATAAATATTTCGGTCGCCCACACTAAGGATTGAACCTTCAGAAGAATATCACTTTTACAATTGATTTTTCCCAGTACTCTAACCACTGCGCCACGGACAATTCTAGTACGAATTTTTGGAGCCATAAACCTATTTTTATTTCTAGTTATAAATATTTCCATTCATTAATGATTTTTACTATATATTAATGTATATCTATCTCTATACTTATTACTTGTATATATTAATGTTCTTACTTATTACTTGTATATAGTATCTATTGTTTACAATTACTGGTTCCCATATTGTATACTAGATACATCTGAAGAAGGTTGGAGGTTATATCGGCCGAAACGTTGTGAAAATGACACAAGATGAAAATAGTAGTCCGCTGAATAATAATACAAATAACCAATCCTCAATCTCAAAAAATTCAGAAACGTCATAAACTTCTTTAGCCTACTACTACTACTACTACTACTACTACTACTACTACTAATACTAATACTAATACTAAATAATAATAATAATAATAATAATAATAATAATAATGATGATGATTCTGATTCCGTTTATAAACGTCTCTCTGGAAAGGGATGGGATTCATTTCCAGAGGATTTTCCCGAATCCCGGCTCCAAACCAGGAGCTTCAAACAAAGTTCCATAATCGATATGTTCTTTCTTATGATGTTGTGAATTACTACTTGAACTATTTTTACCTCGCATTTCAAATTCTTCCTATTACTACTCTTCATGCTTGAAATATCTATGATATCGTCTCGTAGAAGAAGCTATCTTAACTTCTGAAGTCAAAGTTCAAACTTCATCACCATTTCTCCATACAGCTGCTCCTTTCACTGGTTCCATTTTCAATCAATGATCTCATCTGCCTTAGATCCTCTAAACTCCTTCTCATCACTTCCCCTAACCATAGGAGTCCATTCCTCCTCAGTTGGCCGCCTCCCATCATCGCTTATATTTCTCTTCTGCACCTCTACTCTCTTAGCGCTTTCATTCCTAACCATCCGTTCAATCTCTTCTCTTGCAATCACTGAAAGTCGGTTGTTATTTTTAATTTGTTTTAACTGGGATACAAAACCCGAGACACTCCTAGCTCCTCCTCCTCTCGATTCATACTCTTCAGTCACTTTTCGGATATACCCATCAGATTTGGTATTTCCACTTCTTACAAAGCATTCCCACAGTCCTTTTCTTTCCTCATCTGTCCATGGCATTTTTATATTTCGTGTTCCGTCTCCCTTCGTGTCTTGGGGCCCTCTCTGGCAATTCTCACTGCCCCTATATCCACCCACATTCTCAGAATTTCGAACAGTTGTATGATAAAGATATGACCCACCCAGTTGAGCAGTGGGGGACCTACCGGACAGGAGACAAATCAGAAGATGTTCCAGCCTCATTCACGTCGTTATTTTCAATATTTTGATTTGACATTCTCCCATAAATGGAGTTAGTGAATTTTAGGTTACACCACCACCGATAATAATAATAATAATAATAATAATAATAATAATAATAATAATAATAATAATAATAATAATAATAATAATAACTGTTACAAAATGGCACAGAAAAGCAAACTGCTGTAAGTCAATACAGGTATTTAACATGTTTACCTACCGCGTGGAAAATACTAACGGCACAGTTGAGAGAGCGGATTTACGACTCCCTTTATAATCGCGGGCTACATCGGTAAAACAGAAAAAATGTCGAAAAGATCCACTTTTTGTTGAAAACTTTCCCATCACACAAAGTAGTTATGATAAGTCAAGGATAATTAAAAGAAAAGGAATAAAAAGCACTAACCACACCTAGAGTTTGTGATGATGACTGAAATACTGAGGAAGCTTATTTGCACTGAGATTCCAGTGGATGCAAATAATCGCTGCCACCTATAATCCAGTTGTGAACTACAAGAGGCATAATGCAAACACTTTGTAAATATTATCGAAAAAGGTGAAGAGTCCTAGAAATATAGGGAAACTTGTTGTCACCTAGACTCAGTTTGAAGAGAGCAATCTTTGAAAACCAATAAAATATTGTCTACTTTACGTAACCCTAAAGATCCTGATAAAGGTAAAAGTAAAAAAGAAAAACATAGCCACGCCATGTATAGACTACATGTATTGGCTAATATTTTTCAGATAGTGAATCTTTTCAAATCGAGTACATTAAGAAAATATAATATAATGTGCAGTTTTGAAGCAATATTATGAGAATTCACTATGTTAGGAACACTTTATTGATTCTGAGGCTTATTATATTCGAAATAAAATGCACGATATATTTTAATCTTTCTCGTAGGATATTGAAGTAAATAAAGTAGGATATTAAAGTAAACGTTGCGCCTCACAATAAATTGTTTCTACTGTAATAATTTTTAGTTAAAATAAAATATATCTGCATGGATAATTAATATTTATTTAATAAATCAATATTTGTTTTTATTAAGAAATTTGTGTTAATAACACATTAACTTTTATATGCACACAGGTACTCATCTTGCTGATAGAAATATCTAATGCTTTTTCAACGAATACGGGAGGACACTTGCTACTGTCATGACTGCTACAAACTTACGAAACAATCGGCTCCATAAAAAATCATCAGAGATTTTATTGTAATATGCATCCTATTTTACAAATCATGGCACATGTTTAACCAGCTAATATGGATACAACTCTTTGGCGTGCTAAAGAATATAGCATTAATACACATGAGTATATCCATATAAATATATCTTATGTATCTCTTTATATATATATATATATATATATATATATATATATATATATATAGAGAGAGAGAGAGAGAGAGAGAGATATTGTTATCTACCTATGTACTGTTTTCTTGTATGCTAACTCATCAGTGCGGCTAGATATACACGTTTCCATGGATCGAACCTACAACCGTCGCACTGACAGTCGGCAGGTCTCATCATCGGACCACGAATCAGTGCCGTAAATATTTCTCCTCGAGTGTGTATTCAATCCAGTGCTCTTATCATCAGTTTTTTTACAAACAAATTGATAGTGCGCTTCGCTTAATAGCTCAAATAAGTGTCGGGTTAAAATATATTTACATACATACATACACACACACACACACACGTTTTTGTTAAAAAATCCTATATACAGAGTTTAATTTCTTATATATATATATATGTAAATATATATATATATATATATATATATTAAAAATCCTATATACAGAGTTTAATTTCTTATATATATATATATATATATATATATATATATATATATATATATATATATATATATATATAAGAAATTAAACCCTGTATATAGGATTTTTTAACAATTTATTATTCGACAATGAATACACATTGAACACCTTAAAATGTTCTTTATTCCACGAAGTTTACAAGGATTGGTAATTATCTTTAGAGGAGAGTAGTTATTAAAAGTGTATTCATAGGTGCATATATTGAAAATTGAAACTATGGGAGATATCAATTTGTATGAAAGTGGATAATAATGCAGAATTGTGTTAGTTTAAAAGGCAATTAAAATTAAGCTCAAGTTCAAAAGAAGAAAAAGTTCAGAAATCTCGTACAGAGGAAAGAAAATATTCATTCATCAGATGAAGAGATGTAAATGTATTAGCCCAATTATTATTGTAATAATCCAAGTGGTTGATCAGTAAATGTTATTTACCTTTCATATTTTGCATTATAATCGATTTTTCTCATATTTAAAAGTTTTCAATCTATGTGATGACCAATTAACTTATAGCCTGCCCATGAATAGTATTTTGCAAACTACTTCTCTCTCATTATATAAGAGGCATTACTGCAAACTTTATTGAATACGGAAAATTATACGTTTTATAAAGTAGTCTTGCTTCTTGAATAGTAGTTTGTTGTTAATTCTAATTTACGGAGTTTTATTTGCATTCCCCATATATATATATATATATATATATATATATATATATATATATATATATATATATATATATATATATGCCTTAATCGAATATTAAGCTTTTTTTTATCTCGTTTGGAATGCTCTATAAATATTATTACAAAGAGTTATTCACACAAACGTATAGAATTATTCAATTTGTAAACTTTAAGATGTTCCTGAATTTATTTATATATATATATATATAATTTAAAGGGGGTTACAACAGTAGTCTACAGAGCAGAGTGTATTTTAATGTGATAATATAATTACTACTTTAATTAAAATGCAAGAAAAGTACAGCGCTCGTTGTAATTCAGATATATAATAAGCTCGATCGGCAACTATCCTAGAGCTACTTTAATATTTAGTAATGTGATTGATAATTTAAAATTCAAATTAGAATTAAAAATTAAAAATCTCTTTCATAAGAATGAACAACAACAAAGTCAATAATTTGTACGATCGTTTCGGAAACGATGTTTTTATGGTGATACATATTAAGCCACGGACAATAATTTTTACATATAGATTAATTTTTTTTTTTATAAACAAAGTCTCCTCTTCAGCAAAAAGTATTGGGTGTTTTAAAAAGTAAAAGACACCATAAATATACCTAAACCGTAATTATCGTCAAAACATTTATGAATGCTTTGACGATAATTACGGTTTTCAAAAGGCGAACAAAATTAAAAGATAAATGCTAGGTTTATTTATGGGGTCTTTTACATATAAAAAAAAACACCCAATACTTTTGCTGATGAGGAGACTTTGTTTATAAAAAAAATATATGTAAAAATTATTGTTTGTGCCTTAATGACTATCACAATAAGGAAAATCGTTTCCGAAACGATCGTACAAATTATTGACTTTGTTGTTGTTCCCTCTTATGAAATAGATTTTACATTTTTAATTCTTATTTGAATTTTAAATTATCAATCACATTACTGACAGAGTTAATCTTGTTTGATATCTTTTCTAGTTGCCCACCGGTCTTTTCAATTTCGACAGGAGTATTATACAGTTGGTCAGCCATTTTATTTCGAATATTTTTTCCGAAGATCGCTCGGCAAATAGAAAAGATATCCAACAAGATCAGAAAAAAGAATAACTCTGTCGTCTCCAATCAAACTAAATTATAACCTGTTGTCAAAATACACACACACACACACACACACACATATATATATATATATATATATATATATATCGCAAAATATATGTATGTTTTAACACCGTGGATTTTTAACTTAACTTAAAAAAATCTTAATAAAATAATGAACCTAATCAAATACACTTTTACTTGTTTAAAATAGAAGCATGGGTGCCCTGCGTTGACCGGGTGTTTGGAGGTGTTGTTGAGCCAAAAAAAAAAGCAAAACAAACAAAAGTGGAGTAGGAAGGCAGGCTCGGGCCCGTACTGCGAAGGAGGAAAAGAACGGGGAAAAACGTGACGTCTTTACTGATACGACCACCGCCAAACCGAAATTGACGTAGGTTTTAATTAAGGCTAGATAATCGAAAAGAGGAGATGATTTTCATCCTGTAGAAAGTTCCCAGTTGAGGGTGAAGAAATTAATGTTTTTAGACAATTTTTCGGTATTTGTTGTCTGAAGGGTCGAGCTGAAAAACGATCCTGATCTTGTGAAAATCCGTCGCCTCTGTAGAAAGTTTTAGGCTAATATGCAAACATACATATATACGTTTATATATTGGTAGCTCAAATTTTCGACCCATACCGATTAAGAAGCTTGCCTGTCCTTTCTCTGAATACCCTTTATGTAAAATTTCAAATGTTTAGACCAGTAATTGTCTGAGTAATTTGGTAGAGACCTCAAAAGTCAAATTTCTTTTAACTTTGACCCTTATTATGACCCCATAACATTTGATGTTTTGGGCTTAAATCAAGTTATAAAGTTAGATCCATGTCCAAGGAACCTATATCTTAAATTTACACTGTTTGTCTTTGGTTTTATTTTTACACAGGCATCACCACATTATCAAGGTCAAGAGGCCACTCGAGGATAACGGTTAAAGGGTGTACAGTAGAAATTGGGCAATATAGCAATCAAGTCGGTAAATGTGTTAACTTATTTGGAACGGCTCATCAAGAACTTGTTTGGGTTAGACTTGAACACAACTATATTGTAGTCAGCAGGAAAGCAAGAAAACGGAAGACAATTCCATAGGCATGCAGTTTTAAGAAAGAAGCTTTGTTCATGGAATCTACGTTTAGGTTTAGGCACAGATAAAGAGTGGGGGGAATTATTGATAGTGTTTTCAGCTAACCGAGTGTTTCTTGTGAATGTTTGGCGAGGGGGGGAACCATAGACTGAAGCTCAGTCGAACACTTTCCATGAAAATAACGATACATCAGAGACAAACTCGCAACATCACTTCTGTGACATAGAAGTTGCAAATTTGCGTAGGAGTTTGGTAGAGTTATCAAAGGTCAAATAGTTGATCTCTGACCCATTAACAGCCAAATTTCTGGCCGAAAACGGATTACAAAATCTCTATATCCTGTATGTAAAATTTCGAGTCTGTAGACTTAAAATTGACAAATTTATTATGTCGGGAAATGTACACGGACAGACCCACACACACGGACATACACTTTTTTTACACAGTGATCACCACTTATCAAGGCCCGGAAGCCACTCAGGGATAAAGGTTATTGCAAGTACATTACGTTAGTGTGGGGATTTGATGAAGTGTTTACTTAAGGGGGCGGTTCATTAGGAATTTGTTAACATTTGACTTGATGACATCCAAATTGTAGTCCGGAGGGAAGCAGGCAGACGGAACAGAGTTTCACAGGCGTGCAGTTCTAAGAAAGAAGCTTTGTTCATGGAATCCGCGTTTTGATTTAGGCACAGATACAGAGTGGGGAAAATTTTTCACAGTGGATTCAGCTAGACGGGTGTTTTTCGTGAAAGATTGGCGAGGGGGGACCAGAGATTGGAGTTCAGGCGAGCACCTGCCATAGAAATAACGTCTCTTCTGTGGGAGAGAGGTTGCAGGGTAGAGAAATGGGCATCCCCCACTAAGCCACGAAGTCAATTTTGTACTCTGTCAAGGCAGGGTAGGCTGTTTTTAGCAGCTCCTGCCCAGATATGGCAACAGTATTCCATCCTTGGACGTACTTGGCTTTTATATAGATAGAGAATTGCATCAGTAGTGAGATATCTTCTGGAGCGGTAGAAGGATCCCACCATCTTTCCTGCGACCTTGGCAACAGACTTGATGTACGTGTTCCATTTCAGATCAGGATTAAAGGTAAAACCCAGAAGCTTGTCAAAACATGGGGCCTCACTCAGACGAGAGCCATCCATCATAATTGATGCCAGATGGGGATCAGAGCGTTGGTGATGTAAGGATAGTTTGGTTTAACTTTTATAGATAGACTAGCATTTACGCCTTGCGTATCCCGGGTGTTTGCAGGTGTATCTGGAGCCAAAAAAAAAAAGCGATCATTTTTTTTTACACTTTGACCCCTATTATGACCCTTTAAGATTTATTTTTTGGGGCTCAAATCAAGTTATTAAGTTAGATCCGTGTCCAAGCAACCTACATCCAAAATTTCAAGTGTTTAGACCAATAATTGTCGGGGGAGTTTGGTAGAGCTCTCAAAGGCCAAGTCGTTGAACGTTGACCCCTTAACAGGCAAATTTCTGGCTGAAAACTTATCACAAAGATTTTCCCAAATCTCAGTACACTGTATATCAAATTTCGAGTCTTTAGACTGAAAATTGACAGAGTCATTGCGTAGCAAAATGTACACAGACACATATACACGTTCACTTTCCTAGATATACTAGCATTTCAGCCCGGAATTGCCCGGGTGTTTGGATGTGTATGTTGCGCAAAAAAAAAGTGGTAGTAAGAAGGCAGACTCGAACCCGTACCGCGAAGTAGGAAAAGAACGGGAAAAAACTGACGTCTTTCCGATAGCAATCACCGCCAAACCTGAAGTGACTTATGTTTGCATTAAGGCTAGACAAGCAAACGAAGAGGATATCTTTGAAAAATATCGGCGAAGAAAAGCGACCCCCCTGTACAAAAAATGCCTCGTTGAAGGCGAATATGTTAATGTTTTAAGCCATTTTTTCGATATTTGTCGTCTGACAGGTAAAACTTCAAAAGGATACTGATCTTGGTAAAATCTGTAGCCTCTGTCCAAAGTTTTAGGCAGACATGCAAGCCTATATACATACATACATTTATATATTGGTAACTAAAATTTTCGAACCAAACCGATAAAAAGCGTGCCCTATATCTAAAATTTCAAGTGTCTAGACCCAAAATTGTCGGAGGAGTTTGGTAGAGATTTCAAAAGTCAAATTGTTGAACTTTGACCCCTTGAAAGCCAAATTTCTGGCCGAAATGGATCACAAAGATTTACCCAAATCTTAGTACTCTGTATATCAAATTACGAGTCTGTGGACTTAAAATTGACAAAGTGATTGCGTAGGGATATGTACACAGAAATACTAACAGACAGACACACAGACACGTTCACTTTTATAGATATAATAGCATTGGTGTCCGGGGTTCCCGGGTGTTTGAAGGTTTATGCTGAGCAAAAAAAAGAGGTCAATTTTTTTAACTCTGCCCCCTATTATGACCCCTTACACATAGACAACAGACACGTTCACTATTATAGATATATAGATAGATAGATTAGTATAGAATTCAATTTATGAAACTAATGGCTAATTCATGACTCTATCCCACTTTACTATTGTTCCAGGAAAGCACCTATAAATACACATTTTGCAGATAAGAAAGCACATACCAGTAAAAATACAATAAACTCTAGGTCTCATTTGTCTATAATACATTTGCATATATGGAAAGGGTTGAATAAACCAACGATGCTGAAACCCCCCCCCAAAATTGTTAGATCGGTGGCTGGTATGAATATTATTTCGAGGATGAAATTTATGCCCAAATTTTAATATGTACGCGTTAAAAATGACGAATATTTATTCGGTACGGACGGATGAACAATTCAATGTCGAGTATTTACAAATCAAGACTTTTTGCCAGAAAATAGAATCTTTGATATTCGAGTAAGAAAATATAAAGAGGAATTAAACAACATTTTCCGATCTTACGCGTCGTTAGATAAAAATAGAGCCTGATTACTGTTAGTGAATATTTAATATAAAGTAGGGTATAGCCATTAGGTTGCACCCACTGTTTTGTAAAGAACGAGAATCTACAAAAATTAGCATTTGTGCCGTTTTTCTTTCAATCAATTTAAATGCCGCTTTAAGGGATAAAAATTATCTAATTCTAAGCACAGTATTTTCTAGGAAATTCATTTCAAGAAAATATTTTTGCAAAAATTGCGCTTAGTAGTGCTTTACCCGTGAAAAAAAGACTGCGTGAAATTATTATGTGTGAACTCGCTTCGAGCATTTTAAAGGTTTCAAAGATTTATTTTCGTTATCAAAGTTGCACCAGCAATTTCTCATAACTTACAGACTCAGCTAACTAAATTTACAGATTTTTACGTAAAGTACATCATGATACGTAAAATTATTGAACAATACGTGTAATACGTAAAAAAAATGTTTTCACAAATAGTCTCTCATATCTGCAGTCTATTTGTTGTGTATACTGGTAGACGTTTTGTAGCCAACAGTAATCAGTAACGGTTTATGATCCTTTGTTATTGTACAATATCTTCTGTAAATATAAGTATGTCATTCTATGGCAGCGAAGACGATTCAAATGCTTCCTTATAAATCTTAAATATAGATTATTTAATGTTTCTCAGCATGGAACAGTGTGCTCGATGGATGATTTGATTCGATTAAAGTTTTGATTAAGGACTTTGATAGTTTATCTAATGCCAGCGAATGCTATTGAATGGCCCAAATAAAAATAAGGTATGGATGCACATTCACATGTCTTATTTTTTATTCAACCAGCAGCGCACATAGTAAATGTATGTAAGAAAAAAAAACTTGATAATATTTAGCTAATTTGAAGAAAATCTGTAGAGATGTAAACTTTTAATTGCTCATCATTAGCTTAATTAAAATGTTCGTGTTGGATCAGATCTTCATCTATAATGTATACCAGATATCTGATTTGTTGGACAAAAGAAATTACACTTTCTACTTTTATTTTAAAACCATACATGAGGAGTAGAAGAAATGTATAATTTATATATATATATATATATATATATATATATATATATATATAATTTATATCTATATATATATATCTATATATATAATATAATTTATATTTATATATATCTATATCTATATATATAATATAATTTATATCTATATATATATCTATATATATATAATATAATTTATATCTATATATATATCTATATATATATAATATAATTTATATCTATATATATATATATATATATATATATATATATATATATATAGAGAGAGAGAGAGAGAGAGAGAGAGAGAGAGAGCGGGAGAAGATTTGTAGATAAATTCATATATAGATAGTAATCTACCGACAGTCTTTAGAAGGGATAGGATATCACTCAACCCAAAGCCGTGATTGAACCTGCGATCACTTGAAAATCCATTTGACCACTATGCAGACGCTGTTAAAAATTGTATTTAATAGTTTTATAAGATGAAATTGTAAACTCACAGAGTACTACAGATTTACTACTTACAATGTATTTTGTATTTCGCAAATAATGGTTAATTTCATCAGAAATAACAGTGTCTAATCTAAAAAAAAACTAGCTAGTATATCCCTCCATCGACAGGGCGAATTACAGTTCTTTAATGCAGGAAGAATAACGGTTTATCTATGCCTTATTGTATTACATATTTTCCTTGTAAGATATAAGCTATTTCAAGTCTAGTGAGTATATTCTATGCATATTTAAATCATAAAGATATAAACTATTTTCGAAATACACACTTATTAAAAGAATAAATAGGATGGAAATAATTTATTACGACGATTTATTTTTTGCAAAACTTAAATTGCATGACATTATTTTTTGTCATGTTTTGGAATTTTAATTATTGAATGGAGACATATGTAAACTGTTGCAAGCATATATGTCTCTGCGAAAAAGTACTCAGAAATATTGAATAATATTAGATATAAGGGCGAATAAGGGTAAAAATCATTGCACAAACACATTTGAATTCAATAATGTTCTCGAATTATATTCACATAAGATGTATTGAGAAGAAAGAACACTAGCACAACAATAAATATACAAAAGTTACCTTTTACTTACGCTTTTTTTCATTAATTGACTTACACGTATTAAGCTAGACGATTACCTTTTTTGTTAGTTTTTGTAATTTTAGTCTACTATTTTATTATTATTCTTACATACCTACTTAGTTGTTTCGTGTTTTTATCTCTTCCACGAAAATTAAGCAAAACGTCAGATAAGCTGATAGACAAGATGCACAGCTAAGCCGATCTTCTTTATCAATAACTAATATTACAAAATACTTTTATTAGTTTGCTAGAAACCACAAAATACCTAATTCTTTGTTTTGTCTTTTCTTTCCTTTTCATCGAGTAATACATAATTTTATCACCATTCTAAAATTCTGTCTGTGATAAAAAAAAACGATTTCGTCCTTGTATGAAACAACAAGAATACAAAAGATATGTATGCTATATGTATCCGTGAAAGAAATAAATATCGTATTCAAATACTTGCGTATATAGATCAAAACCTAAATTGTTGGTCAAACGAGGAGGAAGAGTGTATCGGTGCTATTTGGAAAACAGACCCAATGCAGGTAACTCCGAATAATCAAATTTGCAGAATTCTTCGTTTTCAAGCTTTGTAATGTCTATGAATTCTCATTAATTTCTTACAAATATTTTTCATTGTAAAAATTAAGCTACTGGATCAATTTATGTGATTTTGTGAATACGATTTATCTTTCCAAAACAGGTACATATATCTTACAGATTTTTATTTCTTTTTTAATTTGGCTGTTACACCCAGCAAGTACACCGCCCCCCCCAAAAAAAAAATTCTGACGGTAAGATCGTTCCACTTCCATGGCTTGAGTAAATGGTTTCGTTGCAGATTCTAGACTTTGACAGAAAATTTTCCGGAGTAAGACAAGACACATCTGAAAAAGGTTTGAGTTTAAATCAACTGAAACGATATGTGAATATAACACTCAAGATAAAATTAGTAACCCGAATAATTGTTGGAGACGCCCCTCATGACGTCACTTCCTCTGGTTACGTCACTTCCCGTATCGAGTACCGGTGCCGGGCAGTCTGAGATTGTTAGGCGACCAAGTAGGTCGGTTGCACACGCCCAACCGTTTAGGAATGGTATGGCTCAACTCACGTTCCTGTAATATATGTGAATATATGTTTCGTTCCTAAAAGAATCCTGTGTTCCTTCGTTCTCATTACCATTTAACCCCATAACAATAATCTTAAATGATAAAAAATATTAACTCAAAAATTCTGAAATATAATACATTTTACTTTTCTATTCTTCCGAGTAGTAGTTACTATGTATTTTTCGTCTTTTTCTTTTTTCTTTTTTTTTTGCTACGATTTCTTTACTTTATAAATAGTAAACCAGGAAAATATTGGATAAAAAAGGATAACACAAATATCTGCGATATACTATGAGTGATAAAATGTATGGCCTCCATTGGCAAATGCATTTTCTTTCAAATTTTGAGATTTTCGCCGCTATTTTACAAAATTGAAAATGTGCTACAGGTTCAAATGATATATATATATATATATATATAATTTACACTCTGTAGACCAAATATTTATAAACTATGTTAATAGAGACTTTTCGCACACGTACAATCCAGATTCGTTGTATCACAACTCATCAGTGCCGCTGGAACCTCTACCAAGCCGAGGATTGAACCTAGAACCATCGCGTTGATAGTCAGTAGTTATACCGATCGACACACGGGGACAGTGCCCGCAAATACCTGGCCAAATGTCTATTTTAAACAAACATTCGCCCACCGCTTTTCTAGTGATCAAACCGCTTATTTATAAACAAACAGCTAGCCTCGAATTTTTCAGCCAATTAAGTAGCGGGTGAGATTATTTCTGACAGTGCTCTACCCAAAGAGGGGGTAATATATATGTATGTATATATATATATATATATATATATATATATATAATATCGGAGGTAAGTTTGTAGAGGATTAGGTACCATTGCAATCAGCGACATTTGTCTCATTCATCCTGTAATGCAGTTGAAAACGGTATTGTATTAATTTGTTTGTGTTTCAGCATGCATTAATTCAATACTTGTGTCGAATTGCATTTAATTGCCAAATGCTGTTAGCCATAATGCATAACCCTGTGTAATTTTATAGAAAAATGTTGGTTGTGTATTACCTTTCTAATTCCACTAAAGATCTATTATAAACGGGAAGCGATGAGCTCATACATTTCCGGAATATATTGGCACATGTGTCCATCACTTAATAATTTCAATAATACCAACTCTTTCTAAATAAATAGATCTCTCTAGATAGCTTGTATTGTCTGTACAAGCATTAAGATTATGCACATCACTACTTGTGCAAATGATGTACTTGTATGGTCTCTACGTTGTGAAAAAATAGTAAACTGTGGATGCCACCTTGAAGCCTTTGCTTATCTTAACGTTATGATACAACGGAACAGTCTTGTTGTAAAATACTTTTAATAAACAGATGCAACTATTTTAAGTTTTAAATTTTTACTTTATAAATTACCATCCAATAAAGTATATGTTAATTAACATAAATATATTTTGAAACAGATGAACACTCCAAAGATAATGCTTTAAAGTTTTAGTCTCGGAAGACAATGGATACCACCTGTAAAAGCAACCGGGCGTGTAATTCTATTAAAGTAAATTAAGTAACTCCCGTATTCATTCCTGTGACAATAAACACACTATGCGACATACAAATATATGCGTATGGTGTTGCTAAGCTTATTAAATGCATTGATATCAGTAGAGCAACTTCTCACCTTGCCTTTTCTTCATAGAGGCCAAAACGTCTCAGCCGGGACTAGCTCCAATACTTACAAAGCAGTTTTCTTAAGTAGATATGCTTCTCGCATCCCTGGAAAACTTCATCAGTCTGGTGTATATTAAGACATTATGAAGTTTGGTCATCAGCTATCCAGTACAGACCAACTAGTCTCCTATTCATCGTTGCTGAAATCTGTGGTAAATAGAGAAATGGTCAACCACCTCAACAGCAACAATCTACTCAGTGGCATGCTAAATGATGTCCGTTTTGCTAGATCTACAGCTAATAGGCTAACAGTAATATAACAGAAGATTTGTGAATCTTTCGACGGGGGTTTCATATATAGCATGAATGTTTACTTCACAAGTTGAAAGAGGATGTACTGAACGAATATTTTCTTGAAATACAACCACAGCCACGGCTGATGGATTAGCATTTGTAAAGCTAATAAAATAGGTGTACATTATTTTAATGATATACTTTTGAATTTTGAGATAGTTATTTGCTATTCCCTTATTTTATCATTATAAAATATGAAAAAACAAATAATTGGTACATGCAGATACCGACCTGTGTTTATATTTAAACTTTAGTCTAGTATGTAGACAATAGTAAGAATAAAATAAGAAACAATTCCGGCGATTCAGTAAACATTTTACTATATTAAGAGGATTTTTTTTTAAATTGACTTCTGTGGACGTAGATGAAAACCAAATGTGCTTTTTTAAATGGTCTGAAAGTGTTTCAATTATGAATATATGTTAATAAGTATACACGTTATATCTACTGCGTTATTATACGTATATATTGCGTACGTACGTGTTGGATATCGCACGTTGTTTGATCAAATCGGGTTATTGGATCTTGTACTACTGTGGCTTATTACACTTGTCGATGTACAAAGCAACACATTATAGTATACAATACATTACATGTGCTCTTTTTGTGTGGGTAGTAACATATATGTACAACCGACTCTATTTCGTTTGTGAAAAGTGATATATAATAGTAAGAACATGAGCTCCGTGCTTGGTATAATTATTGCCACAGCAAGAATTCCTGACATCACATTCATCTTTGTTTGGAAACCAGTGTGAAAAGGGATGAAGTTTAGCGTACGCAAGTTAAAACTAAAAAGGTATCCGACTTAGAAAGCATCCATGGAAATGTTTGCAAATATGAGAATATCGCATATCTCTGCTTCATTCGGCGAGGCGTTAATCCTAATTTATCTTCTACGTTTTGTTGCTTAAAATATAGGTCGCTTCCATACATGGCATATCGTATTAAAATACATTATTGTATAGCTGAGGTTTTTCGAAAAGTACTACACCAATTAACCCTACAAAAAATTTTCATATATATATTTGGTTGGTTGTTTTGTTTTACGGCATATCAACCCTTTTCAGGTTAGTTAATGCCGAATTTGGTGATTTTGAAGAACGATTTTTTAATATAGTATATTTGTTTTTTAAGTCGTATTCTATTTAACCCATAGTTGGGACCCTAACAGGTGCTACCACTCCGGGTCAGAGTGGACATGGGGGCAATGTCAATTAAAGGGTGGCTCCACACTCCCTAAGGCCTGCAAGCTGGGGCTTCACCATCGGATATAGTTTAGGGTCATATCCAGGACCATATATATATATATTTAATAGAATGGGGTCTTCAACAATAGCCCTCACTCTATTAAATATACCTTCTTTCGGTTTGGAATTCCCCTACCATATATAAGAGTGAAGACTGGTTACCTTAGACTAGTATTCATTCCTCAAGTGAACCTGTTTATACCACTTTTACGCTCCTTTGTGAAGATAAAATATTTATTATCATACTCCATCTTTCGTACAGGATTGGGTATTCCAACTTTAACCTAAATATATAACATCTATTAATTCAAGAACAACAAATCCCGATACACATATTTCTATTGATTTCAATGCACCCTATAAATGTAAACATTTAAAAATAGAATTAAGTGTCTATGTATCTTACCGGGTTGTCTAGACAATATAGTTTTTAATTTTACATGATTAATACATTAGTTTATTAGGTAAACCTTCCCACTATATATATATAGAGAGAGAGAGATAGAGAGAGAGAGAGGGGGAGAGAAAGGGAGAGAGAGATGCGAAAGAGAGAGATGCGAAAGAGAAAAAAAAATCTATAGCAGTAGAAACATATCGACGTTACGTCCCCGTTTTCGGGAGACTTCTTCAGGATGATAAAATGATTGAAGGAAATTAACTTAAAACCGTGATGAGCTGAAAGATTTTTATGCTATTTCTCTATGTTTATTTAAATGTTATTAATTATAATATATAATATATGCATTATATATATATATATATATGTATATATATATATATATATATATATATATATATATATATATATATATATATAATCATAATGTTTTTAGGGATACAAAACTTAAATATTGCAATTAGGATGGGAAGACTTTTATGATTCATGATTAAAAGTAAATTTGTTTATATATATATATATATATATATATATACATTATATATATATACATTATATATACACACATTATATATATATAAATCTGTATATATATACATATATATATATATATACAAATTTACTTTTAATCATCAATCATAAAAGTCTTCCCTTCCTAACTGCAATATATATGTGTATATATACTTATATATATATACATATATATATATGTATATATATACATAATATTTGAATAATACCGAACTTACTGCCATTATTCATTGTTGAGGCTTTATTTTCCCCCCTATATTAAAGAAGAAATTTCAACCAGAAGACCAAAATACACTTCTAAAGTATATTTTCCTAAGCTCTATGTTTAACAAACATCAATTAGATAAAATGGGTAAATAATTCCATTTTTTTAACCTCGCTAAAAATGTAGGGTCTTTTGACTAAGTTTGTAAATGGTGTGTTCTCCCTCGTTGCCAACGTTAATCTTGAAAAAGGTTTGGCTGAAAGACGTCTCGATGGGGATTTTGTTCTGCCCCACCTCTCATTGTTAAACATAAAATTAGAGCTTAGGAGAAATATACTTTGAAGTGTATTTTGTTTTTCTTATTGGAATTTATTAAATGGTTTATGTTGAAAATATAGGGATGACAAAAATCTCTCAACAATTAATAATGGCACTGCGTTTGGTGTTATTCTAATGTTAATAAAATTATGTTCCTATAAAAATCTTTATACATACAAAAACACACATATATATATGTTTGTGTGTGTGTTTTGTGCGTTTTCATTTGAATATGGTGTAAGATGCGTTGGCATCACGGAGTTTTTACGTTAATTTCTAATCTAAAGAATTTGTAACTAAACTAGAACTTGTGGGCATATCACAATAGAATAACTAGAAATTATAGCACATGGGACTGATTGCAAGATCTGTAAATCTACATTTTTACTAAGCCGACGATTAAAGCACAAAGCATTTAGTCGTGTTACATTAGCTCTATAAAAAAGGTTTGGGGGCGTGATATTTCTGTGTAGCAATATATTATTTTTTTTGCTTGAAGATCCCATGAAAGATAGTAAATGTGTAAGAGAATCATCATAATAATAATGTAATGAATGTGAAACAAAATAATAATAATAATAATAATAATAATAACAATAATAATAATAATAGTAATAATAATAATAAAAATAATAATAATAATAATAACAATAATAATAATAATAATAATAATAATAATAATAATAATAATAATAATAACAATAATTCTATAAATAAAATCAAAACCATTATTAGATAGTTTTTCATTGCTACTTTCCGTCGGCTCATACGCGTTTTTCTCTTTAATTATCTATAAGGTTTTATCGAGATATAGGGAATTTAAGTTGTGTTAAAATAAATGCTGGCATTCTTTATTCCTTGTGTTGAAGTTCTTATTTGGACAATCGACACGTTCAATGTGCTTCTCATATGGATTAAGGCTTTAATTAACTTAATTAAATTGAACAGAACGCATAGACTATATTTCCTCTATTTTTAACCGGCTATAGAAATATACATAAAACATTTTATTTTTCAATTTAGATCTTTCGTTCTTTTAACAGGAGTTTCCGCACTTGATTTTATTTCGATTGTTTTCATTTTCATTTATTTTTTTTAAATCGGATCGACAAGAAAGTTCTTGCAATTTAAAACTTTTAAATTCAGATAAACATATCACGGATCTAACAATCATTTATTGGTCGAAATAAACACCATATCAATTGACACACTTTTGCCAACGCAAAATAAGTGTATTTATGCCATTAACATAAAAGTATTGCGTTTTAGTGGCGACGAAGTAACTGAAGGTGTGGTTCGATAGGATTTTGAAGCATTTCTCACGTAGAAAATTTTCGAAATACTGAAAAAAGCGGTAGTTGATAGGGAAGAGGTCTGGATACTGTGGCAGATGCGTCAGAGTTTCGTTTCCCGATTCATTCAACTTTGGCAAGATCAGATAAGCAATGTGCGATCAGGCACTGCCGTAGACGAAAATAGTTTGTTTCTGTTGATTAATGCTGTGTGTCGAAGTTGTTGGTTCATTTCATCTATTTGTTGACAGTACTTCTCCGTGGAATGTTTTCGCCTGCATTAAAACAAAAAAAAAACTCCAATTGATGAGGACGATCTCAGACCACGTCACACTGAGTATGACCATCTTTTGATGCAAACCTGCCTTCTGAAAGTATTGTGGAGCTTTGAACATGCATTATTTGAAATTGAAATTATAACTCTTGCAAAACTTTTTTTCTGAACCTAATGGTAGACAATATTCTCGAGTTATTTAAATATGAGGCCTCTAAATGGAAATTTGATAAATTGTAATCCAGTCTTTTCACGTGATTTTATACCAATCCTTATCTTATATTAACGAGTTTATACTAACAACTTACAACTTTGTATTTTTAGTGCATCGTTTAACAATCATACTTGAACGAATGTATATTTAGTAAATCTTTTATTCATTTTATTAGTATGACGTAAAAACTAAAAACATCACAGTAAATATATTCAAATGTTGATTTTGTAATGGTTTATATTTTCCATTTGCTTTTATTCAATGCATATAATTTATTATTTTAATTAAAATTCATTATTGAGATGAGTATTATTTATTAATTTTATTTATTGAGGACTATTATCCTCGTGTGTTTTTTGTTGTTGTTTGACAACGTTTCGGCCAACTATTCCGGTAGCCTTCGTCATTAATTGCAGTGGATACAGTTAGGAGACTTGGAGTTCCTATCCGGCCACGATTACCACCTGACGAAGGCCAGAGGAATAGTTGGCCGAAACGTCGTGAAACAACAAAAAAGATGAGGATATTCGTCTGCAATAAATAAAATTAGTATATAATATATTTCCTTAAAACTCTTTTTCTTTCATGATAATTATTATGATATAATTTCGTAAACTTATCTTTTGAAATGACCTCCTCTAATTTAACTCTTAAATGCATAGCATATGTACTGAGTATTATTCGTGAATTATCTAAATTAATTTAAATAATATGTTATTATCATTCACCAAGTTAATTATTAACTGTCATAACAGGTTTTATTGGTCAGTATTTCGCGTATTTCGTTATCGCTTTCTTCCGTCATACTTGGGGCATTCCAAAAGAATTGATACCTTTTTTTTCATTTCGTCCCTATGGACCAGAGGATATTGCAAAGTGCAAATTGTTATAACTGAACTCGAACAAATCTTCTGTCAGAAGCGCAGATCATTTATTGAATTTCTGGCAAAAGTGTAGATGTAGTGGTGACTAAGTAGAAAACGAATTGGGGAGCACAAAAGATAACTCATTTAATAGTGCCACTCCGTCGTAGTAGCTCTTCAAATTTTGATGTAAAAACAGAGGGTTTTACCTTTGGAACCGCCCATGTACATGACGGTTGGTCTTTCTTGCTGCCACTTCTTTTAAATGGAAAATGGATTCGATCTGAGTTGGGTGTATTGTCGAGGCTGTTGTTATATCGCTATATAGGCATGCACAAGGACTTTCTAGTTTCCTAATACGTTCATGGATTGACATGAATATTAGTTGGTTCTCTTTGAACAGAAAGGATCAGCTATTGTGCAGAGGTTTTTTAAACATATTTTTTAGTAAAGTGAATAAAATTGCAGTCTTAAAAATGTTGAAACATATTGGCTATTTTAATATGCTTTGTTGCTATATTTTATCAATCATCTTCCATTTTAAAAATGTTGGGATACGTAAAAAATTGAAAGTGTATGTACAAGTATATATTTTCACACACACACATACGCACACACACACACACACACACACACACACACATATATATATATATATATATATATATATATATATATATATAAATTTAAAGTCGATTAGTATTCAAATGGATTTTTATTGTAGCTTTTCAACTTATGAAATGATAATTTTTTCAAAAGAACGCTAATGGAATATTTTATATCGGTTAGCATACGTTTGATTAAAACGCTGAATTTAAAACTGAAGAAAGAAAGGAGAAGATAATCTTATTTCTTTTATTAAACAATACAAGGGGGATAATTAGTATTTAATTTATTATGAAGGAATTATAAATCAAGCAAACAAAATATTATAATCTATGTTGAAATTACTGAATTTAATATTTGATAATTTATTTATTTATTGAAATCAAAAATATCATAGGTTAAGGCTAAGAATATATTTTATAATATATAATAATGGTCGATATATGAGATCAATTAATATTAACAATAATATTGATGATCAAAATGTTTGTTAATAAGCTTATCAAGTTATAGTTTAATTTCAATAATTTTACATATAGTATTTAAAAAAAGTTTCCTCATCATCAAAAGTATTGGGAAGGATTTCTAGTATATATATATTTTTTTACATATGCGTCACCACTTATCAAGGCCGATAGGCCACTCAAGGATAAGGGTTAAAAAGTGTAGAGTAGTCAAAAGGACAATATAGTAATCAATAGTAATGGAAGTTCGGTAAATTTGTTAACTTAAGTGGAACGACTCATCAGAAACTTGTTCACGTTGGACTTGAAGACAATCATATTATAGACAGCTGGAAAGCAGGAAAACGGAAGACAATTCCACAGGCGTGCAGTTCTAAAAAAGAAGCTTTGATCACGGAATCTATGTTTATGTTTAGGCACAGATAAAGAGTGGGGAAAATTATTGATAATGTTTTCAGCTAGTCTGGTGTTTCTTGTGAAAGTTTGGCGAGGGGGGACCATAGATTGAAGCTCAGTCGAACACTTTCCATGAAAATAACGATAAAGCAGAGACAAACTCGCAACATCTCTTCTGTGAGATAGAGGTTGCAGCGAAGAGAAAAGGACATCTCCCACCAGGCCACGAAGTCTATTTTGAACCCTATCAAGGCAGGACAAGTCTTTTCTAGCAACCCCTGCCCATATGTGGCAACAGTACTCCATCCTTGGACGTATCTGGCTCTTATATAGATAAAGAATTGCATCAACAGTGAGATATCTACTGGATCTATAGAAGGATCCGAACATGTTTCCATATGTAAAGGATACTATAAATAAACCTAGCATTTAAAGTAAGGCAGATGTATCTGGAAAAAATTAAAGGGTATGTATTTAATTGATAAGTAAATTAATATAGGTTAAAGATAGAAATAAAATAGAATAAAATTATAAATCTGAATTTGGATTAAATATAACATTATGATAATATATTTCTAATAAAACTTAAAAATTAAATACCAAGACACACACATATATGTATATATATATATGTATATATATATGTATATATATATACATATATGTGTGTGTCTTGTTATTTAAATTATTGACTTTGTTGTTGTTCCTTCTTGTGAAACGGATTTTTAATTTAATTCTAATTTGAATTTTAAATTATCAATCACATTACTGAATATATATATATATATATATAACGCTTTATAAATGAAACCACTAAATCTAAAAAACAATGTCCGAATATAACTAGAGCAGTGTTGTCGAAAATATATATTCCAAAATTCATAATGACCGGTTAATTAGTTTAGGGGATAATCCTGTACATATAAAAACATACCAATCTATAAAAATATTGTATATATATATATATATATATATATATATATATATATATATAGAGAGAGAGAGAGAGAGAGAGAGAGAGAGAGTAGTATATTTATAGTATGAGAATACACATTTAGCAATGAAATCACAGACTATAGGTATGTCTTCTTTAATAGTTTAACAGGTAACGGGTTTCATAATCACGTAAAAAAATAAATGGTACACATACTAATTGTCTGTATTTTTGAGATGAGGTGTTTTCATTTATTGAGATTGTCGGACTGACTTCCTCATCTTGGTTCTTATAGTTTCAACGTTTCGGCCGTTTTGCCCTTAGGCCTTCATCAGGTGTTTTGTATCGAACTGGGGAACCGTTTGTTAGGAGACTCGAACCCAACCCTTTATTATTATTACGGGGCTACCGTGTTCGGACTCCAGCTAGGCTCTTGGACATAGTTTCTTATTCTTTGTTTTGAATGTTACTTTTCTCTGCCTTCTTTCAGGATTGAACTCAGCACCTTTGGGTAACTGTAAACTTTGATACAACGTCTAGGACCACTCAGTCATATGTCCCTAGGACAATTCTTAGTTGTTTTTTGTTAATGTTTAACCTATGTTGTTATTCAATGTTTCTCTCTCTATTAGAGGTGTCCAAATTGCATTCAGTTCTACGCTTGGTTTGCTCCGTAGGTTGTTATGTCCGAGCGTGTGAGCTGTTTCTTTAAGTGTTTTCACTTTCCAGTGAGTCTCTCTGTTTATTATTTTTACTTCATCCTACTCTCCATCCAGACATGGTTGGCTATACCCGACTTTTCCGTCTCCCCTTTAGTTACCGCATTTCGGTGTTCTTCCACCCTTACTTTGAGGGGGCGGCATGTTTCACCCTTGTAAACCATTCTGCAACTACACATACATTTACGAGCAGCTTACTATAAGTAAGTACTACGCAGTTGTAATAATGTATGTAGGTAGATGTAGTAAATACTAGTGATAAATATATACATAATAATAAATAAAAGTTCTACTATTTTCTTCCCATCCTTATTTCTCTCATTTCTCTTCTCTATTCATTATTATTTTCCTCGTCATTTTTTCTCTTACATTCATCTCTTACATTGTTTCTCTATCCTTTTCTCTCCATGTTCCACATGCCTCTCTCTCTCTCTCTCTCTCTCTCTCTCTCTTAATCCGCGTTTTGTTGCTATCCTCTTCTTTCACACGTACAAGGATCAAACATCGGGCTTTGTTAGAGTCATAAGTGGGGTCGTCATGACAAGATGGCAGAAAATTTCTTTTAATGTTATGGAAATTCGGACGAACGCAACATGGGAAATCCTTAAACAAAAAAACGTCTAATATATCATGTTTAAAGGACCAATATTTTATTAAAATGGGTAAAGGGTTTCTATAAAGATCGTTTGTTGCAGTCGTAACCATTTATATACTTTCTGTAGTTAAAAATAATAGACAACAAATAAACAAAACTTTCTGGCCGTTTTCAATGTTTTAATTCCACGTGTTCTTGCTTTATTCGTCTTATTTTATTACAATACAACTACATAACAAAATCCATAAAGTTGATAAAATATATAAATTGATGTTGACAAGACATGCAAACCTATGCAAGTGTTTCACTTTAGGGTCACGATAAAAGGAAATATGCATTAACTCTATTTATGCGTTTTTCCTTGTTGGAATATACGGAGTTATTTCTAAGTGAAATCGGCACGAATTGCACGACGAGATTCAGCGCGTGTACTTACTTCGACATTCACCGGAAATGAGTTTAAGCTTTTGCAGTGAGGAAGCTTTCCGATTACTTTACAGGTGCTTAAAAAAGGATAATTTCGAGCATTATGTGAAAGTATGTTAAAATGACACGAACGTAAACGTATATCTTCTTTAACAAAATTGGAGTTTCTTGAGCTTTACGCATTACAAGAATTCTGTGAGATCATGAAACAGCTTTTCAAATGTGGTTTCCAAAAAAAAAACACCAGTGCGTATGTAATTTACATGTATTTTAATTGCATCTGGTTTTAAAGAAGAGATTCAAATAAGCCGTTTTAAGAAGATGTCCGTGTTGCCTAAAACAAATATAATGGAATTGTAACAATTACAATTGGTATATATCGATTGATATCTTATATGTTTTTTATGTAGAGTGATGTGTTTCTCGATTGATTTATTGTATCTACTGTGTCAGATATATACTCGAAAGTAAAAACAATGCAAAGATTATGCTGTTGACATATCCCTACTTATGACATTGCTTGTATAATATATATACATATATATATATATATATATATATATATATATATATATATATATATATATGTTACTTGTTAATCTTAGATCGTATAATATATGTATATAAATGTGCGTGTGTACGGCTCGCTTTAGTCTTGTCAGATTATGAATACTACTGAAGCGTTCCTGGGCATGAAATTATTCTGTCAAGACTAGCACAATCTCCAACCACACCTCCCCTAAGTCAGTACGGTTTTAATTCAGGTGCGAATATATAAGTTCAGACAACTATGTTGGGCAAAGCGTAGAGCACATAAAGCGCTTACCGTTACTATATAGTCGCCCATCTGATACTTATCATTCTCATCCTGCTTAACTTCGGTGATCTTTCGAGAACAATTGCCTCATATATATTTACACACACACACACACACACACACACACACACACACACACACATATATATATATATATATATATATATATATATATATATATATAAAATTATATACTTATATATGTTATTTTACCCCTACCATAAACCAAATTTGTCGCTATACTATGTCCACAAATTCTCCAATCACCTCAGATCCGTCATAAAGGCAATCCCTTCCTCGGTGTCCAAAAGAATCTCTAATCTCTCTGCAAACCATAAAAATTTTCAACGAAAGCTCCACCTTTTTAACAACGCACTAGCAAACTCTGGATAAAAAGAAGCAATTAAGTATGATACGAATAATGCTAAAAAATATCCAGCACCTTAGCATAGTCACCCACAACATGACTAAACGCAAGTCTAGGCAAAATAATAAGATCAAGATCGAATTATAAGTATCATATGCCAAATACTCCTAACAATGAAAAGCTCATACAACTTGAACAAACACCTCCCCCCCAAAAAAAAAAACGGATCAGAAGAAAGTCCAATATTTGGTTCAACCCCCTATAATAATAACGTCCAAACTAATAGCCCAAAAGAATTCTTTAAATTAGTAGAAGATTCTTTCAAGTATCCTCACATATACAGCACGATCCTAAATAAAAACTCTATAAAATTATCCTTCTCAAACTATTATAAGTACTAATAATAGGAAAATAGAATCAGCGCAGGAAATAATTAATGGCAACCCTAGTCTAGCACAACCAAACTGCAATTGTAACGACCCAACTAGCTGCCCACTGGAGAATGACTGTGTACACCCAGACGTCATATATTTATGTACAGTAATAGAACTCCCGCCTAATACGACAACTAATAACCTGACAGCCCAAACCTATAGTACCAGTTACACCACAATCCACATATCCCAATAAGCAATAATACACAATCTGAGCAACTGATCACACAGCAGATAGGTATAAGCTCCACAGAACCTGAACATAGAAACTCAGGCCACCCCCAGATAAATTAAGAACCTTTAGATACACCATGCACCAGCCCTATAATACATACCTACATAGGATTATCCTCCTTCCCGATAAAGGCCAGAATTGCAAACAATTTAAAATCATTCTCAAAAGAGAACCCTAAAACAAAAACGATCCTCTCTAATCTAGTTAGAAACCTGAAACAAAACAAAATAGACTTTACATTAAAATGGAAAATACTAAGAAAATCCAAGTCATACAGCCCAGGATCTAAATATTGCATCCTATGTAACACAGAGGCGACCGAGATTATAACGGCGCCTAAAAAATTAAATATTCTCAATTTGAAACAGGAGATAATTTGCAGTTGCAGGCACAAGAGAAAGTTCAAATACGTAAATGCAATTAACCCCACTGAAAATGAACCACCGGACACGAATTAGCTTATTGCGCTTCCTCGCCATCCATAAAATGCAACAATATCCATCACTAACCGTTTCCCCTAGTATAGAACTATCGGACAACACCCCAAACTATTTTTTAACCAACTATAATCTCCCGCGATCTGAAAAAATCGCCATAAAAAACTTCAACTCTTTGACATAAAATATTAGCACACCCTCTGAACACACAACCATTGCATAATTTTAATAAATTTCCAACCTAGAATAGCTTGCATCTTGGCAATGACTCATTAACAATATATCTGCCTTAATAATAAGCCCATAAACAACTTTGTCTAACAAACCCTACCCCCGTAAACATGTACACTTAATACCACCTGTTAAATTGCAACCAATTCACCAATTAGTGCACGATGCAACGAGAATATAACCTTAACAATATAAAATCCAGGCCCAATAAAAAAATATAGCTTAGAAACCACCTCACTAGGCTAAAGGCTTAAAACCTAAATTTAGAACTATCTAACCACCATCCCTAAACCCCATTGGCGAGTCCCTCCAATAAGAAATGTTTAAAAATAAGCGTTTTACATTTACACTTAGCCCTCAACCCAGTAGTATTTACATTAAAACTTTTAAATGTACCGAAAATATAACCTAAGAAAAGCTCCCCCGATTCAACCTAACCTACCCCCGTAACCAATACAGACATATCCCAATCCCTATCCTACCCCCTCCGACTACCAGCTAAGTGGTCCATCTAGTTGCTAATTCCTACTGATAATATAACCTTAATTTGAACACAGTTGAACTAGTTCAGTATTGAGTAATTCCAACCAAAAGAGCCTCCGTTGAAAAAATAGATTTTTTTCCAGCCAAATTAGGAGGAATAATAATTCACCAAACTAAAACATCCACGGAAGACGCCCCCCAAAAGTATTTGGAGAAATAAGGGAATTTAAAGGACTGCTATAAAATATACTTCTGGATCTTTTGGAGATTAAAACTACCACATAAAGTAGTTATGGCGATTCGATGGACATGTACCTCGTGTTCATAAACGAGAAAGTATGTATTCAATTTTCTAGACCTGACCTGTCTATATAAACATAAATTTGATGGCCTTTATAATGGAACTTCGGGAAATTTAAAGTCTTAAGGTGGACGCTTGAAACTATCGTTCCTAGTGAATCAATCCTTTAATTTAAACCCAAGGGCATTTTATTCAGCGAACTCTTACGCTTTCCCGGCTTATTATGCATCAATTTTTTTAATACGGATATATGTATGTGTATGCGTATATATATATATATATATATATATATATATATATATATATATATATACATATATATATATATATATTCTCTATTTTACTTTATTTTATACGAGTCAACTCACCCCTCATCCCTCATAATTTTGATATCATTATTATCACTCCCGTCAATGCTACATAATTGCTACCATTATCTCCATCTTCACAGTTATTAAGAGTAATTTTGAATTAAATTTTATCACAACTATTGGTAACATTATATTTAATGTTTAATTTTAATGTTTAATTTTGCCTTAATTTTTATTTTATTCATTTTATTTTATTTTTCTTAATATTATTTTTTTTATTAATATTCAATTTTACATCTAATTTATTTTACTTTCAACTTTATTATTACTACTATTATTATATTTATCATTACTATTTTATTATTATCTTCCGTACTATTATAATTACCCTACTATTATTTGGTATATTAAGCAACTCTCATAAGTAGCTATGGTTTCCTTACTCCCCTATTTTAACATCAATATGTATACTTAACCTTTTCCATCAAGTAATACGCGCACTCATTGACACCCTAATCTCCGACCGCCTCCTTATGATCATACTTTCTATATCATAACAGTAGAAACTTATAAATATATTGACGCATATTACCTTTCAGTTTTACAACTTTACATAACCCTCCCCCCCAAAAAAAAATTAATCAAAATTACCCACTCCATAGAAAATAGACACCCACACTCCGTTAAAATAAATTACCACACAGCAAGAATACACCCCTACTTAACCATAATACATATACCCCTTAATCTCGATACTATGTTTAAGACCATATATATTCTCATACACCATACTATATATAATAAGCTTCTTATTTATTTAGAATTCAATAAAGCTTCACCTAACATTCTAAATTCTTCTTAATTTTTTTCATCCCTAATGGACCTTACGCTAGACGCCGCGTCTCCCCATGCTACCTAGCACCTTCTCTACTCTTCTGATGAAAAGCAATAGGCTTTGAAATGCCCTTGCATAAAGAGTCCTTTCTATCCCCCAAATTTTGCCTGTATTCCATTATTCAATAAATGAGCCATTCTATGTCTACCTATATATAGTGTTGCGTCTTCATTTCCTACTCTTGTTGTCCTATAATATATATTATGTATATATATACACATATATGTATATTGGCATATATATATACTTATATATATTATGTATATATATACACATATATATATTTACATATATACATATATATTTACATATATATATATACTTATACATATATTATACATATTTACATAAAGATATATATTTATATATATAATTATATGTATTATGTATATTTACATATATATATATTATAGATTATGTATATTTACATATATATACTTGTATATATATTATGTATATTTACACATATATATTTATATATATTGCAAATATATACTTGTATACATTATGTATATTTGCATATATACATACTTATATGTATTATATATATTTATACACGGACACATATATAATGTTGTGTTGGCGTTTTTTACGATATTAATAACGTCTAAACCTATTTATTTTTATACATATATATATGCCTATACACACACACACACACACACACACACACATATATATATATAAAGATTTCTATCTAAATATGAAGATATACGGGATTGAGTTTATTATTATTATTAGTAGTAGTAGTAGTAGTAGTAGTAGTAGTAGTAGTAGTAGTAGTAGTACCACTATTATTATTATTATTATCAGTATTATTATTGTGGTCGTTGTTGTTGTTGTTGTTCTTTTTACTATTAGTTTAAGCGTTGCGATACATCTTTCAATGAATGTTGTTAACCTCTGATTTCATCTAACCGGCATATCAAGCTTCCAATTTTTGTGATGGCTTCTAATTTTAAAACAATGTTTTTCCCCTATATCTGCCACTTTATGTATGTATGTATTTTTGTATGTATGTATGTATGTATGTATATATGCATGTATGTATATATGTATGTATGTATTTATGTATGTATGCATGTATGGTCGGTCAGGTCATGTCATATGCTACTGGTACCATTGTACCCAATACTATCTGCCTCATGATCGGGTCACCGGCGACTAAACTGGTTCCTCCACCAGACTTGTTTGAGAGGAGGGTGGCTAGTCTCCCTGAAGGATTAAAAACAAGACCTTTCAAAGGGCGAATAAAACCTTTTTCGGGGTCTACGGTCAACTAGCACCGTGTATATTTGTGTGTATATATATATGTGTTGGGGTGGAGAGGGCTCCAGTAAGCCCTGGTGAAGGCAACTTTTCTAGGAGTAGCAAATCTCTGACTTAAAAAAAACATAAAGCTTATCACTTACATCTGTTTATCAATCTCCAGGTGTATATGTACGCACGTCTATAAATCTGTGTATATGTGTGTGTCCTGTGTATGTATGGGTACGTGAAGAAGCATATGTGGTAGTGCGAGGCTGTATATGCATGCATGTTCCGATATGCGAGTATGTTCCTGGGATGCGTGGGTGTCCAATGCAAAGTTTTGTGAAAGACTTGGTTTTGAATAGAGGCCACACATGTTGCTGACCATTCCAAGTAAAAAATGTTAGAAGGGTCATATCCAACTAGATCTTACCCTAATTAGCTATCCTCGTTCCCCTCCTGCTGCTAACCCTGCCCGTCCTACATCCATGTATCCATCATTCACACTGAGGAAGATCGAAGGATCGGTTGAAAAGTATGTGCTTTCGAAGGAAACATTCTTGTTTTTTCAAAAGTCTTTTTGAATTCCTACACATCAACACATAGGTAATATATACAGAAAAGATGTGAACATTTATATATTTTTCGTATTGATTTTTTAATCGTAAATATTTAATATATATATATATATATATATATATATATATTAATCTATATAATTATAAAACTCAAATGACCTTGTAACGAGTGATGTAACCCAATTTCCGGTTTAAAAAATTCGCTTGCGCATGCGCGCATAAACATTAACCATAAACAAATAAACACAAATCGCTTCTTTTGCAGATTTTGACCTGCGCACTGAAATATTAACGTTATTATTTCGAAATGATTATTTAACCTGGGAAGAGTGAGGATGTTTTGCAACTATTCTTTATTACAACTATAATGTCGCTAATTTCTTACAACTAAACAACTTTAACCCGTTGACAAACATAAGAACAATTGTAGTAAAGCCAAGACTACTGCTACTACTACTACTCTCTACCCGTTCCTTTTCCTTCCTTCCTTCCTTCTTTTTTTATTTTTTGTTTCCATTTCTAGATACAAAATAGTTGTGTGAGAACGGTGAATTTGTTGACACATTTACTAATCTGTTTCAATATTAGTTTCATTTTATTTTATTCATTTAGGTTTTCTTTTGCTACAGTTTATTACTTTTTTTTTTAGATTTTAAGTTTCTATAACTTGGTTGAAGGATTCCAATATGTTTTTTTTTTTTTTCATTCTTATATTTCTCATCGGTAGCTTCATGTGCGTTTTTTGCTGCTAAATGACTTTCGTCGGCGTTTTATTCGTAGGAAAATCATGTTTAATATTCGATTATTCGGAAAATAGGTAATTTTACACGAATAGGGAGGAATTTTTTTCGTGTTTGAGTGATCCGTCCGTTATTTTTCAGTTTAATATACTTTCATAGAAATGTTTCTGTTATGTCAAAAAAAAAACAACAACTATTTTTTTACGTCACAAGTGTCACGCTCATACATGAATTCCATAGCTAATATATGATACTGACCCAACGGGTCACGGGTAGTCGAGTATATATATAAATATATATATATATATAGGTAGTCTAGTATATATATATATATATATATACTAGACTATAATCTAGTATATATATATATATATATATATATATATATATATATATATATATATATATGAATAACAAAAACAGATCATTATTCATTAAAAAATGCTAAGTTGGGGGGGAATGACAGCGTTTCGATGTTGTAAAGCATAACATCTAACATTTGCAAACGATAAAAAACTGCGCATTGAGGTGATGACATATCGTAGCTTATTGGATAGAACAACAAACTGTGATGCACGTGTCATAAATGTGATGTTAACCCTTGCTGATCACTGCAATAATGTAGATACATGCATGTCCGCGGGTATACATTTTATACACGTAATAATATAAAATAATAAATGTATATATAGATATATATAGATGATGTTAGATGCATATTTAAATAGATAAATGTAGATATATAGATATTCATTATTAATACCAGCCTTTTTTTGAATAAGAGGTTAGATTATTTTAATATTGCTACCTACAAATACATATCATATTTTTAGATTCCGAGTAATGGATCAGTCGGTTATTAAATCTGAAACAGGATTAAAATAAGATCAATCGAAAATAGAAATCTAAATACCGGAATGAAACATATGTAAGTAAAACAGAAAGACATAATGGATCGAGGACCATCAGCTTAGTGTGAATTGCATATATATATATATATATATATATATATATATATATATATATATATATATATGTGTGTGTGTGTGTGTGTGTGTGTGTGTATACAATTCACACTAAGCTGATCATATATATATATATATATATAGTAATTGATATACGGAACATTCCACGTATCATTCTCGTAAGGGTTCGCCAGGTTATGGCATGGAATTGGTGCTACTGACTCAGTCAGATTCTTTGTTATTCGCACACTCATTTATTGAATTAAGGATACAGCAAAGCATGTGGCTAGTGGATTCCACGATGCTTCACAGAAGCTAATACACTACCGATGGGATAACTGTCAGCTCTTGCTGATACAGTACGAACCTGAACGTAATGGATTTTAAGACCGTAATATCAGTGGTGACGAGACATATGTAACCACTACGTGCAGTAATTTAACAGGAGCCCATCGGACGGCACTACTAGATAAGGGAAACATATATATGCCGGATAAAAGAAGAATGACAACTGAAGTAATAAAAATACCCGGCAATACCAGGATTCCGAATTACGACAAGTAGAAAAAAACGAACGGTCTGAGGTAAATGCGTATCAAAGGAAAAGCAGTAAATATAAACAAAAGAGAAGATCAGTGTTAGAAAGACGAGTCACGAGATTAGACGAGAGATAATCGCCAGTTGACATATCACACGCTACGCCCGTCTTTCTCTTCCTCTCTATCGCAATCACCCGCTTCAAATGCCGAGTAGAAGGTATCGTTTTCTATAAAACCCACTTGTCGTTTACTGATAAATGTATCATATATCCGACGAGCAATATATCAGAGAAAAAAGATTAATAAAAACGAATATATACTCTAACGCAAGGGAAACACGCAAATCCATTTCATACATACATTTTAAAACTCTCTCGTTGTCTAATATCACCATTTACGTTCTTCATTCAATAAAACCCCCCAAACAATTAAAACCACGGGCATTTGTAAGCAAAGTGATTTGCACCGTTTTTATGGGCAGGAATGGCACATACTCCTGAATTTCTTTTGCCAAGGATGATTGTCAATACTTATCATTGCGTTGAAATTTTGACAACGATTCCGATTGTTAGTTCAAGGCCAGAGAAATTGGGAAACCTTTCGTGTCATGCAACACACACGTTTGAAAACTACAGACTGTGTTATAAAGTTCGCCTGGAGAGGTCTTCACCATCGTCGGCAGAGTCAGACTTTATTTTGTTCGCACCGCCGAAAGAAGCATTACATTCAGAGCATGTCCTCGACAACAAAATGGGAAAATGTACCGCCTCAAATATTTACGACCGAAGCACCATAGCTCTCGTTCACCATTTAAAAGATGCATTGAAAGTGGTATTAACTATGTAGAAAAAAATTCGGTATCACAAGAGGTTACTCACTAAAATGGTGTCACACCCGTCTTCGAAGTTCTTCAACTTTTTAAAATTTTAAATAGAAGACATTGCTGTTGGAACGGCTCTCGTCTATCTGATTATGTTGCATATATTTATATACTTATTGGGTTGACCTGAATCAATGTTATACTATGGTTTTGTCAATTGTGCCATATCTAAATTTTGTTGCCTATAATTCTTCTTGCAATGTCTCAAATTACTAAATCAATTTTCAATTAAAATAAAAAATAACCTAGGTAATAATTGCTAAACTCTTAAGGAAACATCGAAACCAAATTTCTAAACAGTGGTACTTTTAGTTATCTGTTTAATTGATACAATCGAAATAGCAGTTTTGATGTTATAAACTTGGATATTAATTATTTACATTTAAGGCGATTTGCTAATGAAGAGGTATTAGTAATATAATTGACACATCAATACTTAAGACCGATGGGTATATTTTACATAGCTAGCTGTACATGTTAAAATTATAAAAGATAAGTCCAGTATTTGCTTTTAAAATCTCGTCACACCCAGTTTTATGAGAGGATATATTACATTAGCAAACCGCTCGGAGTTGCACGGTCGTAAAATATTGTAACGTGAACGATGTGACCGGTTCTTCAAATTATCTTTGTCCAGTTTATATAGTGTTTAAATGTACTCTTGTCAATGCCACAAAATATATGCACACACTAACAGCAAAATAAACATCACAAAACATGCAATTCTCTATCTATATAAAAGCCAAGTACGTCCAAGGATGGAGTACTGCTGCTATATCTGACAGGAGCTGTTAAAAACAGCCTATCCTACATTGACAGAGTACAAAATAGACTTCGTAGTTTAGTGAGAGATGTCATTTCCTCTTCTCTGCAACCTCTCTCCCACAGACGAGACGTTGTGAGCCTGTCTTTGTTTTATCGTTATTTTCATGTTAAGTGCTCGTCTGGGCTCCAATTTTGATCCCCCCTCGGCAATCTTTCACGAAAAACGCCCGTCTAGCTGAAACCACTGTCAATAATTTTCACAGCTCTTTATCTGTGCCTAAATCAAATCGTAAATTCCATGAACAAAGCTTCCTTCTTAGAAGTGCACGAGTGTGGAACTCTCTTCCGTTTTCCTGTTTTAAACCTGGCTACAACTTGGATGTCTTCAAGTCCAATATAAACAAATTCCTGATAAACTGCCCTCCTTAAGTAAGACACTTTATCTCCATTACTAACGATTAATACGATATTATCCCATTGATTAATTTACATGCAATAACCCATATCCTCGGATGGCTTCCGGGCCCTGAAAAGTGGTGACTACAATGTAAAACAAAATTTCAATCCGACAATAAGCTGTTCTTTGATAAATTATTATTTTTGTTTCGATGGTTACTGAAAGGCTCGGGAGTGTGGGTGATAACTGCTTTTGCTGAAAAGTATAGTGGCACATGCCGTAACCCACTCCTCTTTCTCTCTCTCTCTCTCTCTCTCTCTCACTCTCTCTCTCTCTCTCTCTCTCCCACTGACTGCTTTTTTCTCTTTTTATTTATAATCATATTATTTCCCATCGGATTTTTAAGTATTTTCTTTGTCTATTGTTTCAACCTTTGCTCGATATCTTCACACACATTTCTGGGTCAAATTATGCATTCCGTTAGACAATGGTGTGCAACCCATTGAATGTTTTATTCTCCGTTTTACTTGTCAATATCTAACAATACGTTTAAATAATATCAGTAACAACACTCTTAGATAATATTATTTAATTAACGGAGATATCGTATACATTATGATAGATCCAATTCTACACCGGTAATGATATTGCACCGTATATATATATATATATATATATATATATATATATATATATATATATATATATATATATATAGTAGTGCTTTATTTATTTATTTTTCTAAATATAACTTTAGTACCAACGCAACTCTTGAAGTCATGTCATTTAGTTCCTCAGCGATATTTGCTACCAGATGACCTAAGGAGAAATAGATATCCAAATTTTATAAATGTTCAAATTTAATATTCAAATTCATATTATTACGTAAGCATCATCTTTCGCCTGACATATATATTAATAGTGGATTATTGTGCAAGGGCCATCTTTTCGAACAGGTCCGTGGATGAAATACTTAAAATATAAAAAAAACACAGTTTAATAAACATTTCATTGCTATGAACGGTAAACAAGCACTTCCGCTTTGGCCATATTGATTGAATAAACGTTAACAATTTGGTACATTTTATACAATTGTATTTACTTTTTAAATCTTATCTTTAAAATAAGAAAGAGAACAAAGAAATCAATAATAAAATCCGTTTACATCTTGGTAAATGTAATTCAAATTTATTTATTCATCATATATAACGGCAAAGAAAAAATGAGGAAGGGGCTACTTAAACAATTAGAATAAATGGAAACAAAAAAATCTTAGTACATTATTTTCATGATATTGCTTTTTACTTTTTTATTATTACATTTTCACCCCAAACAAGGCACTATGTTGGGATTTGGGAAGCAAAATGTCGGTTCACGTTACACTTGAACTTCTGCATGCCAGTGCAGTTGGGGAAGCAGGGACCTGGAATGGAATTCCAGAGTCTAGCGGTTCTGGAGAATAAACTACTGGAGTAGAAAATCTTCTACAGCTAGGGATCTCTACTGTGTGGGGGTGGGATTTAGCTGCCTGTCGGGTTTGTTGAGGGTGTCTCCATCGTAGGGGCACAAGTGTCTGCAGTTCGTCAGAGTATTCACCATTAAAATGCTTGTAGAACAGGCAGAGGGGTGCAACGTTTCGTCGATGGGACAGAGGCTGACGCTTAGACGCCAGTTCAGGGTGTATCAGATTGGCGACTCTCTTTTGAACCTTGTCTAGGAGCGAGAGACTAGCAGCAGATGCACCAGCCAAAGTGTGACAGCAATACTCCATACATGGGCGAATGGTGGCCTTATAGAGGTACAGGATACTTTCAGGTGTCAGTAGTTTTCTATCACGGTAGAGAGAGCCTACCTTCTTCGCAGCGGCCCTGGCAATGTTTTCAATATAATTGTTCCAACTCATGTTTCCTGCTCGTCTGGACATTAATCCTTGGCCCGCTCTTGCAAAACTTTCGTAAAAAGAATCATCTAATTGCAATGACCACCAACAGTTTCCCCCATCTGTGACTAAATATAAACACAAATTCTAGGAACACAGCTGCTTCCCCATAACTGCCCACCTCTGAGATTCTGTTACGCTGAATTGCTTTACAGCTGACTAAAATATGCTTGCCTTCAAAATAAATGTAAACAGATTCTTGTTGAGCCGCCCCCTTAATAATTCATTTCTAACTCATTTCCATCACTAACTACCGTGCACTCAATAACCTTTATCTTCGGGTGATTTTAGGTCTTGAAAAGGGATAATACCCATGTAAAAATTGGCGTGTAATCATAGTTAATTAGGATACACGCTTTAGTATTTCTGAATTCTATACTTGTTAAAAAATTATCCACAGCAATAAAAGTATCTTTAAAAACAGAAATATTGGCTATATAATAGGCAAAACATCGTTGTATTAAAATTGATAGCCAAGTATTTAATTAATTAATTAATTAATTGCCACAATGCAAGCCAATATGCAAACACGTTAAGTTTAATACTGATATAAGTAGTTGGAAAATGAGGTGATACTTTTATGTAACGGGATGTTTATATTAAATAAGGTTTTTTAACGCGGGATTAGTGCGAGAAATGAGTTCATCTTTCGCGTGCATTCATTTAGATACACTAAAAAACAATATTGATTTTAAGCTTTACTATATATTCACGAAATATTAAATTTTCTGATTTGCGATATATCCTGATAGCCTTATGTCGGCTAGCGATTACATTAGGGCGTGTTAATCCTAACAATCGTCGAACTAAATATTAAAAGAAATGACGTAACGTATTTGAAATAAACAAATTCTCATAAAAGGTAACAATAAGATAAGCCGTGTAATTTAAGTTATGCAGTAATAAGACACAGTATAGTCATAACAAAAATGACATCAGTCCACACGTTACAGTCGTCCAACTGATAAAGCAACGAATATCTCAAATCAGTTTTGTCTATGAGTGTAGCGTCAGACTAATATTCAATAATACTGAAAACTTAACCTCAACGAGATATCTAACGCATTAGTTAAGATGATACTAGTGCTTGATAATTTGATCAAGTATGAACTAAACTTCTAAATTGATATAGTTATTTCCTGTTCTGTGCCTGTTGAAAAGAGAATACTCGGATAAAAAAAACTAGAAAATTAACAAAACTAAATTTAGAAAGGGAAAAGAACGGAAAACACCCACATCAAATGATTGCGCAATGAAACGTTACACATATTTGGATTAGCGAAAATGTATGAGAGTCTAGCAGGAAAACTCGACATTGCCTGGAATTGAATGAGGATTAACAAATGTTCTACTCAATACTTCTATGATTGAAATAAGTAGAGTCGTCCATATTTCAAACAAACCGATTGCTTGCCTGATCTAGTTGGAGACCTACTGCAGCATACTGAAGTGATTTAATCCATAACACATTGTAGCCTACGTTGTACTTTACATAACCTGGTGCGGATTTTATAAATTAGTTTTATACAATGCCATGATTAAAGTTAAAAATTCTAAAAAGAATATGCATCATGGTTCAATTGTGCCTTAAAAATAAACATTCATTTAACACGAGCTTTTGTATTATCAAGTAAGCTACTTTTGATTTAATACACCAGGACATTCTACGTGTGCAGTGAAAAAACTTCTCAAATTCACTTGTGATGTTAGACTTCATAAGAGTCTTAACTCATTTAAACTCGGACTGTTTCTCATTTAATCGGATTGTTGCACTGATCAATTATCGATTTTCGGTACTTGTCGGATGAATTCAGATACAAAACTAACCTAAGAACACTTGCAGACACATAAAATAAATTTGTGTGAACTTTTTAAAAAATCGATCCAGTCGTTTTGGAGTCTATAGTGAACGAACCCATACACGCACAAATGCAAATTGCATTTCATGTGTAAGTAGAGAGAGGTAGTCAGAAAAAATGCTTACCGCCATAATTAGAATGACCACGTTGTATGTTGAATCGTCACGTGGTTTGTACAATGTATGAAAACAAATCGAATTATTTTTTTCTATGTCTCCGTGTAACATATATGTACATCGAATTTATATAAAGTGAACGACTGTGTATCTGATTCTTAGTCAAGCTAAAGAGAAATTTCTCAGAGAGAATCACACGATAAAATTTGTTTTGATCCAGACATTATTATTTGCAAAGAGAAAGAAAAAAGGCAATCAAAGTGCAATACTTCTGGGACAACTGATCACAGAATTGCACTGGAAATTATACTATGACCCAACATTTCATGCAATTGAAAGAAAAAAGAATCGCTTCAGAGAATATCAAATTTACGTTGTTAGTTATCAAAAGTACTTGCTGGTAAATCGAAACTTGTGGAGATAAAAGCATGCAAAACAAGTCCAGAGGAAATTCGCTTTGTAGAAGATTAGATAAGAATACTTTCAAAAAGGCTGCAATATCATAATAAAAAGATCTCTATGTATCGCATTCACAGAGCACATAATATACAAGATTGCAAAGGTTGCTGCAAACATGTGGGGTCCTTCTACCTTTCTAGAAAATTACTTACATTTAATAGTGTTCAGTAATTATCAAAATCATACACATTAAGATGTACTTAGATGCCAGAAAACCTTTCTACCTTAATAACCACTTCCTGTGGATTGCTACATGTTTGATTTCCTTTCTTTTGTATACGCTTGTCTGATTCTATTAGCAGAAAGAAGTTTAAATTTAATGTGAAAAGTATCTCGCTTATTTCCTTAAATAGTCCCTGATAGATGTGGTTTAAAATATCATCCTCTTTACTTACAAGTTGCAATATTACTTGTTGGAGATGAACAAGAGCAAAAATAAAAATTACAAATCAAAGGTCAAATTAAAAATACATATAAAATGTGAACAAAAATTAAGCCTATCGATAAATTAGTCATTGTCCAATATATATTTTACTATTGCAGTCAAGATGTTATTTCAGTTCAACCGCCATTATAAATCTAAAACGGGGTTTCGTTTGCTACATGTTTAAATATTCTAAATAATAAGGATTATCGATGAAAGAAAATGATTGTAAATTTATGCGATAGTAATACTATTCAAAAATGGCTTAATAATTGTCTAATTAATACTATATCTAATACAAATATCAGGGAATGTATCAAATTTGGATAATTCAAAAGTGAATTCAATTACATAGTCTAAGAAGATATAAGCAATATATTTTATGTGACAATGTTATTGGGATTTCTCTGAACTTCTCAAATAGTTAGATTACGGAAAATACGGTGACATTTCTTTTAAAAGTTAACCAGAACTGATAATATTTAAGTTCTTAATATGACAAGTATTTGTTGATATTTGCCCTGAATACAACATTGCTTTAATGTATAGGGAAGCAGTCCCATGTGAATATATTCCAAAGATGAGTAAGTCTTCCAACTTGATTACTTTGCGTAAATCTCGTATTCTTTTATGGTACACAAGAGAAGTAAATAAAAGTTATATATAGTGACAATATAGAGATGGATTATCACTTTGAAGGCTTCACATTGGAACCAGAAATGTAAGCGTGATCAAGCAAATATTAATGGGGGTTGAGTATGTAAAATAGCAGTTTTGCGATTGAAGAGCTATATATAAAACAAGTAACCATGCTGTACTATAGTTGCGAAGTCAATTATATACTCTGTCAAATAAGAAAATAATGTTTAGACAGGTGTTTCCATAGATGTGACAACAGTACTTGATCTCAAGATAGATTTGATTTTAAACCAGATTGTACTTTCTATATTACTAGCGGGGGGTAACCGGCGTTACCAGGGTGTTTGGAGGTGTGTGTGGTCAACCGGGTGTTTGTTTCGAGGGGGGGGGGGTAAAATAAAAACGTTTTGGTAGGTAAGTATGAAGGATCGAACCCGAACCCTTGAGGCGAAGTTGGCAATTAAAGTGGGAAAAAAACGTGCGACGTAAACCAAACTCTTGGAAACACGTTTTAATTTATTTAAGTATTTAGAATTGGCAGGTGCCCGTTTTAATGACTTAATGAGGTCAACTTTGACTGCGGGGTAATATTTTATTTACTGCAGGAACGCTTTTTTTATATTTATTTTCCCCCAAGATGTTGGAGGAAGAGGGGAACCAGCTCCCTATAACAAAGGGATTGTCTAAATTGAAAAACAATTGTCTGATATAAGGAGAAACTCCACATTGATCAAAGCTGATTGCTTTTTGATGTTCCCGGCAGTCGCACCAAGTCCGTTTCGCTTTTATTATTATATTAAAAAGCTTGATGCACAAGCGGCGATCGAAAATTGCTGAATATTTATCTTTTCAAAGTCGGGCAAATTAAATAGACAAGGCGACCTCGGTTGTTAACTCGTAGATATTATCATTTAGGCGCGATATAACAAAATTTAAGAAGTTTTGAGGCGATCTATCGGTTCTCGGAAAGAAGCCTTTCTTGGGCATACACGAAAGCACACACACATACACACAAAAGCATTTTCGCTTTCATATTTATAGATTAAAATGTTTACTAAATTAACTCACATGTCTTCTGACCTTTAATGTAGAGACATTATTGTTGAAGTATTGTTGAAGGTCGACTGAATACATGGAATAAATAACCACAACACAGAAGTAAAGTAGAACAGATATATTGAAAGCAAGAAAGTATATACAAATATTTACACAGCGTCCATTGGTATAGTAATGGGGAGCCCGTCCCTGAAGAAGGTGTCGGATAGGTGGTCGTCGACTTTCGATCTTGTCTCTTGCTGAGTCTCTCGTTGGGTCTCACGTTGGGTATCTCTCGTGTTTACGGTACCAACCGTATTTATATTGTTGACACTCCCCTTATGCAAAAATATATACGATTTTAATATTTCTAAACGTATATGATCCATGATCGTCCCGTGTATTTTAGTTATATTTTCTCCTTTGTAGTTTATATATTTTATTCAGTGAACTGGGTTTAGTTCATATATCATACAGTATAAATGTGAAGGGATTTGCCATGCAAGCTGGAATGATGATATTTTCCCTAAAAGTACACACAGACTAAATATTCAAAATAACATAGTATTTGCAGCAGAAATAAAACCTTTGCATTATTAATAACCAACACATCCTTTTTCGAGAAATGATGAACTTTCTCCAAGTGATATTACCTCAAGTAACAGCACGAAAGTAGATACTTCATCAGTTCAGATGAATTCTTGTGCTGGAATCCAAGAAGAACAAGAGATCAAAATAAAAATTTAACAAAATCATATTTAAATGCCAATTTGGAAGAGAAAAAATATGCCTTTAACTTCTTTACTAACTCAGTGTTTGAAAATGGAGAGAACTTCAATGAGATATTCGAATATCTATGTAGCTCATAAAGAGATCATGTGTTAATCCCAGGAAAGGGGTTCCTTAATTTCTGAGAACATCGATTGCCGTAACATGAAACACCCGTGTGAAAATACTTAAGAACTACTTGCTAATGAGCAATCACCTCGCTTCGTTTCAAGATACTAATTATGTGATTAGATTACAAGATTAACCAAATTCGAAGTGTAAAACATAAGATAGAAACAGAGTTTTGAACTTCAATATTGAGCTAAAAGAGATTAAATAAATTGTTGTTTTCGGATTTCTGTATTGTTTCCCGAGTTTAACATAAAGAATCTCGAGTTTTAAAAGATGCACCTGAAGATGTTCGGAGATTTCGTTTACTGAAACGCTTCGTATAACCTTAATAATGTACACGTTGTCTTTGTAATTATCTATTATATAGTTTCTACTTACAGAGCAGTTAAAGTATTGGAAATTAGAAAAAAAAATCCGACCCAAAACCGGTCAGAGACTTACTTGGTCAAAGCGTGGTGAGACGAAAACAACTATGGAAGGCATTAATTGCTAAAAATGCAGTTAGGAGAATCGAAGTTTCTATCCCGTCGCGGTAACCGCCTGACGAAGGTCAAAGGAATAGTTGGTCGAAACGTCGTGAAAAACAACTAAGAGAGATCAGAATAATAGTCCGCAATAAATAAATTAATAAAGCGTATTGGTGTAATACTAATTCACAAAAAATGAACATGTATTACATAAAATAATACATTTATTCTTTTGAAAAGCTTGTGAGATATCTGATGATTCATATTATCATAGATCGTCGAACTAATGTAGCACCCTTTTCTTTTGCATCTAAACAAAAAAGTACAGGTTAAAAAATGTACTTTGTGAAATGAAAATAATGTTATCAAAACTTACTTTTAATTAGACTACACGCTCCTCTCACACTGGTTAGGAACTCCTTTTTTAAAAGATGTTAATTACAAGAAAATTTACTAGTTATGCTGAACGAAGATCGTTCTATAGTAAAAGAGAATTTTAAAATTAGATTCAGTTTTCGGCTGTTTATTAAAACACTACGTGAAGGTTCACAATAGTTGAACAATAATATCCTTATATATCATTTTAATTGGAATTCATTATTGAGATGCTTATTATTTATATTAATTTATTTATTGCGGAATATTATTCTAATCTTTATTAGGTGTTTCATGACGTTTCGACCAACTATTCCTCTGGCCTTCATCAGGTGTTAACCGCGACGGATAGGAACTTCGAATCTCCTAACTGCATTCTCAACAATCACTTCCATCCGTATGTGTTGTCGTCTCACCACGTTTTGGCCAAGTAAGCCTCTGGCCGGCTTTAGGTAGGATTGAAACCGCTATCTTCAAACAATTCTCATCTGGAACCGTAGAGATTCAACGTCTCTATCAACTGCGCCACGGGCCCCGAGGGGCGATACAGGGGTGGGTTTTTTAATCTTATAAATCGACGTTTATTTATTATCTGATCTTCTATGGTCGGGTCCGTATCGAATGGCATATATATTAGTTTAATTGAAATTAATTATTGAGATAAGTATTATGTCCCACCTGGCGAAGTTCAGAGGAATAGTTGTCCGAAACATCGTGAAATAACAACTAACCAAGATGAGAATAATAGTCCGCAATAAATAAATTAATAACAATATCGTTATTATTTTAATACGTTGCACTTGTTGGTTGGTTGTTTTTGTTTTACGGCATATCAACCCACTTCAGGTTATTTAATGCCGAATCCCATGATTTTGAAGAAATTTTTTTTTTAATAGAATATATTTCTTGTTTTCAAGTCGGTTTCTATTTAACCCATTGTTGGGACCTTTACAGGTACTACCACTCCAGGTCAGAGTTGACCTAGGAACAATAGAAATTAAAGGGTGGCTGCACACTCCCCAAAAGCAGCAAGCTGGAGCCTCACCTTTGGATATAGTTTAAGGTCATACCCAGGACCAATACGTTTCGTATTCGCATCAGAACCAAAACTTTTACATATGTTGCTCTAGATTTTGAGTAATGAATAATTCTACCTCGAGCTAAAGAGTTCTGAGGGGTCTATGATATCTGGGAACACAGCTTCTCATTCATTTTTATACTGACTATTATCAAAATGCCAAGATATTGTTTAAGTACTTTCCATCCAGGAAAAAATCAGACTCTTTTTATGTGACAAAAATGGATGCTTATTTTAATTTAGATATTCTGACTATTGTATATATATATATATTCTTATCGTCTTTGAAAATAAATGATATACGAGGGACGTACAATAAGTAATGCCCCTGACCCACTTCCCATAGCAGTAGAGCAACGAAACTTGGCAAAGTTATTAGTTTTCTTTACATAGGAACCACACAGAGTTATGCATTTCTCCCATCGTTTGAGGCAGCTCTGGAGACCGTTTTTGAAGAACACCCCAGGTTGGTTTTCCCACCACGACGTGACTTCAGAAATCAAGGCTACACCATCTGGGAAACGCTTTCCTTTCAAAAACAACTTCATGGCGGGGAAGAGGTGAAAGTCAGAGGGTGCAAGGTCAGGAGAGTAGGGAGGATGGGGTTATTTTCATAACCACACGCCCGTGCCTCTGATCTGGCGACATGCGAGTTGTGGACCGGAGCGTTGCCCTGCAGGAGGAGGGTACCTTGCCCCGCCTCTTGATTTTAATAGCTTCCCTTAATTTCCTCAAAATATAGCATAATAGGCTCCTGTGATTGTGGTACCCTTTGCCAGGAAATCTGTCATCCCTACTCCGTTCTGGTCCAAGAAGACTGTAAGCATGACCTTGCCAGCGAAGGGTTGCAGCCTTGCCTTCTTTGAAGGTGGTGATTCCAAGTCTTTCCACTGCATTGACAGGGGTTTTGTCTCTGGATCATAGTGATGGACACAGGTTTCATCCTGTGTAATCAGTCTTTTGAAAAATATTGACTCATCTTCTTGGAACATCTCCAAATTCATCATCGAACACTCGACGCGTTCTCGCTTCTGGAATGGTGTGAGCAACCTGGGAATCCATCTGGCGGACACATTTTGCATATGAAAATGGTCATGAATGATAGTTTCCACAGACCCTGTACTAATCTTAACATCTTGGGCTATTTGGTGAATAGTAATGCGCCGATCTTCAAAAATGTCAGCCTTAACTTGACGGACAGATTCCTCATCAATGGCAGATGGGGGGGGCAACCAGGTCTGGGAGCTGTTTCCACAGACGTCCAGCCATGTTTGAATTCACGATACCAGCGTTTTACAAGGTCAGATGATGGGACATTATCACTGTGAGTTTCTTTCATTTCATCAAAAGTCTCCTGTTGTGTGCGTCCTTTCAAATACAAACACCGGATCATTGCTCGACATTCAACAGGCTCCATTTCCCACCTGACTCAGTTCAAACACCTGTAAAACAGAAACCACAATTAGTTCAGAGCTGAAATTTGCCCCATAACGTGTATCGATATAAATCATTGCACATGCACATTTTCAGCTAGATCAGACAAATCGAAGTGGGTCAGGGGCATTAGGTATTGCACGCCCTGCGTAGAATACTCTATTGCGTTATAACATAAACACTTTAATATGTAAACTGCATTCATTATCACCAGTCCCAAAGAAGTCGCTAGTAAAACATTGCCTATGTACGTTCTCAAAATGCTTGTTAACGACCTATGCGGAATAATCACGTTAACACACCGATTCCCCGAAGATTACCAAAGTTAAGCAACATTGGTCACGGTCAGTACTTAAACTGGTGACTATTTAGGAATTGCAGGTGATTTATGTGCTTTCCGCTTATCTTTACATAGTTTCCAGTCGTTCTGGACATATCCTTGTCACTGGACTTAAGCATGGTCGATTTAAGAGAGGTGCGGTTGAGGATTATACAACCCTTGCCACACAATAACATCTGAAACTGCATTTATAGGAGGTATGTATTGTCTAAAGAAAATGAACGGGGACATCGACCTCCCTGGTGTCTTATATAATTGCTTGCCCTATAAAGCCAATAAAAGTAGACTTAACATATTTTAAAGAGGATAGTAAAATAACTGCGCAACAGAAAACGATTTCAAAACTCAACAATTACTGGTTCTGAAAGTACAAGTGATTTAAAATAAAAATACTAATAAAATTGCCGAAAACAACACGCATTTACAAGAAGTGTTTATCAGATGATGAAAGCTATTGTTACTAAATGATGTCATTTAAGTTTCATTGCGGAAATTACTTCATTGTCGGTGTTAATCAACGATTCAGACATCCAAATTAAATGATTTTGTTCATGCTTCCATCCAAATAAGTAAGGCGACGTCGACTCTCATCATCTTTTTTTCGGTTACTTAATTATATTTCTAAAGTTTTATGATGAGGATAGGTTATTATTTATTTTAAATTCATTGGACTACTGTGCTCATCTTCAGTGTCATTTTCACAATGTTTCGGTCGATATAACTTCCGGTTTATGTTGTCTTACTCAGGAATTTCGAACAAAACCATTTATTTATTTCACGGAGGTAACACGTTCTTGTTCTGTCAGCCATGACTGAATAGAGGTCCTAAGCAATTTGCAATGTTTTTGTTTTCAGTCGCCTATACTGGGGATTTAATCTTCACCATTCATGAGAATACCACTTTTTAAATTGATTTAACCAAGTATCCCAACCACTGTGTCATGGGTCCTTGCAGATAATTCTAGTATGAATTTTAGGAGTTTTAAACCTTTTATTAGTTGTGTAGTTCTCAAATCCTTTACCTTCCTTCTTAAAGAAAGGGTTATTTCATTTTTAATTGTCTGATGCGCTCATGAAGGAGTGTTCCGTCGCGGCTTCCTATATATTTATTGTGTGCTACAGTGCTCTTTCCCTAAAGCGCTGGCGTTTCAAATTCAAAATTCCAACCATTGTGTCTCATTGTGCCGCTATGAGACATAGATAACGACTTTTATTGTGTGGCTACGATAGAACCAAAGGTTTCAAGCAAGACGAAGTATATATCAATGTGGGTGACACCAAATAATCTTACTCTGTCGCTTCACTTCTCTCAGAGACCAATATTATCGGATTTCATATATCAATGTGTAAGTGTGAGTGTAGATATTTATATATGCAAATCCGCTCTAAAAATGCGATACCAACAGAGAGGAATACATAGGCATTGCGAGCATAGACATGAAAGATATGTAAATAATGTGGATGCAACAATAACGAAAAATCGTACACAATTTTTCCATGAATAATTTTGCATGTACTTATTTGAAGGCGCATTTAAAGGGTATGCAGGAAAGAATATGAGTCCAAATTATTCTTTTTTTTATCATTAATAATGTAAAATCTTAATGCAATTCCGAAATATTGATAAGCAAAAATACACATTACTAACAAATATGGAAGTTCAGAACTGGTCATGTGAAAATATTGATTTTTAATATATTTTTATATTCCTATAAACAAGCAGATTAGAATATATCATCGGCAGCACAGTCTACAACGACGTGCTGTGTGCGCTCAGTGTTTTAAAAAAAGTTTCTGTAGCATATGTTATCAGTGTAACTTTCCGGTTTGAATTATTTCTAGAAACGCATGAGTTATTGCGAGAAAGAGCATGTGAAGTAAAGGTGTTTTAGTTGAACAAGCAGGATTCGAACCTGGTGCACCTAGGTTGTTAGTTCTTGTAATCGACAGTCAGCCACAGTTATCTAATGTGGCGCTTAAGGTGTTCAAATGACATATCTACTATGAATTCTGAATGTATAGTTCCTATGGAAAACTTTGGTATACATAAAGGCCTTTGTCATTTGAAGCACTGCATACTACACATACGGCATGATCACGTTGATACATCGGTTTCCGTCAGAATATTGATGTTAAGCAACGTTGAACCTGGTTATTACTAAAATGGGTGACCAATTTGGGAATTCAAGGCGCTCTATGTAGGAGGACGTCGACACCTCCCTGCAAGAGTTACAAAAACCTAATGTCGTCATCGCCCCTAACAGGGATGTACATGCGACTGGGGACCGCTTGTGAATTGCATATTCTCATGAGACTCCCGCATTTAGAGGAAGCCAGTTAACCCCGAACAAGGTTAGTGCCGACCGACACATATTGCACAGAAAAATACAATCCGTGACGACGCATTCTGCACGGAGGGACGAATCCCAGCCGCCTGAGCCTTCGATCATATAATTATAGAGATCTTACAAACTCTTAGGTTTCTCTGGAAGCGGATACAGAAAGAAGCTAATGTACACTGACTCCGCCGTTAACACTGAACGAATATCTGTACATGATGTTTAAAGCCACATTTCTAACATTTCCTGATTCCTGTTACATATCCAACTAACAGTATTAAATACTTTTATGGTAAAAGGTAGCCTATTATTATATTTTATACTTACGTTCCTCTATGCAGGTGAAAATTAAACACACGTTATATAATGTCCTATGTGAAAAGCATTCGAATATCAGAAGTAGACATTTTAGATAGAAACAAAGATAAAATATCCCAAGACCGTGTTCTATTATTTTATTTTGGAGTAATTGTAGATGAGTAATTTTATACTTATTTTATTTATTTGCGGAGTGTTATCCTCATCTTCATACAGGGTGGGCCAAAATAAGGGTCCTATCTTTAAATATAATCATATATATATATATATATATATATATATATATATATATATATATATATATATAGGACCTTATTTTGGCCCACCCTGTAGTATTATTTTGTAACGACGTTTCGCCAAGTTTTCCTCTGGCCTCCGCCAGGTTGTTACCAGCGATGGGATAGGAATGTCGAGCTCTTAACTGTATGCTGAGTAATTATTGCCTTTTATAGTTGTTGTCGTCTCGCTCATCATATATTTGTTAACTAACTCTCTGTCTGTGGGTAAAATGGATACCGCTATTTGCAAACAATGCCTACTTGGAACCGGAGATATTCAACGGCTCTATACACTCACAGACACACAGACGCTGAAGGGCGCCGGGGGGGGGGGCAAGATGGAATTTTGGGTCTTATAATTGCATGTGTGTCGTTGTATATTTGGTTTTTCATGCGTAAACCTTGATCGCACTGCAGGGCCTGTAGCTCATTGAATAGAGAATCTGCGGTTCCAAGTGATCATTGTCTGAAGATAGCAGTTTCAATCCTACCCAGAGTCGGCCAGAGGATTAGTTGACCAAAACGTGTTGAGTGACAACAATTATATTATAGTAATTACTGAAGAAACAGCTAAGAGACTCAGCACCCCTATCCCCTCGCGATTAACCACCTGACGAAGGCCAAGGAAATATTTAGTCGAGACATCCTGAAACAACAACTATGAGGATGATAAATATCAGCAAATAAACAAAATAACTAAGGCGCGTATAGTTCTCCTCTTCTGATTGCAAACAGAACGTATGGCACGCTTTGATCTTAACCCAAACATTACGAAATACAAGATTAGAACTGTGCGTTATTGACAAAGTTTAAGCTCAGAATGCGACGTGACGCGATATACGAGATTGGAAAGCTGACTGGTCGATGAAGTCACATGGGATAACTGGAATTTATTGCATTTATATTTAAAGATATTACATTGCTTGGTGTAACGCAACAGCTCTACGTTGCTATGGCGATCACGAATGAATGAGTCGTTTCAATTCAGTGTGTCCCGGGAGGATCCATCGAGAATCGTCTCTTACATAAATTGATCCATAAACATAATTTAATATAGAAAGTTTAAGATTAAATTGCAGTTGCGACCCTCTACCGACGACCTATACAATCTGCCAATATTCATCAAGCCCAACAATGTGTTAAGTGTCTATGATATAGGAAGAGCATAGTACATAGCATGTATGATATCGAAAAACATCAAATTATTGCAAAAGTTTATAAAAAGTTTCAGATATTATTTAAGTAATTAGATGCTACTTTTTTAATCAATAACAGGAACAACAAAAATAGTATTCACAGGGATTTAAATCATTGTTGGTATGAATAACAGTGTATTTGGAAACAGTTATAAAGTTCACCAAAAGTAATCTTTTTCAAACTACTCAACATTCACAATTTTTTAGAGTAACTGTTTCATAGCGTATATTTATTCATTTAATTATTACATTAATCAATGAATCTATACTGTCTTTAACTCGCCAGTAGAAATAGCAAATATCAATCAATTAAAAGAAAATGAAATGTATTTAGGCATGATTACAAAGCCTGCAAATTGGAGGAGAAATTGCAATTACTTTTTATTCTATAGTTTATTACGCTTTTATATATATATATATATATATATATATATATATATATATATATATACACACACACACATTTCGTTGACTCTTAAAACATCAGTATGTTATTGCTATATATGTTATCAGACGATTACCATTATTTATAATTTAACGTTTTAAATGAACAGCAGGGATTGAAATACACCTTACTACTAATAAATTTCTAAAATGTAATCTGTACGTGAGGGCACGTTAGGAGGGTAATAAACAATACAATTATGTTTTAAACTTTGTAAACTGTTATATATAGTCTTGCATTAACCTAGCATCAGTTTTTATATGGCATTAATTTGCGGACTATCATCCACATTTTTATAGTTGTTGATTCACGGCGTTTCGGTTAATATTCCTTATGCTATCGTCAGGTTGGTAACCGCGACGGAATAGGAATATATCCTCAGTAATTTCTGCCTTCCATAGTTTTTTTCGTTATGAGAATAAATGTCCGCAAATAAATAAATAAGCAAATTAGTCATTTAAAAAAATACCTCTAATAAAATGACCCGATATGGGAAGACCAGATAACAACACTAAAAACTTTGATCTAGAGAGCCAACAAATCCAACCTCGATCGACCTTCGGGGCCCATGGCAAAGTGAATGGAGGAGTTGTGTATACATGGTACAAGGTAAGCATCCTCTGAAGCTTGCGGTTTTAAACCTTACCCAAAGCCTCCCAAAGGATTAGTTGGCGAAAACGTTGTAAGGCAACAACTATAGAAGGCAGTAAAAACTCAAGATACAGTAAAACCCTGCATTCCTATTCTGTCGTAGTTAATCACATTACGAATGGTATAATAGTTGGCCGAAACGTACTGAAGCCACAATTATTATGATTAAGACAACAGTCCGCAAGAAATAAAGAAATTACATTGCAGTCGGGGAAATTATTTCGAGGGGGGGTTATAGTTTCATGTGTGTACTATCAATAAAAGTTCCTATAGGACAAATGTGTGTGTGCGTGAGTTAGTCTGTATATATATATATATATATATATATATATATATATATATATATATATATATATATGTATGTATATATACAAATATATATATATATATGTATATATACAAATATATATATATATACATATATATTTGTATATATACAAATATAAGTAGCTTTCTATATTCTTTCTGTTTCTATTGTCGATTTTCATATATATATATTAGTGTCCTGGCAAAGCCACTAGTGATACAACCAAACCAAACAAAAAAAGAACATAAGTAAAAATTAATCAAAGCAGCAAAATTGATACTCGTCTGCCAGGACACTATATATACAAATGTAGGAACATTTGAGCATATTTTATTGGTTCGAATATATTGTATTTTTTACGAATTGCCAAAGAATTTAACCATAAAATAGTACTATAATCTTCAAAAAGCCTGCAAATTTTCATATAGTTTCGCCAAATATAATCAAAGATATGAGCATTTCAGTATTTTATTTGTGTACCAATATAGATATAGTCATATTGAAGTTCAAAATATCTGATTTCCCCCCAAAATATTTGGCCTTGATGGAGAAGAGACCGCATCTTGCTGCAAAGATTTCAAATGATCTGAAATAACAACAAGGGGAGACTTGATTCCAAATATTTCTCATATGTTATATCTCCCCTTTTTGGTTTTCATACATGAAGTAAATTTCACAGTTTATAAGGATTATTTGATACTGGAGATATTCATAATCGTACCTGATTTCCAAAAGAGGGGATATATAGCATATGAGAAATGTTTGGAATAAAGTCTCTCCTTTCTGTTATTTCAGATCATTTGAAACCACAAGAACCCAAGTTTGCCCAGCTGGGCAAACTTTAGTCCTTGTACCGGAAAAATATCCAGTAAATAAAACGTTGTTTAGTGAATCGTTATTTTTTATTTTTTGCATTGTTTACATTTTTTGCATTTCTATACACAAATCATGGATATAAATATCACTAAAACATCCGCTGGGTCATAAGCTTTATTTCGGTACCTTACTTGCCTGGGTGAGTTGCCAGTAGACTGAGATAAACCGCATAACACACACACCCACACCCACACCCACAGACAGACAGACATTAGGAAAATAATTTATAATAAGAAGGTAGCAGCAAGTTTTAGTCACCGCTCGATCACGGTCAGAGGTTTGGGGGATATATATATATATATATATATATATATATATATATATATATATATATATATATATATACATCGGGTTTTCGGGTGGTCAGAATACGAATATCGTATTTAAATCTTTTGAGAATAAGTATTTTTTTCGAATATTAAGCTAAAATTTGCGGGCTTGCGCGTACATTAATTACACAATTTATAAAAATTCCATTGCTTAATACCCGCAAAATTAATCAATTTAGAAAAAAATTAATGCAATATTCGTTTTCAGCACACAAAAGACTTATAGAAACAAGGGTCTTTTAGAAGGTTTTGTGTTGGTCTACTATGGCACAACTACTAAATAAACACTACCCATAAAAATATAACAGACATCCTCCCCAAAATGTAGCTATAAAAAGGCATGATCAATTTACGTAAAGTGAATATAGAAAATAAGCCTACACTTTTAAAATTATATTTTTTCATATCTTAGAGACTACGTTTTCTGTAATATTAAACGGTATTTTCGTTTTCAGCACCCTTGAAAACCTATTATAGTTGTAATTTTAAACATTTTTAAGGTAAAAATATACTAAACTTCTACCAATGTTACAACTATAGTCATTTGTTTCCCTAGTTTTGCATAACAATGAAACACATCTGATATTTCCCCAAAAATCTAGACTAGATGAAAGGAAGACTAAAACTTGCTGCTATGGTTTCAAATGACCTGAAAAACAGCAAGGGAGACTGCATTCGAAATATTACTTATATATTATATTTCCCTTTTTTGCTTTTCATCCATAAGGTAAATTAGACAGTGCATAATAATTATTTAATACTGGAGATATTCATATTTTTTATTAAAGAGGAGAGATATAACACACTAGAGATATTTGGAATGAAGCATCCCCTGTCTGTTATATTAGATCATTTAAAACCATAGAAGCAAGTTTAGTCTCCCCTGCCATATTTGGGAAATATATATATATATATATATATATATATATATATATATATATATATATATATATATATATGTATATATATTAAACAGCCTACAGAAAATGGACTCTGATTTATGAAAGTATGACAGGTTATGAAAAGGAAAGGTTGTAAAGAGATAGCTTCGAATTTGGGGGTATCAAAACCAAAGCAAAATATGATGAAAGTAAAAATAAAATAGATGAACCCATAATTTATTATACCATACCTGTTCACACTGAAACACTTATCACAATATTCTGTGGAGCTATATTAAAAAAGCTTGTTAAACGTTGTGGCATATTCCATTCTATGGAGGTCAGGCGCGAACGAACACCCCATAATTTTATTATAGCATATTTCTTCAAACTGAAACATAATTATCAAAGTACACTTACGCAGATAGATATGAAAAATTATTATTAAAGTTTGTGCCTATTTCAATTCTATGAAGACCAGGCACGAACTCAGACCCCTAAATTTTATCATACCATCCTTATTTAGGTTAAAACATGTATTATTATGTACATCTATATCAAAAACGCTTGTACGTCTTTTTAAAAAAAATTAAATTTTTATTTCCATACTTTGTGGACCAGGCGCGTACACAGACCCCATAATTTTAATGAATAATCATTATGCCAGTTCAAACATACCCATTCCTGTGTCTCGATACATCTTCTATCATTATATGGGATCAGTTTTCTATAATAGTCAACCATATAGGAGCCTATTCGTGACCAGACACACACATACGTCCAGCTTTATATATATATATATATATACTAAAAAATGTTCCCCCTTATAAACTCGCCTAGCAGGTAGGCGTCAAGGCGGTACTCCAAGTTCGGTTGTTCCGGCAACCTGCTACAAGGTTCTATTCCAGAACCTGCATGTAAAGAACATATTAGCCGCAGCGAATATTGAAATCTGAAGTATATGCGACACGAACTGGCTCCTAGTGGATCGTCTAAATATACTCCGTAGCTGGGCCTGGCTCAATCCTATTGAGCAAAATTTATACTTGTATCCGAGTTGTGAAAACGAGGATGATACACGAGGAGGAAGTACATATATATATATATATATATATATATATATATATATATATATATATATATATATATATGTGTGTGTGTGTGTGTGTGTGTGTGTGTGTGTGTGTGTTATATGACCCCAAAATCATGCAGAACAAAATGGTGTATAGAGTATCCGCATGCCATTTATCCAATATGCTCCCTAGACGATCCACTACATGGAACGGGAGTCGGTGGAAGAGACTGCATTTGACAACCCGGTTAAAATCCCAAGTTTTAAAGCCAAATGAATACAACTATTGCTGAAAAGACAACCTGATTAGGAAGATTTGTACCAGCTGTGCATGTGTTTATCTCCGTTGTGTTTGGAGTGAACGAAAAAGTCTTCGTTAACATACGGAAATAACCCGATCTCAAAGGCAATTGTCAATGTCGCTGAAAAAAAATCTGATGAAGCTGGTTATTCGTACGATATAAACACATTCATGTATTATGATCACATTATAATCATCGCAGAATGACTAAGAAACAATGTAAGTTCAGTTACATTTTATTAAACATTATTATTATTAAGCTTGGCCTTCGGGTCAATATCAAAGTGTAGTGTCTGTTCCGGCAGATGCTGCAAGCTATGACTAGCTATGACTAGCAAAGACCAGATGTGGGGGCAACCCCACATGCCTGACCATTAACCAGCTCCCATTTCCCACTTCTTGGGAGCTGGTCCCCTTTTTCCCTTCCCCCTCCCTTCACTCCTCTCATTAAAAATCGGCCTTGTGCCTAATTTGCTCGGTGGGGGAGCAAATAAATACCATCTGTTCTTCAGATGCTGCACTTCTGTTTCTTGTTCTCTTTCGGTGGAGGAGAAATCCTTCACGACTGAGACAGTTTTTATTTTTGTACCTTTTCTCCACGTTAAAAAACGACCCTGGTGTCTAACTCTGTCCCGTGGGGAGGCATAGTAAATAGGTACATTTTATTAAACATTTAGTTAGTGTCAAGGTTTTTAACAAATGGGAGGAGCATATGAAGACATTTTCTCAGCTCTTCTAAAATGGCTCCTTAAAAATTGTGTATGGAGCATGTAATGGTTGACTAAAAGAAGGTTTGTTGTTATATTGTAAGGATTGAAGCGATACAGTCTTTTCGAATAATGACAAATTTTCCGGTTGACTCAGTCTTATAATGCAGTACACAAATATGTCCTTCTTGAAATTGTTAAATAAAGCTGTCAATATATATTTGTGGTAACAAACATAAACTTTTATCTTAAGTTTTAAGTAACCTTTATTACTTAGTATTGTAATCAGATCCTAAGAGTGTGCTCTATTCCTTAGATGTTACACGTAAGCGATACCTATTTCTTAATCCAAATCGACGCGATTTATATATCTTGATTGCATTTCCTGTGTCACCCGCTATCATTGACTGTTTTTCACAAAGAACGTCTGAGGCTTTAATAAAACTAACGTAAACTAAACTGCGTTTCAAATATTATTTTACTAAATATGATATTATCCAAAAATATGCCACATAAAATGATACTCGGTTTAATGCCATAATTTCATATTTACAACATTTTTAAATCATTTAAGACTTGTTGGAGGCGTCCGTATTCTTTGAGCTTTTGGCAGAGAAATAAATAAGTTTTAAAACCCGGAATTCAAAGCTTTGCAATTCTGGGGAAAGAACCGTTTAGAATAGAAGGCGTTGTTACATGTAGGGACCTCTACTGTATAGGATAGGGACTTTGCTGCTTGTCGGGTAAGTCGAGGATATTTACATCGAAGACGTAGTTCGTCGGAGCATCAACCATTAAAATATTTGTAAAACAGACAGAGAGAGGCAACATTGCGTCGTTAGGGACAGAGATTGAAGTTTAGATGACAGTACAGGACCTATCAGGTTGGTAAATCTCTTTTGACCCTGTGAGTGAGAGACTAGTAGCAGGTGTGACAACAATACCCCATACATGTAGAGGTACAGGATACGACCATGCGTAAGTAACTTACTAGCACGGTAGAAAGAACCCACTTTCTTTGCAGCAGCCGCCTTAGCAATACTCTCGATGTATTTATTCCAACTCATGTTTCCTGTGAACGTTAAGCCGATAAGTTTGAAGGAGGTATTTTCAGATAATGTATGTTTAGCTATTACCATTGGTGGTTTAAAATGTTACTTGTAATTTAAAGGGAACGAGATTAGTCTTGGCAGCATCGAACGTTACCGTCCATTTGTGACCCTATTCCACTACAGACTAAAGGTCTTCTTCTACCACTACAATGTTGTTTCGCCATCTACCTGATACTCAATAGCCCTTATATTTGACTGACACCTAGGTCTTGATAAGCGTTTACGCCCCGAGACAAAAAAAAAATGTGCTTTAAACATTACCAGAAAATGTACGTAATATATTCTTTTTTATTCCATCAGCTTAGAGTATACGTAATTTTATGACTTTTTATATGGTTTGGAGCTTTTGTCATTGTGACATTGCTAATAGGATCCATGCATGCATTTGTTTTCTATTTTTATGTTCGAATTTCATGTTTTGTCAAATGCCAAGCAAATTTACGCGCTAAGTGTGTTCCTATTTTTGTACAACCCTGTTTTCGATTTATCCATTCGCTAGTTTATTCCCTGTCTTTATCTCATCGTCTAATGGTCAAATACACCTGATGGGGAAATCTCCATCTCTGGCGAACCTTATCATGTGTTGTACAATGTTTTAACCTTCTATATTCGCACCCACGAGGAGTTTTCTGACTGGATTATGACCAACTAATGAAACCCTAGACCGTGTATTTCTATCAAAAATCAGAATATGCTGAATTGTGTTATATAAATAAAGAAGCGGATAGAGGATTATAGCAATGCAATTATTATACAAGATATATACACTTGTCTATTCTCTTTGGTTGACACATTTGCTCAACTTTGTGTTTTCATTTCACTGTCCGATGACCAAACCGTACTCAGGTTCAATTGATCACAATTTTTGGATTCTGCGTTTATATTATTTTATGCGATCGGATTCGATATACTAACAAACGTGCACGTTTCTCACAAAGGTAAGAAAAATAATAAAATCAAACTCAAGTTAGAAACACTACGGTTTAAATATTTTGTTTAATGCAGAAGAAAATGAATAGATTAAAATCTTTTCAATTAATAAATAATTTATGGATTGATCATTTGATCATTTGACGATTTTCAACTTTTTTTAAAAGTATAGTTATTATTCATTATGCTTTTCATAAGTTTGTTTAGAAGTGAAAAATTAAACATTATTAGTACAGTTTTCCATATGAACTAACCAATTATTATCCCTATTTCTTTCATCTTTATTCTCCGTATGTTTTCCTATACAAACTTACCCAAACTGTTCGAATCTTCAAGACTCTCATCAATTCTTTCCACGTACCCAACTAACTCTACACTATTTTGTTATATCTTGGAGAAAAGGTAAACAAGTGATGAGGGATCATGTACAATTGTATAATATGTCTGCTCGACTAATAAGAACATTTTGAAGATAAGTGCCTAATATTTACTTATTTATCTATTACATGTTATATATCTGTGTTGTTCTGAGGTTCTGTAATACATACACAAATAAAATATTTATATATGCGGATTACTTCCTTTATACTATTCACTTAAATAGGATAGGCAGCTTGGAATGACTAATTATGATGTATCCAGCCGTATTAGGAAGTTAAAAGGTTTTATAGTTTGAACCTAAGCCAGTTTCCGGTAGAAAAAAAAGTAAATTCTTTACGAAAGGGGAAAATATTAGGACAAAGGTAATTAGACAAAACTGCATATTTCATTTAATAAACAGTGTTTTAATATAAATATGTCTTTACACCTATATATATATATATATATATGTATATATAAAATATCGCATAAATGTTTAAATATTACCTCAACGATATTCGTCTGCAGTACTTATAAATGTCTAATCGACTGTAAAGTATTGAAAACAGAAAACAGGGATGAGATTTCTCGATGTAGGCGGTTCAAGAGAAATCGTGGGCCGAGTAAAGTGAAGTAGTGGATTTGCTCCTATTTTTATTTGTCGTAGGTACTTAAGTTAATATTATTGCAGAATATTCGGTGAAAAACATTGTGGAAGTACCTGTAAAGCACGAAAAGGGATGCAATATGGCGACCACAGACTGAAGCCCTGCGAATAAACCTAGAACCCCATCCACCAACGTAGAACCCTACTACCAGGTATCCTTTTCCAGCATCAGCGGTCTACGTTCCAACCTTCCAGAGGTTGAAGCACAATTACATACGAAACCGGACATATTCTTTCTAAGTGAAACTGGCATAGGGCCAACCACTTCTCTAGACGAATTCATAATTAAAGGATACTCCAACTTAACATCTAAATCTGACCCACAAGATCGCCACGGGCATGGAATATGTGCCTACATCAAAGATTGCTTTCCATGTGGTAGGGATATCTCTAGAGAAGACCCTAATTTACCTTATATGTGCTTTCGGGTTGCACTAGCTTATACCACTGCATTTATATTTGCCCTCTATCGCGCTCACAACAGTGGAGTTACTATCTTTAAGAGCATATCTGAGAAAATTGACCACATCCTGTCTGCTCATCCTTCGGCTAACATTCACATTTGCGGTGACTTCAATGTCCATAATATGGAATGGCTGACCCACTCAAATAAAACCGATGACGAGGGGAGGTTTTATCACGATTTTGCCATTGCCTATGACGTCACTCAGATTGTTCACGAACCCACCCGTGTGCCCGATACACCCGGTCAATATGCAAGGCCTTTTCCTCACAAATTCCCCTGAGCTGTGTTCATGTTCCCTTCTATCTCCTCTGGGATCCTCTGACCACTCTGTTGTAGCATTTAAGATAAAAATGAAATGTAATAAGTCTTCAGACGTACTTCTCCACCGTAATGTATATCGATACTCTATGGCTGACATGGATAGCTTCCGTACATTCATATCTGACCTTCCTCTCCATTCCATGTTAAAAAGGATGTGTCCTCTGTAGTATCAGATCTGACCGAATGGTTAATTATAGGCATAGACCGATTCATACCATCCAAAAAATTCAAACAAAAACCTAACAGCCAGTCATGGTTCTCCCCTGACTGTGCTGCTGCCATCGCGCACAGAAATCACTGTTTCCATAGCTACCAACGTAATAGATGTACAAAGACTAAAGCTGCATTCAGGACTGCCAGCAACCCCTGTAAAAGAGTAATAAAACATGCAAGAGAGCTATATGCTCAGTCTGTAAAATCCGAAATAGCTGAGCAGCGGCTTGGTTCCCACCAGTTCTGGCAAATAGCAAACAGGATCTTGAACAGAAGTGTGCGTTCTATCCCAACTATGATCAATAGTTTGAGGTCATCTCGTCAGCACCAGACAAGGCCAGACTATTTGCCAAGAACTTTGCAGCTAATTATACCCTATGCGACAATGACCATCAACTCCCTGTATTTCCTTCTATAACAAACAACACACTAAGCAACATACAAATATCTGTGCGGGAGGTCGCCAAGCTAATCAAGAACCTTGATTCCGGTAAGCAACTGGCCCTGATGACATTCCAGTTATAGTGCTGAAAACTCCAACCAGAACTTGCCCCCATACTTACTAAACCGTTTAAGCGTTGCCTTAAGGATAATTGCTCCCAACACCCTGGAAAACCTCATCAGTATGCCCTATATTTAAGAATTCAGTTGACAAGTCATCTCCCTCTCAGTACAGACCATTAAGTCTCCTGTGTGTCATGAGTAAGTTGTTAGAATCCATATTAAATAAAGAAGTAGTCAACCACCTTAACAGAAACAACCTTCTTAGTGACATGCAATATGGTTTCCGCTCTGCAAGATCTGCAGCAGATGTGCTAACGGTTATATAACACAGGATTAGATAATCTCTTGACGAAGGTTTCCTTTCCAGGGCAATTGCTCTTGACATATCGAAGGCCTTCGATAAGTATGGCATAAGGGCCTACTTTACAAGATTTCCAGCTACGGTATTACTGGAAATGTTTTCTCAATCATTAAATCATTTCTCTCCGATAGGTTCATAAGAGTAGTGGTTGATGGGCAGAAATCAGAGTCCCACAGTATTTATGCTGGAGTCCCCCATGGGTCCATCCTGAGCCCAACTCTTTTCCTAATCTACATCAATGATCTCCCAAAACACATACTTAAATCATTCGTTGACATCTATGCTGATGACACGACAATCTATGGCAACACCTCAAAGGCCGGAAATGACAAAGTTCTTTCTGACTCTCTCTACTGTCATCTTGAGCACGTTGTACACTGGGGGAAGAGGTGGCTGGTTTCTTTTAATGCATCCAAAACCAAGCTTCTATCTTTACATCATCAACACTCTGATCCCCATCTGGCATCACTTGAAATGGATGGCTCTCGTCTTGGAGAGGCTCCATGTTTTGACAAGCTTCTGGGTTTGACCTTTACTCCTGATCTGGAATGGAACACGTACATCAAATCTGTTGCCAGAGACGCAAGGAAAATGGTGGGATCCTTCTACCGCTCCAGAAGATATCTCACTACTGATGCAATTCTCTATCTGTATAAAAGCCAAGTACGTCCAAGGATGGAGTACTGCTGCCCCATCTGGGCAGGAGCTGCTAAAAACAGCCTATCCTGCCTTGACAGAGTACAGAATAGACTTCGTGGTTTAGTGGGGGATGCCCTTTTCTCTTCATTGCAATCTCTCTCCCACAGAAGAGACGCTGCAAGCCTGTCTTTGATTTTATCGCTATTTCCATGGCAGGTGCTCGTCTGAGCTACAATCCCTCGTCCCCCCTCGCCAATCTTTCACGAGAAACACCCGTCTGGCTGAAATTACTGTCAATAATTTCCCCCACTTTTTATCTGTGCCTAAATCCAAACGCAGATTCCATGAGCAAAGCTTATTTCTTAGAACTGCACGCCAGTGGAACTCTCTGCCGCTTGTCTGTTTTCCACCTGACTACAACTTGGACGTCTTCAAGTCCAACATAAACAAACTCCTGACAAACCGCCCCCTTTATGAATACACTCTATCAAAACCCCCAATACTAATGATTTCTACAATACTATCTCATTGATTACTGTACACGCAATAACCCTTATCCTTGAGTGGCCTTCGGGCATTGATAAGTCGTGACCCCATGTAAAAAAAGGTTAAATCCTTGTTGTTCATTTTCAAAAGAGGAGTACTAGTGGTGTCTTCTCAAAAGACGACGTGTCAACAATAAGCCAGGTATAAGCCAATGGTGACTTTATAAAAATATTAGCACATATACTGGCTGTTGTTCGGTATTAAATGTAATATAAAATTCCTTAAAAAGTGACGACAAAAAAGCCCAGAAAAACAAAGACATGTGCAAGCGAGTATTATCTATTTTTCTAAACGGTTCATTTCTTTTAATCAACATACTCAAAGTGAGATCGATACGAAAACCTAAAGACAGTGATTCAAGTTCGATAACGATTAGGCTAGATGGTCACGACTTTAAAAAGTGTTTGAAAACCTACTTATTCTTAACATAAGAAAGCTACCATGTGAAGGATTAGCGCATGCGCAGGCGTGAAACAGTTGCCATACAGATAAAAATCAGTTGGCCCCTAATTCGAATTTTTTACATTTTACCCATACGCAACCATTTCGTTGAGTATATAGGTTGAGAGTTGTCCTCACATCCACACCCCTCTTCTCAGCTTTATAGATATAGAGAAAACATGAGGATTCAAAGTATTCTACGAAAATAATCATAACATATTCAGATATAATCTTAGCATATTCAAATAAAATCATAACATATTCATAAAATAACCATAACATAATCATAAAAATAATCATAACATATTCAGATATAATCTTAGCATATTCAAATAAAATCATAACATATTCATAAAATAATCATAACATAATCATAAAAATAATCATAACATATTCAGATATAATCTTAGCATATTCAAATAAAATCATAACATATTCATAAAATAATCATAACATAATCATAAAAATAAGCATAACATATTCAGATAGCAGCATGGAATTATTATATCTGTTTTTCTCGTATCAGTCACGTTTAACAAAATATTGTTTCGATTTCTTGTAACATATCACATTATGGTTATTCTAGTATATAGATACATATACAAGATAACTCTTTAATCGTTTAATTTAAATCAAGATTAATATGTTTTGTTCCTGGTTGAGTTTGTATAAAATAAAATACGTATTAAATACATTTGAACGCAATACAACGCATTATTACAAAATAAACAGACATTTATTTTGTTGGAAATTTATATTTAAATTCATAAATATATTTCGAAGGAAATCTTCATCTTAAGTATGTCTTTCTTTCTGTTTTCCTTTTTTGTTGCCATGTTGTTGTAGAAGAAGTGAATCAGCAATAGAAATCCGTTTGTTGATTTTACGGTAGTTTTTTAAATCTCTGAACGGTGCGTTTCGTCACGTGAAATTCACGTTAAGATTTTTTTGGTCCTTAGAATCGTTGGTTGAGTTTGAATAAAATAAAATACTATCAAATATGTTTTAAGCTAAATCAACGCGTTATTACAAAATAAAAGACATTTATTTTATTTGAAATTTATACTGAAATTCATAAATGTATTTCGAGGCAAAGCCTCATCATCAGTATGTCTGTCTTTCTTTTTTCTACTTGCTGATTCTCTGTTCCAACAACAACATCCAAACTCAACCAGCGCTTCTAAGGAACAAAATAATCTCAACGTTTATTCCGCATGACAAAAATTGTATCGATGTCCTGTGGCATAACACTTTATGGTTGTTCTAGTATATAGTATATAGATAAATATACAAGACAAATCTTTTTAATCGTTTAGTATATATCTAGATTATTTATTTATATCGTATACCTCTGTTCATTTTGGAAATATTTGTTAAGTCTACGATTTCAAGCTTTTCGACTTAATAAACAATTCTTTCTTGACAAACAGATCCGGTTCCTGTCTGCTTTAAGTAGTTGGAAATATACGTTTGTTCTTTTTTTTCATTTACTTGTTGGTTACTTGTGTATTTTTATTGCAAAAAATAAATAAGTGCCGAGCAAATATACGAAAATACACAGAAATTGGAGATTTCTAAAAAGTCGCTGAAATATACTATTTCCTATATTTCTAATAAAATTGATGGCATCGCGCGAGAAATTGATGTGTTTTTCATATGCAACAGTTACAATTCTCGATGGTTTTGAAGTCATGAAATGATGTAGACTTCTTCTTTTTACATTGAATGTAAAGAGAGTTTTCTCCTGTATTGAAGCCCGTTGGAAAATTGCCATAGAATTATTTATGGTAATAGCATAAGGATAAGGATCATGACGTACAAACAGCTGCCTTATTACATACTTACATACACATACACACACATACACACACAGAGATATATATATACTTACACACACATATATATGTATATATCATATATATCTATATATTTGTGTATATGTATGTATATATATGTATGTATATGTATATATATACAATATATATACACACATATATACATATATATATATATAAATTCTTTTAGGTGTATATATGCATTAAAAACATTAAACTGCATATTTACAGCTGCCTTATTACATACTTACGCACACACATATAGGTATATATACTTACACACATATATATATGTATATATGTGCATATATATGTATATATATATGTATATATACAATATATATACACACACCCACACATATATATATGTATATATACATATATATACATATATTTATATATATATATATATATACATTTTTAGGTGTATATATGCATTCAAAACATTAACGCATATTTATACATCTCTATAGAATATTTTCGGACAGAGGGCTTATCTCTCTGTCTCCCCATTGCTCTTTCTTGCTCTTTCTATCTTTCTATATATAAATATCTCATACTAAAATAAACAAGAAAGAATCCATGTAGAGTGTTTTATTGTTAATGTGAATTTTAAGATTATTATACGGTAGTATTTAAATATATGGTTAAGTCGCAATTTTGGTCATTTTGAACTGCTTTAAAGCTATACCGCTCACTCGTTTTTCGACCAAATTTCAAACAATTAATACAGTTTATAGACCACTTTCTCAGTCATATTGTAAAAAAGGTATAATTTTCATGTCGCAGCATTAAGAATTTTTTCTTTTAATGCAATTTATTGTCTTTATTATTGTTTCCTTGGCTTTTTAAATTCCCCTCCTACTTCAAACCTAGCAAAACACCAACCACGTTCTTTCCCAGCTTTAATAAATGATTAATTCCACTCTCTGAACTAAAGAAGCTAGAGATAAAAATAGCTTAGGCAAAATATATTTTCCGAAATTAACACAAACGTGTTAATATACTACTATAGAAGTCAGAACACTTTATTTAAGTAATATACTTAATATCTACAATTACCATATGTTCGTTTGTATTAATAAAGAGGTCTCGTTGATATCTATACAACGCCGCTGGATATAGCTAATAATTAACTTTTATTATATTTGTAACTGAAAAGTACAGTGATCATAGCTGCGTCACTAGGACTATTTTCTAAATAGATACAATGTGTTGCCCCTGACCTTAATGACTGACTAAAAATACGAATTCCGAATCACCATGTACTAAATTGTTTCTCTTCACTTCCAAGACGACTGTCTTTGTCTAACCTACATGCTAAATAGGGAAAACGAGGAAAAATACTTTTTTCCTTTTTTTTTGTTCTGTTTCCCAAACTAACACATTACTTGAAACTCTAAATTCTTATGAAACTCTACTGCATTCTGTAAGTTAATAACCACCTCTCTTGAAATCTAATCAATCTGTTCTAACCCCCAAAGCTGCCACTAAAACTCTACATTACACAGGCCTTAGTAGTGGAATCCTTAGATCCAAGCTCCTAACCTTCACATGCTAACCGTCTTACAGTCACCACTAAACATCTATACGTCTCTACTTCTCAGACATGCATTAATATATATTCTTATCCAGTTTAGTACTTACCAGCCAAAGTATGTACTCAGATGCAAAGCAATATTCATTACATAACAATGCCTCTCCCTAGATGGTTTTGCAACGACTAATACAAAACTAAATCCGATACTCCTTGTTATGCAAAACGTTCCATGACTCTTAAATGAAACTGAATTTATTTCCCTCAATAGCAGGAACACACTTAACACCTACAACTTCCATCTATTCGCATCTACTAAAAACTTGCCTAAATATCTATTTACTTAATTATACATACGGAATACGCCATGACTTAAAATTCGCATCCAGTTATCCCTGTACTGTACTGCACCTACATCTTAACCCTCATGTGATCTAAAATATACAGAGACTGGGCAAAATTCGGGGATCAACTCCTAATACCTATTCACACTGTAACGTTATCCTGTACCTAAGGTAAGATATAAATAAAATTTAAAAAATTCAAAATCTAAAGGTAAAAGTCTTAATCCAGACTACCGCCTTTCTAACAATCCTGCGCACATAGTTGCTTCCACTGCATGGGCTTTTTTTTCTTAATAAAAATGTCCCTAAATCATTTGAGGAGTTTAATTATTCAGTAGATATATAACCTCTACAAACTAACCCTGTAACATTAACTAACCACGCAGGGTCTCAAAAATACCTGGATTACGACCCAGGCGCGGTGCAAACCCTCTTGGGGCTGATTGACCCAGTAGATCTTCCGAGATCATCCGTCTAGGAGACGGAAAACTCTGTAACTAAACTTAAGGGAAGGGAGGCCTCTCCAGTCTTGGATGACATTTCTAGAGCTGGTGACTCAAACAAATTACCGGTTTGCAAACCTAAACTGCTTAAGGAGTAGATAGGCTCTGTCTATCGCCCGGCTTCCATACTCATTCTTTGCCTATTTAGTCAGGCGCAGAGACGCTATCGTTTCTTTGACCAGCAAGACAAACACGCATCACTTCTAGATCAGATTTTTACACAATTCCCGATGATTGTATAACAAATGATTACAGCCCATTCGGGAACGCTGATCATGCAGTGATAATGGTCGAAATAACCCTAAACTCTAGACCCAAAACTGAAGAGTCAGTGCTCAAAACAACAAGATATTATAAAAAGGCTGACTGGGAAGCAATCAGAGATGTTCTCAGAGATGCCCCATCGGAAAATATTTTTTCTTTTCCTGTTGAACAGTGCGCAAATGAGACCACTGAATGGTTCAAAACGGCAATTGAAGCACATGTTCCCATGCGGAAATTTTATAGCAAGCCCCACTCTCCCCAATGGTTTACTTCTACTTGCGCAACTACCATTGCTCAAAGGCAGCATGGATACCGCAAATTAAATCGACATAAGTCCAGCTCAAACAGACAGAAGTATATAGAAACTAGAAGTAACGTAAAGAATTAAATAGCGAAAGAAATATGGAACTCGTGACTCCTGCAAAATCTACAACAGTGTAGTAAATAATGGACAATCAACAATTCCCTCACTACCCAGCAAACACGAGTTTGTATGCTCAGCAACCGAAAAGGCTAACATGCTTGCCAGTCAGTTTACCTCAAACTCCACAATAAACCCTACCAACCACTCCCTACCTGACTTTCATTTACGGACAGACGTCACACTAGATGATCTGAAAATCACCCCTGCTCAGGTACATGCTATCATAAACCTTGACACTTCAAAAGTATATGGACTCGATCTCATCTCAGCTGTGCTATTAAAAAAGTGCTCTGCCGAAGTAGCTCCATTTCTCTCCAAATTCCACAACAAATGCTTTAATGAATCCTGCTTCCCGAGTTGTTGGAAAACTGCTTCTGTGGTACCAGTAATCAAGAATTCTGGCGAAAGAACTGACCCAGTAAATTATCGCCCCATTAGCCTCCTCCCATTTTTCACCAGAATATTTGAGACCATAATAAACCATGCTCTAGTCCATCACCTTACAGATGCTAAACTTCTGACTGGTCAACAATGTGGATTTAGACTAGCCCGTTCCACAGCAGACATCCTCACTGTAATCTCGGAACGTATATACCATTCACTGGACAAAGCGGGGGAGGGCAGAGCGGTAACTCTAGATATATCTAAGGCTTTTGACAGGGTATGGCATGAGGGTCTTCTCAGGGAAATTAGATCATATGGTATCATTGGTAGAATACTTAGAATAATTAAATCCTTCCTCGATAAGAGAAAAATCCAGGTTGTCCTCGACAGTCGTACCTCTAAACAATATGATATAAATGCGGGAGTGCCTCAGGGGTCTATCCTTGGACTTATATTTTTCCTAATATTCATAAATCACCTCCCCGACAAAATTGCCTCTGAGATGGGTATATATGCTAATGACACCACACTCTATAACAGGCACAACAGGAAAACTAATGAACGCATATCTAAAGAAATGGCAAAAACACTAGGGGATGACGTCCAATCTGTAGTGGAATGGGGACAGAAATGGATGGTCACATTCAATCCTGCCAAGACTAAACTTGTTTCATTCAATAATTACAAGAAACCTTCTCTGCGACCAATAGCAATAGCCAGTGACTCTTTATCTGAGAGTACATCTTTACCAACTCCTTGGTCTAACGTTTCCAGAAAACATGAGTTGGAACAATTATATTAAAAGCACTGCCAGGGCCACTACGAAGAAGGTAGGCTCTCTCTACCGTGCTAGAAAACTACTAACACCTGAAAGTATTCTGTACCTCTATAAGGCCACCATTTGCCCATGTATGGAGTATTGCTGTCACATCTGGGCTGGTGCATCTGCTACTAGTCTCTCGCTCCTAGACAAGGTTCAAAAGAGAGTCGCCAATCTGATAGGCCCTGAACTGGCATCTAAGCTTCAGCCTCTGCCCCATCGACGAAATGTCGCACCCCTCTGCCTGTTCTACAAGCATTTTAATGGTGAATACTCTGACGAACTTCAGACACTTGTGCCCCCACGGCGTAGACACCCTCCAGAAACCCGACAGGCAGCTGAATCCCACCCCACACAGTAGAGATCCCTAGATGTAAAAGATATTTCTACTCCAGTAGTTTCTTCTCCAGAACCACTAGATTCTGGAATTCCATTCCAGGTCCCTGCTTCCCACCTGCAGGAGTTCAAGGGTAACGTGAACCGATATCTTGCTGCCCAACTCCCTACATAGCTGTTGCCCCTGATAGTAGCCCCATCCACCAAAGTGGTAATTTGCCTTGTTTTGGGTGAAAATTTAATAATAAAAAACATTATATAATCAATTTTAAATGCTGAAATATTTTAAGTTATCAATTTATTATATTTTTTCACTAGAATATATTGTGGTTTTCTTTTCCAGTTTTAACAAATAGTCCTTTAGATTTTTTTTTATGTTAAAGCTGAACCATAGTACGTTTCATGCTCACATTTTTCTATTGTAATACCATGTTAATTAATGTATGATAGAAGATTAAAGAAACATCTGTTCTGTGGGTTTTACAGCCATAAGCGATCTCTCACTTTTTAGTCATTACAACGCTTAACTTTACAACGTTCTTCAGATGCGGCACTTCCATTTCTCGTTCTCTTTCAGTGGAGGAGAAATCCTTCACGACTGAGACAATTTTTATTTTTGTACCTTTTCTCCACATTAAAAAAACGACCCTGGTTTCTAACTCTGTCCCGTGGAGAGGTATTGTAAATAGGTACAAGGGTTTAAGAGAGTCAAAAATGTGTGATAATTTTTGATTACTTATTGATTTTAAAGACACTGGGCCGATGTTTTTAGAATCTTGTCCAATACACACCCACTTACACACACAAATATATATATATATATATGTATATATATGTATATACACATGTATATATATACATGTATATATACATGTGTATATATACATATACACACACACACACACATATATATATATATATATATATATATATAATTTTATTCCACCCTTTTCACAAAACAGTGATATGTTTGTTCGTTCAACATTTATTTTTGTACGTGAAAAACGGATGCAGGAAGAGTATTGCAAATGTGCTTTGACAGCTTGAACACATGGCTACAGTTTACTGATCTAAAATACGTAAAAAACTAATAATGTTCAGTTGAAACTGCGAACCATTAGCGGTTCATTTGACAACTCAGGTGACAGTTGATGCTTCCCAACACAGATGTCTATTTTTGTACCTATCGGAATAGATATCTTCCATATTATCTGTATAATTTTCTCCACTCGACGACACAAGGAAAGGAGGGTAGTGTATGTAATCGATTGCCGTTTTGTTCAATGCCATATACAACAAAGAGATACGAAGGCGTTATTCCATTTTAGTATTTAAAAAAACGCAGAAAAGTGTTACGTTGCTAAGATGACACTGAAGTTTGATTTCTGGTAAAGGGTGCATCACATAGTAGATAAGAGATGCTTGTTCAACCATTTATTAAAGACAAACAATAATAACTAATAACTGGGGCACCAAACCAGATGTGGCAAAAATACTCCATTTATGAGATAATCCTCATTTTGTACAGATATACGATACCGTTACAGTTAAGAGTTTTTCTAGCACCGTAGAATCGGCCCGCATTTTTGCACCAGCTATATCAGTACCTTCTATGTTGTTGTCTGAATCCATCCTACTTACAACTGCGGTAATGTTGAAATATAGAATATTCTATTACCCATGACAATGTGTTGTAAAGATTACTTATAAGTTTTAAGAACATGAGTTTTGTTTTAATAGAATTAAATGACACTATCTATGTATTTTCTATTCGTATACATATCTGAGGTCAGCTTTTAACGACTAAGCTATTGCTTTGGATATATGTACGTTAGTTTTACTCATATGTCTTGAATATAGCAAGCTGTTTCGGTTAGTATTGAGAAGACGGTTTTGAAGATTTATAATAATTAATTCCAAGGAATGACTTCTGCATCACACCGACATAATTATACTGCTATTTGAATGTACAACAACTTAGTATTACTTGAATCTTTCTTTTGAATAGGAAGATTTTTTCAATAAAATAAATGCGTACGATTTTTTTTTCTTGATTAATTTCATGTAAGAGCTTGATAAATGTTTTTCATATATCAAGCGTTAAACTTAAATTATCATCTTGATAAATAAACCGCTTTTTGAATAAAACCACAGAGTTCACAAGGATTCGAAGTTTACTATAACACATACATACATGGTTATATACATATATATGGAGATAGATATACATATATGTATTTCGTTTCCAAACGTTGTCACAAACGAGAGTTGTATTGCGTTTCAAATAGCTTCTGACAACGAGGTCAAGCTCCTGGCTATCTTGTATGGCTTAGCTACTAAGCCCGGTGAAACTTTTTATACTAACTGGCAAAACCGGCCCACTGACGCCTTAAAACTAGTCAATTCATGCAGTTGGGGCGTGCTAATCTTGGATGGGAGCTCACCTAGGAGAAGACAACTTTGATTCAAGACCGCCGTTGCCTTGTGAGATTACCCTATCAGGGCAGAAGCCAAGGCAGTAAACTCCGACATAAATTCTTGAGACGGACTCCCTAATGTTGCCTGACTTTATATCGTCATCATCGGTAATTCTTCCGGCGCATTTAGAGCCAAATTGTATTGACTCTTTCTTTGTCTTGTATCCGCTGGCTTTCTGGAGAGGAAGGATTGCAGCATAGGAAACCGCTAACCTCCTATATCATATATGTAGCTCCTCTGATACACCATCTTCTCCAGAGATATACTCCTATGACAACTTTAACGAATTTATTGGAATAAAGATACTTAATGATGATTCGACGAAGAATCGAAAACGTTTGTAATATATAAAAAAAACATTATTTTTCGTTTTGATCTTAAGAGAAAAAGATATCGGTGAAACAATGAGAAAGTAACAATTATGCGGAAGACTTCTATTATTTTTACTAGATTTTACTAATATTTGTTTAAAAATCATATATATGTGCGCGCGTGTGTGTGTTTATCTATATATTAATACGATAGTGTGTCTGGTATTTTCTGTGGCACGTTTACATCCGATTCGTTTAAGTGCTATGTACTTCCATATCTCGTCATAAATAATTTTACCAAGAATTCTACATTAGTTTGGGTTCGGTTTAGATTATAGCTTATATTTCTTTTATAAATAATTTTTGGAATTCTTCATAAATTTGTTTCAGTTTCGAATATATCTTATGGCACGCCAGTAATCTAATTTTTTATATAATTTTATCAAGAATTCTTCACAAGGTTTTGTTTTGATTTCAATTATGGCTAAAGGAACTTGTATATTCATATATATATATATATATATATATATATATATATATATATATATATATATATTCTCAAGTTTTTGTTTCGGTTTCGATTCTAGCTAATGCACCCGAGTCATATGGATATATATAATTTTTTAAATTTTGAACTCGCAACTTTATAATATATAAAAATCGATAGAACATTAATTCTATAATAAAATATACGAAATTTGCAAGAATTAAAATATTATATTTAAGCGTAATAAACGACCGGGCTTCGCCGGGGCTTCGTGCTAGCTTAGGTAAATACTTTTGCAGTTTTCACAAAAAAGCTACAATATCAAAGCGTCTCTCTTTACACTGAACATTTACAGAATGCCAACATCAATATATAGTATATGAATGAGTCCCCTGTGGAATTTCCACAGGTCCCGCTTGTACTATATAATTCTTCTCACACACGGGTGTATTCATAGCAAATCGTAGATTCCTGTAGCCAACATTTATATGCAAATGCATGTAAATGTATCATCAATAGAGTCTCATAATGTAATAAACTCGTTATCAAATTCACATACAACGGAAAGTCCTTTTATTCTCGCTATTCTTTGACCGAGAGACTTTTCCAATATTTTCTAAATATTTTTATTTTTATTTTTATTGCCGTGGATGTTTCTCTAATGTACTTATGTGTACTTTTCATAACTTGTTTTATGTAGAAACCCAAAAAGCACACACACGCACATTCAGATATACATCTAGAAAGATAGGTAAAAATTAGAGTAATTAGAGAGCGAGAGAGAGAGAGAGAGAGAGCGAATGAAAAAGAGAAAAGAGCGACATTTAGACAGACTTTTCCAATTTGTTTTTTTGTTGTTGTTGCCTCGGATATTTTTCTACTGTACTTATGGGTACTTTTTATAACTTGTTTATATAGAAACCCAACAAGCACACACACACACACACACACATACACACACAAACGCACATTCATACATGCATATACATATAGACAGAGAGGTAAAAAGATTTAGAGAGAGAGAAAGAAAATAGAAAGAGAAAAAGAAAAAAAGCGATATATAGACATCATTTCCTCGTCCTGTCTATTCCATCTATCGTTTTTCAGAATAAAATATATTCCCTTTTAAAAAAAGTCTTTTATTTTCATGTTTGGTACAATTCCAATAGACTTTAAGTCAGTTTTACTCCCGAGCGATAAAACTAATAAGATTTGAAGATTCAAATTTGGTTCATTCGTATTTTCCAAGATATCTTCCAAACGGTGTTGATTTCATTTACCTCTTAACTGTATCTCGTTTTCTACAAATATCAATACAGATGTTCATGGCTTTACCTTTCATGATGTTATTTTTTTATCATGCCGTTATTCAAACTTGATTTATATCATTCGAAAAAATATAAATCCATCTAGAATTGTGTTCGGTGAATGAATATCTAAAATGCTTATATTAAAGATTTGAGGAACGTATAAAATGTTGGAGACGATTAGTTTTTGACCGAAAATTGTATAGTAGATTATAATTTGCTTACAGTAATTATTACTATTATTGTCATTGGTCGTATTAGTATTAGTAGTAGTAGTAGTATTAGTAGTAGTAGTATAAGTAGTAGCATTCATCTCTAAATAAGCTTAAGGATCTTATGCTAAAAATATCAATACAGATGTTCATGGCTTTACTTGACATGATATTTTTTATCATGTCGTTATTCAAATCTGATTTATATCATTCGAAAAAAAATATAAATCATTGATCTCCATCCCGAATTGTGTTCGGTAAACTGAAAATCTATAATAATATGCTTACATTTAAAGATTTGAACAAGGCATACAGTATTGTAGGCATAAAAAGAGTATGGTATTTTTGACAGAAAATTACATAGGAGTTTTATGAACTTCTATGTAATTTTCTGTCAAAAATACCATACTCTTGCTTGCAGTTATTCTTGTTATTATTGTTATTAGCAGTTGTAGTAGTATTGGTTGTAGAAGGAGTAATACTAGTATTTATGTCTAAATAAGCATTAGTATTTCATGTTAGTGTATACATTCTTACGATGAGACACATTTAAAAATAAGTAAAGTGGCCTGAACATATTTTGTTATTTACTTGGTGTTAATCTGGAAAATAAGTATACTTTAAAATTATTTTTAAATAAATTATTACAAAATCAATTTACCCGGGTGTAAGAGACTCTAATATAAGAAAATCTGATATAAGAGAGATATTGATTGGTCACAAATTAGAGCTTGTGTTAATGTACAGTATAACCCGGATATAAGAATAAGTTTAACTCGAATATAAGAATAAGTTTAACTCGGATATAAGAATAAGTTTATTTCGGATATAAGAATAAGTTTAACTCGTATATAAGAATAAGTTTAACTCGTATATAAGAATAAGTTTAACTCGGATACTAGACAGCTATAGGACCGGATAAGAAGTCTCTTATATCCGTATTACACTGGTATTTGACATTTTAAAAAAAATTAGCTGATACTTAGAATTACTTTTACATAAGAAGAAAAGATAATCTATTACAATACTTTTGATCCTGACATACTCTTTTTAAAAAAGTAAGAACATTATTAACAGTAAATTATACAGATTGATGAAGAAAAAACAATGGAATTTACACGGTAGTAGCAGTAGTTTTTGTTGTAGTAGCAATAGTAGTGATCAAGTTTCCAACACACTCGTTATTATGGAGGTTCTTATTGAGAAAACCGCGTGGTTTCACATAGAATCTGAGTGAGAGCATCTCTCGCTAGTATGCTCTATCTAAGACGATGATCATAGAAACCTACGTCATGCATTTACATGAGTCGTTATGCATAATTTTCCACTGATTATAAGTGATAGTTTCTGCAAGTTAATTCACAATAACTTCTAAAATATTCCAGTACTCCCTGTTTGTATCAAGTCTGTACTTGTCAATTCTTAAATGTTTATGCAGACGCTTATAATTCCTAAATATGTCCGGGTGTTCAAACTACAAGTATGGCGATGGAAAGAATGTAATAACGCCTGAAACATAGAAGGATTCAATAAAAGATGTATTACTCACTTGATGTTGCGTAGCATTCATTTATATAACGGAGGCGACGATGAGACATTTATATGAAAACGCACAAGGCAACTACTGTGGTGACAATTCTTTTAACACATAGGGGATGTGAATTCATTATTGATTCCTATAACATTAGTGAATGGAGGGTGTTTCATCTTAAGCACATTTAGAGACGATAGACACAATCACATTACTTTTCAGGTTGAAGGATGATTTTTGTATTTCATCAGATGGCTGATTGATGATCAGGAATTCAATTGCCTCTCTGAGTAATATTTTCGTGTTCCCTCTTTCTGGTCGCTTCGAAAAGGGTTTATGCTAACTCAACTGATGTGACTCCCAGCTGGATTTCTCCACCCTGAACTAAACTTTCCAACTCGACTCTGCCCGAATTGACTTATTTCGAACCCTCGTCCTGAATATATTGGATCTATCTTCCTTAGTGACGTTGGATTCTATACGTTACACATGTCTCCACACGTCTTTACCACACACACAAAAATTCCTAAATTGGTTTCCATTGTTCTTAGTCTGACATCTAGTTGTATCATTAGAAAGGATAATTGCTATACATTCCTATGGTTTAAAATATGCAATCACTTTTGTGGAGAAAGAAGTGGCTTACCGTTAAAGCTGCTGCGCGTTTGTGCATGCAAAGCACAAATTGAGAATCAAGATGGCGCTCGCATGCGTTTATGTGGAAAAAAGTCTCGTGGAATCTCGAGGAATCTCGGAGAATCTCGTACCCTGATTTCATAAATAAGGAGGAAAGGAAAGCAGGGGGACAGACGATTTTTAGTCACTAAAGCGAACGGACGTGTGTAAAAGAAGAGGTAGAAGAAAAGAGTGTGGTGAACGAAACAAACAACGACTCGGTTAAAAGTAGAGTTGTAACGAACACAAGCTATTCCGGCATCACGTCAGGATTTGACCCCAAGCTAATTCCCCTGTTTGATGGCAGTAGCACTGATCACTCAGTGCAGGAATGGGTGGAAAAAGCAGAATTAATATGTCAGCTCAGTGGGGTGAAGCGTATGGAATGCGTGGTCCCAATGCGCCTCACTGGGGGAGCATATGCAGTACACCAGCAGTTGGCTGATGAGAAGAAAAAGATTTTGCCTGCATCAAGCGCGCCCTTTGTACAGCATTTGCGTTAGATCCAATTACTGCATGGAAGGAGTTCATGGCCCGAAAATCACATCCCGGGAAAACGGTAGATGTGTATCTGGCTGAGCTAAAAAAGCTATCGGTCCTTTTTGGAGGGATGTCAGACAAAGGCTTCGTGTGCGCCTTTGTTGCAGGATTACCTAAGAATGTGGAAGATCTGTTCCGTGCCTCATTCCAAGTGGACGAGAAGGACATATCGGACGTATTTGCGCGGGCACGAGCAATACTAAAGAAAAGCCCTAACACTATAGACCAGGCGGCAGCTGTACAACCATCACAGGTTGGATTGCAGGACCTGGGCGCAGCTACAACCTGCTATAAGTGTATAGGACCCAAGCATTTGGCTCGTGATTGTCTTTCGTCACGTCAATCAACTCGGAAACTTGACGGGCCGCAGTGCTACAAGTGCAAAAACGCGGACACCTGGCCCGCACCTGTCCGGGAACCGGGCAAGGGGAAGAAGCTACAGCGCCAGTATTCTCCCCAGATAGTTATTGAGCAGGGCGCTACCCACTGTAAACATACGCATTAATGGAAGCGAGCACCTCGCGCTTGTGGACACTGGGTGCAGCCAGACTCTCGTAAGCAAGATATGCTGTGCCACTTGGAAAGCAGAGAGAATTCCGGTACTAACTGTAGGCGGAGGTTCACTAGCCTCTTGTGGGGTCAGCATTATCCGCGCAAGCATCAACGACGGGCCTGCAGTAGCCGTGAGAGCCCTGGTTGTGGAGGGAGAGCTTCTCGGGTACGGCCTATTCCGTGGTATGGACTTTATTACACAACTGGGTGGAATTATTGTGGGCAGAACCCGCAAGGTACAATTCTCCCGATGTGAGGAACATGTTTGTGCTGCCATAACTCTCGATGAGCCTAACTTTCATGCAAAGTATGATAGAAACACCAATGCATGGACGGCGTCTTGGAAGTGGTCAAACGATCAGCCACCAATATCCTTTCGGAACCGGTTATCGGAATATCCCCCACCCATGTGGCTAAGGGAACAGTATGAAGAACTGCAAACGTGGATCGACAATGGCTGGCTTCTTCCATACCCAGAGGATGAGCTTGGCCCCCCGCGAGGGCTGATTCCCTTGATGGCCGTCGTACAAGAGACCAAACAAAAGGTCCGCCCCGTCCTAGACTACGGTGAGCTCAATGAGCATGTCGACCCATATACGGCAAGGGCTGATGTGTGTGCACTCAAATTAAGGGAGTGGCGACAGCAGGGATCGAACGTGGCAAATCTGGACCTACGCAGGATCTATCTGGAAATACGCATTGAGAAGAAATCGTGGCCATTTCAGACTGTGGAAATTGGAGGAACCCGATAGTGTCTAACCAGGCTAGGGTTCGGTCTAAATGTGGCACCAGGCATTATGACAGCAATCATGCATGCTCTCCGGCAGCAAGATGAGGCAGTGCAACAGGAAACATCCTCATATATCGATGATATATTCGTCAATGAGAGCCTCATGTCAGCGCAAATCGGTTAGAATGCACTTTGAGAGCTTTGGACTGACATGTAAGGAACCAGAGCGTCTGTGCGATGGGGCAAAAGTTCTCGACCTGCACGTGCGCAATAGCAAGGAGGGACTTTGCTGGAGAAGAGGAAGTCACGTTCCCAAGGTCCGATCAAACATCACTCGACGAACAGTGTTTTCGCTTTGTGGAAAGATGGTAGGCCATTTCCCTATGTGCCGTTGGCTCAGGGTGGACATGTCAGCCATAAAAAGACGTGCAATAGCCGTGTCGTCGGGATGTACGATGCAGTACACGATGTCACCCTAAGGAGCATGCTGACAGGGTGACCAGTGATGACCCCGTTCAGGGAAAGTGGTGCGTCAGCGGGAATGAGTTCACGGTCTGGGTGGATGCTAGTTCACTGGCCCTTGGAGTTGCCCTGGCAGTTAATGATTCCATTATTGAAGATGCCTGTTGGCTTCGGCCAGAGAATGGTTCGAGGCATATAAACCTGGCCGAACTTGATGCCACATCGAAGGGCGTTAACTTGGCGCTTTAATGCCAAGCCAAGGTTCTACATATCATAACTGACTCGGCATGCACTCACCGGTGGATAACCGATGCATTAAGTGGAAGAGCACGGCTGACGACACGAGCATCGAGTGAGATGTTAATTCTGAGACGGCTTGCCACCTTGGTCGACACCATCACAGAGTACGACCTGACTGTGGACGTAGTGTTGATCAGGTCTGCGCTCAACAGAGCAGATGCTTTGACAAGAGTCCATCAACAATGGCTTCTGGCTGGTGCTCGGAGAGATTCTGATATTCTGCAAAACACATGTGCAGCAGTTTTGTGTAATGTGGATGCAGCGCGCATCATGGACATTCAGCGACAGTGTGGGCATCCTGGCATCAAGCGGACACTGTACTTTGTCAAGATGATTGATCCAGGAGTAGAAAAAAAAGATATCCGAAGAGTTGTGGAAAGTTCCGAGGCCTGCCAATCCATCGACCCAGCTCCAGCACGATGGAAGAAAGGGGAGTTGGGAGTGAGTGGTAAGTGGCAGAGAGTGGGCATGGACATCACACACTACGGTGGCAACCACTTCCTTACCCTCATCGATTGTGGGCCTACACGTTTCGCAGTCTGGAGACTCCTCGGGCGCCAGGACTCTTGCAACATTATTCGCTAGCTGTCATTCGTGTTCTGTGAAAGAGGTGCGCCAGCCTTTTGCAGCCATCACATGAGGCAGTTCTTACAAGAATGGGGTGTGCGGCTGCGGCTTAGATGCGCTTATGTGCCTTCTGGCAATGGTATAGCTGAGAGAAGACATCGCATCATCAAAACAATTGCAGCCAGGAAACAGTGCACCATCACAGAAGCTGTGTATTGGTATAATCTCATGCCAAAGGATGGAGTCTCTCCAGGAACGGCGCCTGCAAACGCAATCTATCAGTACCGTGTCTGAGAAAAAGGAATTCACCTCAATACAACTGTGGCCACTGAGATAGTACGGAATAGATATGCCAAAGGGGATGCTGTCTGGGTAAAGCCGCCAGGAAACCGATGTACTGACAAGTATAAACGGGGCACAGTGACCGATGTGGTGAGTCAGCAGTGTGTCCAGGTTGATAGCGTATCCCTCACGTTAGGGACCTACGGCTGGCGACACATGTACCACCTCAAGTTGACGATGAGAGTGACTCTGACTCTGAGACGAGTGGGCCATCGCTTTGGTTTGCATCATCCCTATCAAGCAGTGACTGATATCAGTAGCCTCCACGGAGATGAATCCTTCCCCGACCATCAGGCGGTGGATGCGAGCGCACGCGAAGACGAAAGCAGCACTTCCCCCTTCGAAGAAGCACCCGACGGCGGCGATCGCCACCCCCTGCCGTCTCTGTGATCATGAGATCAGGGGGGAGTGTGGAGAAAGAAGTGGCTTACCGTTAAAGCGGCTGCGCTTTTGTGCATGCAAAGCGCAAATTGAGAATATAGATGGCGCCCGCATGCGTTTATGTGGAAAAAAAGTCTCGTGGAATCTCGGGGAATCTCGGAGAATCTCGTACCCTGATTCCATAAATAAGGAGGAAAGGAAAGCGACAAACGATTTTTAGTCACTAAAACGAATGGGCGTGTGTAAAAGAAGGGGTAGAAGAAAAGAGTGTGGTGAACAAAACAAACAACGACTCGGTTGAAAGTAGAGTTGTAACGAACACAACTTTTAACTTTTAAACATTGAGTTCAATTCTAAGCATTTTCTAATAATAAATATTATTTTCAATCCTATTTACGTCTTTCTTTGATTACTGGGGTTTGTGTCCTTCCATATATGAAACGGAAATGGTGTTCATGATAACGTGTAAAAAATGACTGCAGGTGAAATCATGTGAGCATGAGTAAGAAAAGTAAACAACATTCTTACGTACCAGAATAGTGCAATTGTGCGTGAGTGCAAACATAGAAAATGTCCATTATGAATGTGTATATGAAAAAAATCTGTGTACAACGATGCGTGAGTGTATGTGTGTATGTGGGTGTGAGTAAGGAGATGGCGTACATAACAGCAATGTGAACAAACATCGCCACGCATACTGAGAAGGTTTATGCTCAATGTAAAGGCCGAAGGACTGATCATTTTACATGTGCAGCTCTTTTTTAGATGCGGATAAGACGGCCAGTTTAATATTCCAACGAGAAGAAACCTCGATACAGCAAACACGTTCTGGCGATGTGTCTACCATTATATTGAGAAACAGAGGCAATTCTGCAAGTTCCTTTTCGGTTTTCAGTTCGTGCAAATCTATCATACAAATACCAGTAGTAGTAGTAACCATTGATATAAGCGTATCATTTTCTTACTAACTGTTGTCTAAAGGGTTTACGTTTTTTTTTTACATCCACAACACTTGTAAATCTCTTATTTTTTTCTCAAGTTCTCTTACCTAATGGGATAAACTCTTTTGCAATTTAAAGTTAAAAAGATAATTGAATCAAAATTCAAATGAAAATAAATAACAAATGTTCGTTATAAAAAAAACGAGAAATAAGATGAAGAAATAAATATTTCACAAATAACTGTTACAGAATCATATAAATGTTATCATTTTTACCTGTGGTTTTAAGAGTTTATAACGTGTTTGATTACAATATAAGATTTTTATAATTGCATAAAATAAATATGTGATTGAAAATAGATGTGGTCGATTTACAAGAAAATCACAGAAGTTTGATCGATATTTTTCTTTACATTTAGGGGGGGGGGAATAAATTTAAAAAAACTCTAAACACATAATCGTTGAAAGCGCAATAACTTGATTGTCGGCCGAATTAAAAACATGAAATTATGAAAAAAAAATAATCAGATGGAGAAATCTGATGAAGGCTCGTGACACCCATTTTAGATTATGAATCAAGCGATATTAGAACGAAATCATAATAATAAATGCATTTACAAACGTGTACAATACAAAAATAATATGAAGATCTGCAAGAAAGTAACCTTTATAAACTTAATCAACAAGTTTCTAATTTTGCCTAATAAATTCAAAAGTTTATGGTGAATTCATTCACAATTCCACATATTTTAATGAGCAATATACTAGAATTATATTCGTTTTTATAGCTCCCAATCAACTACTTTCGAATTTTCTGAGTTCTTTGTTGACCAACTACTGCAATAGCGTATGCCAGTTTTTATTGCATCGTATCTTGCATTTACTGATTTTCTGGGTTTTGTTTGTACCGGTTTTATGTAACCTCGTGAAAATGTTATTGACGTATGAAGTTTTATTTTCATATCAATATTCACGGTCTCTTATCAGCGGTTTCTTCTGTCTATAGAAAAAATAGTTAATCTCATTGTTTATCTAGTTGTATTCGCTTTCTTGGAATCATTTTTACCGATTCACCTGTGTCTACGGTGTTCGTATAGGTTCTATTGTTGAGGGCGATGATTAGGCGCCTATTTGCTGATATATAATTAACCTTCTCACTGGCTTCGTATTAAATATGTCGACTATAGAGAGGGGTATATTGTGGACATCTACATATATGTGACGTCAATGCTCATTGTCATTCGAAATGAAGGGATCAACATTAAAGATTAACTAAGATTTTCGAATACCATGCACACATCGGTGTGATTTATTAACTTTCTCATTTAAGTCATTCATAACAAATGGTGTGTTTTATTCATTTTTTACATTTTCACTCCAAACAAGGCACATTGCTACTATCAGGAACATAAACAGCAGGGGTAATGTGTAGGAAGTTGAACAGCAAGATGTCGCTCACATTACACATGAACTTCTGCTTGTCGGTATAGTTGGGGAAGCAAGGTCCCGGAAGGGAATTCCAAAGTCTAGCTGTTCTGGGGAAGAAACTCCTGGAGTATAAGGCTCTCTTACATCTATGGATCTCTATCGTGGAATTGTTCATTAAAATATGTGGAATTGTTTAGCTGCTTGTCAGGTTTGTTGGGGATATTTACGTCGAGGGGAAACACGTGGTTGCAGTTCTTCAGAGCATTCACCGTTAAAGTACTTGTAGAACAGGCAGAGGGATGCAAAATTACTTTGATTATTGTTATGTATTACAGAGGATTAGAACAACATCGATAGAGTCCTTTATAAATGCAAACAACGTGTTCGTGTGTTTGTTGCAATTCATTTCAAGTCTTTCGTGTTATAATATTGTTCCTAACCAGCCTCTCAAATCGTGAACAACAGCAGGCTTCATATATAAACTTATTCCCCACTAGAGTACTGTGGAGGGTGTTACTACTTCCTACAGTCCACTTGGAAAAGCAAACCTCAGTTGAAATATCACTAAAATTCCAACACAACGTGAGGAGCCATTGCTCAAAACAACAAGGTACTACAAAAGGGTTGGCTGAGAATGCACAAGAGAAAACAATAGAACCGATATGTTTTCTCTTCCTGCTGAAGCATGTGCCAATGAAACAACTGAATGGTGCAAAGCGGGCATTGAAGCACATGTTATCACACGGACGTATCATAGCAAGGCCGTCTTAACACCATGGTTCACTATAGATTGTGCAGCTGCCATTGCACAAAACAGTATGAATTCCACCGATTCGTACGTCATATGTCAAATACAAATAGTTCAAATTCACAGATGCTAGAAATCATTGTAAGAGAAAAATAGCGAAAGCCAAAAGAAAGCATATTGAAATAACTGGGGAACGCGTAGAATGATTAAATATAGGAGTTCGTTATTTCTAGAAAATCTATAATATTGTAGTGAATTAAGGGACACTAGTAATTACCTCATCATCTTAGCACCAGAAGGTCGCTTGCACGGCCACCGAGAAAGCAGAACTGATTGCCCAGGGGTATTCGCTTCCAACTCTACTTTAGAGTCAACAAATAACGCCCTGACAACTTTCCTCTATGCGGACTGAAGCTACACTAGATTATGTGAAAAACACCCCTTTCCATGTCCGCGATATCATGAAATACTTATACACATCCAAGGCATGCAGGCCTGATCTCATTCCTTATTTACTAATTTTGAAATGCTCAGTGGAGCTAGCCCCGGAACTTTTCAAACTCTAAAATAAATGCTTTACTAAATAATGCTTCTCTTATTGGTGGACGATGGCCTCTAAAGTATCAGTGTACAAGAACTCTGATAAAAGCACGGGCCCTCTCAATTATCACTCAGTCAATCTCCTTCCTATCTTCGCTAAAATTGCTGAGACCTTAAGTAATCAAGCACTAGCCCACCACCTCGCAAAATTAACTTTTCTCTCTGACAAACTGTGCTGATTTAGACAATTTCGTTCTACTTCAGATATTATAACAGTCATCTCTGAACGCATATACCATGCACTGGATACGGCGGGCTGTAACCCATGATATATCCAAGGCCTTTGACAAAGTCTAGCACAAATGACAATACAAACGCTAATGCAAGTGCTAATGCAAATTAAATCCTACTAATAACTGCATGTATACTTAATATAATTAAGAGCATCTAGGTTGTCATTTATGGATGTACATCCAAGCAGCAAACCATTAATGCGAGTGTACTTCAGGAGTCGATTCTTGAACCACTATTATTCATGATATTCATAAACTACTTCCCTGACATTAATGTGTCTTGGATGGGTATAATTGTTAAGTCTACAACGCTCTAAACATGCACAAGAGAAGAATGGATGTACATAAACTGAAAACAGTGGTAGAAGTATTAGTAAATGACAACTAGATCGTAGTTGAATAGGGCAGTTAATCTATGGTAACATTTAATGCTAGTAAGACTAAGCTGCTCTTCTTTAACCACTACAAAACGCATCTCCAACAGACGATATCTACGACAAACACCACATTTCCTGAGAATTCTTTCTTCAAACTCTTTGGCCTAATATAAACTGGAACAATAACAGTAAGAACATTGCACAGCCTGCTGCAAAGAAGGTGGGTTCTTTCTATTGAAAACGCCTGTAACAGCTAAATTCAATTTTTTTTAATTTTTCGGTATATTTGTTGAATGCAATAGAGTTGACAGAGTTATTTTCTTGTAATGCATTGTACTTTACTCTATCTCTCTCTCTCTCTCTCTCTATATATATATATATATATATATATATATATATATATTTATTTAAATAAGGGAGTAGTCACCAACAATGTGTTTTTTAACATTATTTTATTATTCCGTGTCTTGGTTTTTCATTGAGAATTATGTTTGGATCATTGTAATAACGTTTTTAAGTCATTGAAATCGTTTACGCGCGTTTCAGACGGTCTGTGATGCGTCCTCGTCAGAAATTATTTTCAAATGTGTAAAAATGGTGATTTTCGTAGTTAGTTTGAAGTTTTTCCAAGGGGTGGAGGCTTGTAAGTGTTTATTATACATTGGTATGCTGAATTTTTATTGCTTTTTTTATTTGGTTTGTCCAGGGAGATTTTGACCTCGCTGTGGTCAGTCGCTATCTCTTTCTGCTAATGTGTTTTAGGGTCGGGTAGGGTGTGTGTATGTGTGTGTGTGCGTGTGTGCGTGTGTGTTTATGTGTGTGTGCGCGTGTGTGTGCGTGTGTGTGTTTGCTTTTATTGGTTTAGGAATGTGTATATTGCTTTATAGTACTTTGGGGTTATTTGCTTCCTTAGGAAGGCGGCTGTGGTCCGAGGTCGTTACTAATGTGTATATGTGGGGAGGGGGGACTGGCTCTTCTGAAGTAAGGGTAGGGGTGCTTTCATTCTATTTTGATATTTATTTTTTGGATTCTTGGATTTTAGTATTGTGATTTTTCGTTTTAGTCTTATATTATGTTTGTTTAGAAAGAGGGGTGTATTTAAAATAGGGGATTTTTTAATGTTTCTATTTATTTGTCTCCCCGTGTGGGTATGGCCAGACCCAGGATCGGTTCCTAGTGTGGGGAAGATTTTGTTCCCCAGAGGGGGGGCATTGGAGGGGTGTAGGTATGGGAGGGGGATGATAGAAGGGAAGACAGTCGTTTCAGTCATGAGGGGGTTCTCCTCCCCTGAGTGAGGAGGGAGCGAGGTGTTGGAACAGATATTATACTATGGTTCTAGGTGTCTCCTAGTGTTGTTGGTTTCGAGGTTAAGTAGGGTTGGTATTGTTCAGTGTGTTGTATTAGAGATATGGGTGTTATGTCTGTGCGTGGTTGTATGCGCGCACGTGTGTGTGTTTTAATGTGTCGGTTCTGATTTATGTGTGGGTGTGTATATGTTTATGTGTATGGGTGTGAATGCGACTGTACCTTGCATTTCATGTTTTTGTGTTATGGTATTAGGCTCTGTTCAGTTCAGGAGTGAATTTGGTGATGAAGTTTTTTTCCTGTGTAAGTAAATAAAAATAATTGTCTGTTTGGAATATTGGCATTATTTTGAAGCTGTTTCCACTGCATGTGTGTACGTGTTTTGAAACATAGAGGTGTCTGTTATCTGCAATTTTGATGTTGCTCTTATGTAAGGCCACTCTATTGCTGAAATTTTTGGTGGCGCCTATGTAGGAGTTGTTGCATGTTGTGCATCTTAGTGCATATACTACATTTCTGGAGGTGCAATTTAGATCATTTTTTTATTTTGAATGTTTGTGCTGGGTTTTTGAATGTGTATGTGTTAGCTTCTATTATTATGTCACATACTCCACATCGCGGTTTGTTGCATTTTGTAACTCCTTTTGTAGTATGTGGGACGAGTTTTGAGAAGTTAGGATGTGTTTTAAGTTTTTGGGTTGCCGTTTGCTTTTTATTATTTTTGTTTTTTTAAGTATGTTGTTTAGATTGTCGTTCTGATTGAGGAGGATAAGTTTTTTTGTTATCTGTGTGAATAGTTCTGGGTTGTTTGTGATGTGTGTAGAGACGTATGCTAGAATTTGTTCTTTGTTGTGTTCTTTTGGGGTTCTTAGTTGGTATATTGGATTTTTTTCAGCCAGTTCAATACCTTTCTGTATTAGTGGTAGTGGGTATCCTCTTTTCAGCAGTGTTATTTGTAGTTCATTCAGTCTAGTTGAACGGAGGTGTCTATCTGTTACTATGGTGCAGACTCTACGTGCTAGGGAGTATGGTATTGATTTTAGACAGTTTTTAGGATTGTGGCTTTTGAAGTGGAGGTATTGTTGAGTGTCTGTGGGTTTGTGGTAGATGTCTGCGAATATGTTGTTGATTTTTATTGTTACTAGGATGTCTAGGAAAGGTAGTTCTGTGGGGCTTTGTTCTAGTGTGAAGTTTATTTTTGGGTGTAGATTTTGTAGCAAAGTGTGGAGTTCTTTGATATCCCCCCATGAGGTTCTGCAGAGGATAAAGCAGTCGTCTAGGTATCTTTTCCAATATGTTATGAAGAGTGTTTTTATATTGTGCCTGTACTTTTGCTCTATCCTTTCATAAAGGGTCTCTTCTAGGAAGGCGAGTGTAAGGGTGGCATATGTCGGTGTCATTTTGGTACCCATTTCTGTGCCTAGTATTTGGATGTAGTTGTCTTTATTGAATTGGAAGGAGTTGGTATTGAGGATCATGTCCATGCTATCAATCACGAATTGTTTATTGAATCTGGGGTGTAAAGTATGTGCATGTTTGTCAATCCAATATGCGATAGCTTCTTTTCCTAGATTGTGTGGGATATTGCTATATAGGCTGCTAACATCGAATGTAACTAGTATAGTCCCATCATCTACTGTTTGTGGTAGGGGGCTAAGGATGTGTGTGTTATCTCATACAAAACTTCTGACTAGATTGGTGAAGGGCTGTAATAGTATATCTATTAGGTTGCTAAGTCTGCTTGTTGGGCATGATGGTCCTGCTACTATGGGTCTGAATGTGAGGTCGTTGGGGTTTGGGGTGCTTATGTATTCTGACTTATGTATGTTGATGGCATGTCTTACCTGGTTAGATTTGTGTATTTTGGGTAGCCCATAGAAGATGTTTGTTTTTGTTGTGAAGTTTGTAAGGAAGTCTTTTTCTTTTTTGGTTAATGTACTATTGTATGTTGTGCAGAGTTTTGTTATTTTAGATATGGTTGTTTCGTCTATGTTAGAGCTAATTGGTTTGTAATAATTTTCGTTCCCTAGTGATTCTGAGATTTTTGTTTTATAGAAGTTCTTATTCATTATAACTACTGCACTACCTTTGTCTGCTTCCTTTATAACTAAGTTGGTTTTGTGTTGAATTTTTTTAAGTGCTTGATTTTGTTTTCGTGTTAGATTACTGGTGGGGTTTTCTTTTTGTTGGGGGTTGAGGCTCCAGAGTGTTTCAAAGAAGGTATTTGGTTCTTTTGTGTTGTTATGTTTGTTGGGGAAGTATGTTGATGTGTTCTTCACTAGAGAGTCGTCTGTTGTGTTATCACTGTCGTTAAGTATATCTATGAGTCTAAATTTGCGTCCAAATTCTTTGAGGTCTTTCTTTAACTCTGCTATGTTACTTCTGTGAGTTGGGCAGAATTTGAGGCCTAGTTTTAGTAATTCAATTTCGTCTTTTGTAAGCCTCTCTTCAGATAGGTTGATGACTTTGGGTTTTTTGTTGTCTAGTCTGGTGTTGTCATTTTGTGAGGGATTCCTAAAAAATGATTGTGAGGGTCGTTAGTTTCGTTGATTCGGTTGGGAGGTTGGTTGTGTCGTTTTGTGGGGATGTATGGGTTATGATGGTACCTGGGGTATTCGGATTTGTTGTGTTTGTGTGGGGGGTATTTTTGGGGTCGGTTTTGTACTGTGAGGTACTGGGGGTGGGTGTTGTAAAGATTGTTTTGTATTGGGTGGTATCTATAGGGATGGTTTAGTTCCATTGGGTTGTTACGGTGGGGGTTGATAAGTAGGGGGATTTTTTGTGGTTTGTGTGGGTGGGGTGGGGTAAGAGATAGTGGGTTCTTGACTGAGTTGGGTGACGTGGTTGGTAGTAACTATTTTCGTATTGTTGTGGGAGGTTGTATCTTTTAGTGTTGTCATGTGGTAGTGGGTTGTCGGTTTTTGATTTGTTGTTTTTTTGAGCATTTTGGTAGTAGTATTTGTGTTTGTATGATGTCTGTGTTCTTGTATGGATGTGTGGTGTTCTATATGGGAGTTTTTGTTGAGTTTGTTGGTGGGGATGGGTGTATGGTATGAATATGTTCCGGTCGTTTCGTTGTGTGTGTTTGGGTCTGTTGTGTGGGTATGTTTGAGAGTGATGTGTGTCTAGTTTCTTACCTTTGTTTTGGAATCTCTCCAGCTGTTGGAATCGGGTATGTTTCGGTTTTTTGGTAGGTTTGACTGGTCATGTTCGGTACTTGTTCGTTTTTTTTTTCTTTTTTATATTTTTATATATATATATATATATATAGCTGTTGTTTATATTCTTATATATATATATATATATATATATATATATATATAGCTGTTAAACAGTACAAAACTTGAAAATTGCTTTAAAAAAAGTAGCCGGCTAAACTTCCACCAATAAACTCATCAGGAGTTAATCGTTGGTCTGTGCAAAATAAAAAATAAACACATCACGTAAGAGCAGAGACTTAATGGAGTGTACCTGAAAATTTTATCGAAGTAGAAAAAATGAAAGACATGTTGGAATATGAATACAATAAAGTATTTACAATTATATAAGATATGTGTACAAGTAGACACGAAGGAGATAGTTTAAATATATAAATATAAATATATAAAAGACTGCAGTTGCAACTTTTGTAAACAGCAACATTGGAGTAATTAAGAATATCCTTGCTTTCAGCACACAGGTCACCCCCGAATCTAGAGCGAACAAGCAAGCCATGTTGCTTATTTAGAAATTCGCTGTCCAGAGAATACCACCCGGTTTACCAAATAATTAGAAAACCAAAAGAAATCAAAAAGGTCAAGATCTTATGTAATCACAAAAGTTGAGATAGATTCTAAATAAATATAAGAATCAAATTGTGTGCGTAATTTGTTTATTTCATCTTTATGAAGGCCCGTTCGATTTTATGATTTGTGTAACCTTGGAAGAGATAATTATTTTGCTAATATGAAATGGAGAGACGTTTTCTTCAAGGCATGAACTAAGAAATAAAATAGATAGTTTGATGGGTATATATTGCTTTGATTTGGTCATTGTTGTACCGATTCCGAAATAATTTTAATAGCTATTTACCGGTGTAAAACTTATAAATTGCTTTAAAAAATAGCCGGCAACCCCTGAGGGGTACCTTTCGCCAACAAACTCATACGGAGCTAATGTTGGACTGTGCAAATAAATAAATAAATAAAAGATATCACGTAAAAGCAGAGACTTATGCATTACAGAGGATTAGAAAACCTTCGATGGAGTCATTTATAAATGCAAACAAAGGAGACCTTTGTCTATTGGAGAGAGAGGTATTAAATAAAAGAGAGAGACAAACCAGTACAAAAGATCAATTATTAATGTGCTTTTGGATTTTTCTGATAATAATATACAGATTTTGGTGGCAAATGTTAATTTCAGAAATGTTATACAACTGTGAGATTAAGGCCGATAATATTAAGAAAATATATCTTGGGGCCACGGGATACGGTTTTTAAGGAAAGATACAGAAACCATGCTGTATCCTTCAAACATGGACTGGAGATTGAAAACTAATAGAGAAGGTGTTAATGATAGAAATGTGGATGGTATAAGAATCAACATTAGAAGTAAAAAGAGGAATACAACTGTATTAGGTGATTGGGCCAGGGAACTTAATAGAAACTAAAAAGACTTTGAATTCTAATAGTAGATAGGGGTAGTAAGTATAAACCAGGAAAAACAAAGAGATACAATCTGTGTTTACTTGAAGGCTTCTACATGAGAAGAAATATTAAATAAATGTTTGGATGCTATACAGGGATGTCTTCACAGGAATAGATTTTTGCTATCATGTCTTAAATGTTGCTTAGGTAAAAAACATTCTGGGAAAAAATGAAGGTTTTTGAGTGCAAGGCCAAAGTTAATATAGAGTTAAATAGCTAAGCATGATGTAAATTAGATGTAATGAGTGATTCAAATCTAGCTAGCAAATCTGGAATCTAATATTCTACCATAGAAAGACATTTTTAGAAACAAAGACCATGGATTACTAGATAAGAAATTTAGATCTAAAATAAGGATTAACAAAGATTAGCAAGATTGTTTTAAAACTGGGAACAAATTTTAGTCATATTAACAGTGAAATAGTTGCTACCGTTTTCAGATCAATAAAATAGCTTGACAAAAATGATCAATATGAATATAAAAAACATAGTAATTAAAGAATGGGGATTAATTGATACCGTTTTTAGTAAAACTTAAAACCCCCTAGCTTTTAAAATATTACTAATGTTCTAAACGATTAAATCCAAAAAAAAGCACGGTGAACCCCAACTTTGATTGGAGTAAAACGTACATGGATCTAAAGATTAGATTTATTATTAGAATATATATTACTGAGATATGTATTATTATTAGATTAGTATCTAAGAACTTAATTCCTGAATTGTTATTTTGTATTAAAGCCACGCATATCTCCAGAAATTATGGTTGGATGGCAAACGTAGATTAAATCTATGGCAAAAAAATAGTATCATTGTTAAGATATGTTTTACAAACTTATATTTTTAATGGATTAGCCTAGTTTAAATTGGATCTGTTTCATTAATAAATAAATCATAAATGCATATTAGGAATTTACCAAACTAGAAACAGAAAAGTGCCTTAGTTATCTACATTTCATCGTTATGAATACTTATAAGGGTTTTGGTAATTAATAATTTCAACTAAACCTTTAAAATTTTGAACTTACAGAACTGTCTCCCTTTCTCCATCTGGAATATCCGATAATCGTTAATCTTAATAGGAAAGAACAAAAGAAAATAAGAAATAAAAATAAAAAATAGTTTTAGATCCTAAATTTTAAATGAAGAATAAGAATGAAGTAAATGTTATGTAATGTTAAACATTATTTTCTTATTGAATAAAGTTAAAACAAAAACATTTCTTAAATCATATAAATGTGTTAGCCGACATTTTTGTAAATAAACAAAGCAAATTCCTAATACGAAACAAACATAGAGTCGTAACGATTTTACTTAGTTGATTAGTTCGGAATAAAAAATTTAAAAAGTTTTATAAATAAGGTTAATTAAATAAAAAATAGTAAATGAACATAGGTAATTAAGTAGCTGAATGTAATTACAGGGCAATATAGTGAATAAATGACAAAAAACTATATTCCAAAATTCATGATGTTAACCATCTTATAATTTATACTTTTAATTCAGAATTTTAAAAGTCAACAAAATTAAAAGAAATAAATTATAAGATGGTCAACATCATGAATTATGCAATATAGTTTTTTGTCTGTTAAAGTCAAAAAGTCTGGATATATGTTTTCAAAATCCCAAATGTTCAGTGTTTATCAAATATTTTATTCTCTGCATACTGCTGAAGAGATTTTGAAAATGAAATCTGGTAATTTGCAAATGTTTGTTTTTATGTGGGCATAATAATTACAGTGTATTCGAATCGCAAAATATTATTCCTCTTTAAGTTCTGTAATATAATTAATCGATTAAACTAAATAGTATTCCTTTGACCTGAGATGCCAAATCCTGACATGAATACAATCTTCAGTTTCATATTATTTTGTTTTTTTTTGTTATAGAAGATAATATTCTCCATAAAAATTGCCGTGACAGCCGTGACCTTAGAAATGATTTTCAATTTTTCTATTTTTGTCTTCCTTTAGTAAAAGATCAGATCCTCTTTTTGGACAATTGTTTTGCATCGTCTTCTTTTTACAAACATAGGAAAATCTTTTTTCAGCTTTTTTTTCCTGAGTATTAAATGACAAATCTCGTGACGCTGCGAAGAAGGTTTTTTCACGTTGTTTCTGATTATTTCTGAGACAACGCAAGCCATTTTCTAAACAAATTTGTCTGCTTATTGTTATTTTTTCTGTCTGGCTATTAAGTTGACATGATATAATTAAAAACGCACTTGTATTTCGTGATCAAATTCACATCACTCCATTCTGGTGAACTAATTAAGTTCGCTTACAGTTTTCGATAACTAATTTCTTGCGATACGTTTAAAACATCACTTGTGAAGACAGAAGAAGGAATTGCTCATTTGAGAAGTGAGGTAATTCAGGACATAATAAAATGAATAATTTAATGAATACCGACTCGAAGTATGAATTGGTGTATATGACGTCATAATGGTGAATGGTTTATATATAATGGCGATTGATGAAGTATCACGTACGTTAGATTATATAAATTATGACAAAATACACATTTTAAAGACCTTACCTAGTTTAGAAGTGCAAGTACAAAAAGAATACACAACAGCTGGAGTAAGTGTTGTTCGTACCATATTTAGATACGGTATTGACAATCAGATCAACGGTGGTTCTGTTGCTGTAAAACTGAATTATTGTTCTGTACTGCCCTAGGACGTCAACAGAGCCAGGCTTTCGCGTCTCTCTGAAACAGGATTAGTTTATTGCAAACGACCTAAGTTTCTCCTACTCATGATAGTCGATTAGGCTGTTCACGCTCATTTTATGGGCCAAAGTACACGTCACTTAGTATGCTGTTTTAGCCCAACCATACCTTACCTTTTGACTACACTACTGCAGATGAAATGACTACACATACATGCGAAGATCGGATTAAGACAAGTGACCAAGTGTGGTACGTTATACTGTCGTGGACTATGGGATAAAAACTCTATCAAATCTAGTACGTTGAATTAAAAATGTATACATTCGGCGTCAGTAGAACACTGCAATTCCTTTTCTTCCACGTATAAATGCAACTTTCCATGAATAATATGTGTATAATTAATTGTAATCTGTAGTTAACTTTTCTCTATGTAAAACCTTATAATGTCATAAAATGAAATGTTGTCACATTATATGTCGTAAAATGATATGTCGTAAAATGATATGTCGTAAACTGCAGAAAGCAAACTGATACTAATGCATCGTTTGAACCAGACGTAACTCAGCGTTCGCTCAGCTTTCCGAAAAACATGTCGTAAACAGCTCGGGTTTAGCTGCAGTCTGATGTAATATGGGGATCAGCCAATCCCAATGCCGTGTTCCAACTCGACGTGCGTGTGCGTGTGCCCTATTGCTTTAATCGACTAGCAGATGAGAAATTGGATAAATATTGGAAGAGGAAAAAGTCAACAAAAAAGCAAGAATTTTTTACATGCAAGTCAATCAGAAAGAGAAGAGTAAAACATGAATTTGACCTTCTTGAACCAACAACAGGTACAGACACCGGATCCGTAATTGAGCGGAAACATCTGGAAAAAACAAAATGTGCAACATGCAGCCAAACGTGAGCCTAGGAAAAAAAAGAAGCATTACCGATGGCTATTGGTTGAGATGTACGAATGTCGACGGTGGACAGTAACCTGGACTGGTACCTTCTTCGCATAATCTCGAAAAAAAAACATATCCACAACTTTTGTTTAAACCCTTTTACCAAAAAACAATTGGGAAAATACATAAAAAATACTCAAACTATAACTTACGTAAATACCACCTAAAGAACACGTGATATTTAAAAAAGAACGTTTATTCCCATTTCCTATCATAAAAATATTTGAAAACAAAATAAAGTCTTTTTCTAATTACCTTTCTTTAAAAAATATATTATTATTTAAAATATTGTTTATTTGGACCCTTTCTTGTAAAATTTCTTTAAAATTATTGATTTGACAAAAAAGCAATTTAACCTTTTTTTCAAAAAGTTTATATAAATGAACATTACGATAAGTTTTTCTTTTTTAATGTTTCTACATTTAAACTTTGCTTTTTATACGTAGCGTTGTTATAATTTCATCGGCAACGCTCGGCATAATTCGGCTGTTGACGTCATGTCCCGGGGATATCTGCGGTAATACTAAGTTACATCATCTTCAAAGGATACACTAGTACCAACAAACAGCATAACATATATGCAGTTCTTGGAAGTATTTAAGTGATTCTACGACCTACATATAAACATAGTATCTCCACATCATGAGTCGCATCTCCTGTTTTGTACGAATTGTAAACCAACCTGACGTGTTTATTCGCCATTCCTTCCGATCCAAAGCAAGTTCGGTGATGAATGCCCAACTGTGGAGAGATGTCCAATAAAAAGCATTTTCTCTCCATCTTCTCCTGGCTTTCCTCTGCATCTTTTTGCCTTAAAAAATCTCCTCAAATCATAACTTTGACTGGCCAGTTGTTGACGGTTTGACATGGCCTAAGAGGTAATTGGTTTTACTTATGATTTCATCAAATCGAGAGAGTAAGAAAGTTGTTTTACGGAGGGTGGATATATTTTTTCGATCAAGCGATGCAGCATCATGAAAGGTATTACCTGATTTTTAAACACCTCCATTGATTGAATGGTTATTTTGTCTATATGATACAATTGAGGCCATATAAAAAACAGGAGGGCATTAAATTAAACTTTTACTTTAAGAGTTATCTCACCTTTTTTATTTTAAAATAGAGGTTTGTTTTTGGAAAGTCGCCGAACGTAACCCGATTCTGTGTTGGCTTGTCTCCGCCTAAACTATTACTCTCACTACCTTATCCGCCTCGCGTAAAGTTTGACATGATAAATCCAGTAAACATAGACATATCATTAATAAAGTGTGTATTTTAATGGATTATTTTATATGAGTCTATACCACGAATCTTTCACACCGTAGATTCATTAAGGAATTTTAGCATATAATCTGTAAGTATTATCGAAGTAGAATATTAGATCCCATGAACGATACCTTCTTCAAATAAAGTGGATACTTAAAGATGACGGAAGGTGATGGCGGGCCAAGGAACTAGTATACAAGTAGAACATATTGTAGCAAAACTCTACAGTCTTCATTTGAACTGCTGCTAAGCAATCTATTTCTCTATTCACGTGACTGGACTATTTTTACAGATAGTCAGATTACATTAGTGCAACCACCTGCTATACGCTGCGTTAAGATAATACGAACGAGAAATACAACGAAATGATGGAAAGTCAGGAGGGAGAGTTCGTCTGATGAGACTGATGGGTGATTGGATAAGGGAAGGAAGATGAACGATCGGGACGATAAGTAATCATATGAGCAAAGTACGAAGTAGATTTGACTGAGCTAAGCTTCTTATGCACTTAGCCGTTCGTACTGATATTCTCATTTGCTGCTTATTGTCGCAACCTTTCTTCCCTAATAGAATTTAGACATTTCCAGGTGTCTGTGGAGAAAAGTCTGTAATCCGTTCGCCGTCTCAACAATGAAAAATAATACTTTAACTTAGGGAAATTCAAATCTCTATTGTTTGATATGAGGAATTGCTCAAAGTCTCGAGGTCAAAAAGTCGTCGATATAAAGAACTTGTAAGAATGAATAATACGAACTGATATAATTTGGAGATGCGTCCATTTAATCATTGTGTTTAGCATTGGAATTGCTGTTTAAAATTGACCTATGACTGACAAGTGGACGAGAGATAGAGCGTTTTTATTGAGAAATGGAGAAAATGATCTTCAGACTGTAATATAATTCTATAGTAGTAAGACTAAGCTGCCTTCCTTTGACAATTACAAGATGCCTCTCAAGCTATCAATATGACAAATAACAGCCTACCAGATATACACACACACACACACACACACACACACACATATATATATATATATATATATATATATATGTAAATATATATATATATATTGTGAGAAATTCCATATACAACCACCATCTTTTTTGTTTAGGCCGGCCACACAGTTCTAGTAACCGGTCTGTGACTGATTAATTTTGAATAAGGCAAGTAAATTGCTTGGTGCCCTTTTTGTATCATGCTATTAATTTTCAGTCTAACAGAAATTCGGCAACGAGATCGATTAACCACAGCGGCTGCCATAGGCGGGAGCCAAGGCAATTCCTTCATGGATACCAAAGTGTTGGTGAACGGACACATTACTACAAGCAATCATCTTATGTTGCGTAATCTATCCAAATCAAGGATGACATTCAAAAACTGTTCTGCATGTTTATTTTCCAAATATTGGATCTTATCTCATTTCATCTTGAGTCCCGAGGGGCTCACATTATGCCTAATTATAGGCGCCATCATTCCCGCCGAATTGTATCAACTGAGTTTATAGAAGAAGGGGGTCCTTTTTTCTGCCCAACCTGCTCTTTTCTTAAAGATGGAACATCACCAATAGTGTACTGCGATTCCTGTGACAGCGGGTACCATCATTTCAGCTGCGTGGGAGTTAATCAGCAAAATACCTTAGCAGAGTGGCTTTCTTCTAATCGTAAGGTCAGTATATATAGTTTAAATTACGATAGGTTTGCGTCGGTCATTCCAAAACAAATTTGTTAACCTTAAAAGTTGAATAGCTATGAAGACGACAGTGGCACTCTTAAAACAAACGACCTTTTGTACCTAAAGAATATATTTTGCAACATAGTCACTAACACTCTCAATTTTGCCAGAAATTCAGTGATTAATCTCTGCTTCTAACGCAAGTCAATGACATGGGTGAATTTTTAGGAGTGTAGCATCGGTACTATCTGCAACAGAATGATACACTTTTAAGTTTTTTAATGCATGAGTTCCCGAATCGTAAAAATGCAATCGCTCTGATCAGCTTAGTCGGAATTAAAAATGAGAGACTACTTTTGGAATGCAGCTTATACTTAAACATTAATATTTTAGTTTAAATGGAAATGCTTTTTAGTAAAGTTTAAAGAAGTTTTTCCAGTACCTAACAAAACGATATATTTCACACCATTTATTGAAATACTAATGTAAGATATTTCGAAGTACCAGTTGAAATATTATCGTGTTTGTAGGATGTACCGATTTGCAGATTGGTCGAATACCGATTACCGATCAATCGGAGTTTTGTAATCGGTCGATTAATAGGTTTTCTTACATTGATTTATCAGCATATTCTGTTGTCAAATGATATTCATGTTCATTGGATTATATTGTAAACGAAGACAGGTTCTCCCTTTTTTGTTTGCCAGAGAAGTTCTATCGAAGATATATGCATCGTCTACACTGTATAACTAAACAGGTTATATTCACTGTTAACATGCAGACTTAAAAATGCACTGAAATTTAGGCAAATACATGTAGGCAAATTACTCTCCTTTCTTTTGCTATTGAATTGTTTTTTGAGATATTAACGACCACGAGTAACAAAAGATCCATTATGTGATAAGAGAACTGGTCGCCGTTTATATTCAATCATATCAATTCACTCTGGCCGTGGATTTAATTGGCTTATTGCAAAACGTTGTTCCAATAACAGCATTCCCTGAAAAATACTTCACTGCCAATAATTTTCGATATATTTAGAAAAGTAAAACAATTAATTTCTCTCGCTGAATTAGCATTTCATGAACTATATACATTTGGATAGTTACAGCAGATAATGCTCCGTTGCTGAGTTAGACAAGTCATTGACTTTCAGATGACTTTGAACAGTGCAGAACTGTGCTTAGAGTTGATATATTTCCTGGTAAGCAGGTAAATAATAGGGAGGAATTGCACAATGATCTTACTGAGTATAAAACTTTCAATAAAGTTTTCTTAATCTTGTGGCATTCGGAAGCAAATATAGTCGCTGGTGTCAGGGAATGTAGTTTGGAATCACTACCATACATTGTGACTTAGGCTGTGAAGACAAGCATTGCATCTAACAGGAGTACAGTCCTACAATTAATCGCTTTCTATTAGCAATTAGAAAACTCACTGAAATACAGGTTCGGCTTAATTTAGAAGAACAAACTCGTTCAAGATGTGTCTGCATCGAAGAATTCGACAGTACATGTTGAAAATAAATTAATAATAACGAAAAGCTCTCGTAATGTGTGCTGTTAAGATTCCTACATTAACAGTATATCAATAGGGGATTTGTTGTAAAAAATATTCAGTTCCTGAGTCCGTTTGGCGAAATCACTAACGAAGCAAATCAAAGATCATTGATAATATCTACAAATTTAACTCCGGGGTTATTTCTGTCAAAAGCTGCCACATTTAATTGTAGTATTTAATGGAATCATTATCGGTGTGTAACAATTCAGGTTATCAGTGAAAACAAGCTTTTCATCTAATGTAAATGATAAAAACTTGTGTGTCTACTTTCCTCGATTCAAGATTCAAATTTAAATTTTAAAATAATGACATGGAAAATATTTTTTTTTACATGGAGGTCACCACTTATCAAGACCCGGAAGCCGCTCGGAGATAAGGGTTATTGCGTGTACTGTAATCAATGGGATAGTATCGTAGTAATCGTTAGTATTGGAGATTTGATAAAGTGTCTTACTTAAGGGGGCGGTTTGTCAGGAATTTGTTTATGTTGGACTTTAAAACATCCAAGTTGTAGTCAGGTGGGAAACAGGCAAACGGAAGAGAGTTCATCTGTTGTGCACTTCTAAGAAAGAAGCTTGGTTCATGGAATCTACGTTTGGATTTAGGCACAGATAAAGAGTGGGGAAAATTAATGAGAGTAGCTTCAGTTTGACCGGTGTTTTATCGTGAAAGATTTGCGAGGGGGACCAGAGATTGGAGCTTAGACGAACACTTGTCATGGAAATAACGATAAAACAAAGACAGGCTCGCAACGTCTCTTCTGTGTGAGAGAGGTTGAAGGGAAGAGAAAAGGGCATCCCCCACTAAGCCACGAAGTCTATTTTGTACTCTCTCAAGGCAGGATAGGCTGCTTTTAGCAGCTCCAGCCCAGATGTGGCAGCAGTACTCCATCCTTGGACGTACTTGGCTTTTATACAGATAGAGAATTGCATCAGTAGTGAGATATCTTCTGGAGCGGTAGAAGGATCCCACCATTTTCTTCAGCCTCCTTGGAAACAGACCTGATATACGTGTTTCATTTCAGATCAGAAGTAAAGGTCAAACCCAGAAGCTTGTCAAAACATGGTGTCTCCCCAAGACGAGAGCCCTCCATTTCAATTGATTCCAGATGGGGATCAGAGCACTGATGATGTAGAGATAGAAGCTTGGTTTGGGATGCATTAAAAGTAACCAAGCACCTCTTCCCCCATTGTACCACGTGCTGAAGATCAGAGGAGAAAGAATTAGAGAGAACTTTGTCATTTACGGCCTTTGACGTGTTGCCATAGATGGTCGTGTCATCAGTATAGATGTCTACGAATGATTTAAGTATCTGTTTTGGGAGATCATTGGTGTAGATCAGGAAGAGAGTTTGGCCCAGGATGGACCCTTCAGGGACTCCAGCATTAATACCGCGGGCCTCTGATTTCTGCCCATCAACCACTACTCTTATGAATCTATCGGATAGAAATGATTTCATAATTGAGAAAACATTTCCAGTGATAGCGTAGGTGGAAATCTTGTGAAGTAGGCCCTTATGCCACAACTTAAAGAAGGTCTGATATATCAAGAGCAATTGCCCTGGAAAGGAAGCCTTTGTCAAGAGATTCACTAATTCTATGAGATATAACCGTTTGCACATCTGCTGTAGATCTTGCAGAGCAGAAACCATATTGCATGTCACTTAGAATGTTGGTTCTGCTAAGGTGATCGACTACGTATTTATTTAATATGGATTCTAACAACTTACTCATGACACACATGATACTTAATGGTATGTACTGAGAAGGATATGACTTTTCGCCTGAGTTCTTAAGTACAGGGCAAACTGATGAGGTTTTCTAGGGCGTAGGAAATCACTTCTCCTAAACCTAATGCCTAAACAGTTTTGTAAGTATGGGGGTAAGTTCTGGTTGGAGCGTTTTCAGCACTATAACTGGAATGCCGTTAGAGCCAGTTGCTTTACTGGAATCAAGGTTCTTGATTAGCTTGGCCACCTCACGCACAGATATTTGTATGTTGCAAAGCGTGTTGTCTGTTGTAGGAGGAAATACAGGAAGTTGATGGTCATTGTCGCATAGGGTAGAATTAGCTGCAAAGTTCTTAGCAAATAGTTTGTCCTTGTCTGATGCTGACAAGATGACCTCAGGTCCATTGATGATGGTTGGGATAGAGCGCACACTTCTGTTCAGGATCCTGTTTGCTATTTGCCAAAACTGCTGGGAACCCAACCGCTGCTCAGCTACTTTGGATTTAACGGACTGAGCATATAGCTCTCTTGCATTTCTATTACTCTTTTACAGTGGTTGCTGACAGTCCTGAAAGCAGCTTTAGTCTCAGTACATCTATTACGTTGGTAGCTATGGAAAAAGTGATTTCTGTGCGCGATGGCAGTTTGAACTGAACTTATATTGATTAAACCTACGGTATGCATGCTGCTTTTGAGCAATGGCAGTTGTGAAAGTCGACGTAAACCATTGGGGAGAGTGGGGCTTACTATAAAATTTCTGCATGGGAACATGCGCTTCGATTGCAGTTTTGAACCAGTCAGTGGTCTCGTTTGCACACTGTTCAGCAGGGAGAGAAAAATATTTCTCCATGGGGCAGCTCTGATTAGTTCTCTGATGGCTTCCCAGTCAGCCTTTTTATAATATCTCGTTGTTTTGAGCACTGGCTCTTCAGTTTTGGCTCTAGAGTTTAGGGCGATTTCAACCATTATCACTGCATGATCAGCGTTCCCGAGTGGGCTGTGGGCCTTCGTTATACAGTCATCGGGAACTGTGGTTAGAAACAGATCTAGAAGTGATGCGTGTTGTTCTTCCTGGTCAGGGAAACGTGTTGGAAACGTAACAATTTGTGATAGGGGGTGAGATATAGTGAAGCTATGAGTTGTGCTGCCCGCTACATCTGTGTAAGTAGAGAATCCAAGCTAGTTTTTTTGGTGGACATTAAAGTTACCAAATGCATGTATTTGTGCGCTAGTGTCGAGGGACAGTGCCGTGTCTATGCTGTCAGAGACTTTGTTTATTACGGTGCAGTCCTGAGTCGAAGGAGAGCGGTAGAGAAAATAATAGTAGCTAATATTGTGTTGCATGTTTAGTCTAAAGCACATAAAGGCTTGATCATCTGTTGCTAGGTTTTTTCTCTAGTCAGGGAGAGGGGATTACGAATGTAAACTCCAAGTCCAGGGTTCGTGAACAATCTGAGTGAGGTCATAGGCAATGGCAAAATCATGACAGAACCTCCCTTCATCATCTGTCTTATTTGGGTGTGTCAGCCATTCAACATTATGGACATTGAAGTCAACGCAAATATGAATGTTAGCCGAAGGATGAGCAGACGGGATGTGGCCAATTTTCTCAGATATACTCTTAAAGATATTAACCCCACTATTTTGTGGGCGATAGGCGGCAAATATAAATGCAGTGGTGTAAGCAAGTGCAACCCTGAAGCACATATAAGGTAAATTAGGGTCTTCTCTGGAGATATCCCTACCACATACTCCATGCCCATGGCGATCTTGGGGTCAGATTTAGATGTTAAGTTAGAGTATCCCTTAATCATGAACTCATCTAGGGAAGTGGTCGGCCTTATGCCAGTTGCACTTAGAAAAATTATCTGTGAACCTACGAGGAACGTGCTGGGTTTTGAGTTTAGAGAAACTCTGTTTCTACATCAGAACTTGAAATTATTCAAATTAAAATACTAATAAGACTATTAAAAAAGATGAAGCAGGCAGCAAGAACAAAAAACGAAGTAGAGCAACAACAGGTGCAGCTTGTAATAATTTAATTAACGAATAACAATTTGTACTTTGTAGTTGGTTTGTAAGTTATTTTCTTGTCTAATGTTTTGATTATATTCATTTAAGAATTGGAAAGTGTAATGTGTCTTTCGTAATTTTATTTCATAAAGGCAAACATCTATAATAGTAGCTAGACACTTAAAAAATGTTAAATTAGCAGTTAATATGTTAATGTGTCAAAGCTATGTGATAAGTAACTTGGTATTGGTGAAATGTTTTTAATTTAATAGGAAATAGAAAAGTAATTCATCGGTCGATTAATCGGCAAAGTTGCCGATTAGGTCGATTACGGATTACCTGCCGATTAATAGGTACACCCCTACGTGTTACTTTAGTCTGCAACATGATTGTTCGAACGTGGATATGTTCTGGAAAAGTCATTTAGCAGGATTCGGACGCAGGCATAGTTTAGAAAAATGTACCGAACACATAAAGATCCAATGTTATAATATTTAACGTCAATATGGCGTATTAAGAGTGGTGGCATTTGCCTCTTCCCTACCGCAAATCGGTTGTAACACAAGATGGATTAAACAAACAAGCGTCCCTACAGGATCAACACTCAGACACTGTAAAAGCAAGTCTGAGTAGCCCAGTTGAAATTGCCCGGTGAAGGTGCCTCAGACAACAAGCAATAACCTTGCTCAACTCGAAAGAGAGACATGCAGGAAATGTGAGAGTTGTTCTCTAAGGTCTACCGAAAAAAAATTGCCATAGTATGACAGCTAAACTTGCACTGAAATGGTCCAACCTCTCTCCGACATGGTCGAAAGCGGACTACGAATGAGGTCTACGAATTTGCCCCTCTATGTATATTTATAATGTTCGGGAGAGTTTATATCGTGTGTATGGGCGTGTTTCAACAAAATATACTTCGCAAATTTATTTTGAATATAATTGGTTTCCGCTAAAGAGAAAATTGTGAGTTTTGGAAACTCTGTGGATTAAGGAAGAAAATATTTACTAGGATTTCAGGGGTTTTTTTAACAATTCAGAATCCAATATTTTAAATATGGTTATTCTGCATCCTTCTAACACTATTGAGTATTTTTACAAACAGTATCAGGTGTGTACTTATTCATATTTTATATTACTATTTGTATATTACTGTTTGGAATTTTAAATGTATATATGCGTGTGTGTGCTTGTGTGTGCTTGTGTGTGCATAAACACATTTTAGGAATCACAATAATGTATCGTATGTGATCTATCTTTTCATATCCTCATTAATGCTTTGTCTTGTTTCACCCTGCAAATCGTCCAGAATTGTCTGGCTTAAGTCGATAGCTAGATACAATGAAGTGTTAAATGTTTATGTATGGTACACTCGGTTAAATGGAAATTAAACTGAATCATTTGTATTGAGTATTGTAATTTTTGGATTGGTGAATTAGGAAGTCTAAAAAGTACGGCGGCAAGGACAAATCTCAAAGAAGCGTTTTAACTGGCAAAATGAACTTTTAATTTTTATTGAAACCTGACTCAAAGAAAGAATGGAGGTGATAGTGATGAAGCCTAGTTATTCCATCACTCTCGACTATTTTAAAAGTCTGAACTAACCATTTCAAGCTGATTCGAATTCCTTTATTTTCATAAGCTTCTTCTAATTTCGTATTTCTCACAAACAGCATCGACGATATAACTTTTCTCCATTAAACCCTTTGATGTGGAAGGAATACGTATTCGCTGTTTGAACCACACAAGATCTAATACCTTGTCTTTTTATATTTATATTTTTTGACTAGAGATGTCTGACATGTTCATAATTAATATTTCTTCATATGTCTTCTTTTAGAGCGAAACACATATCAATAATATCTCTTGTTGGTAGACGTATTGGTATTTGTTGCAATAAGGTATATGTCACTTATAGATTTACATGAAGATAAGAGATTCGTAAGTGGTTAATCACGGTCCTGATCACATTAACCTAAACATACAGCCATTTTTTACCCGTTTATGTCAGCTGAATCTCATATTCCAAGTATTTAAGGCTGCAAAGTTTTTTGTGACATATAACACGTATGACTAACGTTATTTTACAATTAAGAAGGCAAGTTGTAATCTTTTATATTTATAATTCGCATTAATATTTAAATTATTATTTTCTGAAAGAAAAAAATCAATTTTATTTTTAATGAATAGCAATATTGATTAAAAACAATTTCACACTCGTCTGGTCTGCATAATCGTTAAGTCTTTAATTGTTATCGAGTGTTTCATTATTATTTTCTGTGTTTATGTTCATTTTAAATTATATTTGTATATAAAGTTGCAAGACTTTAAAGGGGGGTAAAAAGATTGTGAAGATTGAAAAAAGTAAAAGTTGTATCTATTATAATATGAGCCCTGATGAGTATAAAAAAAGGATTTAACAAGCATATTGAGTAAATTGGGATGCATTGCAATATTGGAGTACTTCAAAAGTCTGCTTTGTTGGGAATCGCTAGGATCTTGCGAGAAGTGATGAAAGATTGAGAAAACAAGGTGCTAATAGCCTATGTCCATTTATTATGCTCCGCCTATTAGTATAAAGTCGGCAATACAAACAACCAACCCCAAAATATGTATAATAATAATGATAATAATAATATTAATAATAATAATAATAATAATAATAATAATAATAATTACGAATAAACGTATATCAATTTAAGTTCATATGTCTTATCTGTTTTATATTATTAATATGGAATTTGCAGTGAACAATTTTATAAAATGTTTAAAAGCGGCCCATATAGAATTCAATAATATACAAAAAAATAAAGCTTCACAAATAGTAAAAAGGAAAACAACGAAAGAAAAATAAATTAATGATTGAAAAGCCTTTCTATTGACCTAACGATTATCAGAAGCAACAAATTCTCCCCGGCTTGCAATGCCCCGTCTTGAAATGTTTTTTGGCTTTTTACGTATATAGTTAAACTCAAACAACTGGTGTTGTTGATACTTTCCCGTAGTAGAGGCAACAAGTTTACTAGATTACATTTATAAATATATATGATACCATTTTCGATGAAATTATGTAACATAGTACACACGTTTACATACGTGTTACCATGTATACACTGGGGGCCCAACACGTTTTACCAAAGTACGTCCCAAGGAACAAAAGTTTCACTGTTTTTCGCTATAACAACGGATTTTATTTTCGGCTAAAATCCCGAATAAAAAAAGATCTTGCTTCTTCTCACTTACCTCCGACCTCTCCAACGTGATCATCGGTCTGTGCATACGTTCTTTTTATAGTATTTTCCTTTTTTTCTTACTGTGACATCAATTCACACACGGAATTTGCATAGAGTCTTCATACGCGAGTCCATACTCTGTTACAATCATTTTTGGCCAAGATCAAAGTGTAGTATTGTTCTTAAGATACGGCACTTCAATTTCTCGTTCTCTTTCAAGACTGAGACAATTTTCATTTTTGTACCTTTTATCCACGTTAAAAAACAACCCTGGTGTCTTACTCTGTCCCGTGGGGAGGCATTGTAAATAGGTGCAATCATTATATTGCTTAATTGGATTGGTAAGAAGAGCTGGTGAATATTCATCGAATAGGCAGAATTACATCTATTTGCCCTCGTTCTCTTCTTTGGCTTTTTCCTCGTACGTTCCCTGTTCTTTCCCTTATTTTCTCTTGAGTCCTTGTCAGATTCCAAAGAGGAAACACTTAGTTTCCTCTTTGTACCGCTGTTCTCCTCCTTCTTGGCTTGGGCGGTTATGCATCTTTAGGTGGCCTTTTTCTTTTTCATCATCCTTTCCACCGTGGTTCAACTGGACGCGGCGATCTTTTCCTTCTCCACTGCTTTTGAAGATGGAGTTGTTGTAGGTAGGGTTGTGGTTTTTTTTTGTGTGCTAATCTTGGGGGGGAGCATGCCTTCGTTATGTGGCCTGGTATCTCGCAATGCCAGCAATGTGGTCTATTTCCCTCTGCTATGAGTGACATAATCCAACTCTCGCACCTCATTTTGAATGGAATGGCGTTAAAACTCTTCCTATCCTCCTTCATTTTGATGTTGTAATCTCCAGTCTGGATGTTTCTTGGACCACGGACCAGGGTTTACCGCCTCTACGTCTCCGAACTGCGACAGAATCCTCCCCAATGTGTTCTGAGCTTACACAACATGAAACACCGAGAACCGATACTAGCACCAATCTGCTTTTCTATATACTCTGGTTTGAATAGTATCCCCTTCCAACTACGATACGATCTAGAAAACTTTTTACTTCCGTTTTAGAAATGAAGAGTATGTCGCACATGGAGAAGCTACGTCTGACGAGCTAAGTGGCAGCCACGTTCAATTCTACCTACATTTTCCTCATATTTTCGTTTTGTACTCCAACGAGCACCTTTTTTACGTCTGACATCACATAGGAGATGATTCTCCTTTGTAACTGTTCTCGTGTCCCCTGTTCTGATATAATGGTATTGCACTCTGTAAGGGCCTAATACTTATTTTGGAATAACTCTCTGTATTCCTCCGGGGTATTTTGCGTTTTGGTCCACAAGGGGCCTTGCTTTGGCTCTATCCTGGTAGTGGATTAATTGCTTTTCCTCTCCCTTTTATTTCCTCCGGTACATTCTTTCTAGACTTGTGGGTTTGTGAAGTTCAGGGATTTCCATTTCGTCAAATTCCGCGATTTCTTTTAAGGGTTGCTTCCTGCTGATTACACATCTTTGATCCTCCCGACACTAAACGAAGTATTAGATCGCTCACTGTTTTCCGGTAAACCGAAAACAAGCAGGGCGATCTCTAGTTGGAATGGGAATGATTTACTATAGGATGTTGAGAGAAAATATGTGGGTACCAAAGTGGAAGTGGAAATGACCTCCGAGTAGAGGAAGGCCCGAAGAGCAAAAGAAAGGGATGTATAGGTTGGACAACCTGAAAAGTACTTTACTACCAAAAGAATACAGCAGTAACAGAATATAAGGAATATCCTATTCTACGGGATGGTTTACGAAGAACCCAGGATCGCGTGTGCTATGCTATGTCTATGACATTTGACACTGGGCAGTCCCAGGCCTCTCTCGCTCGGACTTGGAGTACATATAATAATGCTTTCTCTTTTCCCACAAACACGAGGAAGGGAGCTCTGTGAAAGCTTGGAGATGTTTCGCAGTCAGTATGAGATAACGGTAAAGGGTGAGTGAGAAGACTTAAGTTAAGCACTCCTCCGCCCGACTCTTCAAAGGTAATCTCTCTCAAAGTCTTCACCGATGATTCGACCCGTGTAATTCTATCCAGCTGAAAACCCGGTCCAAACCAAACACCAAGAACTTAGACCGAGCCATAGGTCAAGCTGAATATGCCTAGTGCGCGGATTCACCTCTTTAGGCGCCCAATCGCAGGCCGACAGACTTGCTGCGGTTTAAAACGGTCCCTGTTACTTCTGTGTGACGAGCGAATGAGTGCCTTGGTCACGCTTCTGATTTCTGTGCGGCTAGACACGCAAACGGTTACGTCATCGGCGAACGGGCAAACCATGGCATGTGTTCCTCTAGGAGAGCGCAGGACTGGTGTAGCCACGTCGTCCTTTAACTTTTGAGGGAGGAGTACCAAAGCCAAGACGTACAACAAAGGCGGCAGTGGGTTAATATGACGCTCCGACAGAGACGGCGAAAGACTCCGAAAACCTATTGTTGATCTGCACCGCTACCGTCGGCCTGTGGTACAGAACGGAGACTCACTCGCTTAAAATTGCGGCCTCTAAAACAGATCTCAGGAAACGAGAATCGCCCCTATCGAAATTTATGAGCGCAGCTTCGGTGTCGTCTTTTATTTCTTCTATGATTGTGTGGATCAAATTCATATTGTCTAGAATCGATATCCTCTTCACATCATAGCTTTAGTCCGGTTCAATCATCAGTGATGATAACCTGCAAGTGATTCGCAAGTATCTTAGCAAAAATCTTCAACTCTGTGTTTAGCAGAGTCAAAAGCCTGTAATAATCTAAATTATTCTCTCTTGACCTTTCTTCAGCAATATGATCAGTATTTTGGTCATCTGCCCTGGAGTGCCCTGAGCAAACCAATCGTTGGACGCATGCTTAAGGATATGGACCAACATAGGCGACAACCTCAAGTTGAATTCGTAGGGAAGACCATAAATTCCTGGAGAATTGGTGTAGCTAACATGCTTTAAGACAGTAATGATTTCACGCTTCATTACCATCAGGGCTAGCTGCTGGAGTCGCCATGAGGCGAGGCGAGTCAGCAAAATACCTGCCAAACACTTCGATCCTGAGACTGGGTAGTTGGGTGAAGCACTTTGATAAATGCTCCAAAAATCCCTCGCAGATCTCCTGCGTCGATACGTGGACGTGTTCTTCCAGATCATTTTCTTTCCGAGTGTATCTATCGAAACCGTGATGTAGAGCAGCCTTACGCGAAACAGCATTAACATTCACAGCCTTGTTGGAAACTTCATTAACCTAGTCTTAAGTATTTGACATTCGTACCGCTCGTTAGCCAAGCGGTTGAGGTCGTCCTTGGCTAGTGCTATTTCTAGGAGATCCCTCCACCACTGCCCGGGCCAACCTATCGTCTGCACATTTCTTTGCCTTAGCCTTTTCTTGAGCGCGCTGAATTATCGGTATAACTTTCTTTAAGAAGTCATCAAACTCTAGTATCAAGTTAGTTTAGGTATAACGCTTAAGTTCAACAGGCTATAACCCATTTATTGTCCGAATGTCCTAAAGAGTGAAACGTAGAGCAAGATAGGAAGCCTCACCTTACTAATATCTACTCTAAGTATGTGCTTGGATGGGAAGGCACACTATCATGCCACGTTCACATTTCCCTGACAGGTGACCCAGACGAAATGTGTTGACTAGGTTGCAGAAAGTTATCAAGTCTGATAGACTGATATTATATCAATCCGACCTGCTACTTCCCCTCGCCTAATCCATCTTAACATCAAGGATGACATTTCAATCACTTATTACGAATACCCGATCCGGATCCTCAGAAAACACCTCCAATCGCCAAAAAAGGAAGCCCTGTTGACTACAAAATTTTGCGCATAATCCGCGACAATCCGAAACACACTGCTATCAACGGACACATTGACCACGACTGTCCGTCCTCGTCCCTATGAACAACATTCACCGACGATGATAGGGTGCCTCTCACTAGCAAGTAGACTCCACAACTAGAATATTCTGAACAAACATCAAAATCATTTGTCAGAACCTGACAATCCCCGTCCGGAGTAAAGTGGGTCTACTGATTAGCGGTCATATATAAAGTGAGGGGCACCTGCTTGTCTTGTGCTTTTCCTCTCTCTACACAAGAGCCGAGACGATGGTCTCAACTTTTTCCTTCAAGACTGCTGCTCTATTCGATTCAGTTGGGGAGACCGGAAGCTTCCGTTTGCCCCGCTGAAAGATGGTGGTGTGGGATCCTCCGTATTTGTGGGCTTGTTAGTGCGATGAGACTGTTGCGGCTCCCCTTTTTAGGGAGGCGTTTTCTTAGGGAAGCGTTTAACCCTTTTTGTTCTTAGAGGCATCCGGCTGTTCTGTCTTGATAAGGTCCAGACGGCATGCCCCCTCGTTCTTCTTATTTGCTTCCATTTAGGGGTAGTTATCCTCCTGTGAAGTCCTGTCGCGTTTATTTTCCTTTTGGGCTACCGTCCCCTCCATTGTGTTGTCTGAACGGAATACCCCGTCAAACATTTGTTTTACTCCCTTGAGATGAGGTGCCTTAGTAGAGAGTCGCTGGTACATTTTCCCCTTAGGGGAAGCGTCCCCTGTTAACTCCTCGTCCGGGGGTACGCCTCATTGTAGGTTGGTGTTTTTGCTCCACCTTTGGAGAATCTTTCTCTGGGGGGAGCATATGTTTTTGTGGTGGTCCCTGCGCTAGTGGTATTCTTAGTGATGGCTCATGGGCTGGGGGTGTCCATTTGATACTCTCACCGGGTGGTGGTGGTGTTGGTTTCCGTCTCGAATGTCGCTGAAAGAACTGACGTGGAATCGGCGTATAATAATGACAGAACCAACTTCGTCGCCAAAAAGAAGTGTCGCCAAAAGCTGACAGAAGGGGAGATAAAACTCAGAGAGAGAGAGAGAGAGAGAGAGAGAGAGAGAGTAAGGAGTTTATTGGAGGGAAGAGAGAAAGAGTGGCTGACCCCCTCCCCTTGCGGAAAGGTAGTAATTAACAGCTCAGATAAATCCCTCTAACGGGGAAAAAAGCAGAGAAAAATAATTGAGGTGGTGGACAGAATTCAAATCCTAAAAATAGAAAAAGCTTTTCAGTGTGTTCGATTACGAGAATTTGTCGCAAGAACAACACAGACGATAACAGCCACGCGCGAAAGAAAATATGTAGTAAGAACAGATACTATAACGTGATCTTGACGCCCGAACGCCAAGAACTTAAGCTTATATATATTTTTTTTATTTCCCCCGTTTCTCGATTGCGTAAGAACATTGCTGTATAGTCGACTCTAAAGGCAATAAAAAAACTACAGTTGAAACCTTAACAGCTAAAAGGGCGGGTACAGATAGTTGAGCTAGTATTTAAACTAATGAAACGGAATTATATACGGAAAAGTGTTATACCTTGTAGAATTCGCTTGTATAGTAATTCATACACGTCAATTTCAAATCGAATAAAAAATAGTTGTTTTCTTGATATATACGTCTAGGCCATAATAACGTAGTCCTGATTTATTGTATTTCTCTTTTGCGGCTCCAGTCTCTGATGTCTGCCCTCTAATACAGCGTGTCTATGGCGTCAAACAATTCGATTAAGTATCTAGCGACGCATTTATACCATGAATACATAAATACATTTCGTTTTCATATATTTATCTACGTGTATAGGTAAACAGTCATACACACGGGTATCCTTCATATTCCTACTTGCACATAATGTATGCGTTTCAGTCAATATTCATTGATTTGTTTCGTCGCCTGACTGCTTACCACATAATATAGCCGCGTGATTTTCATAATTAGTGCGTAGGTTTACTTGCCTGCCTCTGTACAAACAAACACACACACACACGCACACACACATATATATATATATAATATATATATATATATATGTATATATATTTAGATACTTGCATATATGTCTTTACATGTGAAGTAAAAAAAAAGAATGCTAAGTACCGCATAAATGTGAGTGAATATAAATTTGAAAGATAATTAGATTATGCCGTATGTAATATAGGTGTTTATCGTTTATGGTAGATTGCCGCACCGGTTCTTGTATGGTCACCGAAGTTAAGCAACCTTAAGCCTGGCTAGTACAAATTCGTGACCCTTTGGGAATTCTAGGCGCTATATGTGCTCTCGACTTTTTTCGGCATTTTTTCTAGTCGACATGAATCTCGACTTTCCATTGGTATTTTACAACGCAGATACAGGAGGGGTGTGGTTGACGATTGCTCAACTCTTGTCACAAAAATTCCACGCGCAGGTATGTTTATAATGGGTATACATAGACTTCCAAGACTGAAGGAAGCTATCATATATATATATATATATATATATATATATATATATATATATATATATATATATAATGTAATTTCATTAAGCAGAGCAGGGTGACACGATTAACAGCTGTCGATAGTTTCGAACCCGGTACCAGAAGCCATATTTGACTCAATTAGCAAGGACTTAATCCATTCGGCCACCATTAACCGCGAGAAATACTGATGAAATTTAAATATTTACTTTTAAATGTTATTAACGTCTGTCACAGTGGATCATTATATGATGATCTGAGCATATGAGCTTAATTGAGCGACATTTTTATAACTGAAAATGCTCAACGATAATAAACGAGTTTCTTAACAGAGCTGACATAATTATTTATAATATTTATTAAACACCTACAGACACTAGTGGGTCATCCTTTCGGGAATTATCAGTACAGCGGTCACGATAAACATCAGATTCGTGAACTACTTCATTTACTCACATAAAATCAATATACGAAAGTATAAATTTATGCGTAAACTTTAAGTATTTACTTCAAAAGTGATCAATACGTAAGTAGAGCTAGTTAGTAATTTATAAAATATATATGGCGATTAAGCTACACTGAATATTCCTCGATTAATCCACTCTAGGATTCTTCAGGCTTATGCGCGAAGTTTGTGGTTGTCTGTCGTTTTTATATACTCACCTTCTATTGAGATTTTAATTAGCCAATCACCCTTCTAGTATCCACCGCGCCCTTCCTATCCGCCACTGAACAAGTGCATGTTCATTGTGCGACGGCTAAAATGGCAGTGTTTTTAATTATTATATCCCTAAATTTGATTTTAACAGGTATTATGTGCTGTGAGTTGTTAGTGAATGTAGCTATTTGGGGAAGAGTGATGGCATGTTTGATGGCGAGGGTAATGGTTCTAATGAGGGTCTCCTCAGGAAAATTATATCATACTGTATCACTGGTAGAATACTTAACATAATTAAATCCTTCTTAGATAAGAGAAAACGGTCGTACATCTAAATAATATGATATAAATGCGGGAGTGCTTCATGGATCTATCCTTGGATCTCTATTGTTCCTAATATTCATTAATGACCTCCCCGACAAAATTGCCTCTGAAATGGGTGCATATGCTGATGACACCACACTCTATAACAGTCATGACAGGAAAACAAATGAACACATATCTATATAAATGGCAAACACACTAGAGGATGACCTCCAATCTGTAGTGGATGATCACATTCAATGCTGCCAAGACTAAACTGGTTTCCTTCAACAATTACAAGGAACCTCCTCTGCCACGAATAGCAATTGCCATTGACTCTTTATCTGAGAGTACATCTTTCAAACTGCTTGGCTTAAGGTTCACAGGAAACATTAATTGGAACAATTACATTGAAACTATTGCCAGGTCCGCTGCGAAGAAGGTAGGCTCTCTCTACCGTGCTAGAAAACTACTAACACCCGAAAGTATCATGTACATTTATAAGGCCACCATTCGCCCATGTATGGAGTATTGCTGTCACATTTTGGCTGGTGCATCTGCTACTAGTCTCTCGCTCCTAGACAAGGTTCAAAAGAAGGTCGCAAATCTAAGGCATCTAAGCTTCAGCCTTTGTCCCATCGACGAAACGTTGCATCGCTCTGCATGTTCTACAATTATTTTAATGGTGAATTCTCTGGCGAACTGCAGACACTTGTGCCCCCACAACGTAGACACTCTCGACAAACCGGACAGGCAGCTAAATCCCACCCCCACACCGTAGAGATCCCAAGATGTAAAAGATCTTTCTACTCCAATAGTTTCTTCCCCAGAACCGCTAGACTCTGGAATTCCATTCAAGCCCCTGCTTCCCCAACTGTACTGACCTGCAGAAGTTCAAGTGTAACGTGCACCGACATCTTGCTGCCCAAATCCTTACATAGTACCGCAGTAGTTGTTGCCCCTGATAGTGACACCAAAGTTGAAATGTGCCTTGTTTTGGGTGAAAATGTAATTTTAAAAAAAATCATGTTGATGTATGTAGTATTTCTAGAGACACATTCTCCTACAGGGCATTTATAAACGTGCACGGGTGTAGAGATATTGTTTATTAACATGACTTGTTTATAATTTTTTTGTAAAAAATAATGAATCTAATTTTAGCGGGATTTTTTTAGTGATTGAAATGTGTTTATGTATGATATTTCTTTCATCTATTTTATAATTCACATTCCTCTAGTTACAATAAAATATGTTAATATTATTATCGCATTATTAATATTTTTCTAACTCCAAGTAGTCACACATGTCATTTTATAATATTGCTCTTTGAAAACAACTTATAGTGTTCCCTGGAGTCTGAGTGACAACAAGCCTCCTCAAATTTCCAGTACTCTTCACCTCTTTCGATAACCTTTGCTAAAGAATTTGTGCTTACCATCGATTTCTCGTTGGCGGCGACTATTTGTCTTCACTTTAATTTGGGTGGCAATAAGCCTCTCCAAGCTCCATGTTCTCTTTGCCCTTATCCAGCGGAAGTCTTGCTAGCGCTTTCTCTCTTCGGTATTTCCATCCTCCTTGACCGTCATGATATTTTGTGGTTCTCGTTTATGTTGACACTCACAAAGAAGCAAAAAGAATGGGCGGTATCTTACTATTATACAGTTTCAGTTTTCATGATTCCATATGGTGTTACTTTGTGTTTTGCATCTGTAGCCGTTTCTGTGCCCAGTTTGTGTGTAGTTTATGTGTGGCGTAAGTCTCTACATTCAAGGATTTTGCCTAATATTTCAGCAGTTTTCATTATTGAAATTTGCTGTATCATCTCTGCCATCTGTGTAATTCCAATCTCTCCCATTCGTTTTTTTAATTTTTTGCTGGTATCGACCACAGCGCTCCTACTATTAATGGTCTTATCTTTACTGTTTTCAATTTCTAGATCCCTTTAAGCTATCTGGCCAGTTCTGTGTATTTGAACGTTTTCAATCTCTTGGATCTTCGATTTGTTGTCTGCTTAAACGGCAAAATCTAAAATATGGCAGGACTTTTTCTTCGTGACTACTATGGGATCTGGTATGTTTCCTTGGATGGGTTTATCTTGTGACTTTAATTTTCCAGCACTGCTGCTGGTTTGTGTTTGTACAATTTGTCTGTGTTTTCAAGATGCAATTGTACCATTTGTCTGTGTGTTCAAGATGCAATTGTTTGCATAATTGTAAATGTTCTGCCTATACTTGATCCTGTCTATTTGTTATATTCTTTTTGGGCTAGTTTGCTTCATTCATTTATGGTGTCTATTGTTTCGTCTCTTTGTCCGCAGAGACTGCCTTTCCTGTTTTCTTGTCTTGTCGATCCTTGTTTTGATGTGGTTAATTCTATTTGCCTTATCTTGTGCAGTTGTTATTAGTGATTCAGTTTCTCTGTTTAGTTTTTTTTTTTAGCCATTTCCAAGAGTTTTCGTTAGTCTCTTCTTTTTCTAATCCTTATGAATCGTCCATGTAGATGTTTCTCTTCCCATTTCTTCGTCTTATTCCGCGTCTCTTTGTCGATCTTGTTTTTTCTTCCTGCAGTACTTATATTTTCGATGTTCTCATTATGTATTTTTCTAATTCTTTTTGTGTTATTTACACAGCTTCCTATACAGACTATCTCTTTTCCTCCGTCTTTTCTTTTTCACATATAGTCGATCAGTATCATCCTCTTTGTGTAGCGCATTGGGTATCCTCATGAGTTTCCTAGTTTTCTGGTCGGGATTACTTTGTTCCTTCTCGGGGCCAGCTAATAAACCGTCCAGATTATCTTATTAGTGACACTACCCACGTGTTTATCCTTTTAATTAGGTTTCATCTATTCGAGTATTATCAATATTGTTTGTGTTTGTTTTATTAATGCGGTTAAAGTATGTGTAATGTGCTGGTCAATATATAATTCGAGAAGTTGTTATTAATCAGTGTTTGTTTTATATTCCCTTAATGGAAAAACTACATTTGGCTCAGTAGATGAGATTTTTCACTGCGGCCATTTCATATCTATCGGGGAATTCACTTTTATCATTGAGGAGACATGATTCTTTACTGACAGGTTCTTTGTAAGAGTAGGTAATAAATTTATCGGAGTCGGCTATAATTTCTATATGCCGAAGGGAATAGTGTGATATTTATATATTTCATGCGTGAAATTTAATATGGAATTATTTTAAGTGCGGTTTTAATTTTTGTTCGTCAGTACGTTCAGAATATTATCCCGTCAAAAAATGGGTTGCAAAGGACACAAACCGGAATTGTCCCTCATTCTAAATATTACTTATATATATGTATATATATATATATATATATATATATATATATATATATATATATATATATATATATATGACATGTAAATATTACATGTCTCTCAATTTTCCTATATATAGACAGAAAAATATAGTTACCAGTATATACACATTTGCATGTATATATGCATATATGTGTGTGTGTGTGTGTGTGTGTGTGTGCGCGCGTATATATATGTAATACATTCAACAACTACATATATATATAAATAGAGAGAGAGAGAAAAAAAGAGAGAGACACAGAGAGAGAAAGAGAGGAAGAAAGAGAACATAAAAAATAGATAATTAGATTAATGAGTTTTTATAAAAGTAAAGTAACAAACCATAACTATGGTTGCTGACTGATTCATTTATTTGACCAAAATTAAACCTATATATATATATATATATATATATATATATATATATATATATATATATATAAGGGGCGTGCAATAAGTAATACCCTTGGCCAACTTCACATAGCAGTAGAGCAACGGACATGGAACAGTATTTAGTCTTTCTTTACATAGAAACCACACGGAGTTATGCATTTCTCCGATCGTTTGCTGCGGCTCTGGAGACCGTATTTGTAGAACACACAGGTTAGTCCTCTAACCACAGCGTGACTTCAGAAATCAAGTTTGCATCATCTGGGAAACGCTTTCCCTCCAAAAACAACTTCATGGCTGGGAAGAGATGAAAGTCAGAGGGTGCAAGGTCAGGAGAGTAGGGAGGATGGGGAAGGATTTCATAACCATACGCCCGTGCTTCTAATCTGGCAACATGCGAGTAGTGGACCGGAGCGTTGTTCTGCAGGAGGAGGTTACCTTTGCTGATCTTGCCCCGCCTCTTGATTTTGATAGCTTCCCTTAATTTCCTCAAAAGTGAAGCATAATAGGTTCCTGTAATTGTGGTACCCTTTGCCAGGAAATATGTTATCACTACTCCGTCCTGGTCCCAGAAGACTGTGAGTATGACCATGCCAGCGAAGGGCTGCACCCTTGCCTTCTTTGAGGGTTGTGAATCCAAGTGCTTCCACGGCATTGACTGTGTGTTGGTCTCTGGATCATAGTGATGGATCCAGGTGTCATCCTTTGTAATCAGTCTTTTGAAAAACTTTTACTCATCTTCTTGGCACATCTCCAAATCCATCCTCGAGCACTCGACGCGTTCTCGCTTCTGGAATGGTGTGAGCAACCAGGAATCAATCTGGCAGACATCTTATGCATATGCAAATGGCCATGAATGATAGTTTCCACAGACCCTGTACTAATCTTGACATCTTGGGCGATTTGTCGAATAGTAATGCGCCGATCTTCCAAAACGGCAGCCTCAACTTGACGGACAGATGCCTCATCAATGGCAGAAGGGATGCGACATGGTCTGGAAAATGTTTCCACAGACTTCCGGCCATGTTTGAATTCACGATACCAGCGTTTTACAAGGTCATATGATGGGGCATTATCACCATAAGGTTCTTTCATTTCACCAAAAGTCTACTGTGGTGTGCGTCTTTTCAAATACAACAAATCGGATCACTGCTCGACATTCAACAGCTCCATTTCACACCTGACTCAGTTCAAACACATGTAAAACTAAAACCACAATTAGTTCAATGCTGTAATTTGCCACAAAACCCGTAGAAATATAAATCATTGTACATGCAAAATTTCAGCCAGATCAGACAAGTGGGTCAGCGGAATTATTTATTTAACTCCCCTCGTATATATGTATATATAAATATATATATATATATATATATATATATATATATATATATATATATATATATATATACACGAGGGGAGTGCAATAATAATGCTGCTGACCCACTTATATATATATATATATATATATATATAAATTGATAGATAGATATTTCGAATCTCACTAGATTGCACTAATCTGATGAATCGTAGACGACGAAACACGTGTCAGTGGATAATTATATTTTAAAAAGTAATATATATATATATATATATGTATATATATATTTATATATAAGAAAACGTGTTTTAGAAAACGAAAAGCGTCCGTTTAATTAAGCCATGTTACTTTATCAATTAATTTCATGATCTTTTCGTGTATAGATCGAAACAAGTAATATAGGTCTAATGTGTGGTTCGAAGTTGGCCACAATGGTGCTTTTAATTTTTCAAAAAAAAAACATCCTATTATTAAGCTGATAGAAACTACTTTTAAAGTATCGGCGATGAATTCGTACGAACGCGACGAGTACCCGTTGTGATGATAGGACTATTCAGCTTTGTGGCCAGTATTCGGTCACTTGGGGTCCCAACCAACGTTTCTTAGAATAAATGAATGCTACCTCATACATACAATATATATATATGTGTGTGTGTGTGTTTGTGTGTGTGTGTGTATAGTAATCCTATTAAGATGTAAGAGCGTGTCAAAGCAACAGCAAACTGGTGTATGTTTATCAAATGGGTTGCTTCTATCTGTTTTGCGCTCATTGACAATATTGACTTCTTCCTGTAGTTGCAGCTAATCTAAATTATAATAAATCACCCTTTTTTTCAGCCTACACATTTTAAGCTGCAAGTGCCGCTTGATAATCTAATCAATGTCTGGGTTGCAATCATGTCCACAAAATTGCACGTATTTTTCATAATAATCTAATAACTGCCCTTCGAGAATACCGCCCAAAATGGTATCGACCTTGTCCCTTTAAAATCTGAGTTGGCGACCGGTTTTTATATTAACAAGAAATTGTATTGAAATCTATAATAATCGACGTTATTAAAAGAGCATACATATATAACCATATCCACTTCTATATAATAAAGACTAGTATGTACTTATTTAAATAAATATAAATCTGCTCCGTCACACAAAATTTATCTAATAAAAATGTCACATTTGCTAGCTCTGTTAAATCCCTTCTGAAAAAGAAAAAACCTTAAAAATTCAGTGGTCAGTTTTGTTTAATCATGAGAAATAATAATAATAATAATTCTGATTTCCTTTATCAACGTCTTCCTGGAAAGGGATGGAATTCATTTCCAGAGGATTTCCTTAATCCCAGCTCCAAACCAGGAGCTTCAAAGATCAACGTTTTTCCTAAGGATGTTAGTGGTACCTACAATAGTAGAAGTCTGAAGGCCGCCTAAAACACCGGGGATTCGTAGTTTTTTTTAATTGTCCTTCCATACGAATTGATACTATTCCTAGCCTACCTAATATGATCGGGATTATTTGTGTTTTTACCTTGTTTATACACCTTATTTCCAAGGCCAATGGAGCATAATTGCTCCACTTCTTGTTCTCCTTCTCTCTCACATTCCTGCCCCATAGTACAGAGAAGTCTATAATCTGAAAGTTTTTGGAGAGCTTGTCAATGATGAGCACATCCGGATGATTATATTCAAATTGATTGGTCATTATAACACTTTTCTCCAACCATACCTCAACATTTCATTCCTCACTTGTTCTCACTTCATCAGGAACCTCCTCGTATAAGTTTCCAGCACACTTCACCCCAACTTTCTTACAGACCTACCAACATATCCGGAGTCCCATGCGATCGCGTCTTTTTCGGCACTCTGTCTGGGCTAATCCACTACACCCTGCTGCAAGGTGCGCAATTGAATCTGAGGTCTTACCACAAAGTCGGCGTTCTGCAGCAACTTCCTCTCAATCAAAAGCTTCAGTACTCGTAGACAGATATCCAACTCTAAACGATTGCCATGATATTCATCAGCCACTTCTGCTATATTCTGGAAGAATCTTCCGTGCATTTCTAATAATAATATTATATATATATATATATATATATATATATATATATATATATATTATATAATATAATATTATAGTAATAATAATAATAACAATAATAATAATAATGATAATAAAAGGAATTACAAAAATACATAAAAGAGATCATTGACAAAATAATTACTACAGCAAAAAACACTTAAATAAAGACAAAAGAAGATATAAGAGATAAGCCACACAAAAAAAGAAAGTTAGAAAGAGTAACAGCTACACAGAAGATTCACAAGGATGAAAATATGGCTACAAAATAAAACCCAAATAGAGAAACTGAATCTCTAATAACAGCCGCACAAGACCCAAGAAAACAACAAATACAGAATCTATGAATGGACATAGGAAACAATAAGCTAGACAATAAACGAATGCAGCAAACTAAACAAAGAAGAATATAAAAATAGGCTCAATAAAATAGGGAAGACAGTACATTTGGGAATTATGCAAAAAACTATATCTTGAGTAGCCAGAGAAATGTTATAAACACAAACTGTCAACAGTACTCAGAAATGAAAGTCGTAAAATCCTATCGGACGTGAATATACAAACGGATAAACCCTTCCAAGCAATGAGACCGGATATTGTAATTGTTAATAATAAGTAAAAGTTCTGCCAAATTGTAAATTTTGCTGTGCCAACAGACCACAGATTGAAGATCAAGGAGAGAAAGAAAGGGAGCAAATAGACGGAAGTTGTCAAAAAACTGAAAGATAAACAAAGTACAAAACAATAATAGGGGGTAGGAATCATACCGAAAAACAATTGTAAAAAATGGATAGGAATTGGAATTAGAGGGATGGCTGAGAAGATACGACGGATAACAATAAAAGACATATAAGCTATAGGTATAAGCCGGACATACTAAATGCTACGGATATAACATAAGGAGACGACATGAAAACTGAAACTGCATAATTGCAAGTTAACACTCGCTTAGCCCAAGCCCTCTTTTGTGTGTTTGTTACTATAAACTGACGCCACACGAAATAAGCGAGGCGAGTCAAGGAGGATAGGAAGACCGAGGAGGGAAAGCACCGACCAGACATTCACTGGGTCAGTGCAAAGAGGACCGGGACCTTGGTGAGGCTAATTGCCATTCAAATTCTAGTGAAGAACAATGATCACTGCTAACAAGTAATCAATGATGAGTGGTTGTTGCGATAACGCAAATTCACCTGCAAAGTTTATCGAAAGAGATGGAAAATACTGTAAATCTGGGGAGACTTATCACTCAGAATCCAGAGAACCCTGTATGTTGTTTTCAGGGAGAAATCGTTGATGATTGCCTGGTGATTACTCCTAGTGAGTAAATAGTGATTACGATCTACATGCTCTTGGTGTTCCTCCTAGAGCCCGCACGTTACATTTGCAAAATGCAAAATACATTGTTTTAGTGGAAACTGCTTATAAAAAGTCTGAATTCGTAATATTTGGTTTTTAAAAGACCAGTTTGGCAATTCTGGATAAGAATATGAGAATGGCCTCCCTTTGACTAACGAAATATTACTTTCTGGGTATTTTATTTGTATTTATTCATTTCAACTTGGTCAGTCCTATATTCCTAATAGAATGGACACTATTTTGCTAAGAATGTTAATAACCAAAAATTTTCTGCTTGTTAGTGGCTTTTTTTCTGTCAAAAAATCTATTTTAGCTTAGTGGCTTTTTTTCTGTCAAAAAATCTATTTTAGCTATCTAGAAGAATTTCATGATTTTCAAATGTTGATTAAACATATTTGTAATAAGGTGGAGTTTTCACAGACTCTACTAGAAATAATATGAATTAACGTCTGAAGGATTAACGTAATTCTATGATTCGTACAAATATTAGAGCAAACACTTGGAAGGTATATTTTCGTTTTGCATTTTTAATGAAGGATATCCACCAGTGTAATAATTCTACGGATTTCCGTGTGTTTGTTGGTATGTTCAGTTGAAGTTTAGTTATATGAAGCTCGAATTTCGCTAAATGTTATGTAAAGTAGAGACTCGAATAGCGGCTGTGAAATATATTCCACTCTACGGATAAATATCTAAATATCTTTTTAATCCACCTTTTAGGAAATCATTTTGGAGAATAAAACCATTAATCCCTTTTGACAAGGGAGGTATTTTTGTATTTCAATAATATATTCAAAATTTTACATTTATTTGTAAAAACAATACGGAAATGAACCTTTGTAGAAGCGGTTGGAACTTATTCATTCACCATGACTGTTAGTATTAGTATTCGTGATTTCATTTTCTCCATAATGAAAAGATTTATAATCTGAACGTGTGTATAATTATCCACAACAGTTACTGAGCTTACACTTATTATTATTGACTTACTGGTTTTGTTGTTTTTTTTCTCACATAGGTTATCATAAGTGATTGCAGTTTTCCCTGGAGGCTGAGTGACAACACATTTACTCTAGATTTCCAGTATCCTTTGCCTTTTTCGATAACTACTGACAATGCATTATTGAAATAGTAACTGATAAATGATTTACAAAGACAACAGCAGTCATTCTATTCTGGGATTTCGGTAGCAATAAGCTTCCTCAAGATCAAATACACTCTGCATCGCTGCATGTAGGTCTGCTGGGTACTTTCTACTCTGTAGATAGCAGTATTTAGTGGGTTACCAACTCAGAGAATTATAATTTGTTTGTGTGTTTTATTTGAAGGGAAAGGTCGAGCTGTTGGGGACAGTTTTTAAAATTCAGTGCAGTTTCACTTCCGCAGAGTTCACGTGCTGATGTTCTAATTAGGTTTTACTGTTTATTTCATTGCAGCGATTATGTGAATTGTTAGCGGTCGAAGGTTGTCGGCGTTGCTTTCAGTATTTGAGTATTTCCTTTAAGATTTTATAGGTGCTTCATATTGTTGTTCGTTGTATTAGACTTCTCTCCGTGTTTAAATAGTTTAGATTTTTGGGGACTTTTTCTATCCTTTTGTTTATTATTATTATTATTATTATTATTATTATTATTATTATTATTATTATTATTATTAATCACATCCTGTGTCTGGCTGTTGGTATTGCCGATTTTATACTGATAGGAGGATCATAACATATAAACATATTCTATCAAAATCTTTTCTCATTCTTCCAGAATTTCCGCAAGATGCCCGCGGTTCCGAAGACGGCAATCTTTTGAAGTACTTCAATATTGAAATTGATCTACGTGTAATTTTCTTTACACTACCAAAAGCTCCCATCACAATTGGTACAAATTCTACCTTCTTCCACTTCCACAATCTCTTTATTTCCTTTTTTAAGTTTTGGTATTTTTCGACCTTCTCCTTTTCTTTTTCTCTACATTCACATCAGCTGCTTTATTACTGACTAGCGGGGGGTACCCGGCGTTGCACGAGTGTTTGGAGGTGTGTGTGGTCGGGCGGATTGGAGGATGTTTAAACTTATCTGAAAAATAAAGCGGCGGGGGGGGGGTACCCGGGCGGTGGGGGAGTAATCAAAACGAAAAACAAAAAAAACTACCGTAATGCAAACGAACGATGTAAAATCTGCAAAACAAAAACAAAAAAGAAAACAGAAAAACGAACGTTAAAATTCTAAAAAATAACCCCCTCCAAAAAAAAAAAAACACGTGAAAATGGTTTAAACAAGCGTGTTTTAATATTAAAATGTAAAAAGTCGGTGGGTACCTAGGTGTTTTTGGGGGTGTGTTGTCGTTGGGGGTGGGGTGTTAATGAAAACCTTAGAATAAGCGAAGTAAAAAAAACAACAGGTAAACGAACGTTACGTGAAAAATGGCTTAAATAACCATGCTTCAATATTAAAATTAAAAGAATCGAAAAAAAAGGACATCTCACACCACGATTCGAACCTAAAATGTTTAGATAATGACCCAACGCTCTAACCAACTGAGATGACACGACGTACATGGAATTGTGTCAGTTCTTCAAATATTTAAATTAAATCAGGTTATGATGTTGTCTGACGCATGCGTAGAACTGATCTCGTCATGAGAGGACGGTTTTTGCTGACCCCCTGTAGAAAAGTTGATTTCAGGGTGGAAAAATTAACGTTTTGGGCCAATTTTTCGATATAAGTCGGGCGAAGGATTCTGCTTTCACATGAGACCAAGTTTGTCAATTTCTGTTCAGTCTGTCGAAAGTTTTTAGCAGACACAGAAACATACACACATACATATACATACATACATTTTCGCTTTTATATATATAGACTAGCGATGGGGTACCCGGCGTTGCCCGGGTGGTTGTATGTGTGTGTGAAAAAAAAACCCGAAACATAAAAAACAGGTGCCCGTGAAAAAAAACGAAGCCTTGACGCGCAGTTGGAAAATAGTAAAGTGTGAAAAAAAAACAGGTGCACGTTTTTGATTGACGTGACGGGGATAGCAATTCAGCAGTTAGCATTTTTTGCGGGACAGTTTTTAATGAGGTCAGTAATCGGTTTGCTTGTTTGTTTTTAAAAACCCGCTCTCTGATTATTAGGGGGAGCGTCTCGTCTCGAAATGAAAGCTACCGGCTGATATGACGAAGTCGACATTGACCAAACGTTACTTAGCTCTCTAGAGACCACTGGCTTTCGGCCAATGATTAGAGTCGAGTTTCGCTTTTTGTTTATACGGAAAACCGAATGTAACGCGTGTCGATGCGGGAAATGTGAAATAATTAACGTTTGAAAGTCAATAAAATTAAATAGACAGGCGAGCTCCGTGGTTAAGTGTGAGATATTACAATTTATAGATGATATAAAAAGTTTTAAGACGTTGTGAACCGAGAGAGCGCTTCTCTGAAAGAAGCCTTTTGTGGACATCGAGGAAAAACGTACATACATACATACATACATTTTTAATGCCTTGTGTTTTTGTTCTCAACAAAACATAATTTTTTATTTTATTTTTTTTTTTTTTTACATTTTCACCCCAAACAAGGCAAATTGCCACTTTGGTTTAGGGGGCTACTATCAGGAGCAACAACTACTGAGGTACTATGTAGGGATTTGGGCAGCAAGATGTCGGTGCATGTTACACTTGAACTTCTGCACGTCAGTACTGTTGGGGAAGCAGGGACCTGGAATGGAATTCCAGAGTCTAGCGGTTCTGGGGAAGAAACTATTGGAGTAAAAAGATCTTTTACATCTAGGGATCTCTACAGTGTGGGGGTGGGATTTAGCAGCCTGTCGGGTTTGTCGAGGGTGCTCACGTCGTGGGGGCACAAGTGTCTGCAGTTCGTCAGAGCATTCACCACTAAAATGCTTGTATAAAAGGCAGAGGGATACAACATTTCTTCGATGGGACAGAGGCTGAAGCTTAGATGCCAGTTCAGGGCCTATCAGGTTTGCGACTCTCTTTTGAACCTTGTCTAGAAGCGAGAGACTAGTAGCAGATGCACCAGCCCAGATGTGACAGCAATACTCCATTCATGGGCGAATGGTGGCCTTATAGAGGTACAGGATACTTTCCGGTGTTAGTAGTTGTCTAGCACGGTAGAGAGAGCCCACCTTTCTTGCAGCGGCCCTGGCAATGCCTTCAATGTAATTGTTCCAACTCATGTTTCCTGTGAACGTTAGACCAAGGAGTTTGAAAGATGTACTCTCAGATAAAGAGTATTTGGTCATTGCTATAGGTGGTAGAGAGGATTTCTTGTAATTATTGAATGAAACCAGTTAAGTCTTGGCGCCATTGAACGGGACCAACCACTTGTGTCCCCATTCCACCACGGATTGGAGGTCTTGTCTCATTATTTCAATCACATTATCACATTAGATATTAATATCCACAATGATTTCATATTATCACTCTCCACCATCCCTTATGAAATATGCTTGTATCATTTTCACTGCATACCAACTTCCTTCTCTTGCATATATCCCAAGAATATTTTTCGCAATATTGTTATGCTTGCTTTTGTACTTCATTTTTACTAACTTCTCACTGATGAGGTGTTGTACATTCTCATCTTTCCGTCAACACAGTCGACAGATTATATGTTTTGCAGTAGTCCATCCATGGAATGCAGAGATTTGTGGTCATTCTCTTATAATCCCGGGAAAACTGCTACTTGCTCCCTCTCCTATCTCCACTACATCTCTTTTGTTCCTTGGGTAAGATTTCTTGCTGTTCCAGATATTTGTAAATCTAATCTGCCAAAACGCCTGTCAGTACTTTCCCTATGTGGAAGGTAGGTGGTGATAGTTATATACCGCAGTGCCGTTTGATATATCCTTATGGCAGAGCACTGTTCTCCCACCCGTGCACTATTGAGGAATTACATCTCCTGTATACATTCTATCAATTTTAGATGCAATCCTTCCTTGTGAGGCGGTAAAGATGTTTTAACAAATACTCCTGTACACCATTTGGTCAGGAACTTTCCAATTAGGAATTATTTTAAATTGTTTACTCACTTTCTTCTTGCATAAATTTATTATATCCTGAGGTTTCTTTATCTTATTTTGTATTTCATTCCTTTCAAAGCACTTCCATTGTGTTTCTGTTTTACACTCCAAATACCACTTGAAAGTTGGTGAGCTCTTCTTACGTTGTACTTAATTTACTTGATAGTCTATAGTCTTTCACAGAACTTCTAATGTCTATACTAAACAAAGCATTCTCTTTGAACTGTTAAGTGCTCTCTTGATATCTCTTCACATTCGCAATTTTTGCTGTCATTCTTTGTTTGATATTCTCTAGGACAGTTTTAATTCCATTTCTTTTCACTCAGCTTCATTCAGTTGTTTGGCATTCTCTCTCTACCTTGGACCCAAATGTCCTCTCAAACCTCTTTCAAGCAAGTTTTCATCTTTGCTTAATTTTTTATGGCATCTTTTATTTTTCTTTCCCAACTATTCTGGCATTCACCTTTTTTCAATTTGAATTTTTCCACAATCCAAACATTTCCTGCGATAATCATATTATTTGTTTCTATGATGGTATTACATTTCACTTTTTTATTGCCTCATTTACTAACTGCATTTTTAGGTGTTGTAGTCTTTTTTGTCGAGTTTCTTAAACATGATCCTCTCACTTATTTTTCCTTCTACTGAAATCTCTTTCAGTCTTTCAATGATCTCTCTCACTTTTACAGTTTCTGCACGCACCTGGTCATCATTTTTCCCATGATTACTTATTATCTCGGCCTTTGTTTCCAATCCATTTTCTACCAGCTCATCCGAATCTTCCACTATATTCTCTGTCATCTCATCAACCTGCACATGTTTATTTAACGTGCCACCCTTCGTAACATCTGCGTTCACTTGTCTTTTTATAGTTTCTAGGTCCAGTTCTGATAACCATCTATTCTTTCGTATTCATCTTTACTGATCGTTTCGTTAATTCAAACCTTCCTTGTTCTCTCTATTGTGTAAACACGTTTTCTGTACATCCTAATAGACTTTCTCTTCTCATCAGGAAAACATTGCTATTTAAGAAGCGCTTCATAATTAACGTGATCATCCCTTTACTCGACTTCATTCTAGCAGTTACAGAATGTCGTATGTTCAAAGATAGACATGCCGGGTGTGGGTGTTTCACTTGAAATTTCAGTGCCATTTACGCCATATTCTCAAAACCTTTGTTTGTCGTTGAATTTATACGAGGTTTAGTGGGTTTTAGGTGCACAACCGCCGATATTTTGTTTTCTTCATGATACCATCTCTAGTGATTTAAATCAATTACTCAATTAATTATGATCTATATATTTATTATGTATCCAATAGTTATTTTCAATCATGTTGTTATCAGTGATCATTCACGGGTAAAACAGTTGATGTTCTCTTTAAGCTGTGCAACAAGTTTCCCACAATTTCGTTAGTATACTCGGCGTTAATCACAATCTACTCATAACATCCATGTAAATCCTCTTCACGCTTATAGATTTTTTGGCTTATTCTGAAATTAAAGTGGCAATAAGCATCTCTAAGATGCCAGTATTCCCTCTACTTTCAATGTAAGTGTAAATAGCCGCATCATTCAAGTAGGTATATTATAACTGTTATGTCTAGTAAAAACAATAACTGATGCCACACTTTCTTAACGGTGACTATAGTCAGATTATGAGATATTTGTCAATTCTAATTCCTTTTATTCGTTCCGTTTTTTTGTTTTTGTTTTTTCGATTCTATTGCAATTTAATATTTCTTGTGGATAATCGGTTGTGTAGGTTATCTTCCACTCTTAAGGTTGTCTTTAATAATTCCAGCTATTTCAGTTTGTGATGTGTGTTGTACGGTCCCATTAACCCTAATTACTCTTGATCTTTTTTGCAATGTATTTAGTATTTAGCTTTTTTCTTATTTCTTTCATGTATACTCTGTTACACGTTGCAATGGGAAAGTCTACGATTAAGCAATTTTTTTCTGGCATAAATATTATCTTGTTTATTCTCCCTTATATTGTGGGTTCGCCGATTTGATTTTCTATGTTGCACAGAATGATATTAGTTTCGTTTTCTTGGTCATTGACTCTATTATAATCGTTTTGTATATACAGCTTCCTATGTTATGTGTGAGTCCTGCGTAGCTGTAATTTATTAAGAAAACCAGAATACATATATATGTTTTGGAGTAGACCATTTTAGCCCTTTTTTCACCGATTATTTATCAATCTTAGTTTCTGTCTATTTTTTTATTTCCCGAAAGCTTCTCGCCATGTTTTCCATCACTTTCATATATATTCCCCACAGAATTATCAAATTTATCTCGGTCACCCATGTTCTTTTTTTGTTCTTTCATTTACGTTTTGGATTAATCTGGCTTTATTGTTTTTAAAAGTCGTGTTTAGATATGTATGGATATTTTCTTCACATCTTACACATTTTTGCTCGTCTCGTTTAGTTTTAGTTTTATGTATTTTTTGTTTTTGTAATTAATCATCCATGTATTCCACTTTCGTAGTTTTCTATTTTCTTTTGCTTGTATAACAGTTGTGTATTTATTTTCCTGTTTTTCTTTTCAATCTTTTTATTTTTCATCCATTTTTTGTCGTAATTCTGTTTCTGTTTATTTCGGCAATTACTCATTTATCCTTTTTAGCGTAATGTAAGACGTTTTATTCTGCAATATGCAGCTGTGCGAGAAACGTTTGTTTTTGTTTCCCCTTTTATTTGCATACATTAATCCTTTTTTATATACATGTTTCGTTTTGTTTTTGTTCAAAATGTCTTTGATTTGTTCGACTACTCTTACTTCTATTGCATTGACGCCTGTGATCTTGTCGTCATTGTTTTCTGCAAGTTAGGTGATTCAGTTGTACAATAGTTTTGTTGGTGAGTTCAAGCAGGTGATGTTGCTGATGTTCTGATTCATCGATTATCTTGAATTGTGTTTTTTATAATTTCCAACTGAGATTCAACATTTTAAGCACATACTATGCTTATTCGTCTGGTTAGTATCTATTGTTTTTTTTAATGGTTTGGTCTCCCCATGGACGGATTTCCCCTAAGATTTATTAGACATTTCTCCTCAAATCTGTTTCTTAAACCCAATAAGAGCGGGTTTATTAGAGGGTAGAGCGATAACTTTGTCGCCCCCAAAAAACAACATCACAGCTTTATTTTAAACTTCTAAAAATCCATTCAGGAAACTTAATTATATAGGAGAGCCAACAACTATTCAATATAGCCGCCCTAAATCACTGTCTCGATACGGGCCCGGGACTGGGAGCATGCCTTTTTCCACAAGCCCCGGCAGAAGCTTAGCGAATACTCGGCTAGCTTTGGTGTTATGGGATATCATGTTGGTGGCATTGACAACGTAAGGCCAAAAAAATTAGTCCACTGAAATCAGGTCGGGGAATAGGGGGTTAGAAAGGTTAAATAAGTCGTAGCATTCCTTCTGAAGCAAAGACTCGGTCTGTTTGTACTTCTGGTGCCAGGTCCCGCTGCCACACCCAGAATCTGCCAGCCATACCTTATTGCACCAGGGAATTACCTTCAGCATATCCAGGTACACTTTGGTGTTGACTTTCAAGCCGACTGTTAAGATGTGACGGAAATTGGCGGAAACTTCGGTGAGCTGCGCGCTTAAGCGTTGAGCCCTCCGGATTTGACTTTCGAAGGTGCTAGAAATTGTCCTATTTTAATAACTTGGATCGGTAGAGAGCATGGGTTATAGAATGGTGCAACTGCGATCTCGCTCGTTAAACATTGTGTCACTTTCGGATATAATAGTAGGCTTCTTTTGTTCTTGGGATCTGTACACAACTGGCGTCTAGAAGCTTCCTCGGCATCTAAACACTTAGCTGAACGTCGCCAGTTGTTGTAAAGAACCAGGTCTTATCGCATATCAAAACCTGGTCGCGAAACGGGTCATTCTTTTTCCGTAAGAGAAGGAACGATGACACTTCTTAGCGGCGTTTTTTTGTTTTGTTTTTGGTTGTCTTCAATTTAATGCGCACAAATTTATCAAGTTTTTGTTCTCTCAATCTCGCAAGTGGTTGGAAATCGTCTTATACGTTACGTAGATTTCAGAAGGAAGTTCTCGAACAGCTGTGCGTGGATTAGCTTCGACTAAGGCTTAGTTGATCGTTGTTAACATATGATGGCCGATCATTATGCTCTTAATCTTCAATACTCTCGTCACTGCCCCGACGTTTCTTAAACCACCATTGTGTTGTGCGTCTTGTAGTGGTTTCTGGGGTAAACGCTTCGTTGATCTCTCGAACTGTTTCAGCAACTTTTTGCCCTAGCTTGAATTGAAATAAAACATTTGTGAAAATTTGCTTTCTTCATCTTGTATTCAACGTTCTGAAAAGAAGGCAGAATTGCTACAGAACGAGTTTGATTGAAGCAATTAGATATAGCAAAAACCGCTCTTTAGAATAGTATACACAGTAAAGGTATCATCACGGAAACTTATTTTAAAAGTACACCATTTGAAATCAAAATTAAATCTTCCGCAAGAGCATTATTGTACACCTAATATCTGCTTACCAATCTCCTTTCTAAAATACCTGATTTGAAACACATTAATTTATTAATTGAACGTCGCCCCAAAAAATCATAATACATTTTTTACAATAAATAAATTAAGTTAGTATTAATAAATCGTTTTACAAGGAAGAAATATATGTATATTTATCAGAAAATTAAAGGTATAAGCAAAGATTATTACATACGTCATTGCACTTGGCAAGTATGGAAATAATGAAATTGCCAACTATTTTAATTTCTGTTCAATGGCCGTATAAGAAGCAACGACAAAATAAATATATTGGATCGGGTTGAAACGAAATGAAAAATCGTGGGCATAAAATAAACGTATTAGAATCTGAATTACTCTATTCAGAGTCGCTAATTTCAATAGTTTTAATACATTTGGGTATAATTAACGCATTAGCAAATAAAAAAGCACGTTGTAAGTAAAATCGTTTGCACGTACCGTTCACAGTGCAGAGTAGCCAACAGTGCTCCAATGCACTTTACGACCAAGAACACCATAATAAATCAATTCATAGTTTATGTTCCTATACTTCTATTACATTTCGGATATGGTATCATTACTTATCCGTATTGTTACTAGTGTACGTTTATTTTCTGCCCAGAGCTTTCTCATTTCGTTTCAACCAGTGCATTAGTATAAGTTTATTTTCTGTCCAAAATTTGTCATTTCGTTTCAACCAGATCCGATATATTTATGTATGTCTAACTAAAACAATATCTCACTATATAGATAGGCTTCTGCATAATGTATTCCCCAGCATACCCAATGTTTTTCTCATACACTCTGTCAATGTGTCATCATATCTCTCATCCAATTTTATCTGTTGCATTGATAAAATCCTTTTCTATCAATATAAACTTGAACGTTTGTTATTCTTTTGTTTTGTCTCATTTAACGTTGCAAGATCTGAAATATAATGTGAGGATTATAAAGAGCATTATCAGGTTATATTTTTGCAATCATATAACAGTATAATGTATCATTGAATAACATTTTATCACGAACGTTACAGTTCTGCGATTGTTTATATTTTAATATTCTGCGTTTTCCTGTAATTACTCTTTGATATTCCTTATATAGCAGCTTTGCCTTTACTATCAATGAGTTGTATGGCTTTCACGTAAGTGATTGTTGTGCAGAATATTCTTGAGCTATCCATTGAAATCGCTGTCGATTTTGTCATGAACGAAGCTTTTTTTTTCTAACAACAAACCCCGGATTATTGTTTACACTAAGCTTTTTAACTAGACTGCGCAATGGTCTGGAAATTTTACGAGCCATTTTTCTCTTAGCTCACTAACCACAGAACCACTTCCTTGTTTCAAGTTACCTGTGCAGAAATTATTTAAAATCCATATATATTCTTTCATTTGTATCCTGAACAAATAAAGACCATCTGCTTCAAGTATGATTTATAACGAGTAAAGTCTGTGTTTGAATCGATGAATAACGCGTACAGAAATATGTCGCCAAGTTGAAATACAAAATCTTCATTTACACTTGCCGACATATTTTTATAAGACTGCACATGAGTAAAACTAATCAGGTGTTTGATTTTTAAACTTTCTTATTTATCTTACATCTCAAACAATGGAAAACGTGACTGGATCGTTGAATTTCTTGATTTCGATTCTAGCAAATGGTATACAGGTTATTTGTACAACTTTGGAAATAGAACTATATATTAGGTACAATATATTATTAAATAGAGAATTGGCTCTGTAATAATAAATATGAAATCTGCTTGACTTAAAATATATTTAAGCGCAGTTAACGACCGGGTAAGGTCAGCCCCTCCCCCAATAGTTTTAATTAACATTGACATTAATTTAGCCAGGGAAACGTGTTGATCGCTTTATTGGAGATTAGAGAAATATAAATATTTCGTTAAATATACGTCACATAAATTAAAATTGTATACTCAAAAGATTAATTTATGGTTAGTTCTCTCCCAACATTTAATTCAAATTCATGCGATGTTCACGAAGTTGTGACACTAATTTTTTATCAAGGAATTTATACAGTCCATTGCTTTATTACAAGTCTATCAAAATGTTGTTTTAGGGAAAAATACGATGCCTAATCAAGAATTTTTTTTAATTTATATTATATTTTCATGTCAAAGAATAATACCCTAAAGCACACACTAAGTGCTAAGCTTCTGATAAATGAATTACTTATCGACATATCCGCCATTTTTAAAATAACTTTTAAAAACCTTTTCTAAACCGAGGAATTCAATTGTTTGATCTGAAAATTAGTTATGGTTCTGGCGACCTCAACTATTCTCCCTCAGAGGGCATCTTTTTTTTAAGTAAATTGCTCTCCTTTGTTACCAATCCCTCTTTTTCAATGTAAACCAGATATGCTCAATGTGGTTAACGTCTAGTGAGCACAGTGGCCAGGTCTTGAGGTTTCTCCATCGAAGCCCATAGATTTAAGGAATGCTACCCTAGCAGAATGGAATAGTGCATTGTTATGCATAAAAATAATCTAAAAGCGACGTTGCAATGGTAGGTCATCTATCCATGGGGAAAATGATTATCAAAAAAAAAAAAAAAAAAAAGCCGCATACGCATTGCTAGTAAGTTTTACACCCTCTGACATTCGGGATGGTTCAACCAACTTACCCTCAATTATCCTCGCCCGAAACATTATGCTTCCACCTCCTTGTTGTCAATGAACTCTGTAAGGGGTCAGAGTTCCGTTCGAGTTCCAAACTTTGGCCCATATATCCGGGCCGTCAAGAGTATCACGGGCCTGATCAGTAAATAGGACACGTTGGATCCATTTTCATGTAATTCTCTGCCCAAATCATTCGTTTTTTCCTATGTTGATTGCTCAATTGAGACTTCGAAAGAGGTTGGATGTTCTTTGTTCGCTCATTCAACACATTGTATCGGGCCTGCCTATATTTTGGAGTGAGTCCAGCCCTCCTAAAAATGGAAGCACTAGTGCTGTTTGGGTTTCGGATTATTCCCTATGAATTTTCCGAATATCAGGATTTGAAAGATTTCTCCTTGTGTTTTTATTCTTTCTGGATTTGATGTAGGGATTGTTCACGAATAAAGTCAGGATTCTTGATCCCTTTCCAGCTCAATGGTTAATCATTTTATGTACAATCCTTCTGTCAGTCTAGCAACAATGCTTTGCTTTTTAATAACCTTCAATTGCCTGTTTTGGCATTGTCAGAGATCTGTAATAAAGCCATCGGCAGAATAATTCCTTGATAATAAATAAAATAGCATAACTTCGAAAATATTGCATGAATTTTAATACAATTTTGCAAATAACTAACTTTAAAGCAGTCTTTCGATGATTCAATTTTAATTCTTTGGTGACGTGTATGTAATAAAATATTGCTATTTTACTAATCTGCAATAAAGATATTGACACAGTTTGGATCGTCGTTGGTTCACGAATATTGAAAAAACGAAGATTAGTTTCAAGATTTTGGATGGCATATTAACATAAATTTTTGGCTGTTGGAGAATTACAAAACACACAACTGACATATAGAATTGAAAAAGAATAACATGTAATCAATCTTACTGATAAAGAATATATAACAAGAAATATTTGAAAAGGAGAGACTGAATGCATTGTTATTAAAACCTTGGAAGTCGACAGATTTCAGTGAAGAAAAGAAAATATACCCGCACTCTATTTTACTTACATTGCTATCCACCGCATCCATCACGAAACCTGAGCATGTTTATCTACAACATACTAAATATATCATAATTAAATTTTATTTTCAACATTTATGTTTTTCTCAAGTGTAAGTTTTAAGAATGTCTTAATTCGCCTACGCACCAATAGGTGAATTGATTTCTTTTTAATTTTATTAGTCTTTTTATAAGATGGATAATATTACTAACAGTTAATTTTTATCTAATGTATAAATAAATGAAATAATTTTCGTCCTGTGTTCACAGAAAACTTATGAAATTTTTATTATCAAAAATTTCTGAATAAATGTTCTCGTAGTAATGAATAATATGCTTATCTATCGCTCACGGCGCTTGGAGATTATTTCACATATTTATTTCGTATAAAAAATAACATAAAAAATCTATAATTAAGTCATATTTTACAGGGAAACGTAAATACTAAAACAAACGTTTAAATGTTGATTTTACTTCCTTAAACAGAATACCAAACGGTTTTATGTGTAAAATATTGCAAGTATTCCACTGACGTTAATGGTGGATGCTTTAAAAGACATTGAAAACATGTTGACCTATGTGAGTTTAGGAAAATAACAAATGGTTTCTGCAGTAGTAATAGATTTCACGATAGCATCTTCTTATCTAGTATGGAGACGATTAGAAGCTGATTATAGTAGCGGCAAAAAAGAACAATAAAGAAAAAACGGAGAGAACGACACATGTTAAGTCGATAAGATGTGTGTATTAAGCTTATCTATTTGAGATGGATTAGATTGTTATCACTCATTTAATCGCTTTAATTTAATTTAAAGGAGAACGTATATGCGTATAATGTTTACAAAAATAACTATGTAAATGAAATTGTTTAATTGAATTAGAAACTTAAACTTCTAGAATCTCTTCAGGTAAATTACTAATCTTTTAGTAAACCTCACATTCATATATATATATATATATATATATATATATATATATGTGTGTGTGTGTGCGTGTGTTCGTGTGTGCGGAGTGTATGATAGTTGCATAGATTGGTTTCCTATAGGTAAATCCAATGAACCCCGTGTGATTATTAAAGTGCTTAATGGAGGACAGAGCTGGCATACAGTCTGTTTATTATACACACTTTATTAGTTACATATGTGCATATATGTTTCAGTTGAATTCAAAGAGACCATCTCATCAGATAAAAAACAAAGGAGCGATATAGAAAAGAGAATCAAGATTACATTCGTTTTTTTTTTAATTATATGTTCGGGTGCATTTTCCGATTTGAAAGGAAGTGTGCTGTATACTGTGTGAATGTGGGCAGTAGAAACTCTGTAGAGTAGAAATTTTTGGCCGGAAGTAGTCAATGGAATTGTTTCAGAATCTCTGGATGCTAACTTTACCTTAAGAAGCTTATCACAAGAACTCATTGAACTTTTAATATACGTATATTTTTTAAGTTTACAGAATATGTATTTGAAGAGTTTCTGCAAAAACTATAAAAGTGGTTTCTTTTTTTTACATTATTATCTATGTGCTGTATTATTACGGACTCTCCCCTGTAATTTAATAACGAGAAAGAAAAAAAAAACTAACTTACGAAATTTGTGTATTGTTGGTTCATATTGTTTGTACATATCTGAAATCGATTTATCAAAAAGAAATATTTGAATTGTTGATATGCTGTCAAGCAGACAAATAGAATCCAATGCAGAAATAATTGAAGACGGTAAAAAACATCCATTATATTGTTTCCTTTTTTATGTGTTCAAATCGAAAAAGCAAACCAACCCAAATTGAATTTACAAAGAATAAAAGAAAACGAAATTGTTTACGACGCATTTTTGTTTTTGCTTTGAAATAGACAAAAATAACTAAATATAATTACAATAGAAAAACCATAAAAAGTAAGTATACGTCGCCAACATTATTTGAAGTAACTAAGAAAAGAAATGAATACAATTTATGTTTCGCAGTTGTTTGTATTGGTTTGAAGCAGACATGAAAAGAAGCAACATTGTTTGGAAATAACCATCACATCTTAGCCAATGATCAGACGGGGACAATTCGGTAAAAATCTTACTAGATCAAATTCATAAACCACTCAACCATGAGCGATATATAAACATTTTTTAAATTATGAGGGGCGTTCCAAAAATAATGTATCAAATGTTTCATTCCGCCTCAATTTATCAGAAATTATTAGAAAAGTGAATTGTTATAATGACTGAACTTATGCATTCATAATCTGAAAGTTTAATATGTCTGTTTCAGATATTGAGGGCAGGAGATTAAGGGCAACAATCCCATGCATGTGCGTCAGAAGCAGATGTACATCGTAAAATACCTACATGCAGGAATAAATTTAATTGGTCAATATTCACGGCTCTTGTTAACTATTTACGAAGCTAGCACAGTTAGTTGATGAGTTCGTCGGTTTCAGATGTTATTCACATCTTTGTAGTTGTTAAACGATAAAGTTTTTGAACTTAAAAAGTATAAGACCTTACTTTATGAACGATGCTCGTACATAATGATATATATATATATATATATATATATATATATATATATATATATATATATATTCACGTAAGAAATACCACACGCATAATTATTTAGAAAGAATTTGATTTGAATTGTTCAAACTATAGTTACTAGTTTGGAATGAAGTCACGTTATCGTAAGTATATTCCTGGCAGGTTACGTAAACCACCGCAAAGTGCAGCAAAGGATCGTATAGCTGTATCAATGACATCACCGCAGTTGTAAAGTGACGAATGTTATGTTTTTTATTAAATATTGTAACGGTATCTATGTTTATTAAATAGTTAAGTGAAAGTATGGTTAAAAAGTCTTCCTATCCACGTTAGAATCGCTTTCTAGATAATTGTATAGTGAAGCACGGTTCGTAAACTGCATAACTATCTTTATTTTCATTGCGCAGTTTATTGATGGGTTCGTCGGTTTTAGACAGGAACACACGATTTCGCTTGTTTTAATTTATTAGAAGAAAACTGTTTTCCATTATAATTCTATGCTTTTGTTTCCTTATATGTTAAATTTTCGCTAGTGTTTCAAACATTGGCCATCGTTTTCGGTAACAAAAATCACAAAGTTTTTGTTTGGTAGCTTAAAAATTGGCAAACGTTTAATGTAACCTGCCCGGAATATACCGACGATAACGGGGGTCATATTTGGCATAACGAGTAAAGCTTGTATTAGAACGTTGTGTATTTTGAACGAAACTGATGTTAGTAACTTTTTGCTTGTTTTATTTTTTCTTATGAAAATAATGTAAACATATGAGGCAAATCTACTTTTTGATATGCAACGACATTACTGTGATGATACGGTCTAATAAGGTTAATAGACATATGATAAATGGTAAGATAATTTCACTAAATTTAATGCTTTACGCAATTGGTGTTACAGGTCCAGCTATATACAATGCGTCACCTCTAGCATCAACTATGACGGATCTGAATAGTATGGACACGGGGAAGCGTAGTAAACCGTAGATAACATGCAACCAGGCTTATGCAATCACTTCCAATCTGATTACAAAGAAGGCAAGCGTGATGCATTGTAAGTTGTTGTCTACCCGGAGTCTGAAACATTCGCAAAAAGACAATAATACGGTTATAATTAAACTATGATTTATTAAACGTGTAATTGAACTTATTTGTAAAATTAGATATAATAAGATGTGTGTTATCATAAACTAATAAAGAACACGTAAATATTTCTTATTCCAGCTAGTTACATACGAATGTCGATTGTAAAGTAAAGGGATTACATAAAGATATCGGGATTAACAATGAAAATTTATTTCGAATCATTGAAACATTCTATTAAAAGTATTGCGTCATTGTTTTCTTTTTCTTTTGTGCCCCAAACAAGGCGCTTTGCCACTGTGGCATAAACGTCTACTGTGGTCATTTATATGCATCATATGTGTGGAATTGTGCAGCTATATGTTTGTTCACGCATAGTATTGCATGTCCAGACAGTCAGTGAAACGGAAAGCTAAAGTGAAACGGTAATGATAAAACCTTTCACTCGTAGGTAAGAATCTATTAGCGTCGAAATATGTCCGGTGTCTGGGAACCTCTACAATGAAAGAGAGGTTTTGACGAAAATCGTCTGAATCAGGTGTGTTTACAATGAGGCGCAGGTTCTGAAAGTTTGGGTTTACACATTCTATAATAGTATTTGTGAAACATAACCTAATAGAAAGGACGCAGGACTGCGAGCATGAAACAGTGACTGAAATTCAGTAGACAATGTGCAACCTATAAGAACATAGGCTTCTTTTGAAATCAGTCTAAAATGAAGAAAATATGAGTTCGTACAGCCTCGATCTGGCGACCATACTCCACACAGAATAGGGGCATTATTATAGACACATAGGACACATAGCAGGTCAGAGAAACTTTGGAGCCATGTAGAGGAAAGTCACATTCTTTCTAGTACATTGGCACCATTTCCTATATATTTTTACAATTTATATTATATGTGAATGATAAGAGTTCGAACTTCAGTAAATGTAATATTAACAATAATGATCGATGGTGTGAAAATTACTTTGAAAAGGAGATTTTTCCTAATAACGTTAAATGTTACGATCTAAAACTGGAATAATAAATTAAGATTAATTTTGACAGAGGATTTGTACATCCCCTGATAATACGTGTAAAGAAAAGAAAAGTTAAGGAGCAGATGACTTGTAAATCTATTAGCACAAAACTATTTGTTTTATTGTAATATTTTTGTAAGTATAAGTTCCATGATAATGTATTTCTACTATATTTGTAAATAGGTGCACTCTTGACATTCTCGTTTCTGTTTACAGTCTTTCGAATCGACTTCGAGATCTAGTGAGCAAGGATTTCTTCAGTTTCTTAGATCTGCATTTTCACGTATGTTTCCTCGCTCTACTTTTGCTAACGAGCATGAATAAGTATTTTCTCGTTATAACTAAATAGAGCAAACACTTTCCAGATAAAAATAAAGATATTCAACATCAGAACTTACACAAAGTTACATCCGAATATCGCTTTATATAGCAGAGAAAATCGTATATACTTTGGCGCTGTGAAAAATAAATAACAGATTTACTTAATTATATATATTAGATATGTGTGTAAAATGTATAATCTGTTTGTATATAAATATGAATTAATTATATATTATTATTTAAAGTCTTAACAATACAAATCATTTAGAATATTAAATAAAATAAAACTTAAATGCATATGGTTTATCACATTTTTAAATAGTTCGATAATAATCCTTCTACCAAACGTTACATGAGCAATCTTTTCTCATTTCTATTTTTCTGCTTGTAGTATGCGTCATAAAAGTTTGGTATTTATTCTATGTTAAAGAACGTTTAATTGCAAATTTTTTCCTAGCTTTTTGAAAGAATATATATATATATATATATATATATATATATATATATATATATATATATATATATATATATATATATACATACTCACAAAAATACGTAAAATAAAAGTTTAATCAGAAAAATGGATTTATTTTACGTGTCATTGCAATGGTAATGCTTGGCACGCCTTCTTCCGGATGTTAGTGATGTATGGCGTTTTAATGTCTGGAACTGTAGAAGGCGCTCATCGAAACGAACCAACAATAATAACAATCTTTTGATATACAGGGTACTGAGATTCGGAAAAATCTTTGTGATCGGTTTTCAGCCAGAAATTGGACTGTTACGGGGTAAAAGTTCAACGATTTGATGTTTGAGAACTCTACCAAACTCTGCCGAAATCTTTGGGTCTAACACTTGACATTTTAGATATGCGTTCATTGGACATGGATCTAACTTAATAACTTGATTTGAGCCACAAAAATAAATTTTAAGGGGTCATAATAGTGGTCAAAGTAAATATAAATTGATCTCGGCTGTCTCTACCAAATTACTCCGACAATTTCTGGTCTAAATATTTGAAATTTTAGATGAAGGGTATTCAGAGATAGGGCAAGCTTTTTAATCGGTTTTGGTCGAAAATCTTTAGTTACCAATATATAAATGTATGTATTATGTATGTTTTCATGTCTGCCTAAAACTTTTGACAGAGGCGACGGATTTTACCAAGATCAGTATCGTTTTAAAGTGCGACCATTCAGACGACAAATATAGAAATACTTGTTAAAAACATTAACATTTTCACCTTCAACGGGGAACATTTCTACTGGGGGGTCGCTTATTTCGCCTATATTTTGGAAAGTTATCCTCTCCTTTCGATTGTCTAGTCTGATTTTTTAAAAAAATGTCACTTTCGGTTTGGCGGTGGTCGTAAGAGCATAGACATCAGGATTTTCCACGTTCTTATCCTCGAGGTTTTAACCTGCCTTCCTACCATCACTTTTTTTTCCTCAACAGATACATCCAAACGTCGGGCTGAAATGCTAGTCTATCTATCTATATATCTATAAAAGTGAACGTGTCTGTGTGTCTTTCGATCTGTCTGTCGGTCTGTGTGTCTGTGTACACTTCCCTACGCAATAACTTTAAGTCCACAGACTGGAAATTTGATATACAGGGTACTGAGATTTGGGAAAATCTATGTGATCGATTTTCGGATAGAAATTTGGCTGTTAAAGTGTTAAAGTTCAACGATCTGACCTTTGAGAACTCAACAAAACTCCGGTGACAATTTTGGGTATAAAAACTTTAAACTTTATATATATGTTCCTTGAACTTGGATCCAACTAAATAACTCGATTTGAGCCCAAAAAAATAAATGGTAAGGGCCATAATAGGGGTCAAAATTTAAAAAAAATTGACCGTTTTGTATTTATTATTTATTATTATTATTATTATTTTTGCCCAGCATACACCTCCAAACATCCGGGAAACGCCAGGCTGAAATGCTAGTATATCTATAAAAGTGGACGTGTCTGTGTATCTATGTGTCTGTCTGTCTGTCTGCCTGTCTGTGTACATTTTCCTTCGCAATAACTGTTAATTTTCAGTCTACACACTCGAAATTTGATATACAGGGTACTGAGATTTGGGAAAATTGATGTGATCAGTTTTCAGCCAGAAAATGGGCTGTAAAGGGGTCAAACTTCAACGATTTGACCTCTGAGAATTCTACCAAACTCCTGCGACAATTTGTGGCTAAAATTTTCACTGAACATTTTAGTTTATTACTTATATTCAAAAACAAATAATATATTTTCTAAAACCTACTTACTGGGACGGATACAATGGGTTTATTAAGATTATATATATATCTATATATATATATATATATATATATATATATATATATATATATATTGTATTGGTAGTAATTATTAAGTGTGCCTACCAAAAGAGTGCTCAATGTTTAGACAGAGCCAAAATAAGTTAATTTAGTATCCAACCAAATGGCTACATATAGGCATACATGTTTCGGCGAAAACCCGGCAAGGGAATCGCTTCGTCAGGCCAAAGACATCTCTTGCTGTTTCAACTCAAAAATTTCCAATTTATAACTAGTACTACATCGTATTTACGTGTAAAGGGGGAGACAGGATCTAAAAAGAAAGTATATACATTAAAATGTGATCGTCCATTATGTCAATTTTAATTTATTAATTATTTTATTTTTTTATTTATAGTGCGTAATGAGTTTAAAGTAGAGTTTCAATGTTATTAGTAAATTCCTCGTTCAGTAGGTAAGTTGTGTAGAATAGGAACCCTAGATTAAAAAAAAAAAAAAAAAATTACGTATAAAATAAATGGTTAACGTGTAAATAAATTAGTATCCGTATAATATTACTTTTGTAAATTCTAACGTTACAAAGATTACGTGTAAAATAAGCGATTAAAATATAAAAATAAAATAAATTAAATAAATTAGGCTCGATGAGGTGACCATTAGTATACTTTTCATAATCGTTTAACGTAGGTTTTAATGGTCACCTCATCGAGCCTAATTTATTTAATTTATTTTATTTTTATATTTTAATCGCTTATTTTACACGTAATCTTTGTAACGTTAGAATTTACAAAAGTAATATTATACGGATACTAATTTATTTACACGTTAACCATTTATTTTATACGTAATTTTTTTTTTTTTTTAATCTAGGGTTCCTATTCTACACAACTTACCTACTGAACGAGGAATTTACTAATAACATTGAAACTCTACTTGAAACTCATTACGCACTATAAATAAAAAAAAGAAAATAATTAATAAATTAAAATTGACATAATGGACGATCACATTTTAATGTATATACTTTCTTTTTAGATCCTGTCTCCCCCTTTACACGTAAATACGATGTAGTGCTAGTTATAAATTGGAAATTTTTGAGTTGAAACAGCAAGAGATGTCTTTGGCCTGACGAAGCGATTCCCTTGCCGGGTTTTCGCCGAAACATGTATGCCTATATGTAGCCATTTGGTTGGATACTAAATTAACTTATATATATATATATATATATATATATATATATATATATATATATATATATATATATATATGTATATATATATATATAAGTGAACGTGTCTGTGAATCTGTGTGTCTATGTGTGTGCCTGTGTACATGTCCCTACGCAATAAATTTGTCAATTTTAAGTCTACAGACTTGAAATTTGATATACAGGGTACTGAGATTTGGCAAAATCCTTTTTATCCGTTTTCGGCCAGAAATTTGGCTGTTAAGGGGTCAAAGTTCAACGATTTTACCTTTGAGAACTCAACCAACTTTCGATAGGGGCAACGGATTTTAACAAGATCAGTAACATTTTGAAGGTCGGCCTTTCAGACGACAAATATCTAAAAATTGGCTAAAATCATTTATACCTTCACCTTCAACTGAGCACTTTTCTACAGAGGAGTCGATTTTCGCAGATATTTTCGAAAGAAATCCTCTCCTTCTATTGTCTAGCCTTAATTTAACCCTACGTCACTTCCGGTTTGGCGGTGGTCAGGTTTTTTCCCCGTTCTTTTCCTTCTTTGCAGTACGGGTTCGATCCTACCTTTCTACTAACACTTTTTTTTTTGCTCAATATACACCTCCAAACTCCCGGGCAACGCGGGGCTGAAATGCTAGTATATCTATAAAAGTGAATGTATCTGTGTATCTGTGTGTCTGTCTGTGTGTGTACATTTCCCTACGCAGTAACTCTCTACAGACTCGAAATTTGATATACAGATTTGGGAAAATTTATGAGATCGGTTTTCAACCAGAAATTTGGCTGTTAAGGGATAAAGGTTCAACGATTTGACGTTTGAGAACCCTGCCAAACACCTCCGTCAATTTTGGGTCTGAACACTTGAAATTTTATATATAGGGTCCTTGAACATGGATCTAACTTAATAACTCGATTTGAATCCAAAACAATAAATGTTAAGGCATCATAATATGGGTCAAATTTAAAACAATTGACGTTTTTCTTTTGCTCAATATACACATCCAAACACCTGGGCAACGCCAGGCTGAAATGCTAGTATATATATATATATATATATATATATATATATATATATATATATATGCTTATGTTTGTTTATATATAAATTCATTGTCATTTCTTTTCAAATAAGGTCACCTCTACATGAAAAGACACTACAAGGATTTTACAAATCTTATTGCAAATATTACACAAGGGAGCACTCACTTCTGTTCGTACATAGTAATATACTTCGCTTGTTTCACCCTTGCGTAATTAGTTAGTATCATCTTATTTTACTGAGTAATTTAGTGCCCGATAAAACTGCTCTATTATACGAAATATTTGGGTGGAAATGTATTCTGAGACGTTGAACATTCAAAGCACGCTTCAAAATAAAGTATTTTAGTAGCTTTATATAATGCATAAAACAGGCGTCAGAAACTCGCTTCCAATAAATATTTTTTTAGTACAATCGTTCGAAAATATGAGGAATATTATTTTTTTACCCTCACATGTATTTCGTAGTCCATTGTCCATGGGTTGGGGAAAGCCAGACTTTGATCTCGCACAGGAGGAATGTTATTTCAGCTTCTGGTGTTGTACAATAACATGATTGAAATTTAGTCGCTATTAAGTGATTGAACATAAACCAAAATGGCAGGCATAAAAGTGGTTTAACGCAGGCGCATATACTTTCCTAAAACCATGGGGTTGTTTGGGATGATTCGTTTCACATATGTGTCATTCATTATCTGATCCATTATCATAGACGAGAGTACACTCAGCACGCATCTCTTTATCTTAGAATATAAATTGAGCAAGTGCAGGAATAGCCATCCTATAACTAGCCAGCTGCTTCAGAAAGATATTTTATTTATTTTTTTTTATATCACTCCTTGTGATAAATGGGTGTAAGAATATTTTGCATTGCTTTAACCTTTTTTTTCCTGTTTTTACTTGGCAATTACCACTTATCAAGGCCCGAACCGAAGTCCACTCGAGGATAAGGGTTAATGAATGCAAGGTGGTAGTGTAGTAATCGTTATTAGTGTAAGTTAGGTAGAATTTGATTACGTATGGGACAGCTTAATAAGAATTTGTTTACGTTGGATTTGAAGGTTATCATGTTGTATTAAAAGAAAGCATATCAGTGAAACTGTGTTACACAGGCGGGCAGTTCTGAGAAAACACCTTTCTTTATGGAATCTGAGTCTAGGTTTACGCACAGTAAGAGAGTGCGGTAAATCGCATATAGTTGATGTAGATGGTCGAGTGTTTTGTGAAAGTTGGGTAAGGGGAGACAATAGATGTGAGATCAGTCGAGCACGTTTCATGAAAATAGCGATTCTTTGTAATTGTTTGTTTTCGGTCGGCTAGTAGTAGTCGCCAACTTAATGTTAATGGTGAACATAATAGTTGAATAGGTATTTGTTTAGGCAAAATTTCTAACCCTTTCCCAGTATTCGGAGTGAAATTGCCTCTTTAAAAAAGTGTCTGAACATTGTACTTTCGACCTACAACGCAGTAACGTTAAATGAAATGAGAGCGGCCGCCTGTAAAGTAGTAGATAAATGTTTCTAGCTTGTTAACGTATACACGATGTCACCTCATTAGACACATGAGCCCTGTAGCAGTATATTACATTCAGATGGGTGTGCGTTACTCTTGTACGACGCACAGAACATGTACCACTTCTAAAAAATATGCACACGTTCATAGCAATGATAAGTAGAAGTCTCCGTAAGGCGAATATCAATATTATATATATATATATATATATATATATATATATATGTGTGTGTGTGTGTGTATGTGTGTGTGTGTGTGTGTTGTTTTGAAAAATAGAAAAACCGAATGAATTTATGAAATGATCAATGTTTCCTCCCTATTTCAGTATCCGTCCTAGAAAAAAGCTACGAAAACACGCTATAATATAAACAGACACAAAAATAAAACTAATACCTCCCTATTAAACAGACATATTTTCATTCCCACCCACATTAAAAATACAAAAATCTACGACACTCTTAATAAACTTTGTTTTAACGTGATACAAACAACTTCCACAACAATAAAACAGACATTAAAAGCTACCAAGCACTTTCCCAAAACCCTCACATCCGACGCCGGTATATATTCCATCCCATGTAACGATTTCCAACAAGCATACATAGGTGACACAACGCGTAAATTAAAACTAAGTCTTTACAAACACAGAAGAGATATAAGGAATAGTAACGCCCTAAATGCACTCTTTTACCATTGTGCAGAACACGATCATTCATTTAATTTAGATCATACGAAAATTATAAAATACGTGATAGATAGAGCCGAAAGAAGAGTTTTAGATCCAGCATTAATATTAAACACTAATACTATTACGCAAAGAAAGGGCTTCTACCATTTAGCCCTTAGTATAGGGTAAATAATAATCAAAGAACAAAATCAAAAACAGATCTTCATTAACCGTTTTTCCTTAATCCTTCAATAATTTTAAAAACATAAATAAGATTAGAGAAAAAAAAGTGTGCATATTTATTTAAGGTATTTTTAAAAGTGTATATATATATAGGCATTGAACAACCCAAACTTCCCAAACACACATATAGTTTCCTTCCCAATAGGGTAGGATTGTAACACTGTTTCCTTTTCATTTGCGTATGGTCTATAATCGTTTTCTTTTTCCGCATTTTTCGTTTTAATATCCTGAAGATGTCCTCTGCAATATGGACGAAAAGTTGATCATTTCATAAATTCATTCGGTTTTTCTTTTTTCCAAATAACATAACGTCAACCATCGCTGGTGTTTTTATTTTTATGCATATATATATATATATATATATATATATATATATATATATATATATATATACTAGCAAAAGTGCCCGTTGTTGACTGGATTCAAAAACAGCCTACAGAAAGTAGACAATGATTTATGAAAGTATGATAAATTATGAAAAAAAAAAGTTGTAAAGGGATAGCTTCGAATTTGGAGGTATCAAAACCAAAGCAAAATATGATGAAAGTAAAGATAAAATAGATAAACCCCATAATTTGTTATACCATACCTGTTCACACTGAAACATTTATCACAATATTCTGTGGATCTATATTAAAAAAACCTTGTTAAACTTTGTGACATATTTCCATTCTATGGAGGTCAGGCGCGAACGAACACCCCATAATTTTATTATACCATATTTATTCAAACTGAAACATAATTATCAAAGTATATTACGCGTACAAATAAGAACAGACTTTATTAAAGTTTGTCCCTATTTCCATTCCATGGAGGCCAGTCGCGAACGCAGACCTCACAATTATATTATACCATCCCTATTTAAGTTAAAACATACTTATCAAAGTATTCTTATGTACATCTATATCAAAAACACTTGTAAACGTTTTTTTTTTAATTTTTAATTTTTTTTTTATTTCCATACTTTGTGGACCAGACGGGAACGCAGATCCCACAATTTTAATGAACCACCGTTCTGCCATATCAAACATACTCATTCCTGTGTCTCGATACATCTTCTATCATTATATGTAATCAGTTTTTTTTTAAATAGTCAACCAGCCTAAACGTTACTAGACACACACACATACATTCAGCTTTATATTATATTATATATATATATATATATATATATATATATATATATATATATATATAGAGAGAGAGAGAGAGAGAGAGAGAGAGAGAGAGAATAAATTCAATATGGCGTAATGGAAAATATAAAGGTAATTGCAGCTTCTCTTCCAATTTTCGGACTTTAATCATGTCAAATCGCATTTTAATTCATTTTGACGGATTGATTGTTGCTATTGCTTCTGATGAGTGAAGCGCATAATAGATTCACTGATTGATATAGTAATTAAGTGATTGATTTTGCGCTACGAAACAGATACTGTCAAGAGTTGTATAAATCATCTGAATAAAAAGGAATAAATTATAAGATGGGCAACATGATGAATTTGAGAATATAACTTTTTGTCATGTATTCTATATATTGCTCTGTAATCACATTAAGCTTCTTATAGAAGGATTTGTGTATAATAATATATATTTCTACAGAAATGTATATATATGTGTGTGTGTGTGTGTGTGTGTTTGTATGTGTATAAGTATTCAATAGAAAATTGGATCTGTAAAAATAAATACGAAATATGCATCAATTAAAGTAGATTTAAGCGTTTTTTTACGTCCTCGACTCCCCACTAGATAAAAATAAAATGCAGAGAAATTCCAGCCATAAAATGTTTGAAGCTATATATAATACGATTTGAGTATCGGTATTTAATTGAAGGCGAAAGACATAATAGATATTAAAATATTGAAATATGTTTACTGGCTGAGATAATTGACATTCCTTTTAACATTAGTGTTGGTAATGATCATTTTTTGTTTCAACTCAATACTTTCATGTTTTCATGCTTACGTGTCATACATTTTCTGACATTATGATAATTGTTATGTTTGCGATTGTTGGAGAAAATCTTTAATAGAATTTCCTAACAATGGAAAATTACCAAATCGCAAGGGATATAAAATAACCGATCAACATTTAATTGTGCTTTCTTAGACTAATTTATTCCGACAGAAAAATACTCTCTATGATTATTTAGAAAACAAGTTTTTATTTCTAGTTATTTAAATAAATCCAATATCTATGTTAATGCCGTGTTGTTTTAAGATTCTAAGAAAAAAGAAACTGTTGTGCAAATTTTATAATACCATTAGAGATTTGGCCATTCTTCTAAAAGAATGGACATGTTTGAGTGAGTTTTTCAAGTTCTGTTGAACTCCTCTTGGTTCTTCTTCGATATTTGGTATTATATTTACTTTACCATGGAAAATGTCTTATATTTTCTTCGTGTTTATATCTTATTTTTTTTATTCTAGAGTTGTTTGATGTTATTATCGTTTGTGCTATGTTAGGCATAGTGGAGTAAGTGATTTTTATTGAATTTTTATTTAATATAGTGCTTTATCTATGGGGTAGTTCAAAAGATTGTTCAATTATTTTTAAAAATTCCTTTGGTATATTAGTTTTTACGTTGGAGCTGTATGGTGGGTTGAACCATATGGATTTTTCACCTTAATTTATTGCTATTCTTTTTATTTTGTTTGCTATTTGAGTTAGTCTTAGATTTTGTGTGCTCTGGATTAGGAGTATGCTTTTCGAGGAGTTACGGATGGGTTTATTGCTTTTCTTTTGGGTCACGTTATGCGTACTTAATAATTTATTTTTGTTGTTTTCCAGTTTGTTACCTATGTATTTTATCTTATCGGTATATCCTGAATTACGTAAGGCATTATTCTAAAAGGTTGCTGTTTGGCTCCTTGTTTTCCTATCGGCTGATAGGCTTGATATTCTTTTTGAGAAGGATGGTACTATTGCATTGATAATAGATCTGGGATAATTCGGTTGTTTATGCACATAGAAAGGTTCAAATTAGGCTTATGGTAAGTTGAGTAGGTTTCTGAACTTATATTTAAGGATATGTCCAGGAAATTGGATTTCTTCTTATTAGGATCTACTTCAATAGAAAGGCCATAATTTTTAAAGAACTTCTAAAGAAATTTCTTTACGGTATTATTGTATTGTCTGGGCCTGTCTTTCGTGATGAAGAGGGCATCATCTCTATATAGGCCTCCCTGCAGGTTTTTGAATTCTAAGCTGAGCGCTCTTGCAAAGTAGAGACCAACCAAATCAGTAACTTGTGCGGAGTCGGTCCACCTATTAAAATGTCAAAATTAGATGGGATATCTTTGCTGGTCCAGTACTTTCCGTAAAATTCATAACCACTCAAAAAACTATTGTTCTCAAAAGCAAAATAGCGTCCATTCGCAGCTGAACATTTTGCTAACTGCATTTCATTTCCTCTGACGATATGAGCCATTTTTTAAAATCCATGGATTAAGGAAATTAAAATAACCCCTTTTATATATTCCTTTTGTCAAACAATAAATTCTTAAATCGAATATATGTCTCAATCTGTTGTTTTTTTTTTGTTTTTCAGAATTTAAAATTTAACCACGAAAGTTATATATATATATATATATATATATATATATATATATATATAGAGAGAGAGAGAGAGAGAGAGAGAGAGAAATTCGTTTCTTATCGTTGAGCACTTTCCGTTGAATTAAAAGTCGGTCAATTTAGCTCTTATGCGTAGAGCATCGTATAACGATTTGATCACTGTCTGTCTGACGTAATGAACATTTAAATTAAAATGTTTAAAATTCAACGCAATTTCATACGGTTAATAGTAGCCGAATGGATACGGCCTCCGCTAATCGAGCCAGAGATGTCTCGTGTCGCGGGGTTCGAATCGTTCGACTGGTAGTAATCGTGACACCCTGCACTGAAGAATCCCGAAAGGATAAAACACTAGTGTCTGTAGGTATTTAATTATTATAGTTAAAAAAATAATTATATATATATATATATATATATATATATATATATATATATATATATATATATAGATGATAACAAAGGAGTTGAAAAAATCTAAAAACTCAACGATGTTTTGCCTGTTTAGTGCGGGCATTTTCAAGAGTAAAAATGTAAAATACTCACTAACGAGAAGATTAATTAAGAGTACAAATAGGGGGGGGCGGTGAGGACAGTAAAGTATACATATGCATGTGAATATACAATATATATTTCACAGATAACAAAAAGTGAATAATGAATCATCAAACCTAATCACCAGTAGTAACTCGTATTTCATTAGACGACCTGAACTCATCTAAAATCTTGCAGACCGACCATTATCAAGCACTATACTGGAAGTCCTCATTTTCGGACTAAAATTGGCAACGGTATTTAACCTTAAAATAATGACAAATACGATCTCCCGAAACTACAGACACGACGACACAGATTTCCTGAAAGGCTTTGTTCAACAACTACCACTCAAACATGGACACTATCTTATCTGCATAACACATTAATGTACTAATACATTTTAAAAACGACCATGACATCATATTGCCTACAGACAAAGACGTCGGTGTCGTAATAAAGAGAGTTTCTGAATATAAAGATAAAATATTTAAACTCTTACATTTACGAAAGAACTAACTCTGAGGTGATGCAAAAAGAAGTAGACGGGTGCGTAGTAAAATTTGCCGCCCCCGACATATAATTACCTGTTTTGCCTTCACCCCTTTGCTGGCATATAATGCACCCCCCCCCGCTGGCATATAATTACCTGTTTTGCCCTCACCCCTTTGCTGGCATATAATGCACCCCCCCGCTGGCATATGATTACCTGTTTTGCCGCCGCCCCTCACTACTGGCATATGACAACCTGTTAAAACCTTAAAAATTCCAAAAAGCCCTCAAAATATTTATTTCCATTGAACTAATGTTTACACAATTTCATTCAGATTAATATTTATACAATTTCCTTTTTTTTTAATTTTAATTCAATGCAACAATTTCTTTTCAATAATTTGAATAGTAAGTATGTGAACATTAACGTCAAGGGTGTGAGTTCCATATAGAAACGTTGATTTAATTTGAATGCAAAAAATATCCATCAAATGCGCTTGAAACGAAATCAAAATGTAATATAAGGAAATAAACAAATATTTTACTTGTTGGAAATTTATCACAAATATATTTTGGAGCTATACTACATCCTCACGGTTTTGCTTTCTTTTTTCTTCTTCTTTCTTGTCATCTTGTAAAGTTGGAGAAATAGAAGTCTGTTTGTAAAGAGCCGCGCGTTGTATCTGAGTGTTTCTATTTTGAAATGTTGAAACAGTGCGTAGGTAACGCGATAATAACCATCTGTTAGCCTTGTCTGGCTCATTTTTGATCGAAGGTGCTTTTTTATGAGCTTCAGATTACTTCATTTGAATTCATGATCAAGGTGCTGCACAGCGACAGATCCCTACCGAACAAGCGTAGCGCGAATTTTACGATTAATCTCTACTGGCCATAAACCAACATCTGTAAAATCGGTGGCAGTGTATATTTTCGCGCCAACTAGTGATTGCCTTTCCAATTCTTCAACTTCAGGCGCAACATCAGCATTGACAACTTTTGATGCATCAACACTGTCAATGTCAATTTCCGAAGTAACAGTATCAACTTAATCTTCGATTTTCGACTTTCGATTGGACCACTTCAGCCATAGAAATCTTTCCATGAATGTCAACAGCGTGACTTTATTCTTTTTGCTTACTCTTCTTTTGTTTTTTTCACTTTTTACGGAATGCCGCACAATTCTTCTTCATTCTCTTCATTACGGTACATTCACGCAAATATTCGGAAAAAAATTCTATTTTTAAAAATAGCACGGCATTGCTCGGCATAAGCACTTTCTTGTGTTGTTCCGTACTAGTACCACAAAAGGTGTGATATCTCCCCCATAAAATATTTTTTCTGAGATACATAACCCTAACTACATCTATACAAAAAACTTACGGGGGAAAAGTCTTTCATTGTATTTTCTATTTTAAATGTTATATATGTTTCTGACCCTTTTTCCCTTCTGTGGAGTATATTATTTTCTATTTTGGAGCGGTTCGATTTCCAAACATGTGCGCGAAAACAAATCTGAAAACGGAGCTCCTCGCTTCTGCCTCACGAAGTGGGGGGGAATGTTTCGCCTTTTTGAATTCTTTCAACTCTACAAAATTAATATTTAAAGTGAAATAAAAAGCGTTTAAAACTACTTTAAAACGCCGATAAATGATTCAGGTAGGTTGCAAAGTAACTTTTATAGCCAATGGGAACATTTATTTGTTGAATATTGCACTCTTTACCAACTTTTCGAATCTTTCTGTATTGTAAAGCAAATCCCAAAACATAATTAAAATCCTATTATCAGAATTAATCCATCGTAATAAATTTTGGTTTAATCATAAATATATCAGTGATTATAAAATTTTGTTAATAGTTTGAAAAAATCATTTACTCCGTGATCGCTGTAAACTTGACAGAAATTCGGCAGTATTTAAACTATCAAATACAAAGCCTCTTACATCGCATTTGAGGTGTAGCGTTTAGTTTCCATTTAAAATTATATTCCCTGATATGACAGTTAAAAATCTTTTTACAGTCGATTTTTATTCCGCACTTGCTTAATGTTTCTACTGTTCCAAAATTACGTAATTTCCTGTTGCTAATTTTCTGCTGTATCATTTAATTATCAGTGATGTTTGAAAGCATTTTTCTTGACAAAAACGTTTTCTGTAATTTTAAAAAAGTTTTGGAACATGTAAATAAACTGGTTGCTTTGAAAGATTTCCTAGAGAATTTATGCTACTGTTTTAAAACTTTGTTTTACAAATAAAATAAATTTACATCGTATTTTGATGTTATTATCATTATAGTTTTAGTGATAATTTAAAAATAATAAATATCAATCATGGTGCAAATAATGAAAAAATTAAATCAAAAATTTAAAACAATCGGTTTTAGAATTGTAAATTAGGGACACATTTTTCCGATTCAGATACGCCCAACAGTTCAACATTTTGTATAAAATTTAAGATATTTTGTTAGCGTTTATTCATTTTTCTGTTTTCTATTTAACCCTCTCAAAATTATACCCCTGACACCTTCTGCCCTTAAAATAGTGACATATTTTTTCCGATTCCGATACTTCCAAATGTTCCGATATTTTACTAATTTTCGGTAAAAAATGTAAGATATTTTGTTAACTTTTATTTATCTTCATTTATTTTTTTTTCTATTTTTACCCTTTCAAAATGCCGGCCCCTAACATAGGCCGCTTGTAAAATAGGGACACATTTTTCTGATTCCGAACCCCCCCCCAAACGTTCTGATTTTTACATCCTTTTCGGTAAAAGTTTCAAATTTTTTATTTGCTTTTATTTATTTTTTATGTTTTCTATTTTTATCTTCACAAAATGCCGCCCCTGACATGGGCCGCTCGTAAAATAGGGACACGTTTTTCCGATTCCGGTACCTCCAAATTTTCCGATTTTTAACTGCCTTTTCGGTAAAAATTTACAATATTTCCTTAGCTTTTATTTATTTATATATTTTATATTTTTACCCTCTCAAAATTCCGCCCCTGACATGTGCCGCACGTAAAATAGGGAGACATTTTTCCGATTCCGATACCTTCAAAAGTTCCGATTTTGTACAACCTTTTTAGTAAAAAACAAAAAATTCAAATTTTTTGTTAGATTTCATTTATTGTTTCTATTTTCTATTTTTACTTTCACAAAATGCCGCCCCCTGGTATGTGACGCACATAAAATAGGGACACATTTTTTTCCGATTCCAATTACCTTTCAAAAGTTCCGATGTTTTTACAAATATTTCTGGATAAAATTTGTTAGATTTTATTTATATTTATTTTTTTTATATTTTCTATTTTTACTTTCACAAAATGCCATCCCCTGACATGGGCTGCTCGTAGAATACGGACATATTTTTCTGATTCCGATACCTCCAAAATTCAGATTTTTTACATTTTCGGTAAATTTTTTGTTAGCTTTTATTTTTTTTATTTTCTATTTATTTCTTCTCAAAATGCCGCCCCTGACGTGTGCCGCTCATAAAATAGGGACATATTTTTCTGATTCCGATATCTCTAAAAGTCCTGATGTTTTACTAACTTTTCGGCATGAAATTTCAATTTTTTCTATTAGCCTTCATTTATTCATTTCATATTTTACCCTCTTAACATGCCGCTCCATGGAACGTGTCGCCCGGGACGGATCGCCCCCCCCCCGCGATCCGCCCTTGCTACGCCACTGGAAGCAGACATATTTAATAAAACGTACCAGAAAAAGTCAAAAATAACAAAACCTGGTCATCATACATCGAATACCAACCAAAAGACCCAAAAGTGCTACTATAAAATAAAATTGCAATGGTTATGTTAATATTCGTAACCCAATTGTAAGGCACAATAAGCACATTCCATATTATAAATTCCGGTGACTTACTCGCCTAAAAAAAAAACAATCCACCAAACTAACAAAACTATAAACAATCTTAACATTGAATCTATATATACCAATATCCTTTCCATAAAATGTCTCAATCTCTTTTCAAAATATTTAAATAAAATAAACATAGCTTCCCGTGTTCAATAGATAACGTAATTTACATCATAAATTTATGCGTCGACATGACATATTTCATTTTCGACTAATGTTACTACAAACAGAAGTTTGACCTACCAAAGGATACCCCCTCTCAGTGGAGTCTTATAGACACTTGACTGCTTAAAAACAGATTTATTAAAAATGCATCTTACTTTTCATACATAGATGATATCTTTGTTTTACTGCCTAATGCTTCAAACATAGAATACATTAGCATAAAAATAAATAAAATTGAACCCACTATAAATTACGCATATGAAAAAGAACAACATAGATCCATATCGTTTCTTGATATCTATTTAATAAATAATAATAATGAATTGAAGTATACACTTTTACTCGCATCATAACTATAGAGAGAAAATAGGCACCACAATAGGTTTTTACATTATGAATATGCAGTAACGGACGTTTAAAGGAAGAATCCCGACACATAGAGCGTATTTTCAAAGAATTTCAATACCCGTCATACTACTTATTAAGCGCCAAATGAAAAACCCTTGAAGGCTTAAAGCGCAATCAAAACAGCCCCATTTTTTAAAAAGGAAACACTTAACAAAATTATCATCCTACATACCAATAGTAAAAACTGAACTAAATAAGTATCAAGATATCTTAAATAACCTCCTCAAGACTCAGAGATATAATACATAAACCCAAATCTAATTGCAAGACCAAGGCTAGCTTATACTCCATACCCTGTCGTGACTTTGGACAAATATATCTTGGCGAAACACAACGCAGTCTCGACAAGTGAATATACGAACATAAGAGGGACATAAAAATAAACAACACCCTAAACGCCATTTTTCTCACGTTATGGAGCATGCCCATCATTTCGATTTTTAAACTGCTACAGTTCTAAAATACAATACACGTATAATCTACACATTGTTTGTTGGAATCCTCCCTTTTCTCCCACTCTCCCAATGTAATCAAACAAAGAAAAGCAGTTCTATATATTTCTCCGCACTTATGCTAAATAATTATCCAGAAAAAAAATTAGAAGCAGGTTATTTTTTACACCATATTGTAGATACACATTTAAATATGTATAATATACCGTTCCCCCTCGCTTCATTTTATATATACTCTTAATTAATCTTCTCGTCACTGGGCATTTTATGGTGATACTCTTGAAAAAGCTCGCACTAAGAAGGCGAAACGTTGTCGAGACTTTAGGTTTTTCACCCCCTTGTTTTAATCACATCGTGGGAAATTTTATCCTTTTGTTCATATATATATATATATATATATATATATATATATATAACTTTTATTTTATATATATATATTTGTGTGTTATTTGGTTTTGTTTTAGCGATATGTTTTGATTGGCACCAATATTTACGAAAGTGCATTTTTACCTAAATGCGAATTGGGAATAATTTTTCTTTAAGCAGTTTGTACTCTCACATGGGGAGCGGTATATACATTATTTATAAAATATAATTATCCACTGACACATATTTCGTCGGCTACAACTCATCAAAGTGGCTGAATCTATCGAGATTCGAAATCGGGACCCCATATATATATATATATATATATATATATATATATATATATATATATATATATATATATATATATAACACATACATCGTTTAATACTAATAATATACAATTTCTCTCTAGATAATTATCCATCGACAACGTAAAGATTTTACTCACTAAAACTACACTAAATTCAACTGAATATAAATACACCAAAAAAGATAAACATGTGTCACTTCGTTAGACTTTTTTAGTAATTACAATTTAATAGCTGCAAATTAGGTATGTACATTTCTATAGATATTCCTTGTAAAGTCTGCACTTTCCCCAAAACTGACACATAAAAAGCGTATGATAGAGTAATGTAAAAATTACATCATGGGAAATTTCAAAAAATATTTGATGCTATACTACACCCTTGAAAAATCAGCTTTAAAAGCTGGTACCGTAGTCTTAAACAGCAGTGTACAATGAGCTGCCTGGTATCAGACAGATACTAAATCACAATATAAATTAAGCTGCACTGAATATTCTGCGTTTCATCCACTATAAGATTTGTTCAGGCTTATGCGCGAATTCTGTGGTTGTTTCTTGTTTTTATATATGTTGAGGATTTTTAGTTAGCCAATCAGAAACGCAGAATATTCATTGTAGCTTAATCGCCATATATATTTTATAAATTACTAACTAGCTCTACCTACGTATTGAGCACTTTTGAAGTAAATACTTAAAGTTTACGCATAAATCTATACTTTCGTATATTAAATTAATGTGAGTAAATGAAGTAGTTATATATATATATATTTATTTATATTTTTATATATATATTTATATATATATATTCTTATATATATATTTATATATATATATTTATATATATATTTATATTTATTTTTATATATATTTATATATATATTATATATGTATATATATATTATATATATATATACTTCATATGAACTTCTATATCGTCACGTAATACTTTGCGATTAAAACGCGTGACAAACTCAATTAAAATGCGTGATTAAAAAGCGAATTAAGCACTTTGAAATTGAAAGCAATAAGCTTATATGAAGTTGGAAAACAAACTCAGACATGCGCCATCGCTTGTAATTAATTTAGAAGGAAAATTACCATTATACTTTACAAAGTCATCGATGACAATGCCTAACATTTTACTCATCAGAAATTTTCATAATGAATAATATGTGAAAGATAGGATATATATATATATATATATATATATATATATATTAGAATAATTGTAAAAAAATGAACCATAGCGGAAATTCAGTCGACTAAAATAAGATGGAAAAAGCAGTGAGGAAAAGGAAAACAATGAGGGAAGTTACATGCAACAAATGTACAATTCAGTAAAATTATTCGGTTAAAAACAAGATCGTTAAAATACACCCGAAGCGCTTTTCGTTCAGACTAACTTTTCAAGGGTATATAAGTCTGAAAATTATTATTATTTTTTTTTTTTAGAATATTTGGTAGTGGAATGAAGTAAGAGCGGAGGGGAGGTTAAAAAAACTGTGACTACCCAAATAATTCTAATTGAAGCTGGAGGTTTCTCTGCTTGCACAAAGTAGGGATGTGTTAGTTTCTAAACGTGGGCTTTCCTTTATGACATCTATTTATAGAAAACCCACTTTAACTGGTCTTTATCTTAGTTGGTATTCCTTTACACCCACTACCTGGAAACTTAATCTTATTAGAAACTTAATCTTATTAGAAACCTAACCCATCGGACACTTGTTATTTGTTCCCCAGCTTTTATTGATTTTGAAATTGAGAACATTAAAAGGATTTTTATTATGAATGGATATCCACCTCCATTAGTTAACTTAGTTATTAGTAAGAAAATTCAATCCTTTTCTGAGCTACCAAGGAGTCTAGATGGACCATATTTTGGTAGCTCAGAAAAGGATTGAATTTTCTTACTAATAACTAAGTTAACTAATGGAGGTGGATATCCATTCATAATAAAAATCCTTTTAATGTGCTCAATTTCCAAGTTAGGTTTCTAATAAGATTAAGCTTCTAATAAGATTAAGTTTCCAGGTAGTGGGTGTAAAGGAATACCAACTAAGATAAAGACCAGTTAAAGTGGGTTTCTATAAATAGATGTCATAAAGGAAAGCCCACGTTTAGAAACTAACACATCAAGGAAAGTAAAATAACGTTGAATGTTAACATTTTCATTTAAAATGTTTTTTACTTCAGTCAGAGTGATCTAATCATTATGTGAGTATCTATGCATAAGAGCTAAATTAACCGACTTAATTCAACTGGAAGTGTTCAACGATAAGAAACGAGTTTCTTATAATTATTTATTAATATATATATATATATATATATATATATATATATATATGTAATTATCGTAAGTAAGGTGTGTGCCTACTATTAGCTATCTATTTTTTTGGTGCAATAATAAGTTTTATTTAACAAATCGTATACAATGACTTAGATAGTGTTTCAGGTCCATAGATTAAGTAAACGTTTTTATATGTCGCAAACAAACATATCAACTAAAATCAAATTGTGTATATAACCAAGAAATATGTTTTTTGCCTATATTATGCCCTTTTAACCCCAATTTAAAATATTTCAATTAAACTGAAATTTGGAGGATATTAGTTCATTGATATATATTTTAGTTACCTCTTTTCTAAGCGGTTAGGCGCCGGGTCGAATGTGGTTTGAAGAAAGTACTTATGTGAAAAGGGCTGGATTGAATCTTGCAAAATCTAGGATATGGAGATCATATAGTGAATCAATTTACTATCGTTTCTAACAACTATTGTTTAAATTTTACAAATTCGATTCCATTTGTATTAGATTTCTATTGATTTACGGGTGCTCAGCCGGGCTGAGGTACTATTAATTAATCTTAATTAAAAAAGGCTCTGTAAATCTACATCGGTACGGGCGCCCCAGAAAATTAATATTGAGGAAAGGAAATAAATTCTTAATTAAGATTAAACAGAGCAGTATCTCAGCCCGGCTGAGGAGGCCCAGAAGCTAACAAAAAGCCTAACGTTCTGTCAGACTAAGTGTCGAAGGCGTATCACGTGACTGTTACGAACACAAACTAAGTAAAATCTAGGGAAACAGAAAAATATAGACATGTCAATTTTTTATATTTCATGATATGTATTCATTTGTAACATTTAGTATATGCATTTAACACTATCCTTAGGTCTAGCACAATACGGCACAATCACGTTGACACACCGGCTCTCTTCAGATCACCGGAGTTAAGGAATGTTGAGCCTGGCCAGTAGCAGATGGGTGACAATTTGAAAAGGTTAAGGGTGTATGTGTCTTCTGCTTATCTCGGCATTGTTTCAAGTCGTCCCGACGCTCAGCTTACCACTGGTATTCAACAATGTCGACTCAGGAGATGATGTGTGGTTGGTAATTGCGCAACCCTTGCCACAAAAAAATTTCACGCGCAGGCACCCTTACAGTTGGTATGCATAGTCTGTCACAGCTAAAGGAAGCCTCCTCTAAATCTTGCAATACAAGCTCTTATAGTCAGACAAGTGTTGCTTTATAAACAAGAATTTAATACATTGCCAATATGACTGCTACAATACACAGACGCTAACCGGTGTTTATCGTATTTTATGTTCTGTTATTCCACGAATGCATAAGTTTAATCCACTCTATCATATCTAGGATTATATATATATATATATATATATGCATATATTATTTGGGATAAACAGTTACATATGTAACTGTTTACCCCAAATAATAAAAAAATATTTGGCTCTTTTTATTGAGCACTATTAAACAACCTCGTTGTCTTCATTAGTTCTAACTGTTGAACACCTAACTAGCTCTACCCACGTATTGAGCACTTTTGAAGTAAATACTTAAAGTTTACGCATAAATTTATACTTTCGTATATTAATTTTATGTGAGTAAATGAAGTAGTTATAAATGTATATATATATATATATATACATTCATATATACATACACACATACACACACATATATATATGCATATATATATATATATATATATATATATATATATATATATATATACACGTTGTATCATAAAGGTTTCGGAAACGCGATGCAGTAATCCAAACGGCACTCGAACCTGGTGCGTTACGTAGTTAGTACATGTCTGTTACCGCTAAAAGCACCGTTCTATGTGTTTTGTGATTATACTGATTAAATAATAAATAACACATCCGATTGCCCAACTATGGCAAGCCTTGAAGCGCTTGAGAGAAATAATATACATTCACACATAGCAACACACGTATGTGAGAGAGGGATACTGACACGAAAAAAATATTCATATTGCATCGAATTTGCCCCCAAACCAATTCTCTGGACAAAAAATGCAATTATTAAGTACTGATGGAAGTCCGATGTTATTTGATTGGTTTTTGATTATATTTCGTTTGGAATTCTCAAGGCGACTGCAGCTTAAGGAAAAACGTATTACTTTTAACAAAAAAACTCTAAGGTCTCAGCCTTTATTAAAATATAACATATAATATTTTGTTTTATATTTTCTGTCAAAATTATTAATATTCTGTTCAATACAGCAGCTTCAAAATCTAACGTATGTGTGTGTGCGCATGTATATATACACACATATATATGCATATATATGTATGTATATATATATATATATATATATATATATATATATATATATAGTTAGAGAAATGCTATTTTGTTTTTTTCTTAAGACATTTTCGTTTAAGAACGACATATTATCAAATCAAAGTTCAGAACTTATTTTTTTCTCGTGTATATATGTAGGAGAAATATGTGTGTGTGTGTGTGTGTGTGTGTGTGTGTGTGTGTTTGCGCATGAGCGTGTAGGTGCGCAAACGTGTCTGTTTTGATCCACTTGATTTCAAGTGAGTAAAGTATTGGAATGCCTGACTTTCAGGTGTGTTTTTTTTTTATTTAAGATGCCTTATTTAAACATTAAACAGTTTCTATTGTTTGTTTCTCTTTTAGCCTTTGCATTGCCTTATCGTATTTTCTTAAACCACAACGAGTAAACGGGAGAATGATATATTCAAAAGTAGCATTGCGTACAAAGTAATGAATACAAATATCACATCTTTGACCCAATTATTCAATTATTATTGTACAGAACAAGAGAAAGATCCAACTGTTCATAGTTGCATATGTATCAATGAAATCATTAAAAAACGTTCAATCAGTTGTGAATGATTCACGGTTGACCGTTTGAAGAAGACAGGAAAGATATAGCTGTACTACAAAGTACAACTAACCAACCATCATTAATAATAGCATCAGAAGAGTGGAATGCTTAAAGAAACACAGAGTTTAGCAAGAAAACATTGTCAGAATATGTTATGGATTGCTGAGAGCAAGATTACCGACTAGCTAAGCACTGGATAAAAAGGCAAGAGTCTGGAGAACGAAATGATCTGATCATGAAAAATATGAAAACCCATCAGCAAACCATGATGGAAGCTTTGTTATTTCTATGATATTTATGTTGTAACTATGTTATATGTAGGTATGTGTATGATTTAAGAAACTTAGAAAGATGTACTTGTAAACACTGGCGATAGAAACTGACCAATCAAATAGAGAAAAACTCTGCTTACAAACAATCAGAAACCGGAATGGCTCTATAAAATATTGAAGCATATCCGCGCATAATTTTTACTGTCTACAGAAGGAAGATATTTTCACTTTTCCTGCAAAAGATTTTAACTTCTAGACTTACACAGAAGATCTACTAACTGAACACTCTTCATCCCCAGGACTTTTTCAAATTTAAAATTATTTAAATTAAATTTTTATATCGTAAAAAGAACGGTCGTTAAAAGAGTCTTTAAATGAATAATTCGTCGGTTTTATGATGTTTCTATATTTTAAGGAGATCATTGTGTGTCATAACGTATGGTGATTAGTAAATTATCTTAGCATAATATTTTATATTAAGAAGGAATTCTATTTGTTAAAAACGGGAAATAGTTATAACCCACTGACTTTAAATGAGTTTTTATTTCAAACTTATGATTGGATATGATTAAATACGTAGTTATTTTTGGATAAAACACTAATCGTTTTTAATCCCTATTAATCTATATTGCTCTCTAAATGTGCATAGAACATATACTATAATATTTACTTCGCTTATATAACGAAGTTCCAGTCCAAATTAAAGAACGACCCAATAGATTCTGAGGAAAATGTGAGTAAATGTGGTATTGTGGTGAATAATATATATTCTCCTACCAATCAGAAATAATAGTATATGATTTATTTGCTTGTCATAACAAAGTATTTGCGAAATTTCACTTAAATCGTACCAGTAGTTTCCGAGTAAAAGTTGAATGGACTGACAGACACAGACAGAGTAAGGGCAATGTAATAAATCGACCTGTTTTTGTCATATCTGAATTTTTCCTATCGTAGGAAGTTTATTGGTTATCCAATCATGCTCTCCTTTACTACATTTCAGCCGAATATATAGCATTTACACATATTTATTCACTATTTTTTATTCAACGTATAGAAAAAGTTTAAATGAAGAAATACAGTTGTAAAGAAAGAACGTAGGTTCTGTTTAGTGCACCATGGTGAGCACGCATTCGTGTCAGCATAGAAAAATACGTCTGTTAATGTTGTTTAAAACTAGTTTCGTTTCGAAAGGTCGTAACGTACATCTAGTAAACAAGTGACACCGATGGAAGAAGGCGACAAGAGAATGGTCGCAAAAAGAACCTAAACACAACGAGATAGCTAAGAATTACGAGCCATAAAATACACCGGAAGGAAGTTGAACATGACGAGAAGTCAAAGACGAAAACGAAATTCACACGTGAACAACATAACCGTTTCCGTTCCACGTTGTTTGAAATGCTCTTGACGCAAGAAAACGACAAAGTAAAAAAGGAAAGGAATTCTTTCGATGTACAAAAGCGTTTAACAAAAGCTAATCATCATTAGTAATAATGGTGCACGGTCTCTGTGCGTTGATCTTAAACTTATTTAAAAACCAGACGCATTTGTAAGATACAAATAATGAAAGTATAAAAAAAAATTCCAAATTAAAATAGTAAAATATATTAAAATAATATTTTATCAAAACTAGACCATGTGTGACTCAAATCAATTTAATATGCATGTTCGTAAGTTGTATATTGCATTAAATAATATTTTAGATTATGAAACACTTGGATGCACAAAATGATAAACGATAATTTTAGTCGAATGCAAGCGACTCTATAGGTAACTCCGTCTGTCCGTCAGTCGGTCGGTCAGTCTGTCGGGCTGTCTGTAACACTTTTGTGCTTGGCCTTTTTGGTTAAGATCAAAGGTCTGTTGTTAATAGATGCTGTCCTTAGCTTTTTAAGTTTTTCTGTGCCTTCGGGCCGGAATCAAAGTGTAGTATCTGTTCCGGCAGATGCTGCAAGCAAGGAACATTATAAGACCTTAGTCAATGTAGGAACAACCCTTCATACCAATTTTCACTATCCAGCTCCCCTACTCCCCGGGGAGTTGGTCTCCATTTCCCCTTCACTCCTCACATTAAAAATTCGCGTTGTGCCTAATTTGCTCGGTGGGGGAGCAAATGAATACCTTGGCCTTCGGGCCGGAATAAAAGTGTAGTATCTGTTCCGACAGATACTGCAAGCAAAGGCCATATGTGGGAACAACCCCAGATATAAGACCTTGGTCAATGAAGGAGCAACCCTACATACGAATTGTCACTATCTATCTCCCATTTCCCACCCATCGGGAGCTGGTCCCCTTTTCCCTCCCCCTCCCTCTCTCTCTCCACATTAAAAAAAGGCCTTGTGCCTAATTTGCTCAGTGGGGAAGCAAATAAATATAAACCCCAGATATAAGACCTTGTCAATGTAAGGGCAACCCTTCATACCAATTGTCACTATCCAGCTCTCCTACTCCCCGGGGAGTTGGCCCCCATTTTCCCTTCACTCCTCACATTAAAATCGGCCTTGTGCCTAATTAGCTCGGCCAAGATCAATATATATAATTTCTGTATGTGTGTGTGTATGCATATTTTTTTTTCATACGCACACATATTTGTCCTTCCCGACATGGGTAGGATTCAAAAACTGTCTTTTTCGCACGATCTATGACTTTTTCTTTTCTTATATTTTTATTTCAATTATCCTGAAGATGTCCTCTGAAATAAGGACGAAACGTTGATTTTCTAATAATTTCCTTCGGTTTTTCTATTTTTCTTAAAACATATATATATATATATATATATATATATATATATATATATATATATATATATATATATATATATATATACTTCGGAGTAGTTTTTATTTAACAATCAGTGGTTATGTAAACGTGAGATTGTAGGTTTACAAAATATTACTGGCAGTAATATTCTATAAGTTATCCCATCTAAACGAGAATTGCTCGATATTCAAGATAGAGCAAATAAATTAAACTGTAATTCAATGAATTTCAAAAAACTCTTATTGAAATGAAATGAAGTGGTTGAGTTTCATATCAAAGAATTTTTATTATTCTAAGCAAGACAAAGAATGTTTTAGAAAGTTTATCTCCTTAACCTATAGGGTTTCGATGTCTACCATCTCATCAGAGGAGTGAAAATATTAGCAAATAGTTATAAAGGTATGCACCCTATTTGCTAAAGTCAGTGAGACATGGAAAGTCAAAGTGAAAATAAATTTATCAGAAGTTCTGTAGCAGGAGTATTTGTAGAAAAAGGATATGAATGTTTTTGTTGATCCAACTTGTTTGGTAAAATCCATATTATATGTTCTTTACATCCGTTTGGTAATAGTTTCCAAGTTATATCCTGGGTAATCCTCATAGCTGTGTATATATCCGAATCGGGCAAGTGCTTGTTTAAATTTGTTTTGGGTCCAGCCGATAATAATTTCAAAGTCTGGTGAAGCTTATATTATTTTTAGCGGGGGGGGGGGAAGTGTTAGGGAGAGTAGGCAATGGTAAGTGGCAGGAGGTGGAGTGAGACAAACCCAAAACAAATTTAAACAAGCACTTGCCCGATTCGGATATATACACAGCTATGAGGATTACCCAGGATATAACTTGGAAACTATTACCAAACGGATGTAAAGAACATATAATATGGATTTTACCAAACAAGTTGGATCAACAAAAACATTCATATCCTTTTTCTACAAATACTCCTGCTACAGAACTTCTGATAAATTTATTTTCACTTTGACTTTCCATGTCTCACTGACTTTAGCAAATAGGGTGCATACCTTTATAACTATTTGCTAATATTTTCACTCCTCTGATGAGATGGTAGACATCGAAACCCTATAGGTTAAGGAGATAAACTTTCTAAAACATTCTTTGTCTTGCTTAGAATAATAAAAATTCTTTGATATGAAACTCAACCACTTCATTTCATTTCAATAAGAGTTTTTTGAAATTCATTGAATTACAGTTTAAATATATATATATATATATATATATATATATATATATATATATATATATATATATATATATCCTTTTTGCAAAAACGCTGAGGTTTTCATGAGTTAGTTTAGAGTCCACAGAGTGAATGAGGCATTGTTGTAAATGTTGCCAGTCAAGAATAAAGTCGACAAAGTCTCTTATTTTTACTTTGGTTACAAAGATCATGCACCACTCCCCTCCCCAGATCTTATAGAGCCTTGTGCCTAAATTTGTTTTGTCTTTTGGAGATTTTACTTTTTTAAATTTTAAAAATTTTATATTGGATTTCTTTTTTAATTGTAATTTTTTCTTTAAACGAAATAAATTACATATGAAGATCAAAGTGTAGTATCTGTTCCGGCAGATACTGCAAGCAAAGACCATGTGTGGGGGCAACTCCACATATAAGACCTTGTTCAATGTAGGGGTAACCCTTCATACCAATTGTCACTATCCATTTCCCACCCATCGGGGGCTGGTCCCTTCTTCCCTCCCCCTCCCCCCTTCCCCCTATCTCTTTCTCCCTCTCTCTCTCCACATTACAAAACGGTATTTTACCTAATTTGCTCAGTGGGGAAGCAAATAAATACAATCTTCACATATAAGACATCGGTCAATGTAGGGGCAACCCTTCATACCAATTGTCACTATCCAGCTCCCCTACTCCCCGGGGAGCTGGCCCACATTTCCTCTTGACTCCTCCAAAAAAAATCGGCCTTGTGTCTAATTTGCTCGGTGGGGGAGCAAATAAATACCAACCCTTCATATCAATTGTCACTATCCAACTCCCCTATTCCTCGGGGAGCTGGTCCCTATTTCCCCTTACCCCTCACATTAAAAATTGGCGTTGTGCCTTATTTGCTCGGTGGGGGAGCAAATAAATACCAACTCAACTCCACATATAAGACCTTGGTCAATGTAGGGAAAACCCTTCATACCAATTGTCACTATCCAGCTCCACTACCCCCCGGGGAGCTGGTCCCCATTTCCCCTTTACTCCTCACATTAAATATCGGCCTTATGCCTAATTTGCTCGGTGGGGGAGAAAATAAATACCCAATTTTGGCCTTTTGGCCAAGATCAAAATGTAGTACTTGTTCCGGCAGATACTGCAAGCAAAGACCATATGTGGGGGCGACCTCACATAGAAGACCTTGGACAATGTAGGGGCAACCTTTCATACGAATTGTCACTATACAGGTCCTCTACTCCCCGAGGAGTTGGTCCCCATTTCTTCTTCACTCCTCATATTAAAAATCCGCCTTTTGCCTAATTTGCTAGGTGTGGGAGTAAATAAATCCCCTTTTCTCGGCCTTTTTACCAAGATCGAAGTGTAGTATCTATTCTTTCTACATGATGTACTTATTGTGATATAAAGTAGGGGATAACTTTTCTGTATTAATTTAATGTAAAATGATCACCCACTTTACAACCAGTGAGTCTCCAAGCCATTCAAGTCATTCTCTAGGTCATTCAAGTTGTTTTTGAAGGATTCCCGTTATTGTTTAAGTATTTAAGTCATTCTTAAGGTCATTCAATCCATCTTTAAGTTTATTAAAGTCATTCTAAGTAATTTGCTTTTTATTTATTTAAGTCATTTCAGCCTATTTTTCGGTCATTTTGGTTTATCTTAAAGAATTTCATGTCAATCCTACATTCACTCATTCATTCATTGCACGAGAGCACGCGATTAATGGCTATCGGCCTTGTTTAATTATGAAGCTTTATCTATAAAGAGCGGTGTTGCCTTTTTGAAGAGTCTAAGCTTCCTAATTCTTGGAGACTCATACCAAACTTTCTGTGTACTCGAATGGAGATATGTCTAATTTAGTATATGTTATTAAAAATATGACAGGTCGAAATTTCGACCATTGAATTTTTAATAAGACATTTTCTTATAAAATCAGGTGGCGAAGTTACTGCTAAGAGGTCGGAGGTGGTAAACGCATTGAACATATAACCGGAGATATGTTTATCTGAAAATACCTCGCAACGCAGTATTCTTTGTTTCTGTTATTTTCTTGTTGATATATATTATCTCTCTATCTTTCTATCTGTCTATCGATCCCCTACTCTCTCGCTTACTCTCTCTCTCTCTCTCTCTATCTATCTATCTATCTATCTGTCTATCTGTCTGTCTTTCTGTCCGTCTAACTATTTATTCTGCTTTCGTTATATATCGCCCGATCACCCCTGGCCCTGTCTTTTTAACTGGAAAGATCTGGAACAGTTGGAGTTAGATGCTAGGAGACCCTCGCAGGTGATCGCAAAATATTAGACTCTGCACTTTTTCAAGAACGGGTCACAAGCTTCTAATACTTCTTTTAGCTGTTAAAATAATTTCTATCTTTATAAGAGTATCTCTCTGTCTGCTACTACAGCGTTCAACTCCAGCATAGCAGTCCTGCCAGTAATGATGCCGGGAAATTCAAAGAGAAAACTCACGAGCAGGAGTAGCTGACAACATATTAACACCTTGCCGTAAAAGGACTGTGCATAGCCTTATCACGTGTGTATAAAACCTGCTGAGCTGGTTGCTGTATCTGTAGAGAATAGGAACGACAATTAAGACGGGACACACAAAAGAGTGACACCGTCGTCTGATGAGTAGTATAAATAGAGCACGCACGCACGCACCGGTAGAAAAACTACGACTACGACGATAGTCGACTCGGAAACTTTACATGGCGCTACGAACAGGATTTATTTTTCAACATAATTTCTTTTGCGCGATTTTTGGAGTATAATGGCGTCAGGACAACACGAGGACGGCCAATACATGCAGTTGATTCAACAACTAATAAATCTGCAAAGAGAAAACAATGAGCTTCGCGGAGGGAGTGCCTCGAGTCGGTCCAACACCAAGAAACCAGACCGGCCACGTATCGAACATGGATTCACCGACGCGGACTGGGCGCTTTTTATCGACTCGTGGGCCCGATACAAACAAATGTGCGGCCTTACCGACCCCGTGGAAATCCGCAATGAACTAAGGACAGCCTGCTCAAATGAGGTAAATAGACTTTTATTTGACTTAGTTGGGCCTGAAACCCTCAATTCTGTCACAGAGGAACAACTCTTAAGGCATATACAGTTCATTGCGGTGAAAGGTCTACACCCGGAGGTGCATAGACATAAATTTCATAACATCAGACAACAGACGGGGGAGGGACCCACACAGTTCTTGGCAAAGCTTCGGTCCCAGGCACGGTTTTGCAATTTCACGGTTCTGTGCCCCAATGAGAACTGCCGGCAAGCCGTAAACTATTCGGAGGACATGGTAGCTGGCCAACTCGTAGCTGGTCTGGCAAATGCGGAGTACCAGTGTAAATTGCTGGCCGAAGCAAATATTCTAACCACTGTGGAGCAGAAGCTTCACAGGCTGGTTAGTTTAGAAACTACAGAGACGTCTGCTCCTCAGTTGCAACGAGGCTCAGAGGGACACTCAACTTTTGGCCTACTAACAACCGAAAAAAAACCAGCTCGGAAGGAGCAGCCGCTCAAAAACCCTCAGAATAGTCCTTGTGAAGGGTGTGGGAGGACCTCACACCCCAGTGGGTACAAAGGGCGGAAGAACTGCCCGGCGAGGGGGCTGAAATGTTTTAATTGTGGCGTCACAGGCCACTTACAAAGAGTGTGCCGGAAACAGGAGAGGTCGACGGCGGAGTCAACAAACGATGCCACACGTCAATCGAGTATTTTCGGCAGCAGAATGGAGGGGGCACCGGCATGTTACAATCAAAAAGGTAGAATAGCAGCAGTGCCACACCTTGCATGGAGCAGTGGTGGGTTCCGGAGAAGTCCCCCTGAGCCACCACCCTCATTAATGTTCGATGTGTCCCTGATACCAGAGTCCCAGGCTAAATTCGGGTGCGCTTTGGATAAGGGAGTAAGCCGTCGAAAACACCGCATCCAGGCCATTGCAGATACCGGTGCCCAGACGTGTTCGAGTGGCCCAGAAATATTGAAAATATTAGGGTGCACCAGCAGGATCTTGATACCTACCACCCACAGGATACGAGGAATCACAGACAAACCCCTAGATATCAAGGGGGTGGTCCTGACTCAGATTAAGCTCGGTCAGAAGGAAACGCGACAAGTGGTCTACGTTTCAGAAAACACGTCAGGATTCTACTTGTCAGAATCAGCCCTCAAAGACCTAGGAGTAATCAATCGCGACTTCCCGCATCGAGTATCAAAGGCCGATTTATCGGCTTCAGAAAGTGGGACAGCACCGTGTGGATGTCCGAAAAGAGAATCCGTCCCGGATAAGCCAGCGAGGATCCCGTTTACCCCCACTGAAGATAATAGGGAACGGTTAGAGAAGTGGTTACGTGAACACTTTAAGTCCAGCGCATTCAACACCTGCCCCCATCAACCGTTACAAGTCATGGTAGGGAGGCCGCTGGATATAACTTTTACCCCGGGGGCGAAACCATCGGCCATACACACACCCATTCCAGTCCCTCATCACTGGAAGAAAAGGGTAAAGGATGATTTGGATCGAGATGTTGCGTTGGGTATTATCGAACCGGTACCAGCAGGCACACCTACGATCTGGTGTTCGAGGATGGTAGTCGCTCCAAAGAAAGACGGGTCACCAAGAAGGACGGTAGACCTACAAAAATTGAATGCAGCAACGATGAGAGAGACTCATCACACACCGTCCCCTTTTAATCAGGTGTCCGTGGTGCCTGCCCAAACCAAAAAGACTGTCTTGGACGCATGGAATGGGTACCATAGTCTGCCACTCTCCCCAAAAGCCCGGGACGCGACCACGTTCATAACGGAATGGGGCCGTTATCGGTATCTCAGGGCTCCCCAGGGTTTTCACGCATCCGGGGATGGGTACACGCGCCGGTTCGATGACATCACAGTTGACATGCCTCGAAAGACCCGGTGCATAGACGACACACTCCTATGGGACAGGTCCTTAGAATTGGCTTTCTGGCATACTGTGGACTATATTACCCATTGTGGTAAAAGTGGGATAGTCTTTAACTCTGACAAATTTCAATTTGCTGACGATGAAGTTGAATTTGCCGGCTTTGTGATAACCTCGGACGGCGTGAAGCCAACTAAAAAAATGACGGAGGCTATTCTCAATTTCCCGACCCCAACGAGCATTAGTGGTATCAGGTCCTGGTTTGGTTTAGTTAACCAGGTGTCGTATACATTTGCACAGGCCGATATAATGGCCCCTTTTCGAGAGTTGCTGCGGACAAAGAACCGTAAATTTTACTGGGACGACACATTAAATAGACTTTTCGAAGAGTCGAAGAGGAATATCGTTCAGAAAATCGAAGAAGGGGTGAAAACCTTCGATATGAACAGAGCGACCTGCCTTTCAACCGACTTCAGTAAGGTTGGCATTGGGTATTTTTTGTTCCAGAAGCATTGCCAATGCCCAACGGAATTAGGTCCCAACTGTGGTAAGGACCACTGGAAGATGATTTTGGCCGGGTCTCGCTTCACGAAAGATGCAGAATCTCGTTATTCCCCTATAGAGGGGGAGGCTCTAGTGCTGATTTATGGCTTGGAGTCTTGTAGGATGTTCATCCTGGGATCCCCAGACCTATTGGTCACCGTGGACCACCAGCCCTAGTGAAAATTTTCTCGGATCAGATTCTGGAGAATATAAAAAATTCCCGCCTGTTCTCATTCAAGGAGCGGTCGTTGATGTACAGGTTTCAGATTAAGCATGTTCCCGGGAAACTCAACGCAGCACCGGACTGCACATCCCGATACCCGGCGCCGTCAAGACACAGCAGACTAAAGGGCACTGACACTTCCCAGCAAATCAAGGGGAGTATACAAGCATCCATCATAGCTGCATACGCACATGACCCCAAGTTCCGAGCGATCACCTGGGATAGGATAGTCGCAGCTGCAGCCACCGATGAGGAGTGCCGAACGTTGGCGTCATACATTCAAGACGGGTTCTCAAGGTCACGCCACGAACTACCACCAGAAATCCGGCAATTCTGGCCGATGGCAGACCAACTATATTGTCTGGAAAGGGGTACCCATAAAAGGGGACAAAATTTTGATACCAAAACGGCTTAGAGCCGAGGTGTTAGAGGCATTACACTCCGCCCATCAAGGGGCGAATGGTATGTTGGCTAACGCCAGACAACGGTTATTTTGGCTTGGTTTAGACGCCAGCATCCGACAAACAAGGGCGCAATGTCGGAGTTGCAATTCGATCGCCCCATCCCAGCCTAGGGAACCATTAATGCCACCCATAAACCCGGAATTCCCATTTCAAAAGACAGTCACTGACTTGCTAGATATGCACGGGAAAAGTTACATGGTATACGCGGACCGATATACCGGTTGGATTGAGGTCACACCACTACCATCAGGAAGGGCTGCAGCGGTGTGTAACGCCCTGAGGGTTTGGTTTTGCACGTATGGTGCGCCGGAGGAAATATCATCCGATGGAGGGCCACCATTCGATTCACTAGAATACAAATCGTTCCTAGAAGACTGGGGCGTAAAAAGGCGCATATCATCTGCACATTATCCCCAGAGTAATGGCCGAGCTGAACTGGCCGTAAAAACAGCCAAAAGAATGCTGATGGACTGCGTTGATGGCTACGGACACCTACATCATTATCGGGCAGCACGGGCGATGATGACTCATAGGAATACGCTTAGTCAGGACCTTGGATTGTCGCCGGCGGAAATGCTATATGGTCGAACAGTAAGGGGCCATCTCCCCGCACTTCGCAAAAAATACTGCATCCACAAGCGTTGGACGGAGACCAGAGATTTGAGAGAGAGGGCGATGGCGAAAAGGCACGTACTTAACAAAGAACAGTACGACATACACAGCCGCCCCCTCCAACAGCTCCGAGTCGGCGAGTCTGTGCAGGTGCAGAATCAGGAGGGACCAAATCCACGACGATGGGCGAAAACTGGGAGAGTCGTCAAGACGATGGGTAACAGGCAGTACAGGATACGGTTGGATGGTAGCGGCAGGATCACATTACGCAATCGCCGTTTCCTCAGGAAAATCAAACCGGTCATGGATACGCCGGAGTATCCACCCACTCAACAACCCCATCAACCACCTCCCCAAACACCAAGAAGGGAGGACAGCAAACCACCGTGCAACATGCATGAGATGATGGAGGTGGAAGAAGCTGATTGTGACACATCAGAAACAGATATGGAGGTTGACCAAGATCCGATCAACCACAAGCCAATGCAGACGAGTCCGGTCCCACGACGCGGCATGAGGGTAACACGAGCACCAAGGCCACTTTCCCCTCAAATGCAAGGACCAACTCACTACTACACGGAATTCTCCAGTCACATGACCACAAAACGACGGTAGTGTGGTCACATGGTGGGGGGAGGGCATGTAGAGAATAGGAACGACAATTAAGACGGGACACACAAAAGAGTGACACCGTCGTCTGATGAGTAGTATAAATAGAGCACGCACGCACGCACCGGTAGAAAAACTACGACTACGACGATAGTCGACTCGGAAACTTTACAGTATCCAAAGGCTAGCAACCGATTTATACCGAAGACACACTCTCTGGCACGCGGTAATTTCAGAATAAAGTAAAATTAACACAGCCGAACACATTCAAATATCATGTGTAGCATAATATAATACGCGCATAGTTTATTTCTGTCAAGTAAATATGATGTTAATTGAAGTATAGATTTAATATATTGCACATATTATTGATTAATATCTCAATTTAAACAAAATGGATTTATCCTATATAGTATTCGAACACTTCTATGTATTTAAAAGTAAAAGCATAAATCGTAATCTTATAATATATAATTATGTTGCATAGGGATGCATATTAAAGAGATGATGCTGGGTTCATCTTAAAAGAGATATGACGGGGAGATTCATATTGAAGAGAGACAGCGCACATGTATATAACAATGATAAGGTGTGGGGCTGACATTAAGTAGAGTTCTGGGATATTTCTTCTTAACTCATACAGTGAGGGTGATACATATTCTTGGAAGGGTTATGGAAAGTTCATAATAAGATGTTTAACACATTACCTTTAATTTTTGAAATGACGACACATAGATAAACAGTTACAAATATCGATTGTGATTCTTTATTTCATTGGACCCGTCCAATGATGATGGCGTCAGGAATTCACATTTGTTCTACAAAGTTTAATCTTTCTACCCTTCGCTTCGAAAGGGGCAGCTGGCCACTTACTGTCAACTGACTGACCCTCCTGATATCTGCTGACTAGCAGACTCAACCGTTCTGCCTCAACTCTGCGATCTGACTAACTGTAGCCCCTATATTGAAAATCCCCTTTTTGCTATGACCTCAGAAATGTGACCAACGCACGTGGCTTAGTACACGTTTTCCAAACATACTTTTGCCAACAAAGAATTCTCAACTAACCTATTTTTAACCTAACATATTTTTTACAATATATTTAATGTGTATACTTGATTTTTTGGCACCATTTTTGTTGTGGTTGCAAGGTTGAACACTAATTAGTAAGGAAATACAATGAAGACGCAAACAACAAGATAACGCAATAATAAGTGTATTAAAGAAAAGGTATATTTACAATATGTACAAATGACGGTGTCGAGTCAGAGAGTCTTGGTGGGAGGACATATACGCTCTTCGGCGTCACTTCCGGTGGCATTTGAGTAAGACACCCCAAGGCCAACCTAGGCTTGCCATTTATAGTGTTATGTTATTCGCATATGCAAATAAGCGGTTGCAACCACAACACCCCCCTCCCAAGATTTGAAGTCACACAGATTTCAATATCTTTTTCTTTTTGGGTTTACCATTAATGGTTCATTCACTTTTCTTTTCCTACCTGATCTTCGGGGTTCAGGTGCATTTTCAGACGGTTCCAAATTAAAAGATTCGTATATGATATCTATGGTGTCCTCCTCTTCGACTGTTGTCGTATCATCATCATCTTGGATATGACGTTTTTTTTATCTGATTTAGGTGCCGTTTATGTATATTCTGTGGACCTTTAATCATGTATGTACAATCACCAATGCGTTTATCCACATTCCCAGTAAGATTTGTTATTTCTGTAGCACTTAAAATATACTTGATCTCCCGAGTTATATTTCTTTCTTCTCGTGTGTGTAGTGTTTCGGATAATTGCCTGCCTTGGCAATAGTTTGTCAAACGCTGATTTTACCTTTCTGGCAAACATTAGATCAGCTGGTGATATGTTTGATGGTGTACTAGGATGTGGTGTAATCCTATATACTTGCAAGAATTGTTGCAAAGCTTTTTCTGTTGGTGTTCCAATGGATTTCTTTAACGCTCGTTTTAGCGTGTCCACGAACCTTTCCGCGAGGTCGTTCGACCTTGGATGATACGGCAGAGTCGTGATGTGCTTCACTCGGAACGTGTCGCAAAAGTCCTTAAACTCTGCGGATGTGAACTGCGTTCCGTTGTCAGTGACCAGTGTGTCTGGTACACCGAATCTTGCAAACAACTCGTGTAGGAACCCTATTGAGTTGTTCGTTGTTGGATTCCTGCAACGCATTACCTCCGGACATTTTGTGAAACTATCCACTACAATTAAATAATAGTTTTCACCTACTGGACCAGCGAAGTCCATGTGGATCCTCGACCATGGTTGGTCGGTTTTCGGCCAAGGTTTGTGTACTATAGGTGGAGATTTTGCCGCTAACTGGCATCCTTTACATTTATCAATTGTTGTCGCTGTGTCAGTGTCCATGTTACGCCAGTACACGTAGCTTCTCATTAACGACTTCATTCGATTTATCCCCGGATGTCCTGTGTGGAAATCTCTTAACATCCTATTCTGCAATGTTTTGGGTATTACCACTCTCTCGCCGTACAGTAACACATCGTCACATATGGGGAAAACTTCCTGCACCTTTGTGTCCGTTATAATTTTCTCTTTTATGTCCTTTATATATTCGTCTTTCTCGGCTTCCCTTTTAATGTCCGACAAAGTTACGGGTAGTTCCTTAATGATGTTTGCTACCATATTTTTACTTCAACATTTGTCCGAATTGCTGCAATGACTGATTCTTCCGGATTGTGTTTCTGTGGTATCAGTCTTGACAGTCCATCCGCATGGCAAATCTTTTTTGATGCTAGATGTTGTAGCTGGGAATCGTAATTAAGTAGTATTGTACCCCAGCGCAGCAATCTATTTGCGGTATATACCGGCAATCCTTTTTTTGATCCATAGATCGTGACTAACGGTTTATGGTCGGTTTCAAGTATGAATTGTCTACAATATAAATATCGGTGAAATTTAGTCACGGCAAAGATTATGCTCAACGCTTCTTTTTCGATTTGTGAATATGCCCTTTCGGCTGGTATCAGCGTTCTCGAAGCGTGCGCTATTGGTTTTCTGGACCCATCCGGCATATGTTGAATGCATGCTCCTAAGCTGTAGGAGCTAGCGTCACTAGCGACGACTATTTTTAAGTTTGTGTCAAAGTGCGTTAAGAATAATTCGGATGTTAGTGCGCTCTTTATTTTGTCAAAAGCGGTTTGACATTCTTGCGTCCAGTTCCACGGTGTATCCTTTTTAAGCAGATTATTTAAGGGGGCTCGCAAGTTATGCATTTCTTCAATAAAAGATTGGTAATAATTTGCGAGTCCTAAGAAACTCGGCAAGGTTGTTACATTATCGGGTGCTGGCATATTTTTTATTGCCGCAGATCTGTCTGGGTCTGGACGTCGTCCATGTTTGTTTATTATGTGTCCAAGATACTTAATCTCGCTCATACAAAAGTCGCATTTACTTTCTTTTACTTTAAAGCCGAATTCTTGTATTCGAGTAAATACTTGTTTCAAATGTTCCTTATGTTCTTCTAGGGATTTGCTCCTGACAACAATGTTGTCCAGGTATGCACATGCGCACTCAATACCACTTAGCATGGTGTCCATCGCTTGCTGAAAGATGGCAGGTGCTACTTTGATGCCAAAAGGCAATCGGTTGTATTTGTATAATCCCTTATGCGTATCGATGCATAGTATTTTTGAGCAATTCTCCTCGACCGGTATTTGCAAATACGCGTCGCTCAAGTCTATCTTGGAGAAGATATTACCCCCATTCAACTTCGTGAATATTTCCTTTGGGCTTGGTAGGGGGTAATGGTGATCTTTTAATAGGGAGTTGACCCCGGTCGAAAAGTCTGCGCACACTCTAACTTCGTCATTCTTTTTCTTTACGTATACGGTGGGCGCTGCCCACTCGTTGTGTTCTATTTTTGATTGAATTCCCGTCTGTTCCAATCTATTTAATTCTTTATCAATCTTTTCCAACCCAGCGAACGGAATATTTCGCTTTTTTCTAAAAATTGGGCTGGTATTTTCTTTAAGTTAAAACGAGGCCTTGAATTTATTGCAGCGACCTAAGTTAGTCGTGAATTCCTCAGGAAATAATTCTTTTAAATCGTCTTTTATATTTACTGTTGTTGGAGAAGAACATTCTAATTTTTTACAGAATGTATTAATTGGCTTATCCCATAGTCCGAATTTCTCAATTAAATCTATTCCAAACAGATTTTCACTATTTTTTAGTACGAAAATTTTTAATTTCTTCGAAATCCTTTTCAATTTTATCCGGAGGACAACTTCTCCTTCAAATTTTATACCACCACTAGTTACCGTCCGGGATGCTTTACTAGTTTTCATCATGGCCGGTTTTTCCAACTTTTTCCACGTATTCAGGTTTATTATAGAAACATCGGAGCCGGAGTCGAGTTGTAACTTTATTGATGTTTTAAATATTTCCACTTTTACGTATTTTCGCTGATCTTTGTCTAATTTTGTATTTGATTTTCTTTGCTGTACTCTCTTTCTGGTGTAATCTTTATATCTGCAGCGATCGCTTTTGTGTCCCACCTTCTTACAAATGTAGCATTTTTTCTTCTTATAAGGACAATCTGATTCCCAATGCTTTTCTGCACATCTCTTACAGTTATATCTAGGAAGAGGCTTGTTATATTCTGTACTATATTTATGGTTATTATCTTTGGAATATCCCGTTCCATTGCTTTTCTTTGTAAAGTTCTTGGTTGGTGCGTATGGTTTTCTAACTTTTCTTACATATGCCACTCCGGATTCTTCTATATTTTTTTAATCCTTTTTTTAGTGTAATGGCCCTTTCACAGTCCTCTGATAGTTTCTGGAGGGTTAAATCTTGCTCAGATTCCAGCTTAGACAACACTCGTCTGCGTATTTCTGCATTTTTCGTGGAAACTAACCTTTGAGCGAAGATTAGACATTTAAAATATTCTACCGTTAGTTCTGCAAGCTTAAAATTATCGCAGTTTTTATTGACAACTGATGCGTATGTCAAATAATCTTGTTGTCCATCTTTCTTAGATTCATGCACAGCCATCTTTTTTGAAAAGGAGATATATTTGGATTAAATAATTCTTTTAGTAATTTTACAGCTTCCATGAACTCTAATTCCGCAGTTTTTTTAGGTAATATGTAATCTACGAATTTGCTGTGTTCTGATGTACCCAATTTTCTGAGTAAGAGGCTCACTTTCTGACTATTTGGCCAATTTTTACAGTCCAGTTGAAAAACATCCTCGTATCTTGTGTAGTATGCTTCAAAATTCTTCTCTTCCTCAGGCACATAATGAAATGTGTCCATGCTATTAGAAATAGTTGTATGGGAGAAATTAACACTATCGACATTTTTTCGATTACTCTTTAGTAGTTCCAGTGTTTTAGCAAAACGTTCCTCTTGTCTATCTTCATATTCCAATTGTAGTTTCTTATGCCTTTCTTCCTGTTCCAATTGCAGTTTTTTTCTGTTTTAATTGCGCCATTCTCTGCTTTTCTTCTTGTTCCTGCTGCCATTTTAATAATCTGTCCTCTCTCTTTTCCTCGCGGTCAGTCTGTGCCTGTATTTGTGTTTGCAAAAGCTCGTTTTGTGTAGCTTGTCTGCGTTCATCCCGCTCAGCCTGTGCTTGTAAAAATTGCATGAACATTTTTGATAAGTCTTGCATGTTTTTTTTGTTTTTTTTTAGTGTGTAGTTAAAAAAAATATTGTACCATGTACCATATACACCGGTTTGGGTTACAACAAAAAAGCAAATTGCTGTAAGCTCCTGTTTTCAATAATAATATCGCTGCTTGCAATAATATATTCTTTTTGCGAGTCACGCTGCCAAAAAAAAATAAAAGAGGTTTATCTGGAATCACGAAATGAAATTGACTTTCCGTTTTTAGACACTTACTAATAAGTAACTCTTTCCACAAAATAAAAGTTTTTTTTTTTTAATCGAGTCACAATTGAATAAATGTATGCAGTACATTTAGTTCTTTGAGTTTTTTTTCTCTAGTATTTTAGTAATTAAAATACCTCTTAAATTGAGATTACCTTTTTTCCGTGACGTTTTACTGTATTATCCGTTATTCAGTGACAACTTCAAGAAAAAAAATCCTTTCCTTGAATTTTAGTTTTAGCTGTGGTATTTCCTTTTAGTACCGACGTCAACCAAAACATTAATTAAAAAGTCCTTTAGTTGTTGTTTTGTTTACGGAGAACAGTAATTAGAATCCACTGGTGAACTTTTTTCGTAGGTTACTTCCTTGCTTTTCGTAATACGAGTCTGACCTGTCGTTTTTGCGACAGAACAAAGTTCGCTTTTCGTTTGCAAGTTGGTCCTTTAGTAAGATTTGTCGTGTAGCGACAAACAAAAATTCACTTTTACATTCGTTTGCAAGTCGGATTCCCAGGAAACGGCGTAAATTGTCGCTTTTGCCACGTTAGAGTTTTTTTTTTCACTTGAGTTGAAACTTCTCTTTAGCGTAAAATCCGTCTGCTCGTCAACACTTTGCATTCCTTAAAAAAATGTTCAACCTTTGCGTTGTACTTTTTTTTTTAAATAGTTCTTCGTCAAACTGTTATATTTGACGCTTCATATCTCGTCGCCAACTGTTGTGGTTGCAAGGTTGAACAATAATTAGTAAGGAAATACAATGAAGACGCAAACAACAAGATAACGCAATAATAAGTGTATTAAAGAAAAGGTATATTTACAATATGTACAAATGACGGTGTCGAGTCAGAGAGTCTTGGTGGGAGGACATGTACGCTCTTCGGCGTCACTTCCGGTGGCATTTGAGTAAGACACCCCAAGGCCAACCTAGGCTTGCTATTTATAGTGTTATGTTATTCGCATATGCCAATAAGTGGTTGCCACCACAAAAATTTTAATATTCCGTTTCATAAAGTAATAACAATCAATTCTTTTTTACAAGATAAACAACACTTAACTATTTTATAATAGAATTTTAGAATAGGGTTTTTAACAATCCGATGCCTAACATTCTATTTGTGAACCTTACCTTCAAGGTTTGAGTCTCGGCTTATCCTAATCTCATTTTTACTTATCTAATGTTCTTCTTATTTACATGGAAAGGGGAAGCCTTTCCTTGTAACAATTATTCTCGTACTAACTCTTTCACTATATTTCTCTGTTTTTCTCTCTCCTCTTCATTCATTTATGTATTATGCGTGTTTACACTCTATGCCATCGATATCTTTAAAACCAACAAAAAGTCAAGTATCTGCAGAATGTCTTCTTGGTTCCTCCTCTTCTCTTTTCTCTCTCCCAACAATCGAACACAGCATATAATAACAAAACTCTAAAGCACGTCTGACAGCACTGACTTCTGCCAACAGTCTGCCCCTCCTCTTAACAACACAGGCTTTTTATATCGCAAAATCGTTCACCTCTATTTGCATATTCTTGTAACTCACGTGATCACTACTCTATAAATAAGAGTCTTGACCGTTTCTTTTCTTTCTTTTTATTTATTTCCGGTGACCGACCCGCACGTGGTCTATCCAGGTAAGTCACGCATTTCTCCACACTCCCCCCTGATCTCATGATCACAAACAGGACATGCGGGCAATCGTCGTTGGCGGGTACTCCTTCGAAGAATTGGGGGCAGCACTTCCTCATTGCTGTTTTCTTGGGTTGAAGTGTCCGGCTCGTGAACTATTGCCACACAACAAATGGATCTGTACCAAACGCTGTATACAGGCTCTGTTTGATTTCATCCCAGTCTGGTTCATCCTCGAGTTGTTGGTAGACTGCATAGGCCCCTCCGGTTAGCCTCAAAGGGATAACTGTGGCTGGTTCTTTAATTTTGCACAGTTTACAGATTTTCTCTGCCTTTTCAATCCCTTCGACGACAGCCGGTGCAGTGGTAGATCCGTCGAACTCGGGTATTAAGCGAATGTCGAATCTGTCCATTGTTCGTCACCGCACACCAAGCGCCGAAATAGCTTAAAACCAACACAAAGTCAAGTATTTGCAAAATGTCTTCTTGGTTCCTCCTCTTCTCTTTTCTCTCTCCCAACAATCGAACACAGCATATAATAACAAAACTCTAAAGCACGTCTGACAGCACTGACTTCTGCCAACAGTCTGCCCCTCCTCTTAACAACACAGGCTTTTTATATCGCAAAATCGTTCACCTCTATTTGCATATTCTTGTAACTCACGTGATCACTACTCTATAAATAAGAGTCTTGACCGTTTCTTTTCTTTCTTTTTATTTATTTTCGGTAACCGACCCGCACGTGGTCTATCCAGGTAAGTCACGTATTTCTCCACAATCTTACCTTATAAACCATATAGTAAAGACTAATGTTCACGCTGAACAGTAAGTGGCCACGCTAGCAAACATATCTCTACGTTGATATGGAAGTAAGCACACTGACATGCAAAATGTATAAGCTGACATGCAATTGAAATTAGACACAATTCTGAATATATAATCATATATATATATATATATATATATAGAGAGAGAGAGAGAGAGAGAGAGAAAGAGAATATATATATATAGAGAGAGAGAGAGAGAGAGAGAGAGAGAGAGAGAGAAAGAGAAAGAGTTACTGTGACATAGATATACAGGGAGAAACGATAAAATTGTTTCCTTAGAAAAGACGACATGATTACATTTTCGTTTGATGAGAATTGGTTTTATTTCCTTTCTTGCACGCCATGAACTAGTTAGCCAGATGTGTACAAATTCCAAGGACAAAAAGAACATTCTATCATGTCTGAAAGTGACACAATGTTCAATGAGCGAGATCAGAAATGCGCCGCTGTACAACTCATGCTCTCCACCGATCCAAGTTATGAGAACACGATCATTGCTAGCACCATCAAAATGCTTCGGTAGATTGCCACTAATAACAGGGATATGCTAAAGGTTTTGAAAACAAAGTTCTTGGCAACGGTTATGGATCTTTGGCGTGGTTTCAAGTGGGGATCCCATCAAGCAACCTCACATCTCTCAAGTCGGGTTAAAATTGAATAACAATTTGTTCCTGTATATGCTGAAGAATGTGGTGATACCCTGGTAACATTAGGTAGCCGTTGGCAAACCCTTGGTTTGGCAGGAAGACTATCTGATGGCCCACAAGTTTAAAGAGACAAGGGATTGGCTTCAGAATGTGTGCCACGACTTTGAACCTTTCTCTTACTAGGCTCCTTCCCCTCCTCACCTGAACCCATTCGATCACATCGTTTAATCATACGTCGAGAATATCACTAACATGACCTCGCACAATACTAAAGCCAACCTGATCACTGCCATCAACTGAGCTTCCGCCGGCACTTGTAGAAAAGTCATGCTTTCAGTTCTGGGCCCGTATCGAATCGGTGATTGAGGTTGTAGGGGCTACATTGGATAGATATCAGCTCTACTACATAATCACGTTACTTGATTTAAATTTTTTCAATAATTTTTTTAAAAAAGCCGCAGTGTTGTTTCATTTGGGGCAACATTTTTACCGTTTCACCATGTATATAAAAATAGTTACGATTATTATCGTAGCTTTCAAAAATATTAGAACGTTGTACAAAGCAGAGATCTGTCTTAGAAGATTAAATCATTCAAATCATTAAAAGAATGACAGCAGTCTTGCTACTGTTAAGAACACTTTTGAGATGAGAAAGTGCCATCAACTTTGGAGATTTCTGTTAATATCGAAACATGGAAAGATACTTTCCTTTTACAACAAGTATTAGGCGAACAAAATTGTATAAACCTGAAAAGTGTATGAAAAACTGAGTAAAGTGTTCGCTGTAGGTAAAGCATATGATAGATAAAGACAGGTAAAAAAAAATTCTAAATGAAATTCCTACGGCATAAAACATTTTAGGGATAAGAACACAGATTAACGCGCTCTTAAATGCAGCGTTATCATAAGGTTTATTATATCGATTAGCAAATTTGCAAATTTCTCGGCGATTGAAATCTGAAATACAAAGTCAGCGATGACAAACCGAATAAAATGCCATACGTATGTGCAGAGTCTACTTGTTTCCATACTAAAAAAAAAGTAATATCAAAAATCTTATAACTGCAAACATGGTCTGAATCCAGAAAGTTTAAATAGAATTTGGAATGAAAAGTTTGCTTTTTTAAACGATAACATGTAGAAACCCGAAGCAGCAGATGATTGAAGATTATCTAATTGAAAAATTACGACAAAACTTTGCAATGATGACGCATACACTTAGCTGAAAATCGTTGAGGTGGACGCTACCAAATGAAATAAATTGAAGAAGATCAGTTGAAAATACTTGGGAAAAGACGGACAACTCTTAGAAATTCTGTTATCTAATAAAAACATCATTTTGAATGGTCAGTACTGATAGTAACACAATCCCTACCTCTTAAAAAAGTCACCAACCTGAACCTTAGACTAAGACACTATTGAACATTATCATAATACTGCATGCCATAGAAAATATGGATTGTAAAATAAAAAGAATATTAACTGGATAGATGATATAGAGAGGTGCGTGCATAAAACAAAATAAAGTGCTAGAAATATCTATGATTCAATTAAATAGAAATATCTATAATACAATTAAATAGAAATATCTATAATATAATTAAATGATAGAAATATTTGCAATAAAATAAAATAGATATATCTTTAATACATTAAATAAAATTATCTTTAATACAATTCAATAGAAATATCGATAACACAATTAAAGGCTAGAAATGTCTATAATACAATTAAATAGAAATATCTTTAATACAATTAAAAAGAAATATATTTAATACAATTAAATAGAAATGTATATAATACAGCTAAATAGAAATATATATAATACAATTAAACAGAAATATCTATAAAACAATTAAAGTGATAGAAATATATATAGTACAATTACATAGAAATATCTCTAATACAATCAAAGTGCTAAAAATATTTATAATACAATTAAAAAGAAATATCTATAATACAATTAAATAGAAATATCTATAATACAATTACAGTGCTAGAAATAACATTAATACCACAAAATGGGCTTATCTATAATACAATCAAATAGAAATATCTATAATACAATAAAACAGAAATATCTATAATAAAATTAAATAGAAATATATATAATACCATGAAATAGAAATATCTATTATACAATAAGATTGTAAATATATAATGACATTAAACGGAAATATCTATAATACAATTAAATAGAACTATATATAATACAATTAAATAGAAATATATATAATACAATTAAATAGAAATATCTCTAATACAATTAAATAGAAATATATATAATACAATTTAATAGAAATATATATAATACAATTAAATAGAAATATCTCTAATACAATTAAATAGAAATATATATAATACAATTAAATAGAAATATATATAATACAATTAAATAGAAATATATATAATACAATTAAATAGAAATATCTATAATACAATTAAATAGAAATATATATAATACAATTAAATAGAAATATATATAATACAATTAAATAGAAATATATATAATACAATTAAATAGAAATATCAATAATACAATTTAATAGAAATATATATAATACAATTAAATAGAAATATCTCTAATACAATTAAATAGAAATATCTATAATACAATTAAATAGAAATATATATAATACAATTTAATAGAAATATATATAATACAATTAAATAGAAATATCTCTAATACAATTAAATAGAAATATCTATAATACAATTAAATAGAAATATATATAATACAATTAAATAGAAATATATATAATACAATTAAATAGAAATATCTCTAATACAATTAAATAGAAATATCTATAATACAATTTAATAGAAATATATATAATACAATTAAATAGAAATATCTATAATACAATTAAATAGAAATATCTATAATACAATTAAATAGAAATATCTATAATACCATTAAATAGAAATATCTATAATAAAATTAAAGTGCTAGAAATGTATTTAATGCAATTAAATATAAATATATATATAACAATTAAATAGAAATTTCCATAATACAAATAAAGTGCCAGAAATGTCAATAATACAACTAAATAGAAATATCTAGAATACAATGAAATAGAAACCTCGATAATACAATTAAAGAACAAGAAATATCTATAATACAATTGAACGGAAATATCTATGATACAATTAAATAGAAATATCTATAATACAATTAAATAGAAATATCTATAACAAAATTAAATAGAAATATCTTTTATACAATTCAATGGAAATATCTATAATACAATTAAATAGAAATATATATAATACAATTCAATGGAAATATCTATAATACAATTAAGGTGCTAGAAATATATATAATATAATTAAATAGAAATATTTATAATACAATTGAAGTTCTACAAATATCTATAATACACCTAAATTGAAATATCTACAATACAATTAAATAGAAATAGGTATAATACAATTAAATAGAAATATCTATAATAAAATGTAATAGAAATATCTTTAATATAACTTTATAGAAATATCTATAATACAATAAAAGTTCTAGTAATATCTATAATAGTTAAATAGAAATATCTATAATACCATTAAAGTGCAAGAAATATCTTAGATACAATTAAATAGAAATACATATAATACAATTAAAAAGAAATATCTATAAAAAAATTTAAGTGCTAGAAATATCTATAACACAACTAAATAAAATATCTATGATACAATTAAATAGAAATATCTATCATAAATAGAAATACGAACAAATAAAATAAAATGGAAATGTGTATAATACAATTTAAGTGCTGTGAATATCTATAATACACCTAATTAGAAATATCTATTATACAATGAAATAGAAATATCTATAATACAATTTAAGAGCTAGAAAAATCGAAAATACAACAAAATAGAAATATCTATAATAAAATTAAATAGAAATATCTATAATACAATTAAATAGAAATATCTATAATACAATCAATAGACACACATATATATAAATACATCTGGGCAGGAGCTGCTAGAAAGGACTTGTCCTGCCTTGATAGAGTTCAAAATAGACTTCGTAGCCTCGTAGGAGATGTCCTTTTCTCCTCCTTGCAACCTCTATCTCACAGAAGAGATGTTGCGAGTTTGTCTCTGATGTATCGTTATTTTCATGGAAAGTGTTCAACTGAGCTTCAATCTTTGGTCCCCCCCGCCAAACTTTCACAAGAAACACTCGTCTAGCTGTAAACACTATCAATAATTTCCCCCACTCTTTATCTGTGCCTAAACCTAAACGTAGATTCCATGAACAAAGCTTCTTTCTTAGAACTGCACGCCTGTGGAATTGTCTTCCGTTTTCCTGCTTTCCGGCTGACTACAATATGGTTGTGTTCAAGTCTAAAGTAAATAAGTTCTTGATGAGCCGTTCCATATAAGTTATCAAATTTACCAAATTTTCATTACTAATGATTACTATATTGACCAACTTCTACTGTACACTTTTTAACCCTTATCCTTGAGTGGCCTCTGGGCCTTGATAATGTGGTGATGCCTTTGTAAAAAAAAAAAAAAAAAAAAAAAAGAAGTGTATGAAAACATTCAACAATCAAACTTAATAATGAGTTCTACATCCACTGCTTTTAATGACTTCAAAAATTCTTTTAATAAGGGTTTCCATTAAGGTGCAGGGGATCGTGTCCAGTTTCTGAAGATAGCTTCATGAAGTTCATTTTTTATTGAATATTGTTTGCCATTTCGATAAACCTCTCTTGTCATCCATCCCCAAACATTTTCAATTGGGTTCAAGTTCGGTGGGTATGCAGGATGTCCCAAGAGATGGACTCCATTTCTTGTAAAAAGCTCAATGTCCGTCTTGCAGTGTGGATTGTAGCATTATCCTGTTGGAATAACCATCCATCCCACACAAACGACAACCCTCCATCATCAAAGATGCTTTTTGTAACATTAGAATTACCATAAATCTAACAATTTATACCCTTGGCCCTATAATTTTGATCATGTGTAAAAAGCATAATTTAATTAAAATGCAAAAGAAATAATAAAATTTTGGGAATGTACCTTTTGTTTCCATAAACATTTAGATTGTAGTATTAGTAACATTAAGTCGGAAGAGTTTAAAATCTATCCTTAAAAAAAGGTTTCTTTTTAAAGATTTTTAAGTTATCTTAAATTTTGCATCAGCCGGTTAGGATGTTTTTCCAGCCACTGGTTACGGTATTTACCCCGCCTTACAGTGTTATTTAATTATATACATGTGTTTTATATACTGTATTGTGTTTTGTTACTAATTTTTAATATGTACTGCATAAAATTTTGCTTAGGCCCTGTCATACAGCAATTTCACCTTATGAACCCAACCCCAGAACAGATTAATGCTGTATCCCGAGGTTCTACTGTATATACAGAATGTGTTGGAGATTTTTGTTTCTCTTAAGTTTTTTCTCTTTGTTTATATTTTCATACTTGCAGTCACCAATATGAAAGGCGGCCAGAAGAGAAGATGAAACAGCAGAAATTCATAAGGTGGATGATCAGGCGGAGAGTGCATCTGATCACATAATTTTATTGAAATGAATTTATTTCCATTTATGTTTTGACATGACTCGAACATATATTTGTAACATAGCATGGATATAAATGCATGAGAAGTGACGTCACCGGTGGGTGGGTGGGGGAGAAAGGACTATAAAAAGAGAAAGACAAAGATCTCAACAGAGAGAAGATAACGTTCAAAACTTTGGGAGAGACATAGAGCAACGTTCTACTGTGTAATGACGTAGAAATATATGCTGTTGTACAAACCCAAAAAGCTCACAGTATTAATGCTGGAGTCCTTCAGGGGTTCATCCTGGGCCCAACTCTCTTCCTGATCTACATTGATGATCTTCCAAATCACACCCTTACATCATTCCTAGATATTTATACTGACGACACTACCATCTATAGTAGCACACCAAAGACTGTAAACAGCCAAGTTTTTTTCTGATTCTTTCTCCTCTTATCTTGAGCACATGGTGCAATGGAAAAAGAAGTGACTGGTTATTTTTAATGCATCTAAAACGAAGCTTCTATCTTTGCATCATCAATGCTCTAGCATCAATTGAAATGAATGGCTCCTGTCTTGGGGAGGCTTTATGTTTTGACAAGCTTTTGGGCTTGACCTTTACTCCTGATCTGAAATGGAACACATACATCAACTCCGTTGCCAAGGTCGCTGGAAAAATGGCGGGATCCTTCTATCGATCTAGTAGATATCTCACCGCTGATGCAATTCTCTACCTATATAAAGTCAAGTATGTCCAAGGATGGAGTACTGTTGCCACATCTGGGCAGGAGCTGCAAGAAAGGACTTATCCTACCTTGATAGAGTTCAAAATAGACTTCATAGCCTAGTAAGGGATGCCCTTTTCTCTTCCCTGCAACCTCTTTCTCACAGAAGAGATGTTGCGAGTCTGTCTCTGCTTTATCGTTATTTTCATGGCAAGTGCTCGTTTGAGCTCAAATCTATGGTCTCCCCTCACCAAGCTTTCATAAGAAACACTCGTCTAGCTGAAAACACTATCAATAATTCCCCCCACTCTTTATCTGAGCCTAAACCTAAACGTTGATTCCATGAACAAAGTTTCTTTCTTATAACTGACTACAATATGGTTGCCTTCAAGTCCAATGTAAACAAGTTCTTAATGAGCTGTTCCACGTTAACAAATTTACCAAATTTCTATTACTAACAATTACTATATTGTCCAATTGATTACTTGTACACTCTTTAACCATTATCCTCGAGTGGCCTCGGGGCCTTGATAAGTGGTGATGCCTATGTAAAAAAATATCTATAACATAATTAAATAGAAATATCTATAATATAATTAAATGCTAGAAATATCTATAATACAATTAAATTGAAACATCTATAATACAATTAAATAGAAATAACTATAATACAATTAAATAGAAATATCTATAATACAATTAAATGGAAATATGTACAATAGCATTAAATTGAATTATCTATAATATAATTAAATAACAATATTTATAATAAAATTAAATAGAAATATATATAATACAATTGAATAGAAATATCTATAATACATTTAAAGTACACGATATATATATATATAATACAATTAAATAGAAATATCTATAATACAATTAAAAAGACATATCTATAATACAATTAAATAGAAATATGCCTAAATAAAAATATCTAAAATACAGTTACATTAAAAATATCTATAATACAATAAAATAGAAATATCTATAATACAATTAAATAGAAATATCTATAATGGAATTAAATAGAAATATCTATAATGCAATTAAATAGAATTAAAGTTCAACAAATATCTATAACACAATTACATAGAAGAACCTATAATACAATGAAATAGAAAAATCTATAACACACCTAAATAGAAATATCTATAATACAATAGAAGTGCTAGAAATATTTAGAATATAAGTAAATATAATTATCTATTATACAATTAAATAGAAATATCTATAATACAATGAAATAGAAATATATATAATACAATTAAAGTGCTAGAAGTATCCATCATATAATTTTATAGGAATATCTATAATACAATTTATTTTCTAGAAATATCTATAATACAATTAAAAAGAAATATCTAAATCACAATTAAATAGAAATAGCTACAATACAATTAAATAGAAATATCTATAATACAGTTAAATAAAAATATCTATAAAAAATTTAATAGAAATATCTATGATACAATAAAATAGAAATATATATAATGAAATTAAATAGAAATATCTGTGATACAATTAAAGTTCTAGAAATATCTATATTACACTTACATAGACATATCTATAATATAATTTAATAGAAATATCTATAATACAATTAAATAGACATATCTATAATACAAATAAAGTGCTAAAAATATCTATACTATAATTTAATAGAAATATCTATAACACAACTAAATAGAAATATCTATGATACAGTTAAATAGAAATATCTATAATACAATTAAATAGAAATATTTATAATACTAATAAATACAATATCTATAATAAGATCAAATAGAAATATCTATAATACAATTGAATAGAAATATCTATAATACAATTAAAGTGCTAGAAATATCTATAATACACCCAAATATAAATATCTATAATAAAATTAAATAGAAATGTCTATCATACAATTAAATAGAAATATATATAATGCAATTAAATGGAAATATCTCTGACACAACTTAATAGAAATATTTATAATAATATTTAATAGAAATATCTATAATATAATTTAATAGAAATATATTTAATAAAATTTAATAGAAATATCTAGAATGCAATTAAACTGCTAGAAATGTCTATAATACACCTAAATAAAAAATATCTATAATACAATTAAATAGAAATATCTATAATACAACTAAATAGAAATATCTATAAAATTTTATAGAAATATCTCTAATACAATTAAATAGAAATATCTATAATACAATTAAATAGAAATATCTATAATACAATAAAAAATATCTATAATAGAATTAAATAGAAATATCTTTATTACAATTAAGGTTCTAGAAAAATCTATAATACAATTAAATAGGAATATCTATAATACAATGAAATAGAAATATCTATAATACAATTAAATAGAAATATCTATAATACAATTAAATAGAAATATCTATTATACAATGAAATAGAAATATCTATAATACAATTAAATAGAAATATCTATAATACAATTAAATAGAAATATCTATTATACAATTAAATAGAAATATCTATAATACAATTAAATAGAAATATCTATAATGCAAAACACAAAAGTTTTGCTAAAACTTTAAAAATTTCCACCCAAATAGAAAAAAGGCAACATACAAGACTGTGGCTGTATAAAACCTATTAGAATAGTAACATTATCAGGCGCACATATGAATACTATCAGGAGAAAAACACTATTTGAGAATGCTAGGATAGATTAAGTTAAATGTAGAGGTAAAACGTCCATAAACAGTGAATCTTAAAAAGGATAAGAAACAGTAAATCACATCAGGCACAGTGTCCCTAAAGGTTACTGAAGTGGTTTGTACTTAAATACATTATTAGATATATTTTATATAATAAATGCATAATGTAAACAATCTTTATTAATGAATAATAATGTCTTCTAAATATTTCCTATTTTCTGCTAGCATATTTGTTCTTTTTCCAAAACATTCTACATGAGAGATTGCAGAATCTCTGGATTGCGATTTAACTCTGTTATTTCGTTCCTGACGCTTTCCTTCAATCTGTGCATGGTTTCGGGTTTGTTAACATGAACTCTTACTTTAAGATATAAAGAAAATGTCGGGGCTAGTCATGTTTGCGATACGTATGCGAAGCTTAAAATAGGAAACATAAAACAGACAAAATTTTTTTTATAAATATAGTTTGACTTTTGTAGTTTTCAAAAGTTTCCAATATCTTAGTAAGGTTATGGTGAAGTTTCAGAAAGATATCATCAAAAATAAAGAATTTTTCATAGTTCCAAATTTCTTTATGGACTATTCGGACAATCTGTATGTAAACGCAACAAGCATGAAAATAAATACACACATAATTAGTTAAGAAAGACAGTTCACTAGAAACTATATAAGTCCCGGTTCTTTAACTTAAGGACAAACGATACAAAAAAAACCTGTATCCAGTATTATTACCAAGATAGATTTAGATGGTCAACTGTATTGCCTATAGCATCATTTCTCCAGGAAGAATGAAAGCTATGTCCGTAAATTTTCTGAATTAAGATTACTCTCCAGTCTAATGCAACCTGCCAGATGGTAATTAACGCAGAGGGGGATACTGTCACGTATTGCGAATCTACAAGAGAGGAATATTACACTGACATTGCCACCGGCTAAAGGACGAAAATAGAGCACATTAACAAGAAACGGTCAGCTAATAAAGAACCGATGCATTAGCGTTTGATGGGAATAAAGCAACACAGACAAAAATAAATAGCCATGCTTTCCTTACTGAAACATATATCTTCCTTAACTATGTTCTAACAATCTATCTGTCAACTATATAATGTGCTGTATGACGTGATCTGTATGCTAAACTGTCTCTCTTTACTTATGCTCACTGTATGGTGCTCCCATTTTGCAAAGGAGGGAGCACGTTGCGATATTGGCATATATATATATATATATATATATATATATATATATATATATATATATATATATATATATATATGTGTGTAGGTAAATATATATATATATATATATATGTAGGTAAAGCTAGTTAGTAAGGTATAAAATATATATGGCGATTAAGCTACACTGAATATTCCGCGTTTCATCCACTCTAGAACTCCTAGAGTGGATGAAACGCGGAATATTCAGTGTAGAGTCCAAGAGTGGATGAAACGCGGAATATTCAGTGAGCTTAATCGCCATATATATTTTAGAACTTACTATATATATATATATATATATATATATATATATATATATGTATATATATATATATATATATATAATTTAAAGGAGATTAGAATAATAGTCTAAAGAGCTAAGTGTATTTTAATGTAATAGTGAAATTACTAGTTTAATTAAAATACAGGAAATGCTCGTTGTAATTTAGATATATAATAAGCTCGATAGTTAAATGTCCTAGAGCTAATTCAATATTAAGTAATGTGATTTATAATTTAAAAATTTAAAAAAAAAATTGTTTAATTTAAAAATCAAATTTTAATTAAATTAAAAATCAGTTTCATAAGAAGGAACAACAACAAAGTACATTATCTGTACGATCGTTTCGGAAATCCGTGCTTTTTATTTGTGGTATACATGAAGTCACGTAGAACAATTATACATAGTTTTTTTTGTAAGCACGGTCTCCTCATCAGCAAATTTAGGAGGATTTCTATTGAATTTAAAAGACACCAAAAATAAACCTAGCATTAAAAGTAAGGCAGATGAATCTGAAAAATTGAAATAAAAGGTTTGGATTTAAAATTTATAAGAAAATTAATATAGGTTAGAGATAGAAATGAGTAGAAAAAATATTTTTTTTTTTAATTTACATAATTAATTTGATTTCAAAATATATAGAGATAGTTACCTTTTAGTTTTTCTTTTTTTGAAATCAGGAACTGTGTTTAAAGTAGTCATTAAGATGTTTGCTATAGCTTTTTATTTTATTGAATGATGAATTTTAAAAGGGCGACGCTCGTGCAGTAAATTGTTTCCGTTAGCGTATTTTGATTTAAAGACGCTACAGTTAATATATATAGAGAGAGTATTTATTTTGCAAGTTTTTAAGGGGAGATAATTGTAATGTGTTATTTATATTTAAAAAAATTGTAATCTATTTTTACTAATGAGTAAGTTTTAATGATTTAAGGTGGTTTATATTTATTAAATTTAAACCAACGTTTATGATTACATGTTAGAAGCTCGTGTCTTTAATTTACTAGTTTGGTTGTGCTTTTTATATCTTCATATTTTAAAATTTTTAGGGTTTCTTTTGTACATAGTGTACAAAATTTATCTCCTGGTTTATATGATTTGCAAGTCTCAATTATTTGCCATTTTAAGTTGAAAGGAATATTGTTATTTTTTAGTTGCCAAATATAGTTGGATAGAGTAGTTTGGTTTGATAGAGAGTTATTTTTAAAAGAATGTTTCTGCGTTGAAATTCTATGTTTTATTAAGCCAGATGTAGAACCAATATATATTACCTCTTGATTATTATGATTATTTTCAGTTAGGTCTATTGTTGGATTATAATGTGGTGGGTTGATTAGTAATTGATCGGTAGATTGATTTAAGTTTGTGTTATTATTTAATCTGGTAGTTGAGTTATGGCTGTTGATAGGTTCTTGTATATTTGGAGTTTTTGATACTGTGCAGCTATAGATAACATTTTAAATTTTACATGAGCCTTGTAGGGGACATTTATTTTTTCTTCTACAGTTACAGTCCGATGTATTTTGTATAGTTGTATTTTGTAGTTTATTAATTTTCTTATTATTAGAGCTAATTATTTTCTGATGAAGGTTAGGCATAGTAGAGTAAGAGACTTTAATTGTGTTCTTATTGAAAATCTTATTATATCTATGGGTATATATATATATATATATATATATATATATATACATTGTGTATATTTAGGCAGCATCTCCTCATTTAGACAAATATTATTAGAATAGCACGAATAATAGCATAAAATGTATATCAATATATTTAATATAAATATAAAAATGAATATCAATATATTTAATATATATATATAAAAGTCCGCCCACTTAGCTTGTAACAAGCTACCACGTGACTATGAAAAAAGATATATATATATATAATTAAAAAAAAACAATTTATTCATTTATTTTTACAATATGCCTGAGGATGATAGAAGCACTTCTGTCGAAAGTGCTCGATTATGGATCCAACTTCGAGAAGAACACAACAACGACTATTCGGAGATTGGAGAAGATAAGGAAAATTGTAAAACTGAATAAATCATTGGTATTCAATAATATATTTATACATATATATGTATGTATATATATATATATATATATACACTTGTGCCCGATATTATTCATACCCCCCCTTGAAAATTGAGTTTATTAGGTGTAACTTTGTAAGAATTCATTGTTTACGTCCATATTGATACATATTCTTAATAAACCTCTTCTGATCATTTTCGTCATTTTAAAATCTCGGGATACTTGTAATAAAAGAAATATACAGCTATTTATAAAATCTGCAATGTTCAAAAATAATCATACCCCCTTATTTTTTTCAGTATTTATCGCGTTTCTGACTGTTTGTTTCCTGTTTGATTCTTATTTTGAATGCTTTTATACAACCTTTGATTAATTTCATTTCGTTTTTTTGCATTTTTCAGAAATTAAAATATCAACTGAAAACCAATAAAAGAATAAAAATTATTAGAATGGGGAAGAAAAAAGGGCTTAGTAATGATCTTAGGACTAAAATTGTGAATTCACATAAGGATAGTTTAGGTTACAAGTCAATTTCCAAGAAATTTGAGGTCCCTACAGCAACAGTACAGAGCATCATCATAAAATTCCAGAGCCACCACACAACAAACAACTTGATTGGTAGAGGAAGGAAAAGGAAACTGTCTGCTAGAGCCACCAGGAATATTGTAAGAAGTGTTAATGCAAATCCAACCACCACTACTAAGGACATTTTAGAAAATCTGGAGTCTTCTGGCATAAAAATATCAAGGCAAACATTGCAAAGGACTCTGCATGAAAATGGTCTGAAAGGAAGAAGACCAAGAAGGACCCCATTGCACACCGTAAAACACCTTGCAGCACGTCTAAAGTTTGCTAGGACCCATGTGAATTCTCCAGAGTCCGTTTTCTCAAGTATTTTGTGGACTGACGAAACAAAAATTGAATTGTTTGGCCATATGGATGCTTCTTACGTTTGGAGGAAGAAAGGAGAAGCTTACAACCCAAAGAACACCATACCCACGGTGAAACATGGTGGTGGTAGCCTAATGTTTTGGGGTCCTTTTCGGCTAGTGGTCCAGGTAGTTTGGTCAAGATAGATGGAACCATGAAGAAGGAGCAATATTTGGAGATACTCCAGAAAAAAACATTAGACAGGATGCGGAGAAGCTCCATTTAGGACCAAACTGGGTCCTTCAACAGGATAATAATCCAAAATTTACTGCTAAAATAGTTAAGAAATGGTTTGAGGATAATCACATTAATGTTTTGGAATGGCCTAGTCAGTCCCGACCTGAACCCTATCGAAAACCTCTGGCACATATTGAAAACTGAGGTTAAAAAGCGGAAACCTAGAAATTTGAGGGATCTGGAGAACTACTGCATTGAAGAATGGTCAAAAATCAGTGTTGATGCTTTTAAAAACGTTGTTGATAAATATCCAAAACGGTTACAGGCAGTTATTAAGAATAAAGGGCATGCTATTGACTATTAGTAAGAGAGGTATGAATAATTTTGAACTAGTGCCATTATTGTTTTTCTTTGTATAATGTTTCAAACTTGCATAATTTATTTATTTGTTGAGTTTAAAGTAAATGCTTATGATTGATTTATTGTTTGAAAACCCTTTAATATTGTCTACCTTCTGGTTTGAGCAATATTCTTATAGAAATCTCAAAGATCCGAGGGGTATGAATAATATCGGGCACAAGTGTATATATATGTATACACTGTTCTTTTTACTTTTCTTTGATATAACATATGACACGTCAAGGAATACTTTCTGTCAAGAAAATCGCAATGGAAAACAATTATTCGACATATTCCAAGTGGGTATTGTCAAGCACGTGTAAGTTTAGGTACTACGATATGCTACTCATAGATCCGGTGTGATCGTTATTAGACTAGCGATTTCGAAGAAGAATTTGAGTTCGATTTGTTTTACGTCTGCTTTATGCTATAAAATAGGAATTTACAAATGTATAAGACATTGATATAAAATTATTATCTATATCTAATACGACAGCATGTATGTTATTTTGGATGTCACGCGTATATCTTTTTTTATTCGAGTGACTATAGGTTTATTATTATGACATCTCGAATTCTTGTAATAAAGTACTTTACCAAGAATTCTTCAGACATTTTGTTTCGGTTTCTATTATTGCTGAAGGTACTCAATTATATATATACATCTCTCTTTATATATATATATATATATATATATATATATATATATATATATAAATTCGTATTCCTGTCTGTTTGTTTTTTTATTCGTTTGTTCACAATTTTATTAATATATACAAAAGGTTCCTTACTTTACTCTCTCATTTATTTCTATATATTGTATGATTCTTGCAAACTAGATACAATAAAGAGATCATCTCATTTGCATATTACATTAAGAAAATCGATTTTTTTTAAATAGCGGTATCTTCTTTAATGTTTCTAACGAGAGAATTCTTATAAGGGTTCTATTCAAAATCGTTATTTAATAAATTTTCAATAATAATTATATTGATAACACATTTAATTAAATTGATTTGGAATCATTATTGCAATATCGATTTTTTTAATAATCTGTTATACAGTTATTTGCCCTTTCGGAAAAAAACTATCACCAAATAAAATATTTCGGTAATCTCAATAATTTTTTAGTTTGCAAAAATTATTCCGAGTAGATAGAAAAATGTCTTGCTGTTATTGTTTTTTTTTTTAAATATTCAAACAAAAAATTAAAAGAAACACTTACGAAAAACTGAAGAAAAGATTTCATGTGTTTGTTTTTTATTATTCTATAAACGGCTATACAGAAATCGGTACATTTTTTCGACGTGACCCACCTAAAAAATTAAAGATCTACTTTTTATAAATAATATGAAAGAAATTTTAAAAATAATGAAAATTAACATTTTAGGGTGGGGGATCACTTTTCCATATTAATTAAACGAAAATGGGCACCAACTGTTTGGCCACAAAGCGTTCAACGAGACATGTCAACACTAGCATTTTTCAAGTTAGTGGTCGAGGGGTGGGGACAAAACATGACAAATACATTTTTTGTGGTGGTGGATGACGGGAGTTACATTTAAAACATAAAATAACGATAAATTTAATTAGTTTTTATGAGACCACTCTGTAACTTCACCTAATAATTTCATAAATAAAACGAACCCCAAAATATAACAAATTACATTGGGGGGGGGGCATTACAATGGCGAAAAGTTTAATTTAATTGTTTCTGGAATTAATTTTTTGGGTTTTTTTTTAGCGACCACACGGAAATTCGCTGCTATTTTTATTGAAACAAAAGTTGTAATGATTTATTTTTAATTATTTATTTTTTGAGATGGGAGTTTCTTTCCAGTGCTCGATATCCGGAGAATAGTTTCTTCTCTTTGTATTTTTTTTGTCGAAATATCTGATGGAAAGGGTATCACATACTTCTTTTGGGGGCGATTACATTTTCATGTTTTATCCATTCTTTATTTTTGGAATTGTTGTGTGGGTATCCACGTTTCCTATGATTAAAACGATTAGTATAGCAGGTATATTACAAACGAAACTTCGTATCAACTCAGGCAACACCGGGTACCTATGCTAGTATATATATATATATATATATAATATATAATATATATATGTATATATATATACACACACACCCCTTGCCAGAATTATATGCAAATCGATATTTTTTCTAACTCCGATAGTTTTCAATGAAATTTTAGCACGTTATATGGCAAAACTAACAAGCGCAAATCTAAAATTTTAAGCTAATCTGCACATTAATATACAATTAGCAGCCATTTTGGTGGCTTGCATTTTTTTTAGCATGTCAACTTTATATGCAAACCAATGCTAATATATGGTGAAATGTTAAAAAATCGAAACATTGATTGTTCTAGGAATTTGTAAATTGAGAACAACATTAATAAAGAACAAAGGACTTCAATATGGTTTCATACAATACATATCTTATATAATTGCCATTTTTATTGACAAGAGCAAACAACCTTTGGTCTATTGAAGATGTCAAACTTTCGATTCATCTGATGAAATGTCTTTGGCAACAATCAGAACAGCATTTCAGAGGTCATCCTTGGAGTTGTACTGCGTTCCTCCGGAGTAAATATTTTGTTTCGAGATGCTCCACAGATTTTCGATGGGATTTAGAACAGGCTGGCCATCGCATTATTTTCCCATATCTGGTAAAACGCTCTCCCAATATTGAGTGGCTATCTTGCAGAATGAGACGGTGCATTATAGGGAATGCCAATTTAGGGTTCCAAGTGTTCCTTAATGAAGTCAATGCTTCATTGAAAACTATCGGAGTTAGAACAAAAATATCGATTTGCATATAATTCTGGCACAGGGTGTATACACACACACACACACACACACATATATATATATATATATATATATATATATATATATATATATATATATATATTACTAGTGGCCTGGGAAGTACACGGGGGAGACAACGGGCGAAGCAAAACTAAGGCTGACTTGTCAGGACACTATATATACAAATGTATATAAATTATAAATTTGAGCATATTTAATGGTTTAAAAATAGAGGTTATTTTTTTACCAATTGTAATAAAAATTAACCTATATAATAGCATTATAATCTTCAAAAGCCTGTAAATTTTCATGTGTTTTCTTATTTTTTTAAAATTTTTTATTACATTTTCACCCCAAACTAGGGATATTGTCACTTTGATGTAGGGGGCTACACGGGTACTATGTGGGAAGTTAGACAGAAAGTGGTGGTTCACGTTACAGTTGAACTTCTGCATGTCAGTAGAGTTTAGGAAGCAGGAACCCGGAAGGGAATTCCAAAGTCTACCGATTCTGGGGAAGACACTACTGGAGTAGAAGGCTCTCTTACATCTAAGGATCTCAAATATGAGGGGTGGGATCTCGCTGCTTGTCGGGTTTGTCGGGGGTATTTACGTTGTAGTACTTGCAGTTCGTCGGAGCATTGACCGTTAAAGTACTTGTCGAACAAGCAGAGGGATGCTACATTTCGTCGATGGGACAGAAGTTGAAGCTTAGATGACAGTTCAGGACCTATTAGGTTGGCGACTCTCTTTTGATCCTTGTCTAGGAGTGAGAGACTAATAGTATATGCACCAGGACAAATATGACAGCAACACTCCATAGATGGGCAAATTGTGGTCTTATAGAGGTACATGATACTTTCGGGCGTTAGTAGCTTTCTAGCACGGTAGAGAGGACTTACCTTTTTTTTCGCAGCGGTCCTGGCAATACTCTCAATGTAAATTTTCTAACTCATGTTTCCTGTTAACGTTATGTCGAAGAGTTTAAAAGATGTACTTTCAGATAAAGAGTCTTTGGCCATTGCTATTAGTGGTAGAGAACGTTTCTTGTAGTTATTGGAGGAAAAAAGTTTAGTTTTGGCAGCATTGAATGTGGCCAACTATTTTTGTCCCCATTCCACTACAGGCTGAAGGTCGTCCTCTAGTATTTCTGCTATTTCTTTAGATATATGTTAATCTGTTTTCCTGTCGTATCTGTTATAGAGCGTGGTGTCAGCAGCATATATATCCATCTCACAGACAAGTTTGTCAGGGATATAACCTCGTCCCATAGAACCAAAAATATGAGCATTTCAATATTCGATTTTGCTTCGAATATATATATATATATATATATATATATATATAGAGAGAGAGAGAGAGAGAGAGAGAGAGAGAGAAAGAGAGAGAGAATAAAGAGGGATACGTTTTTTGCAATTTTAACATTTCAAAATCTCGACGACTATTGATCAGAATTTTAATAATTAAGATTTGTTGGAAAGATAATTACCTAACTTGTTTAATGTGCTATGTGACATTTGCCTTCAAAGTCGCATATTATTGTTTAAATAGTGGGGTATCACGTTTCTCTGAGCACTCACATTATGGCCACCTTGGCTATAAATTGTGTGTTTATTTAACGTTAAATTAATATACGAAGTGATCTCCCACTTTTGAAAGTATAATTTATTCATATTATTGAATTTACTCGTTTCCTTTGATTTTAACTGTTGTTTTCGTTTTCAGCATTCTCGAAACCCTATAATAGTTGTCATTTTAAAGGGTTTTTTAGGTGAAAATATACTACAATTTTATCAATATTTCAATCATAGTCATTTGCTTTCATAGTTGTTCATATGAGTTACAAAATATCTAATATTTCTACAAAACCTCTGGCCTTGATGAAGGAAGACTAAAACTGTCATCTATGGTTTCAAATGATCTTAAATAACAGCAAGGGAAGACTTGATTCCAAATCTTTTTCATATGTTATATCTCCCTTCTTTGGTTTTCATACATAAAGTAATTTTCACGATGCGTAAGGATTTCTTCATACTGTAGATATTCATAATCGTACCCTATTTCCGAAAAAAAAAGTAGATATAAGATATCAGAAATATTTGGAATCAAGTCTTCCCTTTGCTGTTATTTCTGATCATTTGAAACCATAGCAGCAAGTTTTAGTCTCCCCTCCATCAAGGTCAGAGGTTTTAAGGAAATATATATAAATTTATATATATATATATATATATATATATATATATATATATATATATATATCTTTCATGAATTTTTGTTTTAGTTTCGATTTAATCTGATGTACCCAAGTCATATAGATATATTTTTTAAGAATCTTTTACGACCGGAATACGCAGGATTTCCTTGCAAGCTTAGATGAATATTTTTTCAGTTTATCAAAAGAATCACAATAATATCAGAGCGTTTCCATTTACGCTGAATATCCACGGGATACAAACATCAATATATTACACATGAAATAGTCCACTGTGGAATTTCTGCAGGTCCCACTAGTACATCTTATAAATTTATTCATTTCCAATTTCGTCTGATTCTATGTTGTCTGGGTTAACAACTCTTATCTGCAACACGTCTTACACTTGCTTGCAATAATAACATGTTATAAAAATATTGCAGGTAACTATAAAATATTAAATTGTTTAGTGTTGGATTTGCTATGCATGTTTTTATTTATTTCCGGGAAGAAATATATGACGGAGATTAGAGGGAGTCCGATATCTCCGGCCAGCTACTGGCCCCTATTGTTTTTACTCTCAACTAATGATACGAATGACCTTTCTGATCCAGTGTAATACACACACGCGCGCACACATTTTGATTTTTCTTTTCTTTTTTTTTTTGCTTGATTGTCTCTCTTGTGTTCTTGCTAGGCCACTAATATATAATAAACCTTACTTAGAGGATTACCTGAAAAAATCTCACGAATCAACATATTTAATTTTAACTCTAGTATAAATATTATTAGAATCACCTTGAAGCAAATCTCCCGTTCGTCTTCAGCAATGCTAGACGCTTTAAGACATCTGAAATTAAAACTAAAAAACGTCCAAAAATACATGCAGTTGTTAGAGATTTTAAAATGATAAAAAAACGTACTCAAGAATACTCTGAGAGAATACAGAAAGAAGGGACACATCTGCGATATCGCTTGCAGTGAAGCACGATATGGAAGCTGCGAGTATCAATTGAGTGTCCTGAAATCGCCTGGCAACCAGGCGATCAATATGTAGAAAAACCCTGCAAAAGTAAGTCAAGTCAGGGGAAGAGAAATTAATTTAAGCCTATATTAATGAGCAGGGTCTGCGAAAGCAAAACTCCAACCTCACATACCATATGCGGCCTATATTACAGATACTGTCAAGTCTTCTACAGCCTCTACAAGCACGCACATTATTGCTTTAGCTAGTTATGTGACTCATTGTAAATCCTGAATAAGGGGGGATTACTACTACTACTACTACTACTACTACTACTACTACTTAATAATAATAATAATAATAATTATAATAATAAAATCTATGTAGAATGATGTAAACAGAAATAAAACTACCACAAAAAATTAGTGTCGCACTACCTGGCACAACATGAAATAGTTCAAAAGCGTCCAGGAAGTTGGAATAATCGAGGAAAATAGTAACTAACCAGCGTTCCACTGAATGAGTACAAAGATGAACTAGGAGCTTGAGGAAGTTTTCTGTTACGCAAATCCCAAATGTTAGTGATAAACCAATGGCAGGCAACTGTTGCAATAACGCAAATTCATTTGCAAATGTTATCGAAAACAATGGCGAGTACTTGAAATCTGGAAAGAATTATTGTCATCCAGACTCCCGGGAATGACACCGTTGTTAGTGGTGAGTCATTTGTGATGATGACCCCTGTGAGAACTTTTAGTGAGTACAAATGATAATAAATATATATGAGTTCTAAAAATATTAATCAGATTAAAACTAAAATTGGCTGAACCATCCTAAGTGTGCACTATGCTGCATAAGTAGTTATAAATTTGCTATTCTTATTACTAACGCTAGACATAGTGTTGTTTATATTAACAATAAGGGTCGAAAAGAGAGAAGGAGGAAGAGGACTAGTAATAGTCTATATTGAGGATTATGTAGGCGATTAAAATATTTCAGGAACACACGAAAACTGAATGCAGAGAGACTAGTTATGGTGACAAAAACAGCATTAAAAGAAAACAAGACGGAGAAAACATAAAATAATAAAATACTAAAGAGAATTATTACAAGAGTAAAAACTGCAGCGACTCATTATCAGATAGTTCAATGACATTGCACACAAGTAAACCTGACAAATGTAACCGACAGGAATATTGAAAGGCGGACAGAAATCGCTATTGTCAGCTGTCAGAACAAATTACATATGCAAGCCCAATGCAAATGTAAGATACAAGTTCAATGTAGAAATAAACGAGAAAGTAAACCACATTAAAAGTGAATGCATCAATCTACAAAGAAATTTATATGAAAATATGTTATAGTATGGAAAGATAGTTTTCGGGAATCTGTGCAGATGACTGTTTATTTAGGATACAAATAAATACAGACTCAAATCATTATTGAAAATAAGATTAATGAAATCCTCTGGGACATTCAAATACAAACAAGCAAATCAACCTACTCAAGCAAAAAGACCGTTTATAGTAATAATAAAGACGAATTTCAGACAATTAATTAAAGATATGGAACTTCTGCATTAGCGAAAAGTGAAGTGGAAGATTACGAAAACGACGTTAATACCTATAATTGTAAATGCAGTAGAAACAGACGAGTTGAAGTTTGATCACAGGGGGGATTGGTGGTGTACAAGCGATACAGTACACGGACGATGATGACGACAGATAAATTATTAAGTCAAATAATACAGTGCAGAATTCAACCAACGTGAGTTGGAGCAGTTCAAAAAAATTATTAAAATATAGGTGGTACGACGCAGAGGAATCTATATATTATTAGTATGCTTATTATACGACATCCATCAACAAAAACAGTTTCTCCATCATATATTTTTACGATGAAAAAGCATGTATAATATCTTAGAAAAAAAAGTTATAGCTCATTAAGAAAGCGACATTACAACAGCAATTAAAAGAAGATGGGAAATATCTTAATCTTAAGATCGTTTATTTCTATTGGATATTACAAGAAATCCTATCGAACCTTATCAACAAGAATTTAAGCATCAACGATTGTTCCGAGTGGGCAAAGTGATTTGAAGGCGAATAGAAGAAACGGTTGTATTAGTGAAAAATACCTAGTGTTAAGTATAAATTTTAAAAAATACTATTAGGAATAATAACGGTAAGTGTACAGTGAAATGTATTCAATTCTATGGAAAGCAACAAATCCAATTTAAAAGGTTCTGACGTGTGCAGTTAAAATAGGCAGAAAAACGAAAATATATTAAATGTGCCAAAGAGCTGAAAATGGATTAAGAACCCGAGTAAAAGCACAATAATACAGTTACTGGTTAATAACTCTGCCCATAGTTGTTTGAATTCATAAAGTTTTCTTTTTTCTGGGAAAGTAATTCACAAGAATTTTTCAGCTAGTACATTTTAAACAGGATTTTCTATAAGAAACCTATATCCCCAATACTTATTTTAGCAACACCATAGTGCAAATCAATAACATACTAAGAAGGTGCAACGTAGGGTGAAAATTACTATGCCCTCACAAAAATGTTTTAAAACATAATGTATATGGACGAGCTTTAGCTATTTTTAGACAAAAATGAACTATAAATATAAATAATTTTGAGCCGTGGCACCTGAAAAGAGCTCGAAATAGAAAACGTATGAAATACGAGATATGAAAGAAGAAAAACCAGTGAAAGAAGAGCTCATGAAACTACCCAACAAATTCCAGAGGAAGGTAGAGAACCTAGACATGTGAATGTTTTGAGAGTTCGAGAAGCAGACATTATCGAAGCTACAGAAATAAACTACAAGAATTAAAGAGGATATATGTAAAGAACAATACGTATTTCAGAAACAATATTATGTACTAGAAACCGTATCGACGTAGTAAATACATTGGTAGTGTGAGGTGTAGGGTATCTGTGACAATTCATATCTCGGAGAAAACAAAATTTCTGGAAACCCGACTAGAAGACTAAGAAACATACCACATTTAAATTGCAAGGTCTGTACGACGATACTGGCCACAAAATGTGTAAAAAGTCTTAACGCATAAAGCTAGACAAATACATAACTCGAAATACAAAATGATAACCACTACAAGAGGCAGTACAAGAAATAAATATACAGTGATTAGTTAAATTGGAAACGAAAGGCAAGTAAATAAAAACATGAGCAGTTTAGCTGATTCATCAGCGGAGAGACGCACGAGAACTCTTAACATGGCCGGGAAAAGGGCATTAGAACAGTGAAACGGACATTCTACTGGGAAAATGCGAACAGATGAAATTAAAACATGCAAGAAAATCATAACATAACAAATCAAACATAGCACAATCTAAAGTGAAATGTATAAAATCCTATGGGAATACAATACATGTAAACAAACACATCTAAGTAAAAAATTCCGATGTTTGCAGTTCAACGAGGCAGAAAAACTTAGTCAATATATGAAATGTGCCAAAGAGCTGAAGATGAACATGGAACTCGAAGAAAAGTGCAATCACACGAATACTGTTATAATAACTCTGCCCATAGTTTTTAGAATTCATAAAGTTTTCTTTTTTGCGGGAGAAAGCAAAATTCAAGACATTGATTTTTTTTTTTTTTTTTTTTTTACATTTTCACCCCAAACAAGGCACATTGCCACTTTAATGTAGCGGGCTACTATCAGGGGAAACATCTACTGGGGTACTATGTAGGGATTAGGGCAGCGAGATGTTGGTTCACGTTGCACTTGAACTTATGCATGTCAGTACAGTTGGGGAAGCAGTGACCTGAAATGGAATTCCAAAGTCTAGCAGTTCTGGGGAAGAAACTACTGGAGTAGAAAGATCTTTTACATCTAGGGATCTCTACAGTGTGGGGGTGGGATTTTGTAGCTTGTCGGGTCTGTCGAGGGTGTTCACGTCGTGGGGGCACAAGTGCTTGCAGTTCTTCAGAGCATTCACCATTATAATACTTGTAGAACAGGCAGAGGGATGCAACGTTTCGACGATGGGACAGAGACTGAAGTTTTGATGCCAGTTTAGGGCCTATCAGATTTGCGACTCTCTTTTGAACCCTGTCAAGGAGCGAGAGACTAGTAGCCGATGCACCGGCCCAAATGTGACAGCAATACTCCATACATGGGCGAATAGTGGCCTTATAGAGGTACAGGATACTTTCGGGTGTTAGAAGTTTTCTAGCACGGTAGAGAGAGCCCACCTTCCTCGCAGCGGCCCTGACAATGCCTTCGATGTAATTGTTCCAGCTCATGTTTCCTGTGAACGTTAGGCCAAGGAGCTTGAAAGAGTACTCTCAGCTAAAGAGTTGTTGGCCATTGCTATAGGTGGTAGAGAAGGTTTCTTGTAATTATTGAATGAAACCAGTTTTGTCTTGGTGGCATTGAACGTTACCATCCATTTTTGTCCCCATTCCACTACTGATTTGAGGTCATCCTCTAGTGTTTCTGCCATTACTTTAGATATATGTTCATTTGTTTTCCTGTCGTGCCTGCTATAGAGTGTGGTGTCATCAGCATATATACCCATCTCAGAGGCAATTTTGTCGGGGAGGTCATTTATGAATATCAGGAACAGCAGAGGACCAAGGATAGATCCCTGGGGCACTCCCGCATTTATATTATATTGTTTAGACGTACGACCGTCGAGGACAACCTGGATTTTTCTCTTATCTAAGAAGGATTTAATTATGTTAAGTATTCTACCAGTGATACCGTAAGATCTAATCTTCCTGAGGAGACCCTCATGCCATACCCTGTCAAAAGCCTTAGATATATCTAGAGCTACCGCTCTGCCCTCTCCCGCTTTGTCCAGTGAATGGTATATGCGTTCAGAGATTACAGTGAGGATGTCTGCCCTGGAACGGGCTTGTCTTAATCCATATTGATGGTCGGCCAGAAGTTTAGCATCTGTAAGGTGCTGGACTAGAGCATGGTTAATTAAGGTCTCAAATATTTTGGCAAAAAGTGGGAGGAGGCTAATAGAGCGATAATTTAATGGGTCAGTTCTTTCGCCAGAATTCTTGAATACTGGTACCACAGAAGCAGTTTTCCAACAGCTCGGAAAGCAAGATTCATTAAGGCATTTGTTGTAGAGTTTGGAGAGAACTGGAGCTACTTCAGCTGAGCACTTTTTTAATAGCACAGCTGGGATGAGGTCGGGTCCACATGCTTTGGAAGTGTCAAGGTTTTTTATGATAGCATGCACCTGAGCAGGGGTGATTTCCAGATCGTCTAGCGTGGCGTCTGTCCGCATAGGAAAATCAGGTAGGGGGTGGTTTAGAGGGTCCAGTGTAGAGTTGGAGGCAAACCGACTGGCAAGCATGTTAGCCTTCTCGGTTGCTGAGGAAAGAACCTCGTGATTGTTGGTTAGTGGGGGAATTGTTGATTGCCCATTATTTACTACACTGTTGTAGATTTTCCAGAAGTCACGAGTTCCTAATTTTTGTGCTTCGATGCGTTTTTTAGTGGTTTCCGTAAATTCCCTCTTAGCTGTCGCTATTTCTTTCTTAGCGTTACTTCTAGCTTCTATGTACTTTTGTCTGTTTGAACTGGACTTATGTCGGTTAAACCTGCGGAATGCATGCTGCCTTTGAGCAATGGCAGTTGCGCAAGTCGAAGTAAACCATTGGGGAGAGTGGGGTTTGCTATAGAATTTCCGCATGGGAACATGCGCTTCGATTGCAGTTTTGAACCATTCAGTGGTCTCAGTTGCACACTGTTCAGCAGGAAGAGAAAAAATATTTCCCCATGGGGCGTCTCTGATAAGATCTCTGATAGCTTCCCAGTCAGCCTTTTTATAATATCTCGTTGTTTTGAGCACTGGCTCTTCAGTTTTGGGTCTGGAGTTTAGGGCGATTTCAACCATTATTACTGCATGATCAGCGTTCCCAAGAGGGCTGTCGGCTTTCGTTACACAATCATCAGGAACTGTAGTCAAAAACAGATCTAATAGTGATGCGTGTTGCTCTTCCTGATCAGGTAAGCGGGTTGGGAAAGTAACAATTTGCGATAGGGAGTGAGATACAGAGAAGCTATGAGTTGCGCTGCCTGCTGCATCTGTATAAGTAGAGAATCCAAGCCAGTTTTTGTGATGGACATTAAAGTCACCAAATACATGTACTTGGGCGCTAGTCTCGAAGGAAAGTGCTGTGTCTATGCTGTCAGATACTTTGTTTATTATGGTGCAGTCTTGGGTCGAGGGAGAGCGGTAGAGAAAGTAAAAGTAGCTAATGTTGTGTTGCATGATAAGTCTAAAGCACATAAAGGCTTGATCATCTGTTTCTAGGTTTGTTTCTCTAGTCAAGGGAAGGGTATTACGAATGTAAACTCCAAGTCCGTGCATATGTCTGTCAGAGTCCTTACGGCAGAGTGGGAGATATCCAGGCATGTTAAAGTAGTTAGAGGGGATGGAGGAGTGTAGGTTAGTCTCACTTAGTGCTAAGATATCCGGGGTATTTGTTAGGAGAAATGCTTCAACATCAGCTAAATTAGTTCTAAGCCCACGGATATTTGTGAATGCAAGCCTCAAGGGAGGAGGCAAGTTGGATTTGTTTGTCCCTAAGCCTGGTTTAAGCTTATTTTTAGATTGTACTGTCATCATGTTTTTTAACGAGTTTCAGTTGGGTTAGGGGAAGCCGAACAGGAGGTTATGCAGAATATCACACATGCATCACAAGTAGACCATCAGCTGACCCTCCATCAACTAGGACTGTGGCCTCAGGAAAGCCCACCGGGGATGAGTGCAGGGTCCCTTTCCATGCGCGCCATGGCACTGCAAACATCCCGATATTATTCAACTGTTGATGGAGCAGCCGCGCTAAGCGCTACCAAAGAGTTAGGGCACCTGTACTACCAGTCGGAAACAGCAGCCAGTAACTGTCAATCCGGTACCCTCAACCCGTCATAGGAAGGTCAACCCAATCTAATTTCTCAGGCATATGTGGTACTCAAGCATTCTCAAGTGCCCAGCTTAAGGGGTGGGGTGTGTCGGGAGTGGGGGAAACGGCGTTCATTGCCCTAGACAAGAAACAAGATCTACCAATGGGTGTTTCTGTCGAATCACTGTGATAGTATCTCTGCGCCTGACTAATAGGCAAAGAAGGAGTATGGAAGCCGGGCGATAGGCAGGACCTATCTACTCCTTAAGCAATTTAGGTATTGCAAACCGGTAATTTGTTTGAGTCACCAGCTCTAGGAAGGTTGTCATCCAAGACTGAAGAGGCCTCCTTCCTCTCTGGTTTAGTTTCAGAGTTTTCCTTCTCCTAGACGGATGATCTGGAAAGATTCACTGGGTCCGTCACCACTGAGAGGGTTTGCTCCGCGCCTGGGTTCTAATCCAGGTATTTCTGCGACCCCGCGAGGTTAGTTAATGTTATTGGGTTAGTTTGTAGAGGTTATATCTGCTAAATAGTTACACTCCTCAAAGTGGATTAGGGATATTGTTATTTCATTGTTAGTGGATAAAGGGGTTGAGTAGAGCTCATGCAGTGTAAGCAACTATGATTGTAAGGAGGCTTGTTAGGAGATAATGTGGTTTGAGGCTTACACTTTTGTTTATATATATTTTTTATTATTTTTTTTTCCTTTTTTATTTTTATTTTTATTTATTTATTTATTTTTTATTCATGTGAGCTTGGGTCTAGTATAATATTAAAGTGTGAGTAGGTGTTAAGAATTGAACCACGAGTTGTGCCAAAACTATATTTTAGATGATAGCAGGGCATGAGATGCGAGTGCAGTATAGTACGGGTAAAACAGTAAGTTTTGAGTCATGTGTAATTTGGTAAATAGATATATGGGCTGGTTTTAGTAGGTGCGAATAAAGTTGGAGGTACAAGGTGAGTTTCTATTATTGAGAGATGTTTTCAGCTTTCAAGTAAAAGTTATGGACATTTAGCATAGCAAGGAGCATTGGTTCAGTTTCGTATTAGCGTTGCAAAGCTATCTAAGAGGAGACAGTTGTGTAATGCAGTGCGGTGTGCTTTCCTTCCGAGTACATACTTTGGCTGTTTAATACCAACTGGAATAGGAATGAACTCCAATGCATGTCTAGAGGGTAGAATTGTATAGATGTTTAGTGATGACTAAGCAGTTAGCATGTGAGAGTCAGGGGCTGGAAGTTAAAGATTCCAGTACAAAACGGAGTGAAATGTAGGAGTTAAGTGGCGGTTTGGTGGGAAGGAGCAGATTGTTAGCCTTCAAGGGATAGGGGTTATTAATTTACAAGAAACAGATCTACATCAGGATTTAGAGTGGCAGGTAATTTTTTTTTGCGCATGCAGGCTAGACAGGTAATCGTCTTGGAGGTAAAATGTATATTGGGATTCCGTAGCTAGCAGTTAGGTGTTTGTTCCAGTTACAAGAACTAGTTCATGGTGGATACGAATTCCGTATTTCGTATTTATAGGAAGACATTAAAGTAACGCACGGAGCATAGCATCCACTCAGGAAGAATAGCTCTAGTATCACAGCTAAGATACTGCATATTTAGGTAACGAATACTAAAAGTTAAATTAGGTGGCACTTTTTTTTTGCACCTTACCATGGCTGTTACTATTAAGTATTGTACTTAAATAAAGTTCTTCTGTCATCTAAATAAGCTAAATAGGGATTCCCCCTCCGCATTACTACGTCGATGTGACATGGTAAAAAAGAAATTAGTCAGGAAATTGTTTTTAAAATAAGTGAATCAAGAAGGGTCAAGATGTCTGAGAAATAAGATAAAAATTACATCGAGAAAAACAACAAATAAATAAATAAATAAATAAAAACAAAATAAATAAATAAAATAAAATAAAATAGAAGGGTTAGATTTGTTTGGTTTAAAAAGGATAGAATAAAATATAAGAAGATAAAGTGTGCAAAGAAAATACAAAAAAATGTACTTAGCTGAAAATTAGATTTCGGTGTGGTGGCAAATGGATCTCTTCGACCACCATGCAAGTGCCGCTAAGGGAATTTTAACCTTACTGTGCCAGGTCATTGGGGTAGGGGGGCACACCTTACATTTGTGGTCGTTAGTGAGCTTTCCCTTCTTTGAGGAGGAAAGGAAAGAAAACCAATATTCTGCTTATATATTTTGAATAGATCCTGAACTTCGTCACATTTAGATTTTACAACAGTAACTTGGCCAGGCATGAATTAAATTAAAAACTGGGCAATTAGGCTGAAAAGAAATATAGAAGCTAATACGCAATCTGAAATCAAGACAATTTCTTGTCTGAGATATTTACCAGTAAAGAAAGTCCGTGCGTCTTTTTTTTCGTCTACGACTCATTTTTAGGCACAGTTAATAATTCGGGTGTTTATATGTCAAGCGGTCGACTTCATATTTAAATTAATCTATTTCAATGAGAGTAGATTATGCATAAAAAAGGAAAAAAGTTCTTCTGTCATCTAAATAAGCTAAATAGGGATTCCCCCTCCGCATTACTACGTCGATGTGACATGGTAACAAAGAAATTAGTCAGGAAATTAGCAAGTACTCTCTGTGAGTAGATTTTAATATGGCGCATTAGAAACCGTTAAGCCTAAAAATATATCTAAGGCTAGTATGAATTGGAATAAAAATGAATGGTGACGGCACACAATATAGGACACGGATTAAACATCTGAAATATTAATAACAATATCCGTCGAGTGCGGAAACTACACGTCTCAACCTGATTACACCAAAAAGAATCGGAAGATGATATAGAATAAGAACACGTAGAAAGAGCGAAAAATACTTGAAAAGAATATTACCGAAAATTTTAAGTAGTTGAAATGTTCACCCCAAGAAAAAGAAAAAAGAATTGCCCCCGCCACTATGTAGAATTTATGAAGCGGAGAGAAAATTTTAGGAAGCAGAAAGCATACTAAAGTCGGTTTGGGATACTGAGAAGACTTATTGTCATCGAACTTTAAAAGAATGTTAATGGTAAACGTCTGTTGATATTTAATAAATACGACTAACGAGAGCCTCGAGAAGTAACGGAAATTGGCCCCTTCTATCATTAGCATTCACTCGACTTGATATTCTAAGTGAATAAATATTTTACTCTATATCACGTATTTGTTTTCAAATATATATATATATATATATATATATATATATATATATATATATATATATATCTGTACTGCCATACAGTCTAGGAATGAATAATGCAACTCTATTTCCATAATAACATTTTTACTTCTTATTCTTTCTATCGATTCATACGTTTCCTTCACTCTTTTCTTATTTCACTTTCCAGTAATGCTTTTAAAATGACTGACGTAATATTTTTATTACTATTTTTTGTGCGTCTCTATTCGAAACATAAATTAGGAAATAAAGAAGCAAATTCAATGATTTTCTCACGTACTAAAAAACTAAGTTTTTGTTGTGGTGTTTTTAACTCGCGATATTTAAGTTGGTAATCATCTTTTAAAGAAAATATCAATCTAAAAACTTATATTAGAGAGCAAAGGACAAGTCAATAAAAACTTTGTCTTCTGAACTTAATTCAGAAAACAATATGTTATCTAAATAGTCAACTACGGTTGATTTTTATTTATGTCTATGAGAAACCATAATAATGTATACATGAAAAATTAAATCACTGACAAAAATCTATAATTTCATATAATTATTAATGAGATTGTTTATACAGCAGTAGTCCTCATCTCAATATAGATGAGTGTTTCATACTAATAACAACAAGAACAAAAACACAAACAAAAACAACAACAACAACAATAATAATAATAATAATAATAATAAGAAGAAGAAGAAGAAGAAGAAGAAGAAGAAGAAGAAGAAGAAGAAGAAGAAGAAGAACCACTTGCAGCGAAGATTCTAGCGATGGAATCGACCATACGGGATTTTCCTTTTAATTTGTTCTTGCTTTTCTTGTTTTTCTTTTGTTTTACCTGATTGATCGTTATAAGGAAGTAAGAAATAATGGTACTCTTGCACAATTTGACCCGAATTCTCGTGAATTCCAATCAAGCATGGATTGGGCGAGACCGGCAATTCTCGGATCAGCCGAGCGTTGTTCAAATGCTGAAACGCTAACTCGACTATTTATCTTATTTTATTTATTTAATTTTTTTTTCTGTTATGTTTTTAGTAATTTTTAAGGTGATATTAAAGGGGTGGGGTTAGTTTTTTATTTTCTGATAAGTTACTTATTTATTATTATTTGTTTTTAATTGAATTTTTGGGAGTTTGATTAGCCCAATGATAAAGCGCTATCTAAATGAGGGCAAACGACATTAAAATCGGAAGTAAGCGACTAAACAAAACAAAAAAATCTGTCAAATAAATATATTTTCAAACTCGCCAAACAGAAAAATGACAGGCAAGAAAATAAATCTATACATGTAAGAAGAAAAATGAAAATATCGATGCAGACAATCTCATATTGTAAGGGGAAGAAATTGCTGTCCCCAAAAAATGAGGTGCAACAATTGTTAACACAAATGTACACAAATGTTTACCTAAAAAAAAGATCGTGTGTAAATGATGGTTTCTCCTGGAGATGTACAAATGGACAGTGCCAGCAAAAGAACTTGACTGAGCAACAAGGCTTGAAAAAAAAATCAAATACGGTTACAAAAAAGAAAACAAAACAAAACACAAAAACTAACAATTATACGTTTAAAAATATTTTCCTGGAGAAAACAAAACCCAAACTTTCTGTTGATAAATATTTTGCAAAAAAAAAAAATTAAATTAAATACTAAAATGAAACAAACATATTTTAATTTTCCAAGGTCGATTTTTCTTTTTTTGGTTATTTGCATTTGTATTTTTTCCGGTTGTTTTTTTTTTTTTTTCATTAGTCTACGTCTGTTGTGACGCTCGTCTACGACCGATAATTATCGGTCTCGCCCGATCCATGCTTGACGGGCATTCACGAGAATTCGGGTCAAATTATATAAGAGTACAGAAATAATTTATTTACTTCATGCAGTTTAAATTTACTCTTTTTGGTTTAATCACTAAGATATATACTCCTATCTATGTATAAGAACATAATTTTTCAACTACCTATATCAGTTTAATTTACATTCTGTACGAATCATTATAATTTAATCATATACGCTTTCTACCACTTAGTTACTGAAATTGTTTATTTTTTTATTCCTTTGTTTGTTGTTTTACAAAGGAATTTAACCTACTACTATTTCTAAGAATGTGAATAGTTTCCAGCCAAATTTGTATTTATTAAATATTTTTACAAAATCAACAATTTACTGGATATTCCATTTATAATAAAATTCTGTGTTTATTTTAACGTATGATTGGAAATCTCAATTCAAAATCTAGCTCGCAAGTTCGAATCCTTGACTATCCTATTTTATATTTGCATTTAACTAATTCCCTATTTTTTTTATTTACATGAAAAGGGGATAGGTCTTATCATGTAACAAATGTTTGATAAAAGAAATAAAGAAACCGATACCTATGAAACAACAGAACTTTATTAAATGAATTAGCTGAGGTAGAAAACATCAAGAAACTTATGAACGAGAAAAAAAACAAAGATCCACCCCTTAAGAAAGCAAGAGTAGAAAAAAATACAGACTGAAACAGAGAAATTGAATACACTCCTCTAATACATCCCAACAGAGATCATTACAGATCCAAACAATTTAATCTATGCAAGGGTGAAGGCAAATAGTATAAGTTTAAGGGGGAAAAAACTGGGAAAGAAAGAGGACCAACTAAACCTGGATGGGAAATGAGGCATGATCAACAAACTAAAGAATGAAGCCAAAGCAACGAAATGAAAAGAGGTTGGAACAGTAAAAATGCGACAATAGAGAAGAGGCTTAACAAGAAACAGGAAGAAGTGACTGATAAAATAGCAGCAAAAGAAGCGAGATTTAGACGGTATCAATCTAAATCTGAACAGTGCAAGCAAAATGGAACTTTCTCAAATAACGAAAGTTGATTCTCTAAATATGTTAATGTAGAAAAAACAAACACAGTACAACCGGAACCGTCAGAAACAAAATGTTACTGGAACCAGACATGGGAGGAACGAATAGATCATAACAGATAAGCAGAATCATTGAGAGAAAATAAAGAGAAGTCGCCGCAAATCGGAGAAAAAATAGGGCATGAAATCAGCAAGGAAACACTCAAGACAACACTATGAAAAATGGCCAACTGGACAGCACCGTGTTATGACAGAATACATACAAATTTACATGCACAGAACAAAGAATAAACGATCGCATGTATATGAATGCCTTGATTGTTTGCTAAAAAGCAGAATATTAAGGCAGGACATTGGAATGGAATTTTGAATGGAAAACGTGCACGACTAGAGATGAAAATGGAAAACTACAGGCATTATAAGGTTTGGATCTCCTCACCTAAGATAGAGCGCTAAAAAAATGGCATGTGACCATATCTAAAGATGGTCAATTTAGACACCATTAAATCTACAAAGATGAAAGCTAGGATAGGAAAAGAATATTGAGAACGAGAAAACTATTAGAAACAAAGGTATAAGTAGAACTTTTATTAAGGAAATAAATACATGAGCAAGAAGGTAATCTGGACCGTTCATAGGATGGACTAAATAAGAACTTAGACACCGTGATCAGAGGACGATGAGATTAAAGATAATTTACCAATGGACGATATTGGCTGACTCTGTGTGTAAAGGGGCGCAGGAGGAAGGGGTCTTATAGAATAAAAAACTGTGTAGAAAGCAGAAATAAAAATCTGAAAAAGTACATGAGTCAGAACACCGAAAAATTGATCACTGCATCGAGAAGTTCCACCAGTAACAACATTACAAGGGGCAATGAAATCAGAAACACAAAGACAAGAAAGGTGGAACGAGAAATAGCTACATGGACAATTTATGAGAATACGAAAAGAAGAGCACCATGAAAGGCACTGGGATGTGGCTAAGAAAAAGAGATGTGAATAGAAAAGCAGAATTCCTACTGACAGCTGCACAGAACAACGCAATTAGAAATAACCACACCAAAGTCAAATTAGATAAAACACAGGAAAACAATAAATGTATAGTCTGTGGGCAGAGAGACGTAACAGTAAACCGTGTAATATGTGAGTGCAACAAACTAACCCAAAAAAATCACAGACAGGTACGACAACACAGGGAATGCAGTGCGCTGGGAACTATGGAGTCGACTACGGTTTTAACATGCTGATAAATGTTTCAACCACAAACCAGAAACAGTGCAAGAAAACAAACGCCACAAAATTATTTTGGGGAATGGAGATACAAACAGAAAAACGCTTCAAAGCAAAAAGACCGGTGTCATAATAATTAACAAGAATAAATGAAACTGCCACATTGTAGATTTTGCCGTCTTAGCAGATCAAAAAGCAGAAAAACAAATTATCATATAACTTAAATAAATATGGAACCGGAAGAAAATTAGAATAATACTAATAATTTTAGGGGCACTAAGAAAAGTTCCAAAAACTTGGAAAAAAGACGAAGAGAACCCGTAATTGACTGAAGATGCAATTATATAAGGCATGGTAATGGTAAAAATAGCAAGACCCTTAAGAAAAACCCTTGAGTGCCGAAACACGTCTACGTGAGAGACAAATTCTTACCGGGCATATATAAACAGCAACAGAAATGAAACAAAAAGGCACAACCAAGAAAAACTGGTACACTAACAATGAAAAGTAGTGTCCTTCCCTCTCCCTTCTTCTTTCCACTCTATATACTACATTTCCCTCATCCCTTTCTCCTCCTCCTTTACCCCTTTTCTTTTCCTCCTCTCGTACCTCTCTCTTTTTTATAAAATATATATATATATAAAATATATAAAATAAAATATATATATATATATATATACTTGCAGATGTGCCCAGTGTTGCCCGGTATTAAATGTAATGATAAATTTCTTTGAGAAAATGAAGTAGAAAAACGGGAAGAAACCGAGACATGAGCCTGAGAGTATTATGTTTTGCTAAAGAGTTTGCTTCTTATAAAAAAAATACTCGAGCTGTGATCGTGACGAAAACCTAAAGAGAGTGAATCAAGTACAATACGAATTATACCATCTTGAAACGTTCTTTACAAAATGCTTTCGATCCTACTTATTCATAATATAAAAAAAAACTGTCATGCTGCACGGCCGGACAGGTACATCAAGGAAATAGTTGACAAACAGATAAAAATAACACACCATTACATTTTATTTTTAATTTTGACTCCGTAGCAGCACTTATTTTGGATAAAAACCGAATAACAATTTTTCACATGTTTACATACGTTCTTGGCCAAATTTTAAATCAGTAAATTTAAAATTCGTTGAATATATAAATGAGAATGTTTTTACACTTACGTTTTCGCTTATATATATATATATATATATATATATATATATATATATATATATATATACATATATATATATAACTACTTCATTTATTCACATAAATTAATATACGAAATTATAAATTTATGCGTAAAATTTAAGTAATTGCTTCAACAGTGCTCAATACGTAGGTAGAGCTAGTTAGTAAGTTATAAAATATGCATAAGCCTGAGGAATCCTAGAGTGGATGAAACGCGGAATATTTAGTGTATCTTAATCGCCATATATATTTCATAACTTACTACATATATATATCTATATATATATGTATATATATATGTATATATATGTATATATATAAATATATACACATATATATATACATATATACATATATATATACATATATACACATATATATACATATATACATATATATATACATATATCTTATCGTGTCGAAAGATTTTATAAAAAAATAAATTTATTAATTGTTAAATCCATTTAAAAGCAAAGTTCATATTAATGTTATTCAAATAACACTTAGTAAATATTTACATAGGAATTATAACATATAAGCATGCAGAAATCATTAGGAAACTATTTTAATAATGAAGTGAATTAATGGGGATAGTATTGTTATGCACAAAAATTAAATAAGTTAGAGTAAAATAGAAGTAAATATTTGATGCGACTTAATAAAATACAAAAGAAAATGAGAAAGAGATGAAAAATAAAATGTATGCATAATGAAAATCCTAAAAGGTTATTAAAAACATTAAGAACATAACAGTAAAATAATAAAACCAAGGAAAACCAAGAATACACACACGCGCGCACACACACACATATATATATATATATGTGTGTGTGTGTGTGTGTGTGTGAATATATATAAGCGCTTATATATGTGAATATAGATACAAACATTAACATATATTCACATATGCAAATATGTATATATTTGTAGTATTATCACAGAAAATTGCCACTGACACGTAAGGGGCCTCTATGATTATATATATATATATATATATATATATATATATATATATATATATATATATATATATGTGTGTGTGTGTGTGTGTGTGTGTGTGTGTGTGTGTGTTAAGCGGGAAGATGTGCAACGGAATATCTATTCACATCAGATTTTAATTGCCGAATAAAATAGCCTGAGTAACAAAAATCAGGGAGAAACTTCAGAATACTTGGTGTTAGAGGAGATCAGCTATTAGAGTCAGTAGCTTTGTTGCATCTATAGACATCTTCAGTCGCTAGAGGTTGGCGTTTATTGTTGGGATTGTCGGAGGTATTGATGTCGAGTGTGCGCGAGTTCAACAAATTCGCCCTGGCATATTCCAAAACTAGTAAAACAAGAAGAATACAACATAGCGGTACTTGGACACAAACTCGGTCTTAGTAAACAATCTGGGTCTATTGGATTAGGAAGAGAGAATAGTGATTGGTGCACGAGGAATTACTCAAGAAATGAGGCACAAAATATCTGGCCACAGCTGTCAGAATTCGTAGCGTTAGCTTTTTTCTCCCTATCGTTTTGCGATAAAAAATTTTATTACATATATAATGCTCTTATTAATAATGTATTATATTTGCCATAATCGCGTAGACACCACAGTTCCCGATAAATCACCGAAGGTAAAGACTGGTTAGTAATAAACTTGGGAATTCCAGACGCTCTACGTGCTTTCTGCTTATTTTTAGTCGTCCCGGGCTTCTCCTTGGCATTGGATTCAATTAAAGCCGATTAAGAAGAGATATTGTTGGCGATTTTATGACCTATGCCTCATAATTACACCTGCTGCGACCGGTACAGCTAATATCTATTGTCCTTTGAGACAGAAGGGAGGCGATGATGAATGCAGTATTATTGTGGTTTTATAACATTGAGGATTGGCCGCGGGCACTAAAAATTAAGAATGATAAAATTATAGAAAGTAAATAAAAGAATCAAAACTATAGCAGATAACGCAACTTTGACAGCAAGTAGATAGAAAGAAAAACCGGGATTGCCTGTTCGTATATGAATATACGTGGGTGTGACAGCATTTTCTCCTAATCATGTTTTGACACGTCTTTGAACACTTGTATTGAAATCGGAGAGACGATACCTGTTTTGTTTTTGTTTCGCTTTTTTTTTCTGGTATCGTTTTTGCAACAATGTGTTTTGTTTTTGTTATCTTTAGTGAATTAACAAAATTCTTGTCTATTTCCTCCCTCGCAGTAGCAAATCACTTAATATATTGCATGAAACGTTTGACAAGCGAATCAAGATTAGAAAACAAATTCAATCTTACACATAGACTAAAAACAGTGTCACCTATTTTCCTTGTATATCTCTCTTTCAATAATGTAACTCTTGCATATATATATATATATATATATATATATATATATATATATATATATATATATATATATAACCAGAGCAATACGCATTCTATTTCTAAATAAGTTGTATTTTGGCTTGCTTAAGCCGAATCGATCTGTTCTTGTCACTCTCATTCGTGCACCGTCACACATGGTAACGATTATATCAGATGAAGTAAGTCCAATGGATTTGGAGATAAATATGCCTGTTATTGACCGGTCACATTGATCACAAAATGTCGGATCATGATGGCGACTGGCCTCGAATCAAATTTATTTCCTAATACATTTATCCCATTAAAATATGTTCAGCAGTTAAGTAAGGTGTACACTTTCTCTCAATTGACGTATCATCACAAAACGCATCCCTTTATAACATTAGATTTCGCTTTCTCATAGAATAAAATATATCAACATTAGTTATTGAAGTTATTTATCGATTCCAAAAACACAACTATGTATATGCCTATGTATGTGTATAACAAAGTTAATCCCTCTCTGTTTATATAAACATATCGAAGTATATTTAGGTAAAAATGCACTTCCGGGTAAATAATTAAATTCGTTCAAAAAGTGTCGCAAAACAACAAAAAAAAACATTTACGTAAATCGCGACATAGTTAACAGTCGTGCGAGATAGGCAAGTGGTAGAGGTTTACGCTCCATACTATGGGGTCGCGATTTTGAATTTCGTTAGATTCAGCCATTCTGAATAGTCGTGCCGACGAAATACGTGTTAGTGGATAATTTTATTTTAAAAACTATACATATATCGCTCCCCATTTGGGGGTACCAAATTGGTCAAAGGGAAAATTATTCCCAACTCACATTTAGGTAAAAATGCACTTTCGTATCTATAACAGAATGTTTTTTTTCTAACAGTATCGCAAAACAAAAACAAATAAACAAAATCTCTCTACATATACGATATCTCCTATACTCCTATAAATTCGTTTTTCTTTTGTGTGTATTGATATTCATATTAAAACCCTTCTTTTCTATTTATTTATAAAGAAAATACAATTTTCTTATGGGTTGTGGAATTGCATTCACTAGAAAAAGATCTAGCTAATTTGCATATTCTTTTAAACATTCATTTTAATAAATTTCCTATTAGTTGCTTCGGTTTTCTAATGGGATAATCATCTTTGTGTTTACTATTACGTGAAGTTATATTCATGCAGATATTCTATATGATTTATACTTGCATAATGTTTGCGTAAAAAGTTTATAGTAAACACAAAATTGTTTCCATATATATTTATGTATCCGCATATATTTTGTTTAACATATTTTGCCTACCAAACTCCTTTATATTTGAGTTTTAGCCCGGAAAAATCGTTGCAAAAGTGTGAACATTTAAAAAAAATGAAATTATTCAGGTAAAGGTCGAACGGCCGCATTACGAATCATAACGTAGTAGCTATTGGTTCATGTTTTAATTTTTACCCTCGCTGTAAACATGTTTTCATAGCTCAGTCAATGACGGCAGAGGCAAAATAAATCGTGATCTGAACGTTTTGGTTTCGATTCTCTGTGATGGCGCATGAGTCTTTTTTTAAATACTTTTTAAATCATTACTATATATTGCATCCAATCTATCTATCTATATATCTATAAAAGTGAAAATGTATGTCTGTCTGTCTGTCTTTTCTCTATGGTAGTTAAGGAAGACTATTATACAGAAAGGCATTACTTTACATATCCACACTTTTTAATATATACATATGCACATAACTTTATGAGCAGTACATAGGGCCCGCGAAAACCGGGCGGAACTGCTAGTATATCTATACAAGTGAACGTTTCTGTGTGTGTGCGTGTGTGTGTGTGTATGTGTGTGGGTGTGTGTATGTTTGTGTACATTTCCCTACGAAATAACTCTGTCACTTTTCAGTCTACAGACTCGAAATTTGATATACAGAGTATTGGCATTTTGGGAAAATCTTTGTGATCGGTTTTCGGCCAGAGATTTGGCAGTTACGGGGCCAACATTCAACGATTTGACCTTTGAGAACTCTACCAAACTCCTCCGACAATTTTGGGTCTAAACATTTGACATTTTAGATATAGGTTCCTTGAACATGGATCTAACTTAATAACTGAATTTGAGCCCAAACCAATAAATATTCAGGGGTAATAATAGGGATTAAAGTTTTTTTTTTAATTATCGCTTTTTTATCTTTTTTTTTTTTTGCTCAATATGCATCTCTAAACATCCGGGCAACGCCGGGCTGAAATGCTAGTATATATATAAACACTAAATATGCGTAAAAAACGTTCATAATATATCTTACTATATGCAAGCGAGGTGGGGACACACAGGTATTCTGGGTCGTAAAATACGCTTAACTATGATATTTCAATTCGTCCAGATTCCCTATATATTATTATAGAGTCGTGATTTCAAAAGTAAATCAAGAAGCATTTGGGTGACATTAGCTAGAATCAAAACCGAAAGCCAAACTAGCATTCAAAGCTGGTGGCGTTACCACTGTAGTAATGTGGCACGCATATAGTTTGATTAAAAATAAAAGAGGATGAATGTGCAAAATGTGTAACAATGATTTATTTATATTTTGATATTTTAAAAACGGTTTTAACCAGCTTATGACCCATAATAAAACGGTCCAAAAATGTCCAATTTTTCTTTAGGTCCCTCGCCCCGCTCTGGCACTTTTAGTTTCAGACTGACATAGTGAGTTCTATGAATTAGATTAGCGGGGGGAGGGTGATACTGCCCGGTCGTAAAATATGCTTATATATGATATTTTAATTTGTCCCAGATTCCGTATATTATTCCAAAATGCAAAGAACAGTGTATTTGGGTGCCATCATCTAGAATCAAAACCGAAGACAAAACATTAGCTTTTAAAGCTGATTACGTAACCACTGCACTGTCTTCTCGAAACTCAAAATAATTGCCTTGCCTTGTTTCTCTGTTTCAAGAACTTTGGTAAAAGAAGTAAACACACACTCTACCACCCGTTTGTCTCCTACCTCACTCCGGTAAAATATTTTAATTATTAATTCGTTTATTCATCTACCATTACGAAAGTGATAAACGTCTTTCTAACCTATAATAGAAGTAGAGGCAACCTGGTTCAATCGCGAATATGTTAATTGTCGTCTTAGAACATACATAACCCACACTGGATAAAGCGTGTATAGCATTATATATCTAAGACTTTTTACAAGGTATAGCACGGAAGTGTTCTCTTACAAGCAGTTCAGTATCATTTTGCGAACGTTTAATATATTCCGATTCTTCTTAACTTACAAAAATTCATTCATGTTGTTTGTGATTGTCGGAAATCCCAACAATATCACAGTAATGCAAGTACCGTCCTGTGATCTATACGTTGACACATATTCTTGCTAAACTTAATATGCATGTGTGCGAGTTTGGTATTTTTACTGATAACACAGCATTCTATTCGTTACATGTCGACAAATAGAACACATAATATCATCTAGTCTGTGGTTTAATGGGGTAAAATAAATGGATGGTCACTTTAAATGCTACAAAGACAAGACTTTCCTTTATTAATTATAAGAAACATTTTGAAACTCGTATTGCCATGACTGATAGCAACTATTCAAGAGATTTAATGTCTCGCCCTAGTATTCATAGCCAATATGAATTGGGGAGAATGCAGCAAAGATGGTACCAATTTGCTGGAAATGTGGTGTCAGTATCTCTATGAAACTATCATTCTCCCATGTTTGGTGCATTGTCATCAGAACTGGGCTGCTTCAGCAACAACTAATTCTCTTATTTTTAGAAAAGTTAATCAAATATAAATAAATAAAAGTATATATTCCAAAATAAGTATATTGATTTATTTCTTTAAGTACATTCACCTGTACATTTCTTGACTGCACCGGTTTCGTGGCACAGAATTATTCATGTAATAATGTCAATTGTTAATTTATTCCATCCTTAACTCATCTTTAAAAAAAGCACTTATCAACTTAAAACGAAAATAAAAGCATATGCGCATTATTACAAAATCATAAAATTAGGAGAGAAGTTGTAATCTACGACTTAATATGAAGTAAAAAAGCACTTTCATATAAACAATTGAATTCATTCAAAAAGTATCGTTAACAAAAACAAATAAACAACATCTCTCTCTCTCTCTATCTCTCTCTCCCTCTCTCTGTATATATATGTGTGTGTTTGTGTGTGTGTGTGTGTGTGTGTAACGGTTACTCAATAATAATTTTGCGCAACTGGGCTTCTTCAGAACGTGGAAGTAACCAATTTATCAAAAGTTTCACAGCCCATCTGTTCTTATTACGTGGTGAAGTAACACATTATAATTGATACACTGTTATACACTTGTATGCCAAAACCGTGGGCTGTAACAATAGTACGTAAGGTGTTAGCAATAAACGACCAACATTCCGAAAATACGTGTGTGTCTATTCTTTTTAACATCATAGCTTTAAAAAGGGTGTTTCAAAATCAAATATCCTTTCTTTTTAAGACAAAAACTAAATTATTGACTACATATATATTTTATTAATTATCTGCACACACGCCTACACACACACACACACACACACACACACACACACATATATATATATATATATATATATATATATATATATATATATATGACATTTTTCCGGGGGGGGGTACAGAATTTTATAACGGCTAAATACAGACCAAAAAGCATAATGGATTTAAAAAATAAAAAATTGATGAAAGGAGGCCAGGCGCGAACGTAGGCCTCACAATTTTATTATACCATCCCTATATAAATTAAAACATACTTATCAAGGTAATCTTATGTATGTAAAAAACACTTGTAAATGTTTATTTTTAATTTTTTATTTTTTATTTCCATACTTTGTGGAGTTAATATTCTACCGATTGTTTATATATTATAAATTGCGATTTCCAAACTAAAAAAAGTACACTCATAGTACTTGGGTGCATCAGCTTGAATCCAAACCGAAACTACATCTTATGATGAATTCTGGGTAAAATTATTCATACAAAAGAAAAATAGAGGACTTAAGTTTCATCAGCAAAAGTCGAAACTGAAACCAAAACTTATGAAGAATTATTGGTAAAATTATTTATTACAAGGAATGAAAGTAAACTACAGTCACTCGGCGTAAGCGTGGCACACAAAATAAATAGTATATACGCTGTAGTATTATTATAGAGATATTTTTAAATACCTACAGACATTAGATTTACATTTTGGGGGGAATGTTCAGTGCAACCGATTATATATATATATATATATATATATATATATATATATATATATATATATATATATAATGTATAACATAATGTCTGTCTCATAGACTATTAAACACAATATCCTCCGCATTTACTGTAGTTATCATAAACATTTATATATATATATATATATATATATATATATATATATATATATATATATATATCTTAGAATGTGCTACTCCACACACAATAACACGTTGCTCACTCGTGCAGACTATGTTAGATTTAAAATATGTGTAGACTTGAATCTCTCTGTTTCTTGTACGATGACGCACAGTTTTCAAAAAAAAAAACTTATTATGAGAATGGACAGTTTGTTTTTATTTTTTTAGTCTTATATATATATATATATATATATATATATATATAATCTTATATATATATATAACTACTTAATTTATTTTTTAGTCTTATATATATGTATATTTAATCTTATATATATATATATATATATATATATGTATATATAACTATGTCTGTGTACGTAAGTTTCTATTTGACTACCTAAATCTGCTTACTCTCGATATCTTTCTGTCCATCAATAATTTAGCTATCCAGGCACATTGATGTTCCTCTCATTAATTTGATCAACACAATTATAGGATAATAAAAAAGGAAACGGGCGTAATGTACACAGTTTCCTCGTTTATACGGTCTTGTTATTTTCATTTGTTTACCTAATTTTGTCTTTTCGTCGTTTTTTATTCAATTCCTACTTTCAATAGAAGTGATATCAACGACAAAGAAATAACATTATCATAATTTCTTGTGTATCCGCCTCCTTCCCTTCGATTCTCTTTGTTAGTCTCGACAAACTCTCATATAATTTGTTTTCCCCCCTTTGAACCTGGCCGTTTTTCAGTCTCCACGTTTGTTTGATTTCAAATCCAATTTCTCTATCGCATTCTTGGCTAGAATTTTCTTTGGTTACGTCTCTTCTCTTTAGAATTACGACGACATTTTGTTTTTGCTTCTACTTGGCGTAGCCTACATAGGAAACTCTCACATTTTGTTTTGCTAATGGGTTTATTTAATCGTAAGAACAATTCCAAAGAAAATATCGTGTTTCTTTCTGATTAAAGCATCTTTTAATTCTGTAGTATATTCCTTTTGCTGAAAAAGAAAATAAACTTGGAACTAAAGTCGAACAGAAGTTGAAACTCTTTTGTAAAAATTACGACGTATCTTATCTTGTTATATCTTGTTATAAACTTAAACTAGAACCTGTTTTATAAAACCATGGTATATATCATGTTATTATAAATATTTACGGGAACACTTTTTATAGCATTACGACATGTCTTACATTGACATAAACTTCTATTAGAGCATACTGATTACAAATACAACATATCTTAGTCGTGACCAACATTTATTAGGGCACTTTACATAAAATTACGACATATCTTACGTCGAGATATATATTAAGAACAAATAAATCTTAAACTACAAAGCCCGTTCCAAAAGTAAAACTTTCGATTTTTGCAGCCAAACAGTAAAAACGAGCGACATTTTTTGTTCCATATTTTTTTTTTTACATAGTGACCACTATCTTCAATACGTTCTGCAACGATAAACAATGGCAGTGCATGAATATTCGGACTGCACTATGTCATACGATGGTCGTTTCCAAAGTAAAGCCTCCTGTTTTTAAATCAAAAGTTAAAAACCTGCATAGATGGTAGCAGTACAATTACAACGAGCGACATTTTATGCTTCAGAAATGTATTCCTCTACATAATTATTATTATTATCCTCAATGCATTTTTGAAAGGGATTAAATGACGCATCTTTGCTTCTAACGCACGTCCATGACAGGATTTGCCTTTTTAGCATTTCACAACACTAATATCTGCAACAGAGGCATGAAATATTTAGATTATGTGCGCGTGAGTTTAGAAATCATAGCAATTCACTTTGCAATCCCCTTTGATACATTCGATCCTAAAAACAATAAATGAGATATGACTTTTGGAATGCTTCACATACCATTCATCTTATGTTGTTGCAAAGTAGAACCATTTCATAAAACTGCTTTACAAGAGATGCTATTATGATATCTTACAAACTCATTTATAACATTGCAATATAGTTTACGATGTAACGAACCTTTATTGCAACACAATTTATTAAATTTAAAAACATTTATTAGCGGTATATAACTTCTTTAAAACAATTTGTGTAAATCTCCAACCTATTTTGCGTTGCGTTTAAAACTATATTATTCCCTACATCATTATAAATATTAACTAGTACACCAATATACAATTACAGCATTCCTTATAACACTTTATCCAAACAACATTCATAAAATACAACAAACCCTATATCGTTATAATTGTTTACCAGACATATTTTACAGAACGATTTCATGTAATATATCGTGATATTATATATTATATAAAAAATGTTTAATAAAATTAAAATATACTTTTTGACGGTACAAACCTTTATTACAAATGCATTTAGAAACTTCAGACATATATCATGTTCTTATAAACCTTTATCATAACAGATACCAAAACTAGAGACAAACCTTACATCGATCAATCATAGATGAGTTTACATAGACTTTAACGTGGTCAACAAAACGTATAAAATTTTACTCAAACAACATTCATAAAATACAGTAAATCCTACTGCGTTATAATTGTTTACCAGAAATATTTTACAGAACTATTTTATAGCACAAGTCGTTAGTATATTTACTACAGCATGTTTGATAAAATTAAAATAAATTTTATGACGATATAAACTTTTTTATTACAAATGCATCCATAAACTTCGGACATATATTACGCTAAAAACGGTTATCATAACAGATATATAAACTAACGACAACCCTTATCGATTAATTACAAAATACAATTACAAAATACAATATGATAAACTTTGAAGAACCTAAGGAAACATAAACTTTAAAAATAAAAAAAAACATCTCACAATCTAATACTCTAATCTTTGAAGTCTCACATCAAAAAAAACTTACTGATAGTAATATTCGTTTTTACGACAAAAATTATAAAGACTCAAGAATAAAGTGGGGGATCAATATTAAGAATCTCATTATAATCTCATGTAGAGATCTAGAATATTGAGGAGGCACTCAAATTCAACTGAATTCCGGAAAATACAACAGTAAAGGGCTGTAACGAGAGCAAAATAAGTATTTAATAATGGCTGGAAAATGATATTTTAGGTTAAAATATGTAGATTGAATAAATCAGACTCTAGTAAAACACTATCTGTCAGAAGTCTTTGTAGAACCCCTTAACCAAAACGTGTGTGGCACTAGTTTTTTCGTGTTCCTGATAGATCCAAGCGGATGGAAAGATTCATGAGAAATGGAAGTATCTACATAGGTAAAGCGCAGAGAGTACTGAAACTTTCGTAGATACATAAACATGTCTAATAGATTTGTAAATATGTTGTAATCAAAGAAATGAACTCTATATTTTAAATTAACGAGACTGCATTAAATATGTATCAATCATGCCTGATTAAAATCAACCATTGTATTTATTTAGAGATGAACTAGCTCTCTGTAATATGGTTCATAAGATGGAGTAATTGCTACTTCGGTAGTTCCGTTCTATTTTGGAGTAATCTTCAATCAATTGAAAAAGAATTATCTGTATGTTGGCAACCATTAGATGATCCTCGTGTGAGCTTTAAACAATAATCGAGTAGGAAAATAGCTACAACATTGTTTTCAATTAATCTAGTGAATTTATTAGTTTAAAATGCGCATTACACATCAAAATTAAATAGTAAAGGTCAGTAACATAGATTAATCACAGCAAACATTACTGAAATCAATGTATTTCGACATTTCATTCTCTTTGTCAATAATGATCCGTCCTGAACGATTTTTTGTATCTATCATGGAAAAATAGAATTTCAAGGGAGATCTGAACGGACATACATGTATCAAAAGTACATGTATAAGGATACATTGATAAAATATTTGTATATTTTTAGTCCTGCGTTAAATTTACAAAGCACCAGGAACATAGTTGCGTATCTGCGCGCATTTGAATTGATTTTTTAATCACGCCGACAGAAATTCCCGGTTTGGATTCTGATTTATAGTTTCATTGATCTAGGTAGAAATTTAGCCACTGATCAAACGCATACATCAATTAGTATTTGCATAAATCAAGTCATATATTTTGCTATTCAGTTCAGATGTCATAATGGCTTATGATACGCACTGTTACGTTTCTGGATTAATGTCAAGTCCTGATTTACGATGTTTTGTCCGAACATATGAACATAAAATCAACAGCCATGATGTAATCCGCAGCATGTTTTGTTCAATTGTACCTTGTTTGATCATTTTATAGTTTTTTTATAATTATATTTGGTTTTAAATTAAGATTTTTGAAACGAATGCAAATTAATCATATATTTTAATTCTTAATGTATTTTATGTGACTATATATATATAATTATATATATAATTATATATATATATAATTATTTTTTACTATAATAATTAAATACCTACAGACACTAGTGTTTCATCCTTTCGGGAATCTTCAGTGCAGGGCGTCACGATTAATACCAGTCGAACGATTCGAACCCCGCATCACGAGACATCTCTGGCTCGATTAGCGAAGACCTAATCCATTCGGCTACCATTAACCGCGTGAAATAACGTCGACTTTTAAACATTTTAATTTTAAATGTTCATTTACATCAGTCAGAGAGTGATCTAATCGTTATACGATGATCTATGCATTAGAGCTAAATTGAACGACTATATATATATATATATATATATATATATATATATATATATATAAATATATAAATATATCAGAATGACAAAACATTTTAATTCAAATGAGCATATCTCAGGTCCAACAAACTTTATTAATTGAAATAAGCACCATCAAAATCAACAAAATTTGTTCAATAAAAAACAGGTGTATTCATGCCCATAATGTAAAAATCTTGTGTTTGTTTAGCGATGAAGTCGCTGAATGTGTTTTTGATATCGCTTAGTTTTTTTGTTAAGTATTTTACACGCAGAAAGTTGTTGAGATGCTTGAAAAAGTGGGAGGCGTTATGTTAGATTTCAGGAAAGTATGGCCGACGACACAGAGTTTCGTCGCCCAATTCGTTCAATTTCTGCAGGGTCGGTTTGGCAACGTGCGGTAGTGCATTTTCGTGGAGGATAATTGGGTGTTTTTTGTTGACTAATGCTGGGTTGTTTTGTCGAAGTTTCCAATACATTTCATTTGTTTGTTGACAGTACTTTTCCGCCATAATCGCTTCACCTGTATTTAAAAAAGCTGTAATGGATGCGACTGGTAACAGACAACTGAACAGTCAGCATGACCTTTTTTTGGTGAAACTATAGCTTCGAGATATGTCGTGGGGCTTCCACGGCGCTTTAGCACCTAGCTTATCGTCACCAGTTGTCGTAAAAAAACAAATTTTATCGTCACAACGCAGTCGAGAAACGGGTCGTTCTTGTTGCGTAAAAATAAGAAGATACACTTCATAACGGCAGTTTTTTTTTGTCATTCAATTCGTGAGTCACCAATTTATCAAGTTGTCTTTTTAATTTTTCTCAAGTGGGTGAAAACCGTTGTATACATTACGTTCAATTTAGAAACAAGTTCTCGGACAGTTGTGCATAGATTGGCTTAAACTAAAATTCCTAATTGATCGTTATAAACATTAGAGCCGATCACTACGCTCATCATGACCAGGACTCCCTTCGCCACCACGAAATTTTTTCAAACCATGCTATGAGTTGTGAATTGGTTTCTGCACCAAACTCTTCGTCGATATAGCGCGCTGTTTCAGCAGTTTTTTAGCCTAGCTTGAATTAAAATAATAAAATTCTGCGCACTTGCTTTTTTTCCACCTTGTATTCAACGAAAGAAATACGTGTTTTAAAAGGATTGTAATTTAAAACTATTAGATAGAGCGAAAATAGTTTTTTAACATGACCTATAAAATAAAGGTATTTTAACAAAAACTTATTTAAAAAATACATCATTTGAAATTAAAATTTAGAATTCCGCAAGGATTGTCTCTTAACCTTGTAAATATATATATAAATATATATTCTTATACTTACTCGGATAAGGTTCAATGTGGCTTATTTACATTTGTTCTTTTAAAAGTTTCTGATGAATTAATATTATTATTAGACGTATTATTTGCATAACGAATACCTTTTATACAATGTAATTTATTGAAATAATTAGTACAAATAAGTGAAGAGATTACTTTTTTTTGTAAAACGATTACATTTTGAACTAAATATTTACATTGAACTTTTGCATTAAATAGTGTTGATGTTTCGGTGAAAAAATACTACATTTTTCCATAGGCTTTTTGAAATGTATGAAAATAATCTGTAAATATATATATTTTATCAGCACATATTTATAATAAATAATTTCAAATTTAATATATTCATGCTAATAACACTGTGAAGTCTGCGTCTGTTCTTATCTTTTTATAAAAACAATAAAATTATATTTTCATCTGAAATATAGTGAGTTCTGCATCGCACTTGACATTTCTAAAAATGAAAATAAACGTACTTTTCATTAATTCATGTCAGTAATATTGTTCTGCGTTTAACATTGATATTTTAAAAAGATATACGCTTTATTATTAATCTATTCGTACCAATAATATTGTTTACCCTGTGTTGTCGCATTACATAAAAAGTAATAAGTTTTAACTTTAATTTATTTATATCAATAACTATGTTATGGCTGTGATCGAGCTTGACATTTGTAAACGTGAAATAGGTTCTCAGATTTTACAACAAAGTGGTCGCCTCGTCTCTTATAAAACGGATGGTTCAGGAAATCATTGTGATCTTTAACGGTAATTTTATGAAGTGTACGTTGCAGCGAATTATTGCCACAGTTTATCTTTATGTATAGAGTATATTCCCTTACTTTTAGAGACGCTATGACATGTATAATTCTATAACAAATAAATCGCAGTACAGAATGCTGTTTAGTCCAGGCTATAATTGATGTGCTTTAATATAACTATGCACTAATTTGTAAATGACTACTCTGAGTTTTATATACAGAAAAAAAAACTTTGGCGAACATGAGTTTATAGTTTGAAAAAAAATATGGAGTATTTCATCTGTTTATTTATAAAAAAGACAAGCGTGAATTTATAATAGAGCATGGTTGACTCAAAAGCACCATGTCAGAACCAAAACACATTACTTTTCCTTCAAGCTATAAATGAAATAATACCGTTCATTTAAAACATATCCGTGACGAATCTGTCATCGCTTGTCCATAGTGATGCTTGTCGTTAATTTCTTAATCATTATTCGGTAGTCATAAAAAATATATATAGTATATGCTCATATATATGCACATATATATGTGCATAGATATACATACGCACATATATATGTATTGATGTATATGTATTCATACATTTAGACTGATTGTGTTGGGAGAAAGACTGGTTAATAAGACAGTATTACTCTGCTCATAAGTAAATTTAAGCTGCAACCACTGAAAAACGAGTAACAGCCGTTTTTTTTCAGAGGTACTGAACAGTTTTTAAACATTGAGAATATATAGATATTTTTGGGTTGAGCACTTCGTAAATATATATTCACATAACGCGTATTTAAGCAATTACGCGAAGCCCATTATTTATTTGTTTGTAAACAAATGATAGTTTGACCACTGACTGCGACAGGCGGCTAGAGATTTAATACACACCCGAGATGAAATATTTACGCCACAGATCCGTGGTCCGCTGATTAAAGCTGTCGACCGTCAACGAGACTGTTGTAGGTTCGATCAAGGGCTGGGGAAAGCTGTATGTCTAGCCGCACTGATGTTGTGATTCAACGAAACATTACTGTATGTGGATGACAAAAGAAAATATATATATGTATATATTAGAGAGAGAGAGAGAAAGAGAAAAATAGACATAGAGAAGATAGCTTACATTTGTGTAGATTATATCGATTTCGAAGTATCATATCTGCCACAACAATAAAATTCTTCAGATATCCACAGATGATTCTTTTATAGTGAAGTCGGCATTGTGTTGGACGAGCCACTTTTTGTACAAGTGCTGAGCTCATTTGGTGACATGTCTGCCTCAAAACTGATTAGACAGTAGACCTCTACTTCGACATCACAGTTTTACATACTTCTAGAAGCATGTCTTTACGAAGACAGAGGGGTGCACCTTTCCTAGTTGATAAAACGCCCCTCTGGATATCAACCACCAAATTTCTACGTCTCTGTGCAACACACACACGCGCACACACACACACACACACACACACACACACACACACACACACACACACATATATATATATATATGTGTGTGTGTGTGTGTGTGTGTGTGCGCGTGTGTGTGTGACTAAAATATATTTTATAAAAAGCTCCCCTCTTCGGTAGAGCACTCTCGTAAATTATCTTACTCGCTACTTAATTTAGCTGAAATAATGCGAAGCTCGCGATTTGTTTACAAACAAACGTTTGAGCCCTCTACGAGTAGCGGACGGATGTTTATTTAAATAGACGTCCGGACAGTTTAATTTCGGGCACCGATTCCGTAGTCAGGGGGTAGGACTGCCGACTGTCATCACGACGGTTCTAGGTTCGATCCTCGGCTTGGGAGAGGTGTTAGTCTAGCGGCACTGATGAGTTGTGAAACAACGAAACAAGCCTGTATGTCGATGACTAAAATATATTTTGTAAAAAGCTCCCCTCTTCGGTAGAGCACTCTCGTAAATTATCTTACTCGCTACTTAATTTAGCTGAAATAATGCGAAGCTCGCGATTTGTTTACAAACAAACGTTTGAGCCCTCTACGAGTAGCGGACGGATGTTTATTTAAATAGACGTTCGGACAGTTTAATTTCGGCCACCGATTCCGTAGTCAGGGGGTAGGACTGCCGACTGTCATCACGACGGTTCTAGGTTCGATCCTCGGCTTGGGAGAGGTGTTAGTCTAGCGGCACTGATGAGTTGTGAAACAACGAAACAGGTCTGTATGTCGATGACTAAAATATATTTTATATATATATATATATATATATATATATATATATATATATATATATATATATATATATATACAAAACGGTAACGGTTTACTTGGTCGTTTTAATTCCTTCGTGTCTTGGAATTTTAGCCATTAAATGTATTTATTTTTTAATAATACGATATGGATATATTTCAATGCCGTGACACAAAGAAATCGAACACTTTAAAGTAGCCGCCAAAATGTTTATAAAGATAAACTCTTGGTTAAATCATTAACGATCACATGGGATTATGGATAGACCTTTGGACTATCAACTAGATGGTTGCAGGATTGATTCTTGACTAGGAATAGCCAAACTTATGACATGTAAAATAGCGAAACTATCAACCTATGGTTGACTATTATATAAAGCCTTTTTTTTAGAAGTTAAGCAAATGGTTTTGCCCGCTACTTATTTAACGTAACGCAATGCTCTTTGTTTCTAAATAAACAAAGCCATCGAGCATTTAAAATATAGTAGTCAACATATAGCTTCTACATTCAAACTGTTGTAAAATTTTACAACAAAGTGGTCGCCTCGTCTCTTATAAAATGGATGGTTTAGGAAATCATTCTATATATATAGATACATTTCATTAGATAATTCGCGGGTACAGATTCTATAGGTCAGTAGATAGAGCTGTCGACTATCAACTAAATTTCTGTGGGTTTGATCGATAATGCCAGATGGTTGCTTTTCTAGCCGCACTGAGGAGCTGTGATATAGCGAAAAGGCCTCTCTGTGGATAATCTATATAACCCTCAATTTTAGGGGGTTGAGCACTGTCTACCTAATTCCCTTTTATTCCTAATTAGCATGACGCAAAGCCTTTTATTTATTTGTAAATAATTATAATTATTAATGTTGAGCCTTCTTCGGGGAATTAAAAAAAAAACGGACAAATTTTGCCCGAATATAACATTCCGATTTTCTAATTGTGGAATACCCTGCAAACGTTAAGTATTAATAACTGCAAGCATAGCATACATAAGCATATATCTTCCTCTAATTCTTATATTAATTGCCGGTGGCGTTGATATAAAGATGCTAGCAAAGTCAAGAGCGGCTACGTGACAGGTTTCGAATCTCCCGTCCACCAGTAATATTACTCTTTACATTGATTATTGCGAAAATTAATGTTCATTGGTATAAGTATAATTGTTAATATTTATTTGTAAATATTATATATATATAATATTAAGCAAACGAGCATATCTTTAACATTGCAAACTAAGGAATAAGACCGTTCAACATTGCTAAGAGGAAAATTAAATATATTTTAAAAAGATGCGGATAAACATTACATATAACGTTTTGATATTATCATATCCATAAGGAAAATAAAAGGGAATCTAAAATCAATAAAGAAATAATAAGAGAAAACAAGAGCTAGCTTTTACCTATATTTTATATATTGCACAATGTTGCTTCTTCTCCTCTTCTGATGAGAAGCATTTAGCTCAGAAATGTCATAGCCTAAACTCGTTTTTCACTCTTATTCTTTCCGTATTGATCTGGTGATGTAATTAAGTTTTATGTAATTTTTATTCATCATCTCTTATTATGTGTGTGTATGTATATATATATATATATATATATATATATATATCGAGTGATGGACGGATAGATTTTTTACATAGGCATCACCACTTATCAAGGCCAAGAGGTCTCTCGAGGATAAGGGTTTAAGAGTGTACAGAGGAAATTGGACAATATACTAATTGTTAGTAGTGGAAATTCGGTAAATTTGTTAACTTATATGGAACGGCTCATCAAAAACTTGTTTACGTTAGACTTGAAGACAACCATATTGTAGTAAGCAGGAAAACAGAACACAATTCCATAGGCGTGCAGTTATATATATATATATATATATATATATATATATATATATATATATATATATTAGACATTAAGAGGAGATTATAGGTTTATATAAATACCCGTTCACATACACCTTTTTACGATAAAGCCAGAACCCAGAATTAGACAGAACCGAGCAATTGCATCGACAACGGACAACGCCAGACCCAAAGTGGGTTTCGATGTACTGCATCTCATCAGTGACGTGCTCCGACATAGGCGCGAACCCATGTCGTCGCACTCATGAAACGTGCAATACTGACGACCTTACTCTATGGGCCACGGCGCAATCCATTTGCCATGCCTCGATTTTTAAATTCTTATATTTTTATCCAGTTCAACATTCTACGATGTGACAAGCAACGCGTCATATACAACCAAGATAGTTACTGCTGGTATGCAGGCGGCAGATATCCATCTACACATTAACTGAAATTAGCCGACTCCTCTGACACGATTTCGGAACACCCTTATTTGTTGAGGGACATCACGTCCCTACGAAGGATCCCCACACGTTTCATGAGTGCGACGACCTGGGTTCGCGCCTATGTCGGAGCACGTCACTGATGAGATGCAGTACATCGAAACCCACTTTGGGTCTGGCGTTGTCCGTTGTCGATGCAATTGCTCGATTCTTTCTAATTCTGGGTTCTAGCTTTATCGTAAAAAGGTGTATGTGAACGGGTATTTATATAAATGTAGATAGATAGATAGATATATTTATATCTATCTACCCGTCTATGTGTGATTTTTCTATTTCGGAAACACAGAGTCACGCAATATATACCCTCTCCACTAAACGCCGTTTCAGCTTAATCAAGCAATTCAAGAGGAGAGTTGAACCGCACGTCCAGCATCAACTCGGCCGCTTAAACAGTTTGATTAATATCGACGTTGACATCCGGACACCTTAGAGATATTATTATTGATTTGTTCGTCTGCGTTTATTTCGATGGGCCGACGCCTAACCACGGCTGATAAGTTTAGTCAGGCCGGATAATATAACCAGGTCATTTAAAGAGTATTACTTGTAATTGTAAACCCAGCATTACCTGAGGAATTTTGTGGTGACCAGTGACTAAACTGTATAAAAACTGGCGTATGTGGTGAGAAGTGAGGTTAATAATTCAGCAATACTAAAAGAAGGAGATAGTGTCCAGTCGACTGTTTAAAACACTGTTCTATTGGATGATGGTCATTTTCGTATTATTTGGATTCTTTAGGCCATTATTCTCATTCTAAGTAGTATTCTCGAGCAAAAATCCTTCTGTAGAACTCAAACCTTTGCAGTCGAATATTACATCGCCAGAACCGTCAACGTAGTAGGTAAAGTACACGGAAAAATGCAGTTGAATGTTAACTCTTTTGGAAGTTTAAATATTTACCTCCATGCGCGACACAAAACACAAATGAGAATTAGTTAGAAAATCTATTCAGTCATTGTTTACGGAATGAAAGCATGCTGCACGCGTGGATTAAATAAAGGGTTCAGTTCGAAATGTCGTGAAGTTCTCCGAGTCCTTAAGAAAGATGAGACCAATAGTCCTAGGAATTTAAAATAATACGAATAATCAGTCCTCATCTAAAAAATTTAGAAAAATAATGAAAGTTTTCTTTAGTCGGAAACAATAAAATATGCAGCCTAATATTAACATCATTTGTTAGAAGTAGAACATCTTTTGGAACATAAGCAGGAATAAGAAAGAAACGGGTTCAGTGAGGAAGCGGATGAAATTGATAATGGAAAATATCAAATTTTGAAAAGGTCGAGTGTAGCTGGTTGTTTAAGCAGAAAAAAACAAGGTTTTATGTAATTGATGTTTAATTGCGAAATAACTCTTTAAAGTAATTCCTAAGGAGGCGACCAATTTACTATGCTAAATGGTGTACATTTTATGGCAATGTATATATATATATATATATATATAAGTCTGTGTGTCTGACTGTCTGTATGTCTGTGTACATTTCCCTACGCAATTTCGAGTCTACAGACTCGAAATTTGATATACAGGGTACTGAGGTTTGGGAAAATCGATGTGATCGGGGTTCGGCCAGAAATTTGGCTGTTTAGAGGTCAGAGTTCAACGATTTGACCTTTGAGAACCCTACCAAACTCCTCCGACAATTTTGGGTCTAAACACGTGAAGTTTTAGATATAGGTTCCTTGGACATGGATCTAACTTTATAACTTTATTTGAACCCAAAACAATAAATTGTTAAGTGGTAATAATAGGGGTCAAACTTTTAAAAAAATTGACCACTTTTTGTTTGTTTGTTTTTTTGTTTTTTGCTCAGCATAGACCTCCAAATACCCGGGACACGCCGGGCACCCGTGCTAATATATCTATAAAAGTGAACGTGTCTGTATGTCTGTCTGTCTCTCCGTGTGTCTGTGTATATTTTCCTTCGCAATACTCTGTTAATTTTAAGTCTATAGCCTCGAAATTTGGTATACAGGGTACTGAGATTTGGGAAAATTTACGTGATCGGTTTTGGACCAGAAATTTTGCTTTTAAGGGGTCAAAGTTCAACAATTTGACTTTTGAGAACTCTACCAAACTCCTCTGACAATTTGGAGTCTAAACACTTGAAATTATATATATATATATATATATATATATATATATATATAGGTTCCTTTGACATGGATTTAACTTAATAACTCGATTTGAGCCCAAAACAATAAATGTTAAGGGGTCATAATAAGGGTCAAAGTGAAGAAAATTGGCCGTTTATTTTCCCAGCATACACCTCCAAACACACGGGCAACGCCGGGAGTCCATGCTATTATTCTATATTTACGTTTATAATTGATAACTACACAAACCAAAAGTATTTGATAATATATTACAAGCGAAATTTTTTAACTAAAGTAAATTTACTTTGCAACTATATTACATTTTAAATATAAAATATTTACTAAATATTAGTTTACATATATATATATATATATATATATATATATATCAATTATATATATATATATATATGTCAATTAAATAAGTTTAGTTTTACGTTAAAATTAGTAATATAATTTGTAAAAGAGTTTTAGAATTATTTATTTGAACTTTACACTTAACACCATAGATTCTAAATTTTATTTAAAAAAAATAAATTGTAATTTCCCCTTTTTTATTTACAAAGAAGTCAACACTTATGAAGGTCTTAACGCTACTCGAGGATAGGGCTTACTAAGTATACAGTAGTCAATGGGACAATATCCTATTAATTATTATTAGTGGCAATTTGGTAAATTGGATTAGTTAAGGTGACGATTCATCAAGAACTTGTTCACGTTGGACTTGAAGACGATCATATAATAGCCGGTCGGAAAGCAGGGAAATGAGAGAATGTTCCGCAGCTATGCAGTTCGAAGGAAGAAGCTTTGTTCATGGAATCTACGTACAGGTTTAGGTACAGATAAAGAGTGGGGGAAATAATAGATAATGCTTTCAGCTATACGAGTGTTTTTCGTGAAAGTTTGGCGACGGGAGACCATAGATTGCGTCTCAAAGGAACACTTGCCATAAAAATAACGATAAAGCAAGGACAGACTCGCAATGTCTCTTCTGTGGGAAAAAGGTTGCAGGGAGGAGAAAAGCGCATTCCTCACTAAGGTAATATTTTGAACTCTGTCAATGCAGAATACGCTGCTTCTAGCAGCTCCTTCCCAGATGTGTCAACACTATTTCATGCTTGGATGTACTTGACTGTTATGCAGGTAGAGAATTGCATCGACAGTGAGATATCTACTACAGCGGTAGAATGATCCCAGCATTTTATCCAGCAACATTGGCAACAGATTTGATGTACGTGTTCAATTCCAAATCAAGAGTAAAGGTCAGACCCAGAAGTTTGTCAAAATATGGAGCCTCCCCAAGACGAGAACCATTCAGTTCAATAAATTCTACCTTAAAAATATATAAAATTTAATTTTACTGAAAAATACAGATTTGATTGGACTAAGTTTTTAGCTTATCCTATACTGTTAACTTTACTATACTCTTATGGTTATCGATTATATTTTTAGGTATAATGATGATAGTTGTCAGGAAAATATTTTATATAATATAGCAAAAATAAACATTTAGTGTAACTTTAAATATATCATTTTTCTGACAAAAACAAATGAAGCGTGCATGGTCTCCGTGACTTTACAGTAAACGAGCCATAAAAATTACTGTTTAGCATTTTCCTCGACAATTTAGCCCCCAAAGTCCCCAGGGGACATCAAATCCTGGTGAAAAGAAAACAAACAGTACAGTTTTAGGTCGTAACATGGGTAAATTTCAGTTCTGCAAAAAAAGAAACAACTAAATCTATCGTTTACCCCCCTCCCATTTAGCTTCCAGTTCCTAAGGCCTTAGCATATTTAAATTTGAGTCCAGCACCATGCAAAACTACTAAATAGACATACACAGAAAAGTTTGGACAAATATGGTAAAATAGTCCCCAAAATGAAGTGTTTTTTATTATCCCTAAAGGACCTCCTGGGGCACATCCAAGAGTTATCGCGAAGTATGGACAAAAAAATCATATAGAAATCAGTTAATTTCAACTTTTCAGAATTTTTTTTTAATAAAAATCCAAGGCATCATTTATTTTAATAAGCACAAAAGCGTTCATTTTAGCCATTTTTACCCGAAAGGTATCCCTGGGGGGGGGGGGGCAAGTGGAGTTTTCCCGGAAATCCATTCTGTTACGTTTTTACTCATATCATGTTTAATATTTGTACAAAATATCAAAAAAATTCCAAGCGTAGTTATTGAGATAAGTGCCGACAGACGAACAGACGGACGACCGAACGGGCAAGAGTGAATTCCTCGGGGGCGAATATTTAGTTTACTTTAAGATAGTTGATACTATAGTTAAGGATATTTTAATCTTACTCGTAAAGTGTTAATGATGATATTATTAAGTGTACTTTATAATAGTAATTATTCTTTTCAAGTATACATTTTACTGTACCAAATGTGTAGTACTAAAATAAAACTTTACTATTACTTTAAAAACTCTTCATTAAGTTTTAGAAATATAAAACTAATTTTACTTCCGATTTTTAGTTTTTTTTCTACCTCAAGATATAAATTCTAATCTCTTTAATGAATTTAGTTTTAAATCATATTTTAATTTTGCTTTAAAATATGTAAATGTAAATTTTACTTTATAAATATGAAATCGATAAATGTAAAAATTTTATCTGAACCACATGAAATAAAAAGCGTGTTAAATATAATTTCAAATGTTTATAAAATTTACAATCTATTCTCGATGTTTAAACTACTTCCTCTATATGATCGCTATTTATCCCTTTGTTTCTGCTTTCACTGTATGTATTGTATCCTGGTTATAGTTAAATTTTATCATGTATGCTTCACCTATTTCAAATTTGAACTGCTTACATTTTATCTCTGTACCCGTCAATTTTTTTTTCAGTTAATTAAAAGTACCCCTCCTTTGTAGATACATCCGTTGGGAAGTGCGATTTAAACCATTTGTACTAAGATCGTTAATGGCTTATTATATAATTCTTCTCTGCATTGCATAGGGATCAGTGTTGTGGGGCTACGTAAGTGTGATGGTTTTCTTCTTATATCCCTCTATTTTGTGTGAAAAAGTATTCCCCCGTTTATTAAATATCACTATGTAGGTTTTGTATCGAAATGCATAGAACAGGAATCCAAAAATTGATACTCGAAAAATTGCGATTAAAGAAAGTAATCCTATGTTGACTAAATTTAACACTTTTATACAATTTAACATGACAAGTGCATTTGAGAAGTGTTATCACCGCACAAGCAGAAAGGCCCAGCTTATAAAACTAAATGTACATTTTTATAAGACAAAGACATGTTCTAAATTAATGTTTCTATTTAGAGCACAATTGAACTATGGCACTTGACTTGTGTGTACAATTTCATAAAATGAAACATTGGAGCGTTGATAAAACAGGAGCACGTCCGAAATTAATCTTTCTGTTTAAAGCAAGAACTAAACCAATTTAATTAACTATTCAAAACTTAAAGTAAAGCTATTATTTCCAGGCAGTTTGTAAAATCAACAGTTGATTACTGTTTTCATTTAGAGCACCATTAAACTATGATGCTTACCTTTTGTACAATTAATTTTAATTCAAGTGATTTTGTGAATACATTTTTTTATAAAATTAAGCGGTGGGTCTTTGATAAAACAGGAGAACGTTCGAAATTAATTTTTCTGTTTAAAGAAAGAACTGAACTAATTTAATCAACATCTCAATTTAAACTAGAAGTAAAGCTATCAATTACAGGTAATTTATAAAATCAACAGTTGATTCCCTACAGTGTAATGTAGACTACAAGGTATTGTGGACTACGTCACTATGTGAAGCCTCCTGTTACGTTGTATGAGGGGGGATTTATCTAGGGCAGGCAATCAATGATTTAATTTTTAAAAAATATGCGATTTCATCGACTTCGATGACAATATAAGTAAGGAAGGGTAGAATATTTATTGATCCTCATTCAATCCTTGACAACATCGGGTATACCTGCTAATATATACATTATCTGTTTTATTTTCTCTTATGTAAGTTCTTAGTGCGTTCCAAAACTAATCCTTCCTATTCTTTTATTTCGCATGAATAGATTAGAGGTAATTGTACATTGCATTGTTATGATGAATTAACTTTCGCGACCTGATTATTCTATTCATCTGTTGCAGATATTGACGGTGTGACACTCTACGATAGCAGCCCCTGTAATAAATGTGCATTAGAAGAAAAGAAGCGTCATTAAATCCTTCAATATAAAATTAATTGAAACCATCAACATTTAACGACGCCTGATGCACGTTTACTAATCTAATACAATGTCAGCAAAGTGTTTGATTACAAAATTTCAAAGCACGCTTTAGACGCACAACCACCTCGGCGTCGCCGGAAAAATTGCATTGAGACTCGTTGTTACTTATGAACTAAAATAACTTCTGGAGCCAAAATGTTGCTCGTTTTAATGGTTCCACTCCGGTCTTCGTAGATCTTCAACGATATTCTAGTTAAAACATAGACTACATTATTTTTAGAGCCACTCTTTTCAAATATCAGCCGAATAGTGCAACGGAGTTTAAAGTAACTTTAAGTTACTCACGCCCATACTGTCTCCCTCTTTTATTAGCCTTACGAGTCCTACGAGGATAAACCGTAGAAGGTTCTGTGTGTTGTAGTGTTATATTGTTCTGGTTAGCCTGATCATGGGCGATTGTCAATGTTTAGTTAGTCGAAATCTTTCGATAACATAAAAGAACGTTTGAATGATAGAAAGAATGTTATCGAAGCGTATTATGTATTTAAAGATAAAATATTTATGTTAAAATATGTACCAGCAGCGTTAACTTGGTGCAAATGAATGTTAGTGTCATAACTAGCATTAACAAGAATTTGGATGAACAATAAAAATGATTTAATGACGACGTAATAAGAAAGAATATTTCTGATAGATATACACATGGGCTGGCAGGAGATATCAGTTCGGTACCCAACACGTTAGCGAAAATGCGGAGGTTTGAACGTAAAGCCAGAGGAGTTAGAAAAATGTACACTTGCACGAAGCATGCCCAACTTCTAAAAGGCATCCAGCATGAAAATAAATGATTATATCTAAATATAATTCACGTCTTGGTGTTTCCCCTCTTGGGGGAAGAGCATCTTTAATGGCAGGAAGCACGAAAGAAAGGTTGAAAATGTTATGTTTCTTTTGCTAGTGTCCCCACTGACAATGTTATTCGTCATGTCGTGAAGGAACTGTCTCATATGTTATTGTATGTCATATACACGTGCATATATGAATATTTATATGCTCCCACATCAAATACAAACGTTATAAACACACTAGACAAACTGTTATCTAACAGATATACTATACGTGGCTCTATAAACATAAATTTATTGCTACAAATATTTTATAACTTTCAAGCGAGATTTACTCACGGATTGGACACTGTTAAAGTAGATACTAAAAACCCATACATAAAATGGTATATCTCCTAATAATATATATATATATATATATACATATATATATACATATATATATTAAACATAAACCATTAAAAGAAACTTTCGAAAAGACAAAAATACACTTCTAAAGAATATTTCTCCTAAGCATAAATAAGATAAAGAGAATAAATAAGGGGTGGGACAGAAAAAACCTATCAAGACGTCTGTCAGACAAACCTTTTTAAGATAAACGTTGTCAGCGGGGTAGAAAAGATCATTTAAAAATGTGGTCAAAAGATCAGAAATTAATAGCGAGGGTAAAAAAACAATTGTATAGGGAATAGGAGAAAAAAAGAGAAACAATCTCAGCGAATACCCATAAGTTCTAAATTATGGGTATACTCTCTTTGCTTAGAGAGAGATGGTTGGCGCAAGTGAATGTATACAGCCTCGAGAATTTTTGAAGTAAATTCTCGAGCGCGCTCTGTGTAAAACAAAGAAAGTTTCATACATGTATCTGTCAGTGCAAATTTGGCACAGTAATAAATGTTTACCAATGGCCGATCTATGAGTTGGTAAACGCCCGGATGTTGACCTTTTTTGTGCCTACGTATCGAAGGAGGGACATGTTGGGAAATTCTAACCTCCAAACGTTGAATGGTATGGCCCAGGTAGTCAGCTTCATACTGACTGTTAAATCGATAAACAACCATATTATATTGAGTGGTAGGGATGCCATCTGTAATTCCAAAATGTATGAGAGATAAAATCTTGACGTTTAAAAGGGGAACATTTGTGGCCCTCAAAAATGTCCCATATACGTGAAACTCCCGTGGATTGGTGTCAAACGCCAGGAGTATTCGCATAAAATTGCTACAACCGCATCTCAATTCAGCTCCCCAATATAAGACTCACTAGCACTCGGATAGATGAACAAATAAACAATAATAAAACAAGGAAAACATGTATATAGGTGCATCATCAAACTTAATAAAAGTAAGAATTTCAAACCACTTACATTCTTTCAGAAATTAATCGTCTTAAAACAATGATAATGATAGCACATCCTTAACTACATTAATCAATAGCATAGAAGACAATAAAATGGCCTATTCAATTAAATGGAGTTTACTGAATAAGTCTAGAGCATATGCCCCAGGGGACAAATTTTGCAATCTTTGTATATCCGAAGCAGTTAACATTATCACCTTCAATAAACCGATAATAAATGCCAAGAATGAACTAGTGTCCAGATGTAAACACAAGTAAAAAAAATAAATTCAGCCAACATAAAATAACATACACTCTCTGTATACATATAAATGGGTAAAAACATAATACTAAATGTATATCGTTTTTGACTAAAATCTCAGCTAAAACTTTGCGAATTAATTTTTTTTTTAAATAGGCTCTCAAGCTTCTCTTCTAACCTATATAATGACATCTTATTGTTGATTTACATGTTTAGCAGAGACTAACCATACGCACATTAACATACTACACTTTAAATTCTTACACGTAATTTGCACTTTGGGATCTTGTTAGAATAGTATTTCAAAAAATATATAGCTTCTAAATTAAGGAGTTTATAAGTCGTCCCTACTTACTAACCAAAAATAGATTAAACATTCTCCACTGCAAGGTAATTTCCCGATCCGCACATATGAATATGAACGCACAATACTCAATAATGTATCATCCCTGTTGGTACTAAAGTAACTCAATTCTATAGACTACTCTCTTGTCTTCTTATTTTCTTAAAGTTAATTAGCAGTATAGGGGCGAATTTGCTTTTTTAATATAATTGTTAGTTTTGTTACCAATACTGATTATTATAATTAATAGTATGACTATTGGTACATTTTCTTTATATCTAAATCCATATTTTTCACGTATGAGTGTGTATGTATGGGTGTGTATGTATAGGTGTGTGAGTGTATGTATATACACAGGGTGTTATGAAGCGTCTAGTGTGGTTACTGGGCAATAGGTCGCATGCTCTGCATGCTCCTTAGTATAAGTTGCATGCTTTGCTTGTGCTTTCTCGCTTTCAGTGCCACCGCTGGCTAGCCCTGTGCGAATAGGGAAGCCGAGTGCGTAAGTCTTCCCCTGTCAGTACACAGCCTCTCTAACACCAAGACCTCTGCTCTGCCTCCTCGTGGCTACACACGGTAACTGGTTGCCTCGCGGCTCCAGGCTGAACAGCAGGGGACCTCGGAGCAGCAGGGGGCCCCAGAGATGTGAGTCCATGGCCCACCGACGTGTGGACACGCCCTGGTCTCACATCAACCCCTGCCCCACAGCCCAGTGGGTTATCCTTGGTTGGCATTGGGCTAGGGGAGTAAACCCCAACGAGAAAATCTGTGTTGGGGTGACACATTAGGCAAAGTCTGACAAACTGGACTCTTGGCACACTCCTGCAGCAGCCTGTAAGTCCAGTCGTCATGGTCTCTGCCTGCCACTGGAACCGCTGATGGTCTGCCAAGATAGTGGACTGTGGAGCGTGCACCCACTTTTCACTCAAATCATCACTGCACTAGTTTTGCCCATGCCGACTCTTTATTTCCCACACACTATTTTTTTCCACCTACGAAAACAAGTCCTCCAGCGATGGGGAAGGAGTGGTGGGGGCAGGCAAGGTTGTTGCTGGCAGCCCTTAGCTCCAACCCTGCACGTGAGGCGGCCCCGGGGTGATGGTCGCTGGATGGCTGGGACTGGAACTGCATCCTCCTTCGGCAGCTCCCAGGGTGACTGGGCGGCCCTTTTCAGGATCCACACCGCCCACCCTGAATTGGGAGGGGTCTAGAAAAGGTGACCCAAACAAGTGTCTGTTCCACTCTCCACGGACAGGTAGCCGAGCCTCGTCGTGGCAACCCATACCTCGGTCCTAATAATACTAAGAAGCTAATAATTGGCACTTGGAATGTGCGTACTCTTCTCGACCTTAACAACAACTCAAGACCTAAACTGAGAACAGCTCTAATAGCATATGAGTTAAAGAAGTACAACATCGACATCGCTGCTCTCAATGAAACCCGATTCTCGGATGAGGGCTCACTCACCGAGTCAGGAGAGGGATACACCTTCTTCTGGAAGGGCCTGGATAGGGGTGCTCCTCGCATCCATGGAGTTGTCTTTGCCATCAAGACCAGGCTACTCAACAGCATTCCCCAGAGCCCAACGAGTCACAATGAGAGGCTAATAACTTGGAGCATCCCCTTATCAAATAAACATCACGCTACCCTAGTCAATGTGTATGCACCAACCCTAAATTCAGCTGATGAATTGAAAGACCAATTTAATGCCCAACTCCATGAGATCATGCTGACAATCCCCAAAGAAGATAAGATCATTCTCCTTGGGGACTTCAATGCAAGAGTGGGCAGCAGTCACCATCTCTGGGAGAGAGTCCTGGGGCATCATGGAGTTGGAAAATGTAACGATAATGGGTTGCGTCTTTTAACATTCTGCTCCCAACATAATCTGTCCATCACAAATACTATGTTCCAGCTCCAAAATAAATTCAAGACCACCTGGATGCATCCTAGGTCCAGAATTTGGCACCTACTTGACTATGTTATTGTAAAACGTAATGACATGAAAGATGTGAGAATCACCAGAGCCATGAGGGGAGCAGATGGGTGGACAGATCATCGCCTTGTCCGCTCTATTTTCCTTCTTAAGATCCGGCTTCCAGCTCGCCGTCAAGCTCCCAGAAAACATCTTGACCTCAAAGCTCTCAACAACATTACAACACGAGCTGCTCTACAATACGAACTGGCTGAATGTCTTACCTTACCAACTCCTGTAGCAGATCCAATAACAACAGCTTTCTTAACTGAAAAATGGGAAAGCATCTGTGAAGTCCTCCTCAATACTGCCAAGGACATTTTGGGATTCTCAAGAAGAAAACATAGAGACTGGTTTGACGAGCAGTCTGATGGAATTCATCAACTAATTGAAGAAAAAAATCGGCAACAGCAAGCAGTGACTGCAAATCCGACTCCAGCATCACGTGCCAAGCTAGCCGAGCTTCGGTCAAAAGTCCAACAGGAAACCCGAAGAATGCAAAATGAATGGTGGGCCAATCTTGCAACTGAGATCCAAGGTTTAGCTGATATGGGGGATCAACATCAATTTTATAATGCCCTTAAGACAGCCTATGGACCAAAGAACAATAGCCTCTGCCCAGTCCGTAGTGCTGATGGCTCCATACTCTATACTGAGAAGACTGCCATACTCAATCGGTGGGCTGAACACTACCAAGACTTACTGAACAGGCAAAACCCTATCGACCCTACTTTTCTTGATCATCTTCCTGACCTTCCTGTAATTCAAGAACTGGATGTAATACCAACTATCCATGAAGTGAGCCGTGCAGTTAACAACCTCAAGAATAAAAAAGCCACTGGCCCTGATGGCATACCAGCTGAGCTTCTTAAGCATGGCGGAGATGCCATTACCACTTGTCTCCATAACATCATCCAAGATGTCTGGGAGTCAGGCTGCTGCCGAAAACAATGGAAGGATGCAGATATCATCAGCATATATAAAAAGAAAGGTGACAGAAATATTTGTGGCAATAGTCGAGGCATTTCACTCCTGTCAACCTCAGGGAAAGTTGTCACTAGAATTTTACTGTCTCGTATCATTCAACACATTGTCAGTCAAGTCTTACCTGAATCGCAGTGTGGCTTCAGACAGGAGCGCAGCACGATTGACATGGTCTTTGTCGCAAGACAGCTCCAGGAGAAAAGCGTCGAGCAACACCAAAATCTATATATGGTTTTTGTAGATCTCGCCAAGGCCTTTGACACTGTGAACCGTCCTTTGCTCTGGGAGGTACTCGTCAAATTTGGCTGCCCACCAATATTCCTGGGTGTCCTGAAGGCTTTCCATAATGGATCTATGGCTCGCGTCTCCAGTTCAGGACTAAAATCTGAGCCCTTCCTGGTAGAATCGGGTGTGAAGCAGGGATGCGTCATTGCGCCCATCTTGTTTAATCTTTTTCTTGCTGCGGTTTCCAATGTTGCCAAACAGCAATTCCATCCTGCTGATGGGATCCGCCTCTCATACCGGCTGGATGGCAACCTCTTCAACCTGCATCGCCTCCATGCCAGATCACGTGTGACAGAAGAAGTAATCCATGAATTGCAATACGCTGACGACACAGCTCTGGTGAGCTCATCTGAAGAGGGTCTTCAGCGCACCATCAACACTATCTCCAACATTTACTCCCGAGCTGGTCTAGCCATCAACATCAACAAAACAGAGGCACTTAACATATGTGAACATCGTCAGGAACCCCCAATATTCACAATCAACCAACAGCCACTGAAAAACACTCAAAAGTTTACTTATCTTGGCTCAGTGCTCACTGACTCCTGTGACCTAACAAGTGAGGTCCAACGGCGCATTGGTCTGGCTGCTGCAGCCTTTGGCAGACTCTCGCACAGAGTTTTTTATGAACCTTAACATCACCACCACCACCAAGGTTTCTGTCTACAGAGCAATCTGTCTCTCCATCCTCTTGTATGGCAGCGAGTCATGGGTGCCTTATAGACGCCACCTGAAAAAGCTAGAAGCATTTCATACCAACTGCTTACAGCGTATACTAGGTTTAAAATGGTGGCACAGGGTGCCACACAATGAGATACGCAGGCGCACTCAAATGGACCCACTTGAAATAATTCTAACTCATAGACAACTTAGATGGCTTGGTCACACCATCCGGATGCCAGCAGAAAGGCTCCCACGCAAGCTCCTCTACGGGAAACTTGAAGAGGGAAGACGCAAACCTGGGGGCCCACGTAAACGTTTCAAGGACCAAATAAAAACATCATTGAAAAAATGTGGCATAGAATCCAACGCCATCGAACATGCTGCTGCTGATCAGAGAAAATGGCGAAACATCTGCCAAGAGGGCTTGGAAATTTTCACCTCCACCTATAACGACCGAGCAGAGCGAAGAAGACACCAAAGGCACGCGGCGCAGCGGGCAGACGGCATCTTCCCCTGTGCTGCCTGCGGCCGTGTATGCAATTCACGAATTGGACTCCACAGTCACCAGCGAGTCCATCAGGCGTAATCTATCTGGGACTGTTAGGCATGGTGCAATGTCATCGTCGTCAGCGACGGACTACTGAAGAGAGAGAAGAGAGAAGAGTATGTATAGATATGTTATGTGTATGTGTGTGTACATGTGTGTATATGTATTTGTATGTGTATACATGTGTATGCATGTGTGTATATACATATATATATGTATACATGTGTATAAAACTTTTTCCAGTTAAATATTATTTTTGGATATTTTCAGTAAGGTATTATTATTTTTATTTAACAGTAAAGTATTACCATTAGTATTATACAATAACAATAACATTCTATTAATACGCTTAGCCTAAGTTTTACAAATTACTCACAAACATTATTATATTCTAAACCTTCAGTTTAATTCTCCCATTTAACATTTGGCAATGCGTATAAGATTAACAAGAATAGCAACTTATGCATTACATAATATTATTTTAATTGACTGGATTAGTTCGAATTAAACAGATTAAAGAAATTAACAGATGAAATAAGTTTAATTGTTTTAAGCAGCGATGTTAGATTGAAAAACGTATTATTTCATTTGCGATTTTTCCTCTTTTCTTTTTCTTTATATTTTTTCTGTTTCTTTTTCTTTCTCTTTTTACTGCCCTTTCTATATCCGCTACACAACGTGACACACTTAAGCGACCGGTCAATTTTTTTTATGGGCATTCTGAACTTTGTCTAAAGAGATCACTTTCTGCTATATATATATATATATATATATATATATATATATATATACATATACATATATATATACGAGCAAACAGTTAATAAAACATGTTAAAAACACTTTGAAAAAGAGTTAAAAACATATTGTATCTGAAAAAGAGACACTTGATAAGTGGATAGTCCTTAATCCGCGGAGTTTCGAAGAAATACTTTCCTTCTCATCAGAGGGTAGGAATTAGCAAAATGCGGGATTGGATTTTGCATACAAAATATTTGATGAAACAACAAGTAAGTCAAAGACCTTACTTGATAACAAAAATGTGAAGCAGGGGGAATATGGCGAAGATAAAGGTGATTACACGTTAATGGATAGTCTGGTGAAAGATAAATAATCCAATGACGGTAAAATCCGAAAATATAACTTCAAGAAAGTTAATTGAATTTCCATTTGCACAAGTAAAGTCCAAGGAAATCCCGTAATTGGAAGATGGTCCAAAATAATCAAAAGCCCGAAATCCATGGAATAACTCACAAATATGTACAAGGGAAAAGGGGAAAAATTCCAATAATATTAATAAAAGAAAAATAAGATATGCTTATCACACTACTGCTGAGGCATAAATATAAATAAGAAAGATCAGGGAAGAAGAAGAGGGGGAAAATGGTGATAGAATTAAATATAAAATAGAAAAACAAATGTCAAAATGACCCAGACAGGAAATGTTAAAAGGGGCGAAAAAATATATAGGGCAAAATAATATAGGTCAACAGAAATGTACAGGTTATTACTTAAGAAAATGTCAGCAAGAGTTGTTAAAAGACACTAAATGGAAAATAAATAAATAAATAAATAAAAAGAAAATAAATAATAAATAAACAATAAATAAATAAATAATAAAAAATAAATAAAATAAAATATAAAATAAAAAAATAAAAATTATTATCGTATTATTTGGTTTTATCGAGTTTTATATCTGCCTGAAATAACTTTATAAATATTAATTCTTTAATATTTATATTATACTTTATTTTTACCATCTTGGATCATTTTGGTAAATTTAATTGTAATTTTTATTTTATATATATATATATATATATATATATATGTACATATATATATATATATATATATATACATACATACACGCGTTTACCCCCTCTACTTACCACTAACGCTTCGCCCCATTAATAATATAGGTTTCTAATAAAAAGGTTTCAACCAGACTTTAAAATCCTTTTAACTTGACCGATAAAAAGCAATTTCTTCAAGAATATGCCCGACTCGGATATCTACTCAGTTATACGGATTACCCAATATACAGTTTGGCTCTTATTACCTCACTGCTTTAAAAACAGTCACCATGGATTTTACCACGCACTTTGGATCTAAAATTTGTATATCCATTTCTTCAATTTCCCTTTGCTATATGACTTCTGATTAATCAATTATTTTGACTTTGATTTTCTATGTCTCACTGACTTAGTAGTAGACATCGAAATCCTATAGGTTAAGGAGATAACATTTCTAAAGTAGTTTTTGTCTTGCTTAGAATAATAACAATATTTGATATAGAGCTCAAACATTTGACTTCAAAAAAGGTTTTTTTGAAATTCACATGAATCACTATAATTTAAATATATATATATAAGTATATATATATATATATATATATATATATATATATTTAAAATGAGCGTATTGTTTATAACAGTGTTATTATTGTTAAGTGTTTTATGTGAAAGAATATTGTGGCATTTACGTGTGCAAAATTAGTCTGTAGAAACTCAGACTGGGCATCTGAAGGATTGTGTTTGTATTTCATGATGTGAATTTATTATTTACTATTAATGCAATATTCACTATTTGTAAAAGTAGTAAACATCTCTATGTAGAGCTATCTATTTATCTGGTCGGGTTCCTTATCGCCCGATACAATGTGACTATCTCTCCTCAGATTTCCCTTTCTTCTGTCAGCTACCTCAGATCACATGGCGCCATGTGCAATTTGCAGTGAGCCCGTGCTGTGGAGTCCAGAGCAATAAATTTCTAACCAGCTTTTGCTTGCTCCTCTGGACGTGACTGGCAATCATCGACGTCGCTCCCTAATATTAATAGATAGGTTTCCATAAAGTTGCTGCTTCGTGGGATGATTTTGCAACTGAGTTTACGTACCTGGGTAGCAATATAGATTTCATGGAGAGAGATATCGAAAGTCGCGTCTCAAAAGCATGGGCTGCATTATATAAGCTTCGATCAGTATGAACTTCAACGCTTACTGACAAAATAAAAAGGAAGTTCTTCAGAGCAGTGACGGAGTTTGTCCTTGTTTACAGTGCTAGAACCTGAACAATAACAAAAAATTGGAAGGTAATTTAGACAGCCCGTACACCTGTATTCTACGAACAGTGTTAAATATATCTTCGCAAGATCATCTTCCTTAAAAATGCAGATACCTTCTATTTTGTAAACTTATAAAAATACGTTAAAGATATTAATAATTTTTTTCCTACACTCTAGTTTTTAAAGATTATTTTGCTTAGTTTTAGCGGGCAAAATACGAACAATATATCTGACTTGAAAAAAGTTATATTTGCTATTTACATTCATTTGTGTACAGAGCTACTAGACTGAAAATTAAAAAAAAGACTGCGTGAATTTCAATTTATACTTAAGCCTTAAATGTTTGACGGATTCTAAAATATAAATCAGAACTGAAGTGATTTCGATCAAAATCGAAATAAGGTTTAATAGCAGAATAATTAACGGAATGCTAAAATAATATTGCTCGGTAAATAGTTTCAAAAACTAACTACATCACGAGTTAGCAGGTATGACACTTCAAATTGCAAGTGCTCGACTGAACTTCAATCTATGATCCTCCCTTCTCAAACTTTCACAATATAAACTAGACTAGCTACAATTTCCCCACGCTCTATCTGTGCCTGAATTTATATGCAGATCCCATGAACAAAGCTTCTTAATTAGAACTGCCCATTGGTGGAATACTGTTCCGCTGCTCTGCTTCCCGAGTAAATACAATAGACTTCACATCCAACGTAAACAAGTTCTTGTTGATTCGTCATCATAAATAATCAAATTCCACCCAATTTACACTATTAACGATTACTATACTATTATCTTATCCTCGGGTTGCATTCATAAGTGGTTAATCACAGGTACAAAAACACGCTAATTAAATAATCTTTTGTTGATAATTGAATGATTCCTTGTAAGAGAAAGTAAATTTAATAAAATACAGATAGAATATGAAAAATCATATTTACAAAATCTATATGTCTATAAAAGTGAAAGCGTCTGTATGTCAATTTTTTAAAATTTTGACCCCTACTATGACCCGATAACATTTATTGTTTTGGGCTCAAATCAAGTTATTGCATTAGATCCATGTCCAAGGAACGTAGATCTAAAATTCAAAGTGTTTAGACCGAAAATTGTCGGAGGAGTTTGGTAGTGTTATCAAAGGTAAAATCGTTGAACTTTGACCCCTTAACAGCCAAATTTCTGTACGAAAACCGATCACATCGATTTTCCCAAATCTCAGTACCCTGTATATCAATTTTCTAGTCTGTAGACTAAAAATTAGCAGATCTATTGCATAGGGAAATGTACACAGACACACACACAGACAGACAGTCAGAAACATTTACTTTCATAGATATATAGACGAGAATTTAAGTCCAGCATTGCCCGAGTCTTTGGGGATGCATGCTGAGCAAAAAAAAAATCAAAAACAAAAACGGTTAATTTTATTTAAATTAGACCCCTATTATGACCCCTTAGTATTTATTGTTTTGGGCTCAAATCCAGTTATTAAGTTAGATCCATGTCCAAGGAACCTAGATCAAAAATTCCAAGTGTTTAGACCGATAATTGTCGGAGGAGTTTTGTAGAGTTTTCAAAGGTCAAATCGTTGAGCTGTGACCCATTAACAGCCAAATTTCTGGCTGAAAACTGATCACATCGATTTTTTTAAATCTCAGTACCCCGTATATCAAATTTCGAGTCCGTAGACTAATAATTGACAGTTATTGAGTAGCGAAATGTACACAGACACACAGATAGACTTAAAGACAGACAGACACGCAGACAGACAAACAGACACGTTAACTTTTACAGATATACTAGCATAGGTGCCCGGCGTTGTCCGGGTGTTTGGAGGTGTATGCTGAGCAACAAAGAAAAGGTCAATTTTTAACTTTGACCCCTATTATGACACCTTAACATTTATTGTGTTAGGCTCAAATCAAGTTATTACGTTAGATCCATATCCAAGGAACCTATGTCTAAAATTTCAAGTGTTTCGACCAAAAATTGTCGGAGGCGTTTGGTAGAGTTCTAAAAGGTCAAATCGTTGAACTTTGACATCTTAACAGCCAAATTTCTAACCGAAAATCGATCACATCAATTTTCCCAAATCTCAGTACTCTGTATATCCAATTTCTAGTCTGTACACCGAAAATTAACAGAGTTATTGCGAAGGAAAATGTACACACACAGACAGGCACACACACGTTCACTTTTATAGATAGAAAGATAGATAGATAGATAGATAGATACATTAGACCCAATATAGAGTAATGGTTTAAACATTTTTTAAAAAATGACTCCTGTGCAACCACTTAGAATCGAAATAACTACGTTTAGCTAACGATTTACTTTCCTTGCACGCTAATACCTAGGTTATGAAGATATGTTTGCTGCAAGGCTAAAATTTAAAATATGAACGAATACATATTACGTTACGCATACATATTCGTGATGCTGTCGTTCGACCTTCACCTTGAAAGTTACATTTATTTAAATTTCACACTTTTGCACCGATTTCCCCCGGATAAAATATAAGTATAACGTTTCGCATGGGTTCGAATACCCTATATATTAAGTTTCAGTCCTGTAGACCCTAATTGACAGAGGAGTTAAGTAGTCAACATTTTTAAACAAATATATATACGCATGCAGAAGTAAGAAATAGATGTGTGTTTACTATAATATTTTTACGTAAATATTACGCAAGGATGAATCATGAAGAATATCTGCATGAATATCATTACACATAATAGTTAACTAAAGATGATCACCTCATAAGAAAATTGATAAATAACTAATAAGGAATGTATTGAAGCGAATCTTTAAAAGAATATGCTGCTAAGCCAGATCTTTTGCAGATGAATGCTATTCAACAACCCATATATATTTTTTGAATAAATAGAAAAAGGGTTTTTTTTAATATGAATATACAAAAAATATACAAAAAACAGCAAATTATAGGTTTATCTTTTTTAGTCGCGTGCAAGCGACTCTATAAGTCACTCCATCGGTCTTTCGGTGGTCTGTCGGTCGGTCTGTCCGTAACACTTTTGTGCTTGGCCTTTTTGGTTAAGATTAAAGATCTGTTTTTAATAGATGCTGTTCTTAGCTTTTTAAGCTTTTCTTGGCCTTTTCGCCGGGATCGAAGTATAGTGTCTGTTCCAGCGGATGCTGCAGGGGGACCGTGGTTGGGGGCAGCCCCACATGTGAGACCTTGTTCAATGTAGGGGAACCCTTCATAACTATTGTCAGTATCAAGCTCCCCTAATCCCCGGTAAGTTGGTCCAATTTCCCTTTCACTCCTTACATTAAAAATCGGCCTTGTGCCTAATTTGCTCGGTGGGGGAATCAAATACCCTTTCTTGGGCCTTTGGCTAAGATCTAAATGTAGTATCTGTTCCGGCAGATACTGCAAGCAAAGACCATATGTGGAGGCAATTCCACATATAAGCCATTGGTCAATGTAGGGGAAACCCTTCATAACTATTGTCACTATCCAGTTCCCCTACTCCCCGTGGAGTTGGTCCCTATTTCCCCTTCACTCCTAACATTAAAAATCGGCCTTGTGCCTTTTTTGCTCGGCGGAAGAGCAAATAAATACCAACCCCCACATATAAGCCATTGGTCAAAGGAGGGACAACCCTTCATACCACTTGTCACTATCCAGCTCCCCTACTCCCCGTGAAGTTGGTCCCCATTTCCCCTTTATTTTTCACATTAAAAATCGGCCTTGTGCCTAATTTGCTCGGTAGGGGAGCAAGTAAATAACCTTTTCTTGGCCTTTTGGCCAAGATCAAAATGTAGTATCTGTCTTACTACATGCTGTACTTATTGTGATATAAAGTGGGGGATCACTTTTTTGTATTAATTTAATGGAAAATTATCACTCACTTTACAACCAGTCAGCCTCAAAGCAATTCAAGTCATTCTCCATATCATTCAAGTTATTTTTGAAGGAGTCCAGTTGTTTTTTAAGCATTCAGGTCATTCTTAAGGTCATTCTAAGTCATTTACTTTTTATTTATTTAAGTCATTCCAGCCCATTTATCGGTTATTTTAGTTTATCTTTAAGAATTTCATGTCAATCCTACATTAAAGCATTTAATGATTACACGAGAGCGCGCGACTAAAGGCTATCGGCCTTGTTTTTCATACATATAAACAATAGCTGTTGGATCATTTGTATAGGTAAATCATTAATAAGTTAACAAAGCTTTAATAATTTCGAGCAAGACCAGTGATAATTCCATGGAATAATAAATATATTTAATCAATAAATATGTTTTGGCAAAGCCGATATTTTTCTGGACAGCCCAAAAATAGGTTTGGAGACAGAAAAACTAATAACATGCAGCAAATATGAATTTATTAACCTCTCTATAAAAATAGTGTCCATTGTATTTTAAATCTGAAACTGAGCCAAATCAGATGAATTAATGAGTACCAAGAAATAGTAAAAAGTAATATTGTGGTACATGGTGCAAAACAAATCATAAAATCACATTGTAAGAGACAATCTTTAATTTATTGCTTGAGTCCCAGCAATCTGTGGTAAACTATATTCTTCATTTTTCCCTGTTTCTTTCTAATATTCCCTTTTTTACTTAAAGTTTGGTTGACATTTTCTTCAGTGACTAAACACTGCACGTCGAAATTGTAACGATTTCTTTTCGCACACTATTACATCAATGATGATACATTATTATTATTATTATTATTATTATTATTATTATTATTATTATTATTATTATTATTATTATGGGTTATAAAAGGAGACTACATAAAAGGATGGTCACTATAATATTTTTCCAGAGTTGCCAGATTAGTATATTTAAAAGCAAAATTTTGCCAATTCGGAACATTTTGAAGAAGTTTGCTATTCAAACGAAACTTACGGACTAAGTAAAGCCAATGCAGAATATTATAATGTATGCAATATTCTGCTTGGTTTTTCCTTTGTTCGGAACTTTCATACATATAAAACGTAAACGTCAAGACTGCGTTTATGTTTCCTAGTTTTAATAAATCAATTTGTTTATGATGTTTGAAATTGATGAATATATCTAACACCGACCTCGCTCTAAAGACGTATTTTAATAAAATACGTTGTGTCTACAAGTATTAATGATAGAATGACTGGTGAGGTAAAAGAAATTGCTGACAATAGACGAGGAAAAACCTAGACGCGTATAAAAATATGAAAGGTGATGCGTGAAAAGTGAAATATAACTCAAAATGTGTTCGAGGGTTGCATTGATATGACGCGAAAAAAACTCAATAACGCCGCCAAGCCTTCAGAAATTATGTGTAGTTTGTTCAATAATATCGGACGTCTAATTATTTTTCCATTTCAATAATGTATATATGCTATATATATATATGTATATATATATATGTGTGTGCGTGTGTGTGTGTGTGTGTGAATGAATGAAGCTGGCAAAAATATCCTATACAAAGCAAACATCAAAAAAGGAAAACCTCAACACAGTTTAGAAGAGAAATTATAAACATTGGTATCGAAAAGATAAGTAGTAACATATGCATATAAGTTTATTATTACATAAAGTCAATAACGAAATTAAATAAGGGAGGAAATACTCTTTAGACCAATTTATTTCTGAACCTAAATATATCTCATCTGATAAGCATCTAGTTTCGAAATTTTATAGTTTAAACAGTTTCTTCCTTCTTAGTGTTTTTTACTCATCGATCTGATGTTATATTAAAGTTATATTAAATTTTATCCCTCACTATTCAGTTAATATATATATATATATATATATATATATATATAAATATATATATACGAGGGGCGTGCAATAAGTAATGTCCCTTGACCCACTTCCTGTTGTCTGATCTAGCTGAAATTTTTCATGTTCAATGATTTATATCTCTACAGGTTATGTGGCAAACTACAGCTCTGAACTAATTGTGGTTTTAGTTTTACAGGTGTTTGAATTGAGTCAGGTGTGATATGGAGCCTGTTGAATGTCGAGCAGTGATCCGGTTCTTGTATTTGAAAGGACACACACCACAGAAGACTTTTGATGTAATGAAAGAAACTTATGGTGATAATGCCCACACATATGATCTTGTAAAACGCTGGCATCGTGAATTCAAGCATGGCCTAAAGTCTGTGGAAACAGCCCCCAGACCTGGTCGCCCCTCCTCTGCGATTGATGAGGCATCTGTCCATCAAGTTAAGGCTGCCATTTTGGAAGATCGGCGCATTCCTATTCGAAATGGGTCAGGGGCATTACTTATTGCACGCCCCTCGTATATATATATATATATATATATATATATATATATATATATATATACACGAAAAAAAGAGATAGAGGGCGAGAGTATAAGGAATTCCACTATGTTGGCTAGAATACGCCCCATTCTGGAGTGGTTCCCTCGGAATTAATGCCAATAATTGCTAGTCTATTGCTGAGGTGACGTTTTTTTGTTTTGCTGAAGTTTGGCTTTGGTTTTATGCAATTCTAATACGTTCGCATTTCCAAAATTTGCTTTTTCTATTCTAGAAAGTTCTAAGAATTAAGCTAATGGTATGAGGCGCATATGACGAGGAGACTGTTCAAGCAGTTGTGTATGTTAGTCTTCTTTCTATCTACAGTGCTGGAACTTTAAATCTCATTTTCCGACCATTCTATCACATCACGCCGCTGGAAAAGATAAATATTGATAATACTAATGCCTATAATTAAATGATGGAGGGTGTTCTAGTTTGACATATAAAGTTCAATAAAAATACAGTAATTTCAAAACAGTTTGGTATTTTCTTGCATCCATATATAGTGGTACATACTTGTAAAGGATACTTTCTAAGACCGGTCTAAATAATTAATATAGAATTTAGTTTGCATTGTAATAAGTTTTTATTTATTTGATGAATGGAACAGTTTTCTTTACACTCTCCCTATATAATAATCGTTTGAAGAAAATAAACTATTTCCACGGTGGTCACGTTTTTGACTAGAACAAATATTCCATAACCCAAAGAAATTATATCAATAATAATTTGAGGTTTTGTAAAGCATATGCATATAATGAACTCAAATGCCAGGGCGTATATTAAAAATATATTTCTAAATAGAAACAAAAAATCTAATATTAAGTAATTATTTTATATATGCATATTCATCTAACTTATATATGTGTGTATATATATATGTGTGTGTGTGTGTGTGTATTAATATAGATTTAGTGGTATACACACTCAAACTCCCACTCGCAACGAAAATGTTACATAAATACTGCAATTGATGGAATTATATATATCTATATATCTATATCTATATCTATATATATATATATATATATACTAGCATGGGTGCCCGGCGTTGCCCGGGTGGATGAAGGTGTGTGTGTGTGTGTGTGTGTGTGTGTGTGTGTGTGTGTGTGTGTTGAGCAAAAAAAAATTGGTTGTAGGAAGGCAGGCCCGAACCCGTGCCGGGCAGGAGCAAAAGACTGGTAAAAACGTGACGCCTGTGCTGTTACGACCACCGCCAAACGTTTTATATTAAGTAATTATTTAATATATACATATTCATCTAACTTATATATGTATCAGCCAAGACAATCGAAAAGAGTAGATGACTGTGGAAAATATCGATGAAAAATTGACCACTCTCTGTAGAAAACTGCCCAGTTGAGGGTGACCTAATTTAATTTTGTAGCCAATTCTTCGGTATATGTCGTATGAAGGGTCAGTCTTACAAACGATACTTGTGAAATTCCGTCGTCTCTGTCAGAAGTTTTAGGCAGACATGCAAACATACATACATATATTTATATATTGGTAGCTCAAATTTCCGACACAAACCGATTAAAAAGCTTGCCATCTCTCTGAATACCCTTTATGTAAATTTTAAAATGTTTAGACCAGAAATTGTCTGACTTATTTGGTAGAGACCGCAGAGGTCAGATTTGTTTAACTCTTAACATTTATTGTTTTGGACTCAAATCAAATTATGACGTTTGATCCATGTTCAAGGAACCTATATCCCAAATTTCAAGTGTTCAGACCCAAAATTGTCGGAGCAGTTTTGTAGAGTTCTCAAAGGTCAAATCGTTGAACTTTTACCCCATAACAGCCAAATTTCTGGCGAACACCGGATCACAAAGATTTTCTCAAATCCCAATACCCTGTATATCAAACGTCAAGTCTATATATTAAAAATTGACAGAGATATTGCGTAGGCAAATGTGCACAGATATATTCTGAAAATCCGTCAGAAGTTTTAGGCAGACATGCAAACATACATACACACATTAAAGATTGGTAGCTCAAATTTTCGACCCAAACCGCGTTTAGACCAGAAATTGTCTGAGTAATTTGATAGAGACCGCAGAGGTTTTTTTAAAAACTTTATCTCTATTATGACGCTTTAACATTTATTGTTTGGGGCTCTGATCAAATTATTAATTGAGATCCATGTCCAAAGAACCCATCACTAAAATTTCAATTGTGTATACCCAAAATTCACGGAGGAGTTTGGTAGAGTTCTCAAAGGTCAAATAGTTGGACTTTGATTATTTAACAGTAAATTTCTGACCGGAAACGAATCACAAACATTTTCCTAAGTCACAGTACACTGTATATCATATTTCGAGTTTGTAGACTGAAAATTGACAAAGTTATTGTGTAGAGAAATGTACACAGACAAACACACACACACAAACAGACAGACACTTTCACTTTCAAATATATATATATATATATATATATATATATATATATATATATATATATATATATACCCCAAAGTACGGTATATATATATATATATATATAAATTCGTTTTTCATTTGTGTGTATTGATATTCATATAAAACCCCTCTTTTCTATTAGTATTTATTTGCTTTCCCACCAAAGCAAAATGTGACACGAGGTCGTTTTTAAAGTGGATTTAAACCAGCCCCCCGTAAAAAGGCAAAAGAGGTGCTCTGGTTGGGTCCAAAAATAGTAATTGTCCTAGTATAGAGGGTTTCCCCTCCATTTACTGGGACACATTACCTTAAGTGCAGCTTCTGCAGACCAGATACTACACTTTGATTCCGGCCCGAAGGCCAAGAACAACAGTGTATTTATTTGCTTCCCCACTGAGCAAATTAGGCCGCTTTCTAATATGGAGAGATTGGGGAAGTAAGGACCGGGCCCCTGGGGAGTAGGGGAGTGGGATAGTGAAAATTGGTATGAAGGGTGTCCTCTACATTGACCAATAACTGATGGCCACAAGGGTAATTGTCTTATATGTGGGGTTGTGTACAGTATCTGCCGGAACAGGTACTACACTTTGATCCCGGCCTGAAAGCCAAAAACAACAGAAAAAAGGCACGCCTCTTTTCTTTTTATTGTATTTATTTGCTTCCCCACGAAAGCAAATTAGACACAAGGTCGTTTTTAAGGTGGGGTTATACCAGCGACCCTAAAAGTAGGGTAAAAAGGGGGCACTCTGGTTACCACAAATAATAATTATCCCAGTATAGTTATCCCAGTATAGAGGGGTTCCCCTCTATTGACTGGTACAAATTATCTTAAGTGCAGCATCTGCAGACAGATACTACACTTTGATCTCGGCCCGAAGGCCAAGAACAACAAGGTATTTATTTGCTCCCCCACCGGGAAAGTTAGGCACAAGGCTGATTTTTGAAGTGAGGAGTGAAGAGGAAATCGGGAACAACTCCCGATGAAGGGTATTTATTTGGTCCCCCACCGAGCAAATTAGGCACAAGGCCGATTTTTAATGTGAGGAGTGAAGGGGAAATGGGGACCAACTCCCCGGGGAGTAGGGGAGCTGGATAGTGACAATTGGTATGAAGGGTTGCCCCTACATTGACCAAGGTCTTATATGTGGGGTTTCCCCCACATATGGTCTTCGCTTGCAGTATCTGCCGGAACAGATGGTATTTATTTGCTCCCCCACTGAGCAAATTAGGCACAAGGCCGTTTTTAATGTGAGGTAAAAACCAGCTCCCCTAAAAGTAGGCAAAAAGGGGGCACTCTGGTTACCAAAAATAATAATTGTCCCAGTATAGAGGGTTTTTATTTAAATGCTGCCCACATCAGCATTATGTGGCACAAGGCCGGAAAGTGGGAACCCCGCAGGCTCCCCTAAAGGAGGGGCACTCCTGCAATTTTAAAAATTGCCTGAGTAACCCCGTCGGCATTCCCCGGTCGGGGCGCCTCAGGCAGCAAGCAATAAACTTGCCCCACCGGAAAGCCCGGTGGCAAGGCCTGGGAGGGTGGACCTCCTAGGTATTACCCAGGCGGTTCCCAGTATAGAGGGTTTCCCCTCCATTGACTGGTACAAATTATCTTAAGTGCAGTATCTGCCGGAACAGATACTACACTTTGATCTTGGCCCGAAGGTCAGGAACAACCTAAATGTATTTATTTGCTTCCCCACCAAAGCAAATTAGGCACTAGGCCGTTTTTAATGTGAGGTAAAAAAAAAAAAACAGCTCCCCTAAAAGTAGGCAACCAAAAATAATAATTGCCCCTATATAAAGTCACCACAATACCGCATACACTCTAGGGATTTGATCTAAATAAGCCCACATGACATGAACAACATTTACATTTTTTTTTACAATGACTTTTTTTATTATGTTTTTTTTTACAATGAAACAATGAAGGTGATGCGTATGATATATGACAGATGGAATGGTGATGGGTATGATATATGCGAGTGATAGGCGGGGGTAGTGAAAGCCTTAAAAGACCCCAAAATAAAGAAAAATAACAGTAATGAAAAATAAATGAACCAAATAAAACGTTAAGCGATGAGTGTGTTGGAGCCACCCATACCTATTTAATTTTGAAATGCTTCCTGTTTTCCGGTATCAGCCGAAAACAAGGGAGCACTTCCTAAGAGGGAATGGGCACAACTATGGACAAAATAAAGGGGGAGGACATGGGGATGTTCGGTGACCTCTAAAATGATACCATTGGGACGGGTTTGGACTAAAATAAATTGATCAGGACTGGGCTTCTTTGCAGGTATTCTAGCACCTAAAATAAAGATTGAGGACATGGAGCTCAACTAGCTAGGTGACTGATCAACTACGGGATTTTCTTATTTGGACTAGAGATTGATTTTTTGGTCGGCGTGTGCCATGCCTACGCAGAGAACACGTACTCAAGCCTGTTTCGCAAGAACTCATATGAACGAGCGGTGTGAATCCACCTCCTACTAAACTGTGAGCGAGATAATCTCATTCTCTCGCATCTGATTTTGATTTTAAGTTGGTGTTTAAAATACAAAATCAGATCTCGATGAGAAGGCGGCTGCCCCCCACACCCTATCTCTATGCTTGAAGCCCACACTACTAGTCTAGCTACGGCAAAAATCGCTAGGAACACCATTTGTTCCTCCCTAGGCCAAAAAGGATCTGCGTTATAGACAACTGATGCAATGACCTCGCCGACATACCCTCAGAATTTACGAAGCTTGGAACAAGTAAAAAATGCATGATCTACACTTTCTAAGCTATCTTCCTCGCACCGTGGACAAAAAAGACTAAATATTCTACAAATTCTGAACAATATGTCATTAAGGGGTAAAGCGTTTCTAACCAATCACCAGGTCAGGGAAAATTCGGAAAGATATCCCCGGTCAGGCGCCCAATTCCATAGAGAGACGACAGCTGTAGCCGCTCCCCAAGCGGGTCCGAAGCGGTCCCCACCACTAAACCCCGATTCAATGCCCTTCTAGGCCGTGCAAGGTCACGGGACCCTTTCATCGCTATCAGCGCATTTCGGCATTCGTTGAGGAATTGTGATTGCCCTCTTGGTCTTCTCTGGCATTCAATTAAGTGATTGGGAATAATGGTGGGAAATGCTTCACCAACCGCAGGACACCAATCAGAATCCTCAATCAGAGTTCTACCCAGGAACGCCAAACTTTCGGCATTTTTATGATTAGCAAGGTCAGGAATCCCCAGGCCCCCATCTACAAGACGTTGAGTACAGACCTGTCTACGGACAAGAGGCCGTCGATCATTCCACAACAGTGAAAAGAGCGCACGCGTTAAGGCCGCCATACGGACCGCAGGCAGAGAAAGTACAGCCAGCCAGTAAAGGATCAGCGGAAACACGTAAGTAGCACAGGCCTCCGCTCTACTTTAAGGGATAATCCCCTTCGAAGCCAAACCCTAATAGACGTGTCGACCTTGGTCTGTACCTCCGACCAATTCTTATCAAGACAGAGACTGGGTGCAAACACAACCCCAAGGATCCAGACCGGGCCATCCGTCAAGACAAATGCGCCAGGCAGTGCCTTCGATCCTCGCCAAACGGCCAACCTCAGGCCAACGGATTTGGTAAGATTGACTACGGCCCCTGTAACTTTTAATAACGCTTGAGAGCCTTAATCACCGTAATAATATCAACAATGCCCGAAATAAATATGGTGACATCATCGGCAAACGCGGAAACCCTGGCTCGTGCACCGCCAGGAAGAGCAATACCGCGCAGGGCCGATCCTGCCACCCTGGAACTCACGTTCCTAAGGAATGGTTCCAACGCGAGGACATATAACATGGGAGACAGCGGACACCCCTGTCGCACCGACCGAGAAACCGCGAACGGCGCCGACCGTACCCCGTTGACCTGCACAACTGCCGTCGGCTGAGCATACAAAATGGAGATTCATCTGCAGAAGCCGGACCCAAAGCCGACCGTCTTTAAAATAGCTATCAGGAAACGATGATCAACCCTATCAAACGCCTTGAACTGATCTAAATTGATCAGCGCGGCTTCGGTGTCGTCTTCTCCGTTTTCTATGGCTGTACGAATCAAATGCAAATTGCTTTGAATTGATCTCCCCTTCACAGCGTAATTTTGATCCGTTTCGATCAAGTCAGTGATAACGACCTGCAAACGATTCGCAAGAACTCGGGACAGGATTTTCAAATCCGTATTTAATAACGTGATGGGCCTAAAATCATCCAACCTCCCCAAACATGTGTGTCCGTCTACTTCAGAAGTGTGACCAGGCCTTTGGTAACCTGACTCGGGATGGATCCCGTGTCAAACCAGTGGTTAAACACACCCGTCAGAATAGGAACAAACATGTGCGACAACCTCAAGTACAGTTCGTAGGGCAGTCCATCGGGTCCTGGTGATATATTATAGGCGACCTGCTTCATAGCAGCAACGACCTCACACTTTCTAACCCGACCATCACAACTAGCCGCTCGGGCCACCTCCAGGCGGGGCGAGCCAGCCAAATAGTCGTCTAACTCCTGGACGCGGAGTTTGGACAACTGTGCAAAACGATCTTCAAAGTGCACCTTGTTCTGTTTTGCCTTCTTGTTCTCTTTTTTAGCGTCTTACTTAAGGCCTTGGCACACTGCAACAGATGCCTGTCCGTTGGATTCGGACTGGTGCTCTTCTTGCTTCCCTTCAGAGTCGGCTGAGGAGACCGGATGGTTTCGTTTTTGGCCGGTGGAAACCTCCTTTGTAGACACGTTGGTGGAAGGATTCGTAGACGACCCTGCGGGAACTGGCCGACCTTGTACCTCAGAGGGCTGCTCTCTTGTGGAGGGGATATTTGTGGTTCTTCCATTCTTCTTAACCACCTTGGTCCAGCCGTCCGATGTTGTTAGTGTTGCAGTTGCTGTTATGCTCCCTCCGACTGGTTTCTCCGGGCTTCTGTTGCCACACCCTTCTGTTTTTTCTGCAGCTGTTGTTTGAGGGATCCGTTTAGGGCAATCCCTCGCCATATGGTCTATCGGTTGGCAATGCCAACCATGTGGCCTTAGCCCCTCGACGATGACGCTCATCGTCCAAACGTCACTTCTGAGCAGGGCAGGGATTTTCTGAAAGCCCTCCCGGTCACAACGCATTCTAACTGAGTAGTCCCCTACCATAAGGCTACGGGGGCCACGGGCCGGGAGGACAGCTTCGAGGTCCCCATACTGGCTCATTATTGCACCTATTTGCACAGAGTCCAGGAACCAGGGGACGCCTAAAATATACACGGCGGTTTTACTCCTGCTCAGATATACCGGTTTGAATACGCGTCATCGTCGGTTGGCAGCAGCAGCTCCCACATGGCACAACTGCGACGAACAAATGTACGCCGCAGGTATTTAGAGATCCCCCAGCAGAAAAGTTACTTTCATACCTGCATGCCTCATACTTTTGTTTATTTTTTAAACTTGTTTTTAATGCTCTTTATTTGATTTTTAAAAAATTCGCTTTTTATGAGGGGATTTGGAAACAAAAAAGATTGCGACATCTCGTTTGTTGGGTGAGTAGCCTCGTTTTGACATTCGCGGTATCCATGTTGGTTGCAGTGTATTTTTCTGTGCACAGCTCTGAAACTTGTGCGCTTTCCTTGTGGCTATGAATTTTCAAACGAAGACTTACATTTTAATATTTATCGGTTTACTTTTTTTTTTTATGGGGATCATTTTTATACATCACATTTTAAAATCTAATTATTTATTTTTTTGAGGATGGGGCTGATAGCTAAATAATAAAAACTACACCAAAATTACTAAACTACTCCTCAAACGATTAGTTAATTCCTTGAACAATGTTTTTATGGTGAATTAGCATGTACCATGCGTGTGTTGGCAAAGACGGATATAATGCCCATGAGGATTGTCTCATTAAAACAGAATACATTATAAACTAAAACCTGTTTTATCTAAGCAATACATAACAGTAGTATGATAGAAAAATAAGAGTTTCTGCTTCAGAACAACGGATATCAAATCTCCTTTACTATTAAACAAGGCCAATCGCCATTAGTCGCGTGCTCTCGTGCAATGAATGAATGCGTTAATGTAGGATTGACATAAAATTCTTAAAGATAAACTAAAATGACCAAAAATTGGCTGAAATTACTTAAATAAATAAAAAGAAAATGACTTAGAATGACTTTAAGGAACTTAAGGATGAATTAAATGACCTTAAGAATTACTTGAATGCTTAAAACAATTACTGGAATCCTTCAAAAACAACTTGAATGATCTGGAGAATGACTTGAATCGTTTTGAGACTGACTGGTTGTTAAGTGGGTGATCATTTTCCATTAAATTAATACAGAAAAGTTATCCCCCACTTTATATGCCCAATAAGTACAGTATGAAGTAAGAACAGATCCTACACTTTGTTCTTGGCAAAAAGGCTAAGAAAAGCTGTATTAATTTGCTCCCCCAACGAGCAAATTAGGCACAAGGCCGATTTTTAATGTGAGGAGTAAATGGGAAATGGGGCCAACTACCCGTCTAGTAGGGGAGCTGGATAGTGACAATTGGTATGAAGGGTTTTTGTATTCATTTGCTCCTCCACCGAGCAAATTAGGCACAAGGCTGATTTTTAATGTGAGGAGTGAAGGGGAAATGGGGACCAGCTACCCGGGGAGTAGGGGAGCTGGATAGTTACAATTGGTGTTAAGGGTTTCCCCTACATTGTCCAAGGTCTTATAAGTGGAGTTGCACCCACACTGGTCTTTGCTAGCAGTATCTGCCGGAACAGATACTACACTTTTATTTTGGCCAAAAGGCCGAGAAAAGGGTATTTATTTGCTCCCCCCACCGAGCAAATTAGGCACACGGCCGATTTTTAATGTGAGGAGTGAAGGGGAAATGGGGACCAACTCCTCGGGGAGTAGGGGAGCTGGATAGTGACAATTGGTATGAAGGGTTGCCCCTACATTGACCAAGGTCTTATATGTGGGATTGCCCCCACATATGGTCTTTGCTTGCAGTACCTGCCGGACCAGATACTATACTTTGATCTTGGCCAAAAGGCCAATAAAAGCTTAAAAACCTAAGAACAGCATCTATTAACAACAGACCTTTGATCTTAACCAAAAAGGCCAAGCACAAAAGTGTTACAGACCGCACGACCGATCGAGTGACTTATAGAATCGCTTTCACGCAACTACTAAGATTAGAATATTTATAATAGAAAGTGGAGTTCTGGCTTTAGACAGGAAGATACTAAATTTCGATAAGTAATATTTAAGAAATTATATTTTTTAATAATTTAAGCGTTTATATACGGCGTCCAAAATTACATGGAAGATTTTAGAACTTAAATAGATTCTTTATTTTTGAGTATGTCTTTCACAATCATACTAAGATATTGGGAAATTTTTAAAAATCGATGCAAAATTCAAACAATTTTTATTTATTAAAAAAAATTATTTTTTTTAAATGTTGCCCATTTTAAACTTTGCATATTTGTGTTCTTTCAAAAACATTATTTATGAGAGATTGCAGAATCCCTGGAGTGCGTTCTAACTCTCTGATTTCCCTCAATTATTGTAGGATTTGGGGTTTATTAACATAGACTTCTTTTATAAAGATACTCACATAAAAAAAGTCGGGGCTAGTCAAATCTGTTTAGGAAAGAGCATACTTATGCGAAGCTGAAAATGGGCAACACTTAAAAGACTATTTATAATAATTTCTCAATGGTGTCGTTAAAATTGCAGAAAGATATTACAAATAAAGTACCTATTTAAGTTCAAAACTTTTTAGTGACTTTTTAAACATCTTATATGTAAACAATACGTTGACAAAACATACGCAAAATGTTTTTCTTTTAATTGCTTTCGAAGATTATAATTAATGTACATCATTGGCTTTTTGATATTGAAATATAACCCATCAAGTCTTTAACTCAAAATATGAGTAATTATAGTTTCTCAAGATTTTACGAACATCGATAACAATAAATACTTTCTAGAAGATTGCATGAAAATCATAAAAGTGCTTTTAAAATTCGAAATCTTCTTTCGCCAAAAAGGATAACTGCTCTAATTTGAACTGTGATAGTTTTCAAATGACAGAAACCATTTCGAGGCGAGTTGAAAGGAAATATGGAAACATCTTTGAGAGGAAGCAGAGGATATTAAAACGTTATAAGTCTTCTTTGGGAAAGGGACATCTTTAAAGATGTGTTAATGGTTGATATTCTAAACTCTGCACTCTATTCTACGTTATGCATTGTACATTAATTGAAAATATCACTTAGATATATTGATTCCTCACGAAAGGAAAGGAAACCTGACGACTTACTAACTGCTATTGAATGGTGAATTTAAAAGCCTTTCGAATCAAGTCTTGCTTTTAAATCGACTCTGCACGTACTTTTATAGATTTCTATAAATGTTCACATGTTTGGACAATCTGATTTTCCTTTCTATTTCTCTTGTCTATATTAAATTACACATGTTATACAAAGCATACAAATTAGCTAATATTATATGCTATATTATATAGATCATACCAAGCCTATACACCGTCTTTTAGCCTTTAAGTGATTTGTGTGCCCTTTTTAACTCCAACGAGGCATATTCGCAACTATTGGGAGCCTGTCTAACAGACGGGTTTATGTCAATACGTAGCGAGATGTTTGTCCACATTACATTTGAAATTCTCTAGGTTACTACGGTCTGACAAAATAACAAACAAGGAGGGAATTTCAATGTCTATCAGACGGAGGAAAGAAATTATTAGAGTAAAACACATTCTAAAACTTAGAGACTTTACAAATAAACATGTGGGATTTTGCTGCTTCTCTTGTCAGTCTGTGGTACATATATCGTTGAGCTATACGTTCTATTAATTCAACAGAGGACAGTTCATTAAAGTACTCGTTCATTAAAGTACTCGTGGAAGGGTAGAGAGAAGCACTATTTCAACGGTATGACAGAGGTTGCTGCTTCCCGATAGTGTGATACATATTAGATTTGAAACTCCTTTGTGAGCACTCTCTAAAGGTTAGAATATATGTGTCGGACATACGATTTTCAGACTGATATGCAACTAGGTATATCGCCCACACACGAACAGAAACATTCAAGTACACAACGGTTATTTGCTCTTGTTTTAGTTTTCCATTCGTCCGACAGGTGACGTTTCTACTTCGTTCCGTTTTCTTCTTTCCACTTCCGTTATCTACCTACTTCACTCTTTCGCTCGAACCGCCGATGTAGTTAGACGCACATCCCTTTCGCCTTTACAGGCGATACCTTCGTTTTATCATAAAACGAAGGTATATCTTTTCTCAAAGTGAGACGACACACGTCTACAAAAACAGTGATGAACTTATATGAACACTGGTTATACACGCATTCACAATGTAGTTATCGGAACTTTTCCTGTTCATACGTATTCATACAACGAAGATTTCAAGAAATTCATCATCGGCGGTCACTCGTGCCTGAGTAAAATTGTCCTCCGTTGTGGCTTCTGTGGGTCCTCAAGTGAGCATAGAGCCCAATCCTAGACCCAATTTTTCTTGTGCAATTTGGGCAGATAAAGGTAGTGGTAGTGGGGTGGGGTTGGGTGTGTCTGGTTGATAGTCTGTCCTTTCTGTGCTTGCGTTTATCCTCAGCAGCTTGATTTAGGTCACTGCTATAAAGCGCAGCACCTTCCTGGACAGCGCTCCTTCATGCCAACCTGCTCCCAGCCACGTCCTCTCATGTCTCAAGGTCCATGTGAAACTACTTTAAATTTACTTTAATTTTATCCTTATATCTCATCTTTTGGTCATCCCGAGCACGTTTTTCCTCAACTAGCTGAGAGTTGAAAATCTGTTTTAGGAAGCCGAGATCCGGCATTCGGACAACATGACCAGTTCATCTGAGCTGGCGTTGAGCAACAGTAGCGGTGATAGTAGGAATGTCAGCCTCACTCAGGACGCTGGTGTTGGTGCGTCGGTACTTCCAACTGATTCTGAGGATTTTTCGGAGGCATACGTGCCTCCCGTATGTGGTCCAGGTCTCCGATCCATAGAGAAGAGTGGGCAGCAAGACAGCTTTGTATACCATGGTCTTTGCCAGAAGGTTTCGGTTCTCAAATACTCTCTTCCTTAGCCTTGAGAAAGCCCCACTGGCACAGCTGAGACGGTATTGTATTTCATCATCTATGTTGGCTTTTGATGATAGGATGCTTCCTAGGTATGGGAAATGGTCCAGATTTTCCAGTCTAGCGTTGTCGATGGAGATGTTTGGGGGTGAGACTGGAGTACTGTTTGGTGGTGATTGATGGAGGATTTGAGTTTTTTATATTGATTGTTAGACCTAGCTGTTTTTACGCCCTCGTGAAGGCAATCAGTGTACACTGTAGGTCCTCTTCTGAGAGGGCTACAAGGTCGTTATCGTCTGCATACTGTAGCGCAATAATGGATATGGTATTCGTTCGACCTTTGGCCCTGAATCTTTTGATGTTAAAAAGTCGGGTAATATGTTTGTCCGTGAGATGGAGGATAACAGTAGTGAAGATGGAGAACAGGGTTTGGGCAATGACGCATCCCTGTTTCACTCCCGTGTCAACCCTGAAGGGCTCTGTTTTATCTCCACTACTACTGAGGACTGTAGCTGACATATTGTCATGTAGCAGTCTCAGTACCCGAATGTACCTCTCTGGGCATCCAAACCTTGCAAGAACCAGCCAAAGGGCTTGACAGTTCACCGAGTCTAAGGCTTTAGTAAGGTCTATAAAAGCCATGTATAATGGTAAATTTTGCTCCCTGCACTTTTCTTGGAGTTGACGAGCAGTGAAGATCATGTCCATCGTGCCTCTATTTGGGCGAAAGCCACTTTGGGACTCGGGAAGGATGGTTTCTGCAAGGGATGTAAGCCTGTTGGCCAAAACCCGAGCAAGGGCTTTCCCTGTGGTAGAGAGGAGAGAAATGCCCCGGTAGTTCCCATAGTTTGTCTTGTCTCCCTTCTTAAAGATGGAGACAACTAGGGCATCTCTAAGTTGTGCAGGGATTTTCTCTTGTTCCATATTTTGAGAAGAAGGGCATGGATGTGTCTGAGAAGATCAGGTCCGCCTTTCTTAAGGACTTCTGCTAGGATGCCGTCAGAACCAGCCGCCTTGTTGTATTTCATCTTCCTAACTGCATCGCGCACCTCTTCCAGACTGAGTGGTTCTCCCATGCTCTCAATTATGGGCTGTTAAGGGAGTTTTTCAAGGGCCTCTTTCTCTTGAGTGGTGTCCCTGTTCAGAAGATCCTCGTAGTTCTCTTTCCACCTAATTGTTATTTCTCCCTTATCTTTCAGCAGCGTGACCCCATCCTTAGACCGAAGGGGGGGTCAGAGAACGGTATCTGGGGGCATATACTACTTTTGTGGCTTCAAAGAATCCTCTGGTGTCCCCAGAGTCAGCAAACTGCAGGATCTCCTGAGTCTTCTCCATCCACCAGAGGTTCTTCAGCTTCCTGACTGTCGATTGGACAGCCGCTTTAGCCTTGGCATAGGCAGCTCTTTTAACCTTGCAATTGATTTTATTCTGCCAGGTTATAAAAGTTTGTCTCTTGATGTTTATAAGCTGTTGGATTTCGGTATCGTTTTCATCGTACCAATCCTGATGTTTCCGCTTTTTTCTGTTCTAGGATGCTTATACTGGAGTCCATGATGGCAGAGAACAGCTTGTCCCAGTTCTCTTCAGCGTCATACGGATACTGCTTGGGCAGGTCCGCGCTAAGAGCCGCCTGGAGGTGTTGTTGGTAGGTGATATCGCCCAGCTGCTCGATGTTGAGCTTTGGTCGCCTCTGTCTTTTTTGCATCCTTTACTTCCGCATTAAATGGATAGACATGATGGAGCGAATAAGACGGTGGTCGGTCCAACAATTGTCTGTACTGGTCATTGCCCTTTTGTTTAGCACATCACAGCGGTCTTTGGCACGGACAATGACATAGTCAATGAGGTGCCTGATTTTACTTCGAGGGTGCATCCATGATGTTTTGAATGCGTTTTTTTATCGGAAAAGTGTGTTCATAATGATCAGGTTATGTTCTGAGAACTTTGTCAGTAGGAGTGTCCCATTTGAGTTAGTGTTCCCAACCCCCTCTCTTCCAAGCGTTCCTCTCCAGTGCTGATGGTCTCGTCCCACTCTGGCATTGAAGTCTCCAAGTAGGATTATCTGGTCCCCCTTGGAGGCCCCGGATAGAATGGTGTCAAGGTCAGCATAAAAGGTCTCCTTTATTTCATCATGTGCATCAAGCGTTGGCGCATTCGCACAAATCACAGTGGCCATTTCGCTGCCCGCAAGCATCAGGTGCATGGTCATTAGGCGTTCGTTGATGCCCACAGGGAGCTCATTGAGGTGGCGGATGAGGCTGTTCTTTATAGCAAAGCCCACGCCATGGATACGTGGCTCTTCTGCAGGCCTTCCTTTCCAAAAGAAGGTGTACCCGCCTTTCTCCTCCATCAGCTGCCCGTCGTCAGCCAGTCGGGTTTCAGAGAGTGCAGTTATGTAAATCTGGAACCTCCTTCGCTCTCTTGAGATAATGGCAGTTCTTCTTTCGGGTCGATCACTTGTTTTGTTGTCCATGAGGGTCCTCACATTCCAGGTTCCCAAATATAGGCGTAGGTTTTCTTTCTTTTTACGCCTGAGTGGATGTGATCCCTCTGGATGCGGTAGTCAAGACAAGGTTTTTTTTTTTGGCAGACTATTTTTAGGGGTACCTTTTCTAACCCCTCCCCTACTGGGGTGAGCAGAGTGGATCCTAAACAGGGCTGCTCAGTCATGGATGCAGCTTCCGAAAAACTCTTTCTGCCTCGGTCCGTGAGATTAGCGACTGAATCTGACACCCACCGCCTATGTGTCAGGTTGCAGCTAGGAGCTGCCAGACTACACTGTCTTGCTCCCGTCACCATTTCCTGGTCGCCACAAGACTTTTTCTGTCCGTGAATTAAGGGAGAGCTCTCTGTGCCTCAGTCCGGGAGCTTAATGACTAAAACTGTCACAAGACTTTTCCATCCATGATGTAGAGTAGGATATGTTCCCTTTCGGGAGGACGCCTGCGCGTGATGTCTTTTAACGTGGGGAGACTGATGCGCCTGCAGACACTACACGGCCCCTTGGTAGAGGAGGGCATGATTCCAATGGCATGAAGAACCACGACGACTGGAGACCCTCCTCTGTTGAAGCCTTCATCCGCCTTCAGTGCCGTTGTGTCATTATTGTCATCATCCGCCGCATCAGCCGTTGAGGTCTTTTGGACTACTCTTTGTCTGGAACCTCCCCTTCAACCTTACCGCCATTGGTGGCCCTACCAGGAGTCTAGGCTCCGGACGGCATCGCTCTCAGTTTCATCGGAACACACAAAGTTCTCAACCACGACAAGGTGGCGAACAAGAAATTATATGTGTACACGCACACACGTTTTCATAAACATGCTTATACGCATACACCCTAACACACGCTTTCATTGTTTTTTGTCATTGTTTGTAAAATAAATGCATTGTTTGTATATATTGTAACTCGGTATTTCGGTTGCATTGTTTTGGGGTCGCAATCATATGTATCTCAACAAATGTTCCATTCCAGATGTGGCAACATACTCATCTGCGAATTGCGGATTTGCTAAGATATAGAATACTCTGCCGCGAGAGTTATTTGCTTGCACGATGGAATGGAGAAGGTTATCGGCATTTTCTCTTTCATACGTTGAACAAATTTTTCTTTTTCCATTTTTCGTCTCTAATTAAATCAACAGAATTTACTAAATATTCAAAAAAGTTTAATTCCATACATTGTTTCCTCGAGTTTATTTTGCGATAATATTTGACATTTTTTTAATTAAAAAAATGGTTCTCGTTAAATTCGCATGGATATGTATAGGCTCAAACAAAAATGTATTGAACGAACTGTACACCATCAGATTCAACACACTTTGCCAACGCAAAACAAGCGTATTTATGGCAGTAATGTAAAAATCTAGCGTTCTGGTGAGACGAAATCGCTGAAGATGTTTTTGATGTCGCTTTACAAGTATATTGTTTTTGCTGAGATAAAATATATAGATATAAAAAATAAATAAAGCAATAAATAAATGAATGCGTTCTGCAAAATAAAGCAGGGTTAGGTGAAAACAGATATAAATAGTAGCTGAAAAGAAATTGATATTTATCAAAATGAACTAATTGCGTTTCATCTGATTTTAAACGGACGGTTCTGATGTTTTTCTTACTTTCTCTAACAAACAAATAAGTTAAATAATACGGAATCCTAAAAACTAAAAACAAATCAATAATCAAATGTCGTTAAGAATATAAAAGTAAATTAATGTATAAAAGTATAAAAAAAAACAAAAATAGAAACATTGGTCAATAAAAAGTCGCTACCAGGAAAGAAAGGACAACCATAAAACACAGCTAGAATATAGGTAGTAACGACGATAGACATATAAAAAACAAAAAATTAAAACAAGAAAAGTAGTCGCCAGACTATTAGAATTCTAACATCTCCTAACTGCACTTCCCTAATTCTAACATCTCCTAACTGCACTTCCCTAATCCCTCATTCCTACGATGAAAACTAGAAAACTAAAAGCAAATTAACCAATAAGGAAACAGAGATAAAGAAATAAAAATAAATTAATAAATAAAAATAACAGTTGTCAAAAATAGTAATAAGTCGCCACTAATAAAAGATATACAACCATAAAAACAACCTATGATATGAGAAATTTTAAATCAAAACAATAAATAACCACAAAGCTAAAAAAATACCCTAACACCCCTCTTACTAATCAAAGCATAAGCAAGGACACAGTTTCCCTCACCACACCTCAAAAAAGCACTACTGCTGACATTCACAAAGAATACACCTAAACTTTACCTAGAATGTTGATTACACTCGAATATCTTATAAAAAGCCGACGTAATCTTGACACCCATTTCAATTGCGTGACATTGTGTGTGTGCTTGCCAAGTCTCTGCCAAGGCTCTCTCTGAATATTAGATGTAGAGACTTAAAATTTGTATACATAGGGTTTTTTTTTTAAACTTTAACTCACTTTCGATTTGGATTTTAGCCGGTAAAATAGCTGCTAAGAGTTCAAAATTAAAATTAAAAATTGATCTCGGACTTCGTAAACTGATTATACACGTTTTTCTAAGCATAAGCTGAGTAAAATTATCGGCTAAATAACGTAATTTTCTTTGCACATTTTGTATACGTAATACTCAAACGGATATGGCTGGAGAGCCATATGTACTGATTTCAATTCTTGCTTATCGCTCACGTTGGTTAATGTTGAAATCACAACTAAATATTAGATACAATATAGTAATAGACAGAGAATTGGCTGTAAATACGAAATTTGCATGAATTAAATATAATATAAAAGCGTTATTAAGGACCAAGACGCCTGGTGGCGTAATTTACGATCAGGATGCCAGGAGCGTTTTACGACCAGGAATCCAGGCGGCCTGTTAATATATATTACGATTACTAACCGTCTCACCATTTCTTTTTAGTTATATATATATATATATATATATATATATATATATATATATATATATATATGTCTGTGTGTGTGTCTTCGTGTACATATTATTATGAAGAATATATCGTTTGACCACCATTCATTGTATATTTATTTCTAGCGCAGACTTACACTACACTGACCTACGTTGTTTTTCTTATTTTCAGTAGAGATTATTTTATATGATATAAGCGATCGATTTTCTCTTGTTGAGATGATCGCCGAAAGCGCTCTAAGAAACATAAACCGCTTTTTTAAAAGTTATGTATAAAGGATATACCTCGACACACATACACATGAGAATCGTTATCAATACATGTTATCGAACTCAGACGACTACTCACTGTGTTTCCGTTGCTAAAAACTCGATTTTTACTGGACTGAACATTTTTTAGCACGGCAACTCGTAGCTGATTTCGATTACCTGAATTGATAACGGTTTTCCTTTTTTTTCTATGCAACTTTTGGCGTGGAAAATGTTCTCTTCCATACGCTTGTCTGGTTCCGCTTGCAACTGGCTACGGCATATTTTTTTTTAATTTCTATTCCTTATTGTATATACAGTGTGCGTGCGATATTTGAGAACATATGCATACCTACAACAGAGGATCGTTAGAAAAAGATAATAATGCATTTTAGGATAATATTAGGTTGGGAAAAAAAGCTCTTGTAAAATTTTAAATTTCGATTTCAACTAGTATATTTTAAAATGAGTTTTCGTTACTAAATATATCATTTAAGAAAGCGTTTTTCGCTCAATGTATCCGTTTAAATAACAATCGTTTTGTAATAATTATGTCCTCTTTTCAGAACGCTGCATACAATGTGGACCAAGGCAATATTTCACAATTTTCCTATTTTAACTCAAGCTAGATGGAAAAGCTGTTGAAACAGCTCGCGATATCAGGAAAGTGTTGAGCTAAGAAACCACTAATAGACGCACAGCACAAAGCTGGTTTAAGAAACTTCTTTGCGACGATCAGGGTATTGAAGATGACGAACGTAGTGGACAGCCGATTAATTATGATCCCTTATTAAAGCTAATCAACACACAATTATTCCAGAACTTGCTTCCAAATTAGATGCGAAGCACTTGAGAGAAATTAAAAAGACAAAAACCTAGATAAATTGGTAACCCATGAATTGAACGATAACCAAAAGAAAAAAAGTTATGACGTGTCATCTTTCTTTCTTGTAGACAACAAGAACGATCCGTTTCTCGACAGGGTTATGACTTGCGATAAAAGGTGGGTTCTTTACAACAACCTGTGACTCAGATCAATGCTAAGACCTTGGGAAGTCTCACGATATTCCTCGAAGCTGGAGTGACACAAATTTAAGGTCATGCTCATTTTTTATGAGCTTTGACCTCTTTAATTCCAGCTTTTTAAATGCAGGCAAAACCATTACGGCGGAAAAGTATTGTCAACAAATGGATGAAATGCATCAGACACGTCGACAACAACACCCAGCATTATTCAACAGAAAATATCCAATTCTCTTTCACGACAATATCCAGACGCACGATTCTAAACCAACTTAGCAGTTGAATGGATTTGGTTTAGAAAATCGGACCCATTAGCAATAATCTCCAGACTATTAACCATGCGGATTATTACTTTATAAAACACTCGAAAAATTTATGCGTAAAAAATGCTTCAAAAACTTAAGCGATATCAAATAATACCTTGAGAAACTGCAACTTAACGCAAGATTTGTACGTTACTGGCATAAATACATTTGTTCTGTGTTGGAAAAAGTGTGTTGATACTGATGGTACTTTTTTGATCAATAAATTATTGGTTGAATTGAGATAGGTTTATCTGAATTTAAGAGTTAAAACTGCAAGAACTTTAATGTGAAGCTCATTATCAAAACTGTATTATTTCGGAATTTTATTCGTTAAGGCTTCCTTTCGATTATTCTTTATAGCAGTGTGTGTACGGTAGTTTATAACATATGCATACATGCTTAACAATTATCATTACAAAGTAATAATAATGTATTCTTATAAAGAAAACAAACGCTCTATTTTGTCTTGCTTAAACGTATCATCCTCAGAACTCCAGGTCGAACTGGGATTAGACCGAACAGCCCTGTCCTGGTTAATTTTTTCAGATGAGCGCAAACTTATGCTCACATAGTCAGGCATAGTGAAAACTCTCACACATCAAAGGAACTGGTCTGCCAGTCGCTGAAGTGAAGATAGCAATGTTCGTGGTTAAGAGGAATCCAGTGTTATATTTATGTTTAAAGCACGCACTACTAAACCGCTCAGTGTAAGTTTAAACAATGGAGGATGCTTGATATCATCAGTATATATATATATATATATATATATATATATATATATATATATATATATATATATATATATATATATATATATAAACTTATGAGCAAAAAAAAAATGGGCCAAGAATGAAAGAAGGAAGAAATTGATTTTTCAATATTTTTCCATGAATTTTTATTAATTTTAACTGAAAATGTGTATTTTGCAGATCATTATAATTGTAGCATATAATAATAAGTGAAGAATTAATCCTATAAATGGTAAGACCGCATCTTGGCGAGGACATATAAAACCGAATTGCAGGATTAAGACAATTCAAAATGACTTACAAGCAGATTTTTTACATTTTAAGAAAAGAAAATGTGAAAACCTATTTTTCTCCAGTGAAGATGGAGTGAAGAATGGAGGGATAATGGTATGGGGAACTTTTACTGCAGCAGGAGTTTGGGAACTTGTTAGATGTGAAAAGTCAATCAATGCAAAAGAATACATTCGAATATTAGATACAGAATAAGTATTCAGAAGCTGATAATATTCCAGAATATTTTTCAATATGATAATGCCTCTGCACACACTGCTAAAGTCACAGAAAATGGCTTTCTGATAACTCAATTGATATGATATGTTGGCCAGGTCAAACCCCTGATTTAAACCCAATTGAGAATATTTGGTTCATAATATCTCGTGCATTGGACGGAAGATTTTTTTGGACAATGACAAACTGTGGGAAGCTCTGCAAAGCGAATGGATTAGCATCTCCTGTTTACAGTTTTCCACTTTGGTTGAGAGCATGTCTAAAAGGAGTGATCTTTTAAAGAAATCAAAAGGGAATGAGATTCAATCCTAAGCATTTATAAAAGTATATGTCTTGTTCTGTGTTATTAGTCTCGTTTAAGTTTCTTTGTTCAATTGTTCTTTGTTCAATTATAGCTTTAGGCGCAATAAAATGTATAAAAAGATTTTTGTCCATTTTTTGCTCACGAGTGTATAAAATACACACACACACACACACATACACACACACACACACATATATATATATATATATATATATATATATATATATATATATCAGAATAGTGAGATGCATCAGATCACAGATCAATGAATCTTTTGCTATCAAGTCTTAGAAAATATTTTGGGTAGGTAATATTTTTACATAAGACAATCCCAACCAAATAAGGTTGCTCAATATACTAGCAAGTTACATTAAATTAAAAATAAGTCTTTTTATTCTCTTTTATCTGATAATTTGAATGAGTTAAATTTTAATTCTAATTTATGATTGGATGAGTAGTAATAAACTTTATAAACAATCCGCACCTCTTCCACTTATATTTTCTATTGTCTCCTCTCATATAAAGTTCCTTTCCCCTGTCAGCTTTGACGGATTTATCTTTCGCTGCAAGATGTCTTTCGTGCTGAACTCTATATCACCATTTCCTGCACGCTATACTAATATTAATTCATTTTTGAATTTCTTTCTTATTTTTCCTTTCTCTTTTAATTAAGCATTCGTTCGGAATATAAATAAGATTATTTAAATTTGTTTCCTTTACTATTTTTCTTCATGTAATTAGAGACTCGGAAAAATGTGCCGAGGCCTTTTTCATTTAAACTTAGCGTTTATTTCTAAAATCCCTATTTTTATCTTTATTTTAAATACAATCTTGCAATAAATAATTTAATTGTTGTAAAATTCAGTTTTCCTGATTTTATGATATTTTAACAAATTGAAATATCCATTTTCAACAGTCGGATTGGAAAGTGAAGATCTTTCTACGGATCTTACACAACGAAAAATGAGACTCTTTAAATCTAAAATTCTCTATTCCCAAAGGATTTTTACTTGTTACTGCAGATGCTTCATCGAACAGAAATGGAATTTACTTTCACTGGGGAAACTGTCAACCAATCTGGAACCTTATAACATGGTCTTATTCTATACAAGTATTATTATTCTCTTTTGGTACCAAAGTCCTATATCCTTTTTTTGTTTTGTTTTGTGTTTTCCAGCTTTATTTTCTTTCTCTATGTCTCTTAAAAAGATTTTAACTTTAATATGTTTCTATATATGTGCTGAATAGCAAAATTATATTTAATATTTTATTATGACTTTCCTCTGAGGAGATGAGTCTACATAGAAAATCAGCGGATTAATGAAATTACTTTCAATATAGTTTTATTAGTTCAAATAATGCATTTTTGTTGTAAAAAATTCATTTTTATGAATGAAATTTAAATATAATATAAAAATTGTGATTTATATATATATATATATATATATATATATATATATATATATATATATATATATATATATAAAGCCGAACGTCTGTGTGTGTGTCTGGTCACGAATAGGCTCCTGCATGGTTGGCTATTATAGAAAACTGATCACATATAATGATGTATCGAGATACAAGAATGGGTATGTTTGATCTGGCATAATTATTATTCATTAAAATTGTGGGGTCTGCGTTCGCGTCTGGTCTACAATGTATGGAAATAAAAAAATAAACAATTAAACAAAAAAAAAGTTTACAAGTGTTTTTTGATATAGATGTACATAATAATACTTTGATAAGGATGTTTTAACTTAAATAGGGATGGAATAATAAAATTGTGGGGTCTGCGTTCGCGCCTGGCCCCCATGGAATGGAAATAGGCACAAACTTTAATAAAGACTTATCTATCTGTGTAAGTATATTTTGATAATTATGTTTCAGTTTGAAGAAATATGGTATAATAAAATTATGGAGTGTTCGTTCGCGCCTGACCTCCATAGAATGGAAATATGTCACAAAGTTTAACAAGGTTTTTTTTTTTTTAATATAGATCCACAGAAGATTGTGATAAGTGTTTCAGTGTAAACAGATATGGTATAATAAATTATGGGGCTTATCTATTTTATTTTTACTTTCATCATATTTTGCTTTGGTTTTAATATCCCCAAATTCGAAGCTATCTCTTTACAACTGTTCCTTTTCATAGCCTATCCTACTTTCATAAATCAGAGTTCATTTTCTGTAGACATTTTTTGAACCGAGTCAACGACGGGTATATTTGCTAGTATATATATATATATATATATATATATATATATATATATATATATATAGTATTTTAATATATAATATATTTTTGTTTAAATAACTGTAATTGTTATGGTAATTTATTAGCCGTACTTAGCCGTCCTTGTCTAGTGTATTTTTAAAAAAAAGTTTTGCGCATTTGTTTAACATTCTGTGGATGATACGCCTCCTATTAGATGCATCCTATTTAATTCTTCCAATTACAATGCTTTATGTCTCGATTATTATGGAAGCAATATTTAAGAATAACAGTCTAAATACAGACGCAAATTTTGTTTACAAGCTTTAATGAAACAGCGTGTTCCAAAAGAAGCTGGTTCAATTTTAAATTTGATTAACTTCCCCAATATTTAAGTTATGCTTTCCAATTTCCATATGTAGGTAGATGAGCCTCTCTGTAATTTCTTGACATATAGTAAGATATCATAGTCTACTTATTCTAATTTTATTTACACAACTTAATTTAGGGTATTTTTTCACAAGGTCTAATTTTAGTTATGAAAAATAATGTTACTCAAATGTCCACCAATTCAGATTACACTTATCTGCCGTTACTCCACTCCATACTGTACATTTTTTAGGATGTTCTGCTGTTGCGTGGGGATTTTCTGATCCCCAAATCCTGCAATTTTGCTTATTTATGAACTCATTCAGATGAAAATGGGCCTCCTCGGACATAATGAGGTTTTTGAGAAAGTTTGGATCCCCTTGGCCAAATCTTGGAAATGCATGGCGTATTCCAGTCTTTTTCCGGATCGTTTGGCTGAAACTCTTGCACCAATTGAATTTTATATGGAAATTTCCCTCCCCATGAAGCATTCTGTGAAGAGATGATCGAGAGGCCCCAATTTGTGCTGATCGTCTTCTTACTGGTATGGATGGATCCTCGACCACACTGCTAATCTCTGACGATTCTCATCACTTCTTGCCGTACAGGGGCTACAATTTAGAGAGGTCACATATAGACCCTTGCTCATAAAATCGAGCCACTATAGCTTTTATTGCATTGGGAATAGGGGAATTTCTTGTGTTGAAGTTTCGTCGAAATTCTTTTTAAGTTTCTGATATTGACTCATTCAACCGAATATATGACTCTACGATGAATATCCGCTCCTCGGTAGTGTAATAACTGATTATAATCTTGGAAAGGTTACTCTAGATGATCTGAAAAACTAAAAGTTAAATATGAAAAATTAAGAAAGTTATGAATTTTTTAACCATCAGCTTCTTTTGGGATTAACTTCTAAACTTCAATAATATTTATGTAGTTGCTTGATTAGATTTATATGATCTCGATGTTTTCCCTTTTCTTTGCAGCATATTAACTACTTAAATAAAGACGATACATATGATGCCAAAATAGGCGGGCATCATTCCCATAGTTAATGAATAGTTTCGGAAATTATCGGTTTTGTTCAATCAATTTAATAATTTAGTAGATTAATTTCGGGAGGACTGACTCTAACAAAACAACCATGCACAAGGACAGTCGAACTAACGTTGATTCACGCAGAAAAACTACTTCCACCCACAAACAGCTTACACCGGGACTTATTTTCAGACTATAATTTTCATAGCTAACACCGCAATGCTATTCCTAAAATTGCAAAATAGAATTTCTTAAATATATGTTAATAGCTAGATGCGGCTACAATGGTATGGATCTATAGTGAAATATCTATTTGGTAATAATAATGATGTGTAAGCACTAATTCGGCAATTCCTACAATTCTGGTGTATTGTATTCTCGTTTGTTTTCTCAAGCCAATAAATATAATATGCCAGTGTTACAGCAAAACCATTTTCATCACTCGGTGCGAATCAAGTACCAAATGCTTTGTGATAAGGACGCAAGAAAGTACCCAAAATAAGAAGGCAGATTAACGCAAATCTTCTGAAAATGGACAAATGCAAATATAATACGCACTAATTGCGTAGGAAATTATATGTCGGCACCATAATTACTGCGTTGTTCGTTTTTCAGCCTTATTTGTTCTTTGCTTTACGTTTCTTCTCAAAGATGAACTGATGCATTGCGTCAACATGTAATGCCGATTTGCAGAATATCGATTCATCAGACTCGGCAGAATTTCAAACATTATTGGCCTATATTATATCAGACCATAACTAGTTATATACCCACAATTATATATATATATATAATCATCCACATAGAGTCATAGAGTACTGTTTCGCTGTTTCACAGCTCATCAGTGGGGCTAGACAAGCAACTTCCTCTAGCCAGGATCGAAACCAAAAAAAGGACAATCGAATTTTGATCCAAATCTATTATCTGATGTAAAATTATTTCAGAAAAATGAGTCTTTCAAATGAATTGACTTTGAAGGAATCTTGTTTAATTCGAGTTTAATATAAATTTGAAATAGTAAATTTTCATATGAGAACAATATGCCTCTTTGAATTATATAAGGTACATGGAATTCAAGGAATATTTATAACATCATATCTAAAAAATGTGGAGATCATCGTCATTTCCGCAAAATGCTTTTCCCATCCATATCCACTTTCAATAGAACTTTATTTCATTAATAAAAATACAACTTTCTCACTAATACGCCTAGCTAATTTCATGTGAATAAGTAAATTACTTTAAAAATATATACACAAACATCAAAATGCACATAAAAGTTATATAAATAATTATTATGCTCTCTCAGATTTCTTTCACTGACTTACCTTTTATGGGATTTTATTTTCAGATTTTTTCATTCGAATTTTTATAATCTTTTATTTCATTTTTACTTTCGTCTGTTAATGTTTATATTAACTAGTTGTTGCCAATAAAAGCTATGGCCATAACTTATAACAAAACATTGTAATTTGATTAGTAAATATGTTTTTATTAATTTCAAACATTTTAGATTGTTTCTAATGTATTTAATAACGCACTGGTATATCAGATATTTTTTCTTGATTAAACTTATAACTTGGACTCGGATATTTTCCCTTTTTTTGACTCTCGAGTGTGTATCCGTTGATGTTTTATATGCTTTTATATGGAATGGCGTGGTTCTCAGTTGAGTAACTCTTTCTGTGTCAGATAAAGAATATGATGTTATCATAGGCCTACTTATAACACACTGTCTATTAGCGTTTCCCTTAATCATAATTCGCCTTTGCCAGTATCATTCTTCACTAATGAATGGATGAATAAACAGTTGTTTAAAAAATGGTTTTTGCAAGAATTTGTGTCAGTTGTCCATAGGCGTTTTCTTGAATTGGGTAAGCCTGATTCCAAGTGCTTGCTTCTGTTGGACAATTGTATAGCACATCCTCCTGAGTCAGAACTAGTGTCATCTTGTGGGAATACTTTTGTGTGCTACTTACCACCTAATGTGATTTCTCTCATCTAACCTATGGACCAAGGGATTATTTGCAACTTAAAATGTTTCAACAGAAATTATTTCATGATGAATATGATAAATAGTACCGTGAGTATAAGCGATTTTCAGCGCCATTTTACTATCAAAGATGCCATATTTTCTCTCGCAATGCATGGAATCAAGTTCGAGCAAGCACATTAACAAAAGCATTGGGTAAATTATGCCCAGCGCCAAAGGCTTTTGAACTGAAAGAATCAGAGAATACATCTGGTCTAGAAAAAAATCTTGAAACCAAACGACTAACCACGCTGTTCTTAAATCACTTAATGCAAATGATGTTGAAATTTGGGTGCAACAAGATGAGGAAACTACTGATCAATATCGTGAAGGCAGTAATGGTGATGAAAATAGCGACAGCTCCCATTCTCCTGACCCTAATGTAAATAACCAAGAACACTCCGATGAAGCAATATCATGGGATGATGCAGAAAAGTCTATGGAGACGGTTATAAAATTTCTAGAAAAAAGTCCTTACTTTAGTAACAACTATGTTTTGCAAGCAGTGTCACTCTGAAGAGATATAATCATAAAGAAGCTACAGAACCAAGAAATTGTAGATTTTCGTGATCGCTTACGGAATACAATGGCAGCGGCCGAGAGCTCAATCGATGAAAATAGAAACTGAAATGGGATTAATTCAATGAATAAATAAAAGCACTGCATTTTAAATAAATGTATAATTTCTGTAGATGATAACTTAAGGTAATAAATACTTAACAAGTAAGAGTAGATTTAATTTATTTTCAATGTTTTTGTTCCTGGTAATAATATTTAACAATTCTTACTTGCAATATATCGTAAACTCAACTTAATATATACTTGAAGTATCATATCGCAATGAATTTTATTTACTATTTCTTAATTCTTAAAAAATTAAAGTTGACTGCAGCACATTTTTTTATCACGAAACTTGAACAGCATCCTCTAATGTGAACAAAGCGGATGTTCAAAGTATAGAAGTTATACTGCATATATATATATATATATATATATATAAAATTATTTCCACAGCCAGACAACGTCGCAGCTCACAAGAGCCAAGAAAGCTATAAAGCGAAGTTCAAGACTCGAGTTTCCCCCTCATTTGGGCTCATTAGTTAGACCTCTTTGCATGCGAGAGGCTCGGTTTCAAATCCCGAGTTTGGATGTGTATAACTGATGAGCCCAAATGAAGGCGAAGATGTTGTGAGCTGCGACGTTGTACACACACACACACATACATACATGCATATATATATATATATATATATATATATAATTATTTCCACGACAACGTCGCAGCTTACAAGAGCTAAGAAAGCCAACAAACTGGAAGTCGGAGACCTGAGTTTCGCCTTCATTTGAGTTTGTCATTTAGACACATCCGAACTCGGGATTTGAAATCCAAGGCTATTGTATGCAATGAGGAGCACTCTACCAACTGAGCAAATACTCTACAAAGTGAGCAAACGCCCCTAACTGATGAGCCGAAATGAGGGCGAAACTCGAGGCTTTGGCTTCCGGTTTTTTGGCTTTCTTGCCTCTTGTGAGTTGCGACATTGTTTGCCTGTGGAATAATTATATATTCTCTACTATTCTAAAACTTATATATATATATATATATATATGTGTGTGTGTGTATGTGTGTGTATGTGTGTGTGCGCGCATTAAGTGTGTAAATCTATATATAATAGAAACGATTATTCCCCTCTACATAAACATTACAGGAAAATAAACGCAGGCGCCATGCTCACATAATTTACCGGCTAAAATATTTCCCAGTTTTTTTTCTCATCGAAAATATCCATAAATATTTCATTTTGTGATTACATTACTTTATCTTTCATTTACAACTCATTTCCTAGATTCATAAATAACCGCTCATTTCCTTTTCACTTAAAATTATAATGGCAATTTCATTGGTTACACAGATATAACCCGTTATTCCATAAATTCCATTTACAGAACGCCACATAATAATTTTGGTTAAATTAAACATAGCGCCTTTCTACCTTTTATTCTATCTAAATGACGAGTCTATTACGCTAAAAGGAATCACGTCTTTCTGTTTTAACAGGCTTAAGAAAATTTTGATAGATGTCTCACTACTCGGTAGAGAATTGTTACATTAATTTTCAAAATCTTATTCTAGATGAATACTAGCAGTCCAGCCCGGCTTTGCTCGGGCCCTATGTACTGTTCATAAATGTATATGCATGTGTCTGTATATACATATATATATATATATATATATATATATATATATATATATATATATATATATATATATATATATTAACAAGTTTAAGTCATGTTCAGGTAAACTACATCCAAAATGCCTACTGTTTAGATCACAAAATTGGCGGAGGAGCTTGATAGAGTCGGCAAAAATCAACTCTTTCTACTCAACCTCGTGACAGCAAAATTTTCGCACAAAAAACGATTAAAAGGATTGCTGCATATCTGAATTCCCTTGATGTAAAATATCAAATGTTTAGACACAAAATTGGCTAAATAGTTCGCAAGAAATCTCAAAGCGATTAAAAAGTTTGTCCTATATCTTAATACGCTTTATGTCAAATTTTGAATGTTTAGACCAGAAACTAATTTGGTAAAAAGTAATTTGGTAGAGACCACAATGGTAAATTCAGTTGAGTTTGAACACAATTTCGATCCTCTTAACATTTATTGTTTTAGGCTCAAATCAAATTAAAAATGTTGATATATGTCCAAGTCACCTAAATCTAAAATTTCAAGTGTTAAAACCAAAATTGGTGGTGGAGTTTTATAGAGTTGTCAATGGTCAAATCGTTGAACTTTGACCCTTTGACAGTAAAATTTCTGACCGAAAACTGATTTTTAAAAATTTCCAAGTTTCAATATCTCTTATGTCAAATCTCGAGTCTGACGACGTATTTTGGTAGGGAAATGTACACACACAGACACACGCAGACAATTTCACGTTTATAGATATATAGATTACCTACGATCTCTTTTTAGCGTGTGAGTACCATTAAAATATAGAGATAGAGATTGACAGTTGCAGTTAGTAGGAAGATACCTTACTCGGCCATTATTATGTATTATTATTCTCGCTAATTCACCGACTTAAATATATTACATGATTAACATTCAAACAAAATAGACGAAGTGATGGTTTAAAACGCGAGACACACACTTCTATGTGTACATGTGTTCGTCTACCTTCTTCATCGTCGTCTTCTTCTTCTTTTTATTGTTATTATTATTATTATTATTATTATTATTATTATTTACTCATAAATATGTTTAAATGTGTGCGTTATCGCCGTCGTAATCGTCGTGGAAATATACCTAGCGTTTGTAACCATCTCAATGTTTGAATTAATACAGGAAAGGGGACTCTCCGGAGAAGTTTTTCGTATGTGATGGGTTTGTTTAGTTTATTTACTCATAAATATGTAAACTATAAACTATAAAATATTATTAATAAGTAAATATAAAAAAGGGAAAAGAGCGGAAAAATCATTTATTATTATTGGTTATTACTATTATTGCTATTATTATTGTTAGGATATTATTATTATTATTATTATTATTATTATTATTATTATTATTATTATTATTATTATTATTATTATTATCATTTTATTTTTATTTTATTTTTATTTTTTTTACACATTGGTCACCCGGAAGCCACTCAGGGATAAGGGTTATTGCAAGTACATTACGTTAGTGTGGAGATTTGATGAAGTGTTTACTTAAGGAGACGTTTCATTAGGAATTTGTTAGCGTTGGACTTGAAGACATCCAAGGTTTAGTCAGGTGGGAATCAGGCAAACGGAACAGAGTTCCACAGGCGCGCAGTTCTAAGAAAGAAGCTTTGTTCATATAATCCACGTTTTGATTTAGGCACAGATAAAGAGTGGGGGAAATTTTTTCACAGTGGATTCGGCTAGACGGGTGTTTTTCGTGAAATTATTATTATTGTAGCTTTTATTGTTGTTGTTGTGGTTCTTGCATCCATTGCTATTGTTTTTGTTATTACTATTATTATTACTACTGATATTAGTGCTACTATTATCATTGTAAATTTCTGTTGTTGTTGGCGGTCGTGGTAGTGGGAATAGTGGTGGAAGTGAGGGATAAATGTCGAGAGGGGATCTTTAACCTAGGTGGGGAACCCTACTAGAGATGTAGTCTCAATAAAATTATTGGCGATGGTGTAACCTAAAATTCACTAACCCCATTTATGTGAGAATGCCAAATAAAAATATTGAAAATAACGATGGGAATGAGGCTGAAACATCTTGCGAAGGTCTCACGTTAACAGAGTGGGCCTTGTCATCATCATACAACTGTACGAAATTCTGTGTATGTGGGTGGGTGTAAGGGCAGTGAGAATTGGCAGAGAGGGTACCAAGATACGAAGGGAGTTGGAACAGGAAATCTCAAAAACCATGGACGGATGGGGAACGAAAAGTACTGTGGGAATGCTTTGTAAAAAGTGGAAGTACCAAATCTGGTGAATATATCCGAAAAGTGAATAAAGAGTGGAAATCTAGAGGAAGAGGAGCTAGGAGCGTCGTGGGTTTGGTATCCCAGTTAAAACAAATTAAAAATAACAACCGACTTTCAGTGATTGCAAGGGGAGAGATTGAACGGATAGTTAGGAAGGAAAGGAATAGGGAAAGTAAAATTGATAAAACTAACTTTAATGAAAGTACTGAGAGAGTGGACGTGCAGAAGGGAAATGTAAGTGATGATTGGAGGCGGGCAACTGAAGAGGAATGGAATGCTGTGGTTAAGGAAAGTTATGAGAAGGAGTTTGAAGGATCTAAGGCAGATGAGATTAATGAGACAATGGAGCCAGTAGACGGAACAGATGTATGGAGAAGTGGTAAAGTTCGAACTTTGACTATTGTAGAAAAAGAAATACTTCATAATTTAAGAGAAATTCTTCTTGGAGATGAGATCATAGATATTCGAAACATGAAGACTAGTGATCGACGGAAGGTGAAAAGCGAGGTAAAAATAGTTGAAGGAGTAATTCACATCATAAGAAAGAACATATCGATTAAGGAACTTAACAGGCTTCTCTATGCAGCGTCATATGTTGTTGCGAATCGTCTTAGCTTAATACAGAAGAAAAAGAGATAGATGAAGGATAGAAGGCCGCACTGGCAGAGGCGGCTTAAAGAAAGTATTAAACGGTGGCGGAATGATATTGTTAGAATCGAAAAAATAAGAAAAAGAGTTAAACCAGGATAGAAAACAAAGGACGAACTTGAAATGAGGTATAGGTTGCTGGAAAAAAAGGAACAATGACCGTTATAACAGTGTTGAAAGTGTAGGCCACACTAGCTGGACGTTGCTTGGTTGTTTTTGTTTTACGGCATATCATTCCTTTTCGGGTTATTTAATGCCGAATCCAAAGACTTTGAAGAAAAATATTTTAATAGAATATATTTATATTTAAATTCGGTTTCTATTTAACCCATAGTTGGGACCCTAACAGGTACTACCACTCCAGGTTAGAGTGGACCTGGGAGCAATGATAATTAAATGTGGCTCCACACTCCCCAAAGCCCGGAAGCTGGGGCCTATCCACTGGATATAATTTAAGGTCATATCCAGGACTCCACACTGGTTGTATGAAAATCAGAAACTTTGTTGGAAAAGTGTTACGTTTCGGCAGAACAACCTTATCCGGAACAATCAGTCTCAGCTGTATAAAGAATTAAATAGTAGTAAACAGGCGGGAAATAACAGGCTTCCAAATGCAGATGATACCAGGAAGTTCTGGAGTGGGATTTGGTCTGTCGAAGGGCGACATAAGAAGGCTAGCAGGTTGGAGGAGGTCAGCCCAAGGCTATCAGGAATGCAGCAGATGGAGAACGTTTATATAACAATTAAGGATCCAATGCCTTTATTCACCTATATGCCCTGCAAAAGGGTCGTAGAGTTGGGAGATGTCCCTGATTGGCTTGGTAATGGAAAGACCATGCGTATTTTGGAATGATCATGTAAAGGGAACAGATGCTAGCAATTACAGACCGATTACATGTCTACCACTAATGTGGAAACTGTTAACTGGAATCTTAGCGGAAAAATTTATGAACATCTTGTGAGTAATGGTGTTTTCCATGCTGAACAGAAAGGGTGTCGGAAAGGCTCGAGGAGTATCAAGGAGCAACTACTGGTTGATAATCTGGGTGTAGCATGCATAGATTACAGAAAGTCTTACGACATGATTATTGATGGTGATGGTTGCTGGAATTGCGGTAGGGCTTTTGGAGACACGTACGGCTCAATGAAAAACGGTGCTTACAGCAAACAAGGAGGTGCTGGTGCAGGTTGGCATTAAACGTTAAATATTCCAAGGGGATTCGTTATCTCCACTTCCTTTTGTAATGATAATGATGCCACTAAGCATCCTCTTAAAGAGAGAGAAACTGGGGTATAACTTTGGATCTGGTGGCAGACGTCTCAACGATCTACTGTTTATGGATGATTTAAAAATATTCGGTAGAAATGAAAACGAAATGGAGAGACTGGTAGAGCTCGTAGGGACATATTCGGGACATCGGGATACAGTTTGGGATTAGTAAATGTGCGGTGCTGGTGATGTAAAGGAGAGTAAATGTTCATTCGAATTGAATAGTGCTGCCAAATGGAGAAATGAAAGAAATAGAAGATACAGGCTATAATAATTTGAGAGTATTGGAGAGTGTAGGCTTCATGAACAGAGAAATGAAAGAGAAAGTCAGGAAGGAATATCATAGAAGAGTGAAACTAATTGCGAAGTCGAAATTGTATGGAGGAAACCCAATGAAAGCAGTGAATGCATGGGCGGTCAGTTTTTGGAGATACAGTGCGGGAATTTTAGAATGGTCTGAAAAGGCGATGCTCCTATGGATATCAAAACAAGAAAAGTTTAACAACGTTGGTATATTCCACATTCGAAGTAGCGTAGCGAGGCTGTATCGAAAGAGGAAAGACGGTGGGAGAGGATTGAAAAGTGTAAAATATTGTTAGAACTCAGGAGACGTCGTTATAGGAGCATGTGCTTAGAAGTGAGGAGTAGATGCTTAAAGTTGTGGCTAATGAAGTGGAGGTATGTGAGACCAAGGCTGATTATGTGAAACGTATAGACAGAGAAAAGGCCGAGGAAATATCTAAGAAGAAAATGCATGGAAGGTTCTTCCAGAATATAGCAGAAGTGGCTGATAAAAGATCATGGCAATGGCTTAGAGCTGGGTATCTAGCTAAGAGTACTGAAGCTTTTGTTAGTGCAGCTCAAGAACAGGCATTGGGAACACGATTGTTCAAAAAAGTGGTTCTAGGATTAAAATTCCAGTGGAGATCAGTGGTCGCTGCTAGCGACAAATCAATGTTAAGCGGTTGTTGCGAGAACGCAAATTTATTTGCAAATGTTATCGAAAGACGATAACAGTAATGGAAATCTGGGGAGGCATTTTGTCACTCAGCTTCCAGGGAATACGAAAGGTTGTTTTCAAAGAGAGATCTTTAAAATAACTAACATAGCTGTGCGAGGTTCGATTCCAGCTCATTTCACAACATAATTCCATAGCTTTTCTTCGTGGGACAAAGAGATAATGGATATTTTATGTCGTTATGTGAATACTTCATAGGTGAACTAACGTGTTTTATAGTATTTCTTTTTATTCATGGGGATATAAATTCTTACGTTACCGGCTATTTTAAAGAAACCAAGCAATTACCTTAGTCTAGACGCATTTTTATATACGATGATAAGACTCCAGAAGGTATGTGTTTTAGAGGAAAGGTAAAGTTATAAACAATATGTACACATACATTTTTCTATCTAAATCAATTACAGTTCACATTAGTACAGACAATAAACTGGCAACTATGCGTGCTATGTCTACAATTATCGCCAAACAAGAGTAGTATATCATACAAAATAAGCAAAAATAGTTTCGCTTTATGCTCCAAAACTGTACACGTACATAGGTTTATAATATTTTTCCTAGACACAAAATCTTTGGCAATATTAATGTTTAACATTGTTTGAATTTTAATCCTTCTTGTTTTTGGTGGGGGTACAATTATTAATTTATCAACCACTTCATAATTACAAAACAAAACGCTTTCTATTTAGAATAATTTTTATTTTATGGAAAATCCAAAAATAATACTTTGACATTTTACAATATTTCCTAATAAACATTTTAGCTGACTATATTTCTTATTTTTACGACTGAAAGTTTCTGGTAATGACATTTTCATGTTTTGATTTTTTTTGAGGGGGGGGGTAGTCAATTATACTTTTAATCTGTTATTCTTTCTTTATGCGCAGTTGTTCTTTATTTATTTTAAGATTACATACTTTAATTGATTAATACCTAAAAATACATGTATTCTTTTAAGCCTCCTAATGTTCGAAATTTCTTCGAAGTTGATGCACAGTCATTATTTTACGGCTAACTCTATAATGCGCTAGATACTCATAGTTTAATTTAGTTTACTGGAAGTGGGATTATGTTATAGATTCTGCTCTGGGGTGTTCAACTTTCCAAGTAGATGTGGTTAGGCTGACAACGTTTGAATAAATATTGGTTATAAATAGATTTTGATAATATATTTGACCTTAAGTAATACGTACATATAAATACATTTTATAAATTTATATGTATAAGGTTGAAAAGAAATTACTTTAGGCATTTTTTAAACTTGGTTTCAAATAATCTATTTTCAAATAAGTTTTCGTTATAATAGCTTTATTCATATATCATTTTAACAAGTGTTTTCTAGTCATTGAAATTACAATCGTTTTAAAACAATTTTTTTTTCAGAACCTTGAATACAATATGGAGAATAATGTTTTTTTCTTCTCAGCACGTTGAATACAATATGGAGAAAAGCAAATTTGCACAATTTATTTATTTTAATTCAAGTTAGACTGAAAAATGTCATGGCGATGACGAGACTCTTGAAGATTATGTAAGTAGTAGTCGATATTGACAACGATTAATCGAGCCCTAGTCGAAGCCAAACACACGCACATCTGTTCTAGAACTTGCTTCTGAATTAGACGTAACGTATACGATGATTTTCAACTACTTAAAAATAATTGGAAAGTAAAAAAAGAACATTTATACATGTGTGCTTCACAAATTGACTGACAACAAAAAGAAATACCATTATGAAGTGTAAGTTTTCCTTCTTTTACACAAAAAGAAACGACCCGTTTCTCAACAAAGTTCGACCTGCGATGAAAAGTTAGTTCTTTAGGACAACCAGCGTCACTCGGTCCAGTGGTTAGACACCGACGAAGCTTCTGACGCTTCCCAAAGCCAGATGTACACCAACAGAAACTCATGCGGAATGTTTAGTTGCCTGCAATCGGTCTAATCCAGTCTTTTGAATACAGTCGGAACCATTATGGCGGAAAAGTACTGTCAACAAATATATAAAATGAATAAGAAACTCTGACAACACTAAGCATTAGACAACAGAAAAGGCCCAGTTCTTCTCCACAAGAATGTCCGACTCCACGTTGCTAAACCTACCCTGCAGAAGTTGAGCTACGAAAATCTGCCTTATCCGCCAGACTCCTCAGGATTCTCACCTATCGACTACCACTTTTTAAGCATCTCGACAACTTTCTACGTAAGGAATGCTTCAAAAACGTCTTGAGCGACTTCATCTCACCAGAACGCAAGCTTTTTTACGTTATCGTCATAAATACTTGTTTTCGCGTTGGTAAAAGTTGATTGATTCTGATGGAGCTTATGAATAATTTTTTGGTTGAGCCGAGATAGATTTATCTGAATTTTAAAACTAAAACCTGCTACAACTTCCTTGTTAACAGTATATATGTATATACATATGTACATATACACATACAGTAGCGTCCAAAACTTAGCCCTATTTCTTGCAGTCGTCTAGAAACACTCTGTCTTGACACATTAACACATGAGGTACTATTCATAACCCTTTTAATTTCTGTGCAAGACTTAAAACGGCCCCTTAATGACATACGCTACATAATTCGGTCTTATCTTGTCGAAGTTTTGCGGGGTCTGCCGGTTTTAAAAGCACTAACTATTTTGCCAGTATCATTGTAGGATGGTGCCGACTGCTGCAACGTTTACAAATGACTAAGTAAGACTTATTCTTTAGGATAAAATCAAAGAAATTGAATATAGCATACTGTTTACATTGTTTTTCTCAATTTTGTTCCTTACTTTTGGGCGTTCCTATTTTGAAAATAAATAATTGTTATAATTCTTTTTCTGTCCGTTGAAGATGATTCAAATTTTAGTATGTTATTAAGGATGATAATGACAACCATTTGTCAAAATTTCAGCTTTTCGCAGTTGATATTTCTAACAGATATTAGGTTTTAAAATGATGTCCCTTAGTTTTGGACGCTACTGCATATAAATAGAAAAATAAATAAATAGCTATGAAACAGCGAAACAGTACTGTATGTTGATGACTATAATGCTCCTTATCTTGAGTTGAGCATTGAGAAGTGATACACGAATTACTATTAGCGTATAAGCGATGCTCTTTGTGTAAACAAATCGAGCAGATGTAGTTCGGACGATGTCAAAACATCGTTAAACTCATGACTCACGAAGCAACCGCCAATAGCGTAGTGGTTAGGAGCCTTGACTTTTGTACAGACGGTCGGGTTTCAATCCTGGCTTGAGGTAGTTGCCTTTCTAGCCGCACTGATGAGCTGCGAAACAGTGGTGTATGTGGATGACTATATATTCGCACAGAAAATAAGACTTGATGCATTCTTGATCACATCTCCACATGTATATATGTGTGTGTGTATAAGTGAATATATATATATGTACATAATAAAAAAATAAAATAAAAAATGTATATATGTGTGTGTGTACATGTACATAATTATAATAAAAATAAAAAAATGTGTATATATATTTTCAAAAATACATGAAAATAATTGAGCAATCAACAATAAAGCAAGGAAAATATGGTCTTCTTCTGTTAAGAAGTGACAATCACCACACCATCACCATGTATATATATATATATATATTACAGGATACATAGTGTAAATATATTTAATCTACTGAGTTTAAGATTTTTACATACTTGCGAGATGAGGCGCAGCATTATCAATGTGTGTTTAGTTACACTTGCGACGTAGAATATATCTTACCTTGCGTTGTTTCTGCATTTACTTTTTTTTGTTTTGTTCGAAAGCAACTTCTGATTTCAAGTGCACTTATGAATATTTAACACATTTACTTTTCGATTAGGAAATATTTATTACATTGAGGAAGTTATTTGAATTGTCAAGTGTAAAAAAAGTGTCCTCTACAAAGGTGCAGAGAGGTGAAAACGTATATATCTATAAAGAAAAAAGAAAGTCACGTTGAAAATCAAATGTCATTTTCTCTACACACAAAAGCCAAAAGCGCACACACTGTGTAACTGTAAACATCGTGTATTATATACATATATAAACATCGTGTATTATATATATATATAGCTATATATATATATATATATATATATATATATATATATATGATCTTTTTCTTCACCCTATTCCCTATGCTTCACTTTTTGTTATCAAGTAAGATTTTGACTTGTAGTTTCATCAAATACTTTTGCAAGCAAAATCCGATCCCGCATTTTGCTAAATCCTACCCTCTGATGAGAAGGAAAGTATTCCTTCAAAACTCCGCGGATTAAGGACTATCCACTTATTTAATATTTCCTTTTCAAATTAAATGAATTTTAACTCTTTTTCCAACTGTTTTTTAACATGTTTTATAAACGATTTGCTCTTATATATATATATATGTATATATATATATATATATATACATATATATATATATATATATATATTTCTGTAGGAATATATTTTCTTATAATATACACCAATCCTTATTTAAGAAGCTCAATGTAATTACAGAGAAATATAGTGAATTAATTACAAAAAAACTATATTCTAAAATTCATGATGTTGAACATCTTATAATTTATTCCTTTAATTCAGTTGACATTTACAATTCGTGACTGTATATGTTTCGCAGCGCCAAATTAATCACTTAATTATTATGTCAATCATGAATCTATTATACCCTTAACTCACAGAAGAAATAACAACAATTAATCCATCAAGAGGAAATAAAGTGCGATTTTACATCATTATAATCCGAAAATGGAAGAAAAGCTGAGAATAGTTTTTAATATTTTTCCATGTCATTTAATTTTGTTTTTTTAATTTTAAATTTAAAATAGCGTAATGGAAACATATTAAAAAGTATTTGCAGTTTCTCTTCCAATTTTCGGATTTTAATCACGTCAAAACGCACTTTATTTCCTTTTTATGGATTAATTGGTATTATTTCTTATATATATATATATATATATATATATATATATATATATATATATACATACAGTATATATATATGCATGTATATATATGCATGAATATATATATGCATATATATATGCATGAATATATATATGCATGTATATATATGTATATATATATATATATATATGCTAGCAAAAGTACCCGTCGTTGACTGGGTTCAGAACCAGCCTACAGAAAATGGAATCTGATTTATGAAAGTATGATAGTTTATGAATAGGAAGGGTTCTAAAGAGACAGCTTCGAATTTGGGGGTATCAAAACCAAAGCAAAATATGATTAAAGTAAAAATAAAATAGATAAGCCCCATAATTTATTATGCTATACCTGTTCACACTGAAACACTTATCACAATATTCTGTGCATCTATATTAAAAAACCTTGTTAAACTTTGTGACATATTTCCAATCTATTGAGATCAGGCGGGAACGAACACCCCATAATTTTATTATACCATATCTCTTCAAACAGAAACATAATTATCAAAGTATACTTACACAGATTGATATGAAAAGTCTTTATTAAAGTTTCTGCCTATTTCCATTCTATGGAGGCCAGGCCCGAATGCAGACCCCACAATTGATTATACTATCTTTATTTAAGTTAAAACATACTTATCAAATTATTCTTATATACATCTATATCAGAAACACTTGTAAACGTTTTTTTTTTAATTTTTTATTTCCATACTTTGTGGACCAGGCGCGAACGCAGATCCTACAATTTTAATGAACCACCGTCCTGCCAGATCAAACATAGTCATTCCTGTGTCTCGATACATCTTCTATCATTATATGTAATCAGTTTTTAAAAATAGTCAACCATATAGGAGTCTATTCGTGACCACACACACACACACATACACACACACACATCCAGTTTTATATTATATATATTTATATATATACATCTATATATATATATATATATATATATATATATTGGGGTGTATTATGTATCATTATGCATATGTTTACTTATATATATATATATATATATATATATATATATATATATATATATATATATGTTTATGAGTAGGGGTGTTGTATATTTCTACGATACGCAAACGTAAAGGAAAGGGGTTGTCGATTGATAGTGTACATTATACATAAGTGTGATATTAATTTTTTAACTTTATGATTAATATACGGTTGTATGTACTATGGAAAAGTCTAATAGTAACAAAAAATACTTCTGAATTTTTTATTATTATTTTGTGGACTATTATCCCTATCTTCTAGTCGTTATTTTACGACGTTTCGGCCAAATATTCCTCTGGCATTAGGCAACTTGTTACCGCGACGGGATAGGAATGTCAATTTCTCCAACGACATCCCCAACCATTACTGCCTTCAATAGTTGTTGTCATCTCATGGTTTGGCCCACTAATCCTCTGATCAGCTTTGGGATTGACACCGGTATCTCCAAACAATGCTCACGGGGAATCATAGATTATCTGCACATCTATCCACTGCGCCATAAGGCCCAAAGGACGACCCAGACTGGGTTTTTTGGTCTTATGAATCCACATTTTTATATTTTTGTTCTTCCAATTTGCGGATCCGTACTGCTTGTTATACTATTATATTGTTATAATATTATATTGTTATACTATTATATTGTTATACTATTATATTGTTAGATGGATATTATTAGAGCATTATAGTCCACCAAATAATCAAAATTAAAATAAATTATACAAATTACGCATCTACAAATAATTCTAAATTAATTCAATAATATACTTTTGCGCTGATACAAACTTTACATAACTATATATATATATATATATATATATATATATATATATACATATATATATTGAATTACTATTCATACATATATGTATATATATATATATATATATATATATATATATATATATATATATATGCAGGCAAACATTATTAAAAACAACAGAGATACCTTGCTTAATGATTATTTTTTTCATTTTTTTATCTTTCGTAAGATTTTATTAACTTCACGGTGGAAGGTATTTACAAATGTTCCATAGTTCACACGAGTTCTTTCGATTCTTTCTTGAATCATCATCAGGTGGAGATAAAATATTAAAAATAGAAGTGAAATATATAGTTACGAATGATAAAAAGAGTCAATGAAAAGTCGATTAAAATATACATTTACGAGTGATAAAAAACTCGATTAAAAATTAGGATGATAAAAGGCAATGTTAGTAAAACCAGTCGTATACTGGTTATGCTAAACATTTCAGCACATTATTGCTACTTTGAAAAGTAATGCTATTTATAGATGGGTGCTGGGTTTTTATATCTAGTGCTTCAAGTATTTTTAATTTTTTACAATTACTTTCTCGTTGCAAAATCCTTGTGTTGTCCACGAGAACATTTCTAAGATTAGAGGGGGGGACAGCTATGTTGATTTGTTAAATACTGGTATATTCAGCTAGTACTGTTCAAATGACTCGTTAATATATATATATATATATGTATATATATATATATATATATACTTGTAGTGTAAACATTTATATAAAGAACTAGACTACCCGTGACCCGTTGGGTCTGTTATATTAACTATGGAATTAATGTATAAGCCTGACACTTGTGAGGTAAAGAAAATAGTTTTTGTGACATAGCAGAAACATATCTATAAAAGTATATTAAAAATGAAAAAAGAATATACATAGATTTCTTTGAGTCGTTCTGTTTATAATTGTTTATTTCTGAAAAAAAAACTTACAGCCATTGAATTATAAGTGGTTTGCTATACTTATAGGTAAATCTGCAGTATTAAAATTGTTATATATCGTTTGATTTAAACGCGAAAAAAACAATTGAGACGCTGAAAACGTACACAGTAAAACAATACGTTGTAAAATGCTCTTATGGGTGTTAAAGGTTGAAGTAGATTTATTTGTAAGAAAATTGCGTTAAAATTACTTAAACGTAATACGAGAATGAACGATGTAAAAAAATACAGAAAATATTAACAATTATTAAGTAATTTAAACGCGAAAAAAACAACAATTTGGACGCTGAAAACGTACACATTAAAGCAATACGTTGTCAACGGGTCAAAGTTGATTTATTTGTAAGAAAATTGCGACAGTATAGTTGTAATACAGAATAGTTGCAAAACATCCTCACCCTTCTCATATTAAACAATAATTTCGAAATAATAACGTTAATATTGAAGTGCGCAGGTACAAATCTTCAAAAGAAGCGATTTGTGTTTATTTATTTACATTGTTATGAGATCATATTTATGCGCGCATGCGCAACCTGATTTTGTAAACCGGAAAGTGGGTTACATCACTCGTTTCAAGATCATTTGAGTTTTATAATTATATAGATTAAATGTAATTATTTATTTCTGTGTACATATATGTATACTTCTATTAATTTATCTACTATTATATCAAAAAGAGATTTGTGTATGAGTTTGTTTCTTATGAACTCAAAACGGCTGGGCTGAATTGGGAGAAATTTCACTCAAAGAAACTTGACGTATCTAGTTGTGTTCTCGCGTATGTTTTCTATTGAAATGCATCTTATAAGTATCGAAATTCGATAACCAAAACATTCGATTAAATAACAAAGTTCGATTTTGGCCCAAGTTAACACTTTTAGATAACCTACCTTTACAAGTGCAGTTGAGAAGTTTTAACATCAGAGAAGAAGAAAGGCTCAGCCTATCAAATCAACAATGGTATATTTTCTAAGACAATGGTGTGTTCGAAATTAATGTTAATGTTTAGAGCATAATTAGAGAAAAAGATACGTTACTTAGTATTTTAAACTTTAAGTGAAGCCATTATTTACAGGTAATTTTATAAAAAACAACCGTACAGTCTCTACAGTGCGATGTGGACTACAGTGTATTATAGGCTAAGGCATGTGAAGCTTCCTCCATGAACATCCCGCTGAGTCAAAACTAGAGCAGGCAAAACTCCAGTCTGAACTCCAATCTCTGGTTCCCCCTCGCCAATCTTTCACGAAAAACACCCGTCTAGCTGAATCCACTGTGAAAAATTTCCCCCACTCTATATCTGTGCCTAAATCAAAACGCGGACTCCATGAACAAAGCTTCTTTCTTAGGACTGCACGCCTGTGGAACTCTGTTCCGTCTGCCTGCTTCCCAACGGACTACAACTTGGATGTCTTCAAGTCCAATGTTAACAAATTCCTAATGAACCGCCCCCTTAAGTAAACACTTCATCAAATCTCCATACTAACGTAATGTACTTGCAATAACCCTTATCCCTGAGTGGCTTCCGGGCCTTGATAAGTTGTGATCACTGTGTAAAAAAAAGGCAATCAATCGATGTCATTAAAAAATGGTCGAGTTAACATATTCTGATATTAGAATGTACAAAATTTGTTGATTTAATTAGTAAAATATTAAGATACTGAATTAAAATGAACACCTGTTTTTTTGTTTGTTTTCTTTTTTTTTTACAAAAATGCGTAATTATCCCCAAGAACCGAATTTATTAAGAAAAACCGGCTATAACTTGATCAAAACAAACGGCAAAGTCGACACACAGAATTTATATTGAAGCTAGAATAGAGAATTGCATAAGCAGTGAGATATCTACTGGGTCGATAGAAGGATCCTACCATTTATTCCAGCGGCCTTGGCAACGGATTAAATGTATGTGTTCCATTTAAGATAAGGAGTAAAGGTCAAGCCCAAAAGCTTGTCAAAACATGAGGCCTCCTCAAGACGAGGCCCATTCATTTCAATTGATGCCAGATGGGGATCAGAGCGTTAATGATGTAAATATAAAAGCTTGGTTTTAGATGCATTAAAAGTAACAAGCCTCCTATTTCCGCATTGTACTACTTGCTCAAGATCAAAGGAGAGTGTCAGAGAGAACTTGGTCGTTTACGGTCTTAGATGTGCTTCCATAGATAGTAGTGTCATCAGCATAGATGTCTACGAATGGTACAAGGATGTGATTTGGAAGATCATTAATATAGATCAGAAAGAGAGTTTGGCCCAGGATGGACCCCTTAGGGACTCCAGCATTTATACTGTGAGCTTGTGATTTTTGCGCATCAACCACTACTCTTATGAACCTATCAGAAAGAAATGATTTAATAATTGAGAAGACATGTCCAGCTATACCGTGGCTGGAGATCTTGTGAAGTAAACCTTTATGCCATATTCTATCAAAGGCCTTTGATATGTCAAGAGCAATTGCCCTAGAAAGGTAACCTCCGTCGAGAGATTCGCTAATCCTATGAGATATAACTGTAAGCACATCTTCTGTAGATCTAGCAGAACGGAAACCATATTGTGTGTCACTAAGAATGTTATTTTTGCTAAGATGGCTGATTATTTTTCTATTTAACACAGATTCCAGCAACTCATGATGCACATGAGACTTATTGGCCTGTACTCTGAGGGAGATAAACGATCACCTGAATTCTTAAATACGGGACATACTGATGAGATTTTCTAGGGTGACGGGAAGCAATTCTCCTTAAGACAACGTTTAAACATTTTTGTAAGGATGGGCGCATTTTCTGGTTGAAATCTTTTGAGTACTATAATTGGAATACCGTCAGGGCCGGTTGCTTTACTGGAATCAAGGTTTTTGATTAGCTTGGCAACATTACGCACGTGTATCTGTATATTACAGAGCATGTTTTCTGATACAGGAGGAAATACTGGAGGTTGGCAGCCTTGGTCGCAAAGGTTAACATTAGCTGCAAAGTTTTTCCAAAGAGTTTGGCTTTGTCTGATGCTGACGAGATTACCTCAGGTCAATTTATAAGAGTTGGGATAGAGTACACGCTTCTGTTAGGATTCTGTTTGCTCTTTGCCAAAACTGGTGGGAACCAAGTCGCTGCTCATCTACTTTGGACTTGACGGACTGAGCATACAACTCTCTTGCGTTCTTTATTACTTTTTTACAGTGGTTGCTGGCAGTTCTGGAAGCCGCTTTAGTCTCAGTACATCTATTACGTTGGAAGCAATAGAAAAAGTGATTTCTATGCGCAATGGCAGCAGCACGTTCATGAGAGAACCACGGCATGCTGTTAGGTTTTTGCTGGAATTTTTCGAGTGTATGAAACGGTCTATACATACAATTAACCATTCTGTCAGGTCTGATACTTTAGAGGACACATCGTTTTTAAACATGGAAGGCAGAGGTAGATCTGATATAAATGTGCGGACACTATCCCAGTCAGCCATAAAGTATCAATATACTGTACCGTGGAGAGGTACATTTGGGGACTTATTACATTTCATTTTTATCTTAATTGATACAACTGAGTGGTCGGAAGATCCAAGTGGAGACAGAACAGAAGCTGAACACAGTTCAGGGCAATTGTGAGAAAGAGGTCTAGGAGACTTGCATACTGGCCGTCAGTATCGGGAACACGGGTGGATTCGTGAACAATCTGAGTGAGGTCATAAGCAATAGAGAAATCATAACAGAACCTCCCCTCCTCATCGGTCTTGTTTGAGTGAGTTAACCATTCCACATTGTGAACATTGAAGTCTCCACAATCATGAATATTAGCTTAAGGATAAGCAGATAGGGCGTGGTCAATTTTCTCAGATATGCTTTTAAAGATAGTAACTCCGCTGCTGTTGGGGCGATAGAGGGCAAATATAAATGCAGTAGTTTGGGCTTGTGCAACTCGGAAGACCATATAGGGTAAGTTAGGATCTTCTCTGGAGATGCCCCTAGCACATTGAAAGCCATCTTTTATATAGGTACATATTCCCTACCCATGGCAATCTTGGGGATCAGATTTGGAAGTTTAATTAGAGTATCCTTTAATTACGAACTCGTCTAGGGAAATGGTCTGTCCAATGCCAGTTCCACTTAGAAATAATTTGTCTGGTTAAGTCTCCTGTAATTGGGTTTCAACCCTTGGAAAGTTAGAACATAGACCCTGATGTTAGAGAAGGATACCCGGTAGTGGGGGTCTACGTTAGAAGTTGGAGATCCGGGTTTAATCGCGTACTTTTTTTTAGACTTTTCATGATGGTGTTTTGGAATTTGTGGACTAGGTCGACAGACATGCCTGAAGCAGGGAAGAGAGGGAAAAGAAGAGAGAAATAGAAATGAAGTTCTTTTTCTTTTTTTTGTAGCACATGAGAAGGTAAAGCCGTAACAAGTACCCACTCATATGGCATCGAGAGACCCCACCAGAAGCTACTGCATGGTCCAGAACCATTCACCAAATGGCGATACAGCAGCCCCAGTACTTTGCACCTGCTGACAGGACAGCCTCCTTAGTGGTTAATCCAAGGTTCAGGTCCCTGACAATCAGGAGGATAATGTCAGCCCAGATAAAACGTTTACCTTCAACACACTTACTAGTGACATGGCTACACGGATAGACATAGAAGAATAAAATTTCCGGCATCCTGTCGGTTGTTCACGCAAAATACTGCCAACCTAGAAAACAGCTTTTTCTTCTTCCTTTGTCAGAAAAATAACTCATTAAAAATGAGGACTGAGAGACAAATAAAGAGAAGCGAGAGTAACGGGAGCTGCCGATAACGCATCCACAATGCATTGTTTACTCTTCATTAAAAATAAATTAAGTATTGTACTTAATAAAAGTCTATTTAGTGTGTTTAAGATTCCGTCTCACCAACTGAAAATGAAAACAATATGTTACGCTATCAAGTTGGAAAATATAAAGATTTATAGACAAGAAAATATATGATAAAAAAAATAATATATATTCCAAAGGTACTTGCCAGATAAATTCGGTACATCTTTCAACAGGAAAATCATTTGCACAATTAATAAAACAATGAAATAAACATAAAGATTAAAAACTGAAATGAATATAATATTGGCACTTGCATCTAGAAAAGAAATATTACAAAATTCATAACTTAACTGTTATAATAAGCCATTCTTGTCGGTTGCAAATAGGAATTGATTTTGTTTGAACTGAAAATTCAGCGCTTTACTTTTTGAAAAGAAAACGGTCATCAGGTGACATAGTTCGCTACTTAGACAAGCATGTTCTTTTATAATTAGTAACGGGTCGACGGACGGGGGGGTAAGAAACCAGCATTTTCAGATCTATTTATGTTCTATTTCAAATAAAACTTGCCAGATAGATTCAGTACATCTTTCCGCGAGAAAACCAATTACACACTTAATAAAACAATGAAATAAAAATAAAGATTAAAAACTTAAATAAATATAATATTAGCACTTGGATCTAGAAAAGAAATATTACAAAATTCATAACGTAACTACTTAATTCAATTCTAATATCTCTCCGACTAGAAATTAATTTTTCGTCAAATTATATTAATTTCATTTCCACGGATTTATAAACTTTTTGTAATGTTTCTGAAATAGTTTTTTTTAATAATTCTTTATATCTACAATGTTTTATTTTCATCAGTAAAAACAAAAGTCAATGTGTCTGTTATTTAATATTTAGATAAAATATAATTTTTACACAAAATAATGCATTCACAAACTGATGAAAAATAAAAAAAAACACAAACTGATGAAAACACAAACTGATGAAAAATATAATCATTAATTAATGACACTGAAAATTATATTAAAGTTAGGTTCTTCTATGAATTTTGGATAATATTTAATTAAAAAAGATACCAAATGTTTATATATTTTGGAGATCGGCCCCTCGTTTTGCGCATACTTAATTTTTGGAATAAGAAAATGTATTTTCCCCACTAAATTCGAGCAGCATAAGACTATGAATAAAAGCGCTACATATAATTTAAATATGATGAGACCTCCTGCTAACATGCCTACGTCAATAAATTACCAGCACTTTCTATTTAATTTCATAGTTTCTTACATTAGTTCTAACGATGCTGATTCTCACAAATCAGCCATTTTTAATACCGACTTAAAATCACCCATCTATCCCAAGTAATTCTCATTCATTTTAAAGTTTTTCAGTTAATGTTTTATTTTTTTATTCACTGATATTTACTTTATAAAACACCTTTTACTAAATACAAACAGGTTTCTCAAGTTTGGCTGTATTTCGATTGGCTGACTACAATCTTATTTCTGGTATAGTCACTATGACTTTTCATATTTCAACATAACGAAAAAGAAAGACGTCGAAGATGAAGAAAAAAGAAGAAAGAAGAACGAGGCAGAGGATGAGGAAAAACAAGAAACAAAGATCAGGAGGTGGAAGACGCCGCCGGAAAAGTAAGCACGAAAGAAAGAAAAATTAAAGAAGGAAAATGAAATTTTGAATTATTAGCTGCTTTGATGTTAACCACTTATATAATATATATTGGTTTTTAAATAGAAACATGCATGAATCATTCAGAAACTAAAACAGGAAATCAAATTTTCTAATACTTTGTGTAGATTACTTTTCTCCAAATTCTTATTGATTTTTTTTTTAATTCTTTAACGAAATATATATGTTATCTATACTCCAGAAAGGATAGATCTGCATGTTAGGATAATTCAGTACGGTATAACGTTCCTCTTTAACTGCGATATATAAGAATTTTTAGTTTCATTTGAATACCTTAGTTTTGTCGTCTACTTGTGATATTATATTGACATAAACCTGATGAATTCATATTAAAGACAAGTGAAAGAATTATTCACAAACAACTAATTTTTATGCTGCTGAGTTTTTTTTTTTTTTTTTTTTTAGATGCGGATTTATTTTTCAAATTATTAGAATTATTTGGGTTACTGTTCTAACCTTGTTATTTTTCTGAACATTTCTATCTATGTGATCTCCGACAACCTCGGGAATCTTACTGTCAAACACGAAAACCCGTTATTTTATGCACGGGGTAGCATTCTCTTGAGTTGCCTGACAATACTAGGTAGAAGTCTTCAGCCATTCGCAGTTGTATTTTGAGAAATCCCTGTTTAATGATAAAACTTTCAAACGCATGACTAGTGTAATGTTCAATTGAATTCCACCAATTACAGGATAAAACGATAACATCTTCGCACTATGACAAAACAACACTACATATTTTATTTAAAACCAATTCAGGTTACTTGGACATGTAGTAGAGCTGACATCTATTCAATGTAACTGCCTTCAACCTCAATCGCCGCCTCGATACGGGTCCAGAACAGGAAGAATGTCTTTTCCTCAAGAGCTGGAGGGAGCACGGCGAATACTCGGGGATGACAGCGATCAGGCTGGCTTTGATGTTGTGGGAGGTCATGTTGGTGATGTTCTTGACGTATGACTAAACGATATAGTCCAGCGAGCGAATGTCGTTATACTATATTTTCAGTGAGTAATAATTTCATTGAATTAATATAATTTATAATTTTATATATTTATAGAATTGTCTTTTTATCGCTTATTTAGTTGCAACTGAATATTTAAAACAGCATGTAAAAAGAAAATAAACAAAAGAAAAAGAATTATATACTTGCTGTACACCAAAATTATACAATTTTATCCAGTAATTTTGTTGTAAAAAACAAACACATTTGATTGTCGAATTATCTAATCTGTAAGTTTTCAACTTCACAAATATCAGTGCGAAAGGGACGTAACTCAAACTTTAAGAGTCAACAAAGCTCTCTTCTCCTTGGGATCCAACATTTGCACGGGGATGATTTTAGGGCATATTTTAAGGAATATACCAGATATATTTGCGTGAATTTTGGTATGCAACATTTTTTACGAATATATACATACAACCGTTTCGGATAAAGTGCTAAGTTATAGTCAGGTTTACGTGACAAAATTCTGGAAATTTACTACGATTACAAATAATTTTAAATGTGTATCCAACCGTGACTGACTCTCCCAAGTTGATTAACAAAGCGTTCGATCGAAATTCCATACAGATTCTCGAGTTTAAGATGATACATTTAAGAAGGTAAGAGGATATATCGACTCATATTATGTGAGCAAGAACATCCTAGCCGAGAAAAGTCGTGCGAATATGTGCATTATTTAAATTTTTCGGGCGGCTATTCTCAGGTACGGGCAATTATAATAGGGTTAGGTATGGGACCTGGTTTTGAACGCCGGTTAATCATAATACCTATTAAATGTTCGGTTATTTTTTCATTATCTTTAAAAGATTACAGCTTAAATTTAATTTCTAAAAGAAAAAATGTGAAATAAAAAATACATGGAATAATTTTACCTCAAATCTGTAAAAGCGTGCGTAAAGAGTCATCATGACAAATATCGTGTTTACCTTTTTCTAACAAGAGGAATATAAGTTATCTGGAATTATTTCCAAGTGAAGTATTATGTCTTAAAATAATGAATTAATACAATAAATGTCTTAACTTTTGCTAAAAAGGGGAATAATTATCCAAAAATATGGTCATGGTAGCAACAAGATTAGTTTCGTGTCAAAAAAGTCATCGCGGCAAAATTCAAAGAAATACGGAAGCGCATTAATGAAATAATTTAATTTAACAAATCAATTTAAAAATTCAGTGAATTTAATTCACTAAGGTCCAATGACAATTTATTCATTATAAAAGTTCAAACAATTATGAATAGAATGTAAACTTTCATAAACTTTAAACGGCGTAAATGCTAATTAAATTCATTAATTATACTGACAATTTATTCATTGAAAAAAAAACGTGAATACTATTATTTATTAATATCTATATAGAATTCAAAGTGGACAGGAAACAATTTATATTTATTGAAAAAATTAAAACTTAAAAAAATACAAACTTGCGTTTTAATTAATCGGAATGTTTACGTGAAAGTTAAACACGACTTTACACAATTTGAAACGTATCTGAAAATGACATAGGTTAGTTAGAGGAAAAAGGTAGGGGGCAGAGGTGGAGGGGGGAACGGACAGGTTTTCTTTTCTTTTCAAGAATGGGCATCCGTAGTTACCGACATCGAACGTTTGTATAAATTTTTCCATTTTTTAATTTAATTATTTTTGCATGTTCCTGTTTTTGAATTATTTTTTTTTAATTATTGTTCAATATTATATGAAAAATATGTTACGCCGAAAGTTTCACATTCTTTTGCGAGCATTATTATTAAAAGCTTGCATATAAAAATTATGCGAAGCCTGTAATTTAAAAAAAAAAGTAGAAATATTTATTGCAATTATAATTTTTTGTGTAAAATATTAAATAAACAATGCTTAATTCAATTAATTATCGATAGTTCTAGAAATTCATTTTTCTTCGAGTTATATCGAATTCATTAACACGGGCTTTAGGGGACTTTTTTGTAATGTTCCTATAAAAATTATTTTATTTTATTTTTATTGTTACAAATTACGTGCTTTATTTATATAAAAAAAAATCAAGAATAAATTCTTGCGTTTTTTTTTATTTACTACTGAAAACCATAACTTTAGTAAAGGTAATTTTGTTTAAACAAAATATTACATTTTCACTAAGATTTAAATAAAAATGATTAGTTCATTATATTTCGCGAGCATTATTTGAGAAATACTGAAAATGTTATTAAAATTAGTTGATTTACTGATTTGGGGGGGATTTTTAAGTAAAGGGAGAGGTCAAAATGTTTATGCATTTTGAGCGTCAGCATTCATTTTGCCTGTACCTAGCTATTCTCATTTGAAATGACATTTTCACAAGGATTCGAACTATTAAAGAGTTACAATTGTAAATAAAATAAGATAAAGCAAGTTTATTTTTTAATTAAAATTAATCGATCAGAAAATACGATAAGTTAGTTATTATAATTTTACATGTTTATTACTCAGTTGAGTTATACCGAGGCTAACGAGAGTGTAGGCAAGTAAACATGACAGCGTGACTTCATTTCCGGATCAACAGGTAGGTAAAGAACGTTTCCGGTTGAACCATGTGGTCGTAAAAAATAGTTTTCGTTGCCTTAGATTGTACATTTTTTTTATTCTACTAGAGAGAAAAAACAATTCTCCATTTGAATAATTATATATTTGCAATTATCATGAGGTAAAGAACGTTTCCGGTTGAACCATGTGGTCGTAAAAAATAGTTTTCGTTGCCTTAGATTGTACATTTTTTTTATTCTACTAGAGAGAAAAAACAATTCTCCATTTGAATAATTATATATTTGCAATTATCATGAGGTAAAGAACGTTTCCGGTTGAACCATGTGGTCGTAAAAAATAGTTTTCGTTGCCTTAGATTGTACATTTTTTTTTATTCTACTAGAGAGAAAAAACAATTCTCCATTTGAATAATTATATATTTGCAATTATCATGAGGTAAAGAACGTTTCCGGTTGAACCATGTGGTCGTAAAAAATAGTTTTCGTTGCCTTAGATTGTACATTTTTTTTATTCTACTAGAGAGAAAAAACAATTCTCCATTTGAATAATTATATATTTGCAATTATCATGAGGTAAAGAACGTTTCCGGTTGAACCATGTGGTCGTAAAAAATAGTTTTCGTTGCCTTAGATTGTACATTTTTTTTATTCTACTAGAGAGAAAAAACAATTCTCCATTTGAATAATTATATATTTGCAATTATCATGAGGTAAAGAACGTTTCCGGTTGAACCATGTGGTCGTAAAAAATAGTTTTCGTTGCCTTAGATTGTACATTTTTTTTATTCTACTAGAGAGAAAAAACAATTCTCCATTTGAATAATTATATATTTGCAATTATCATGAGGTAAAGAACGTTTCCGGTTGAACCATGTGGTCGTAAAAAATAGTTTTCGTTGCCTTAGATTGTACATTTTTTTTATTCTACTAGAGAGAAAAAAACTATTCTCCATTTGAATAATTATATATTTGCAATTATCATGAGGTAAAGAACGTTTCCGGTTGAACCATGTGGTCGTAAAAAATAGTTTTCGTTGCCTTAGATTGTACATTTTTTTTTATTCTACTAGAGAGAAAACACAATTCTCCATTTGAATAATTATATATTTGCAATTATCATGAGGTAAAGAACGATTCCGGTTGAACCATGTGGTCGTAAAAAATATTTTTCGTTGCCTTAGATTGTACATTGTTTTTTTATCCTACTAGAGAGAAAAACAATTCTCCATTTGAATAATTATATATTTGCAATCATTATGATAATTTCACACGGGATAATTTTAATCTAACAAAATATAACAGTAAGTTTGTTTTTGAATTTTTTTATTTATCGAACGAAGTCAAATACATTATTTTATTTATTTTTTTAAACTGCAAATCACAATTTTTGTATGAGAATATTTTTCATGCCGTTCTTTTAATAATGAATAAAACTTTTCATCATGTATTCATAAATATTTAAAAGTTAGAAGCATTTTTCACGATAGTATTTGTTTTATTAACAAAAATAAATTAGTGATTTCAATATTTTAGCGCCGGGTGTATATGTTTTTGAAATATATTTAAAAACTTAAAAGTTTGTGTTTGTCTGTTTGTTTGTTTTATAATATTTTATCTGTAAATAATTTACATCAATGAAATAGGAAATAAGATAGGAAATTTTCTATTCCCTCGAACACATTTATTTTATTCTTTAATTTTTTTTTCTCTCGAACACTTTACTCATACGAACACAAACTGATCTTAAAATTTCATTAACTAATCAGTTTTAATTAAAGTTTTGATATGAACTAAAAATAAAGAGTACATTAAATGTTTTTAGTCTCAAATAGTACCTTCCAAAAAGTTTTGAAAAAAAAATAAATAAAAACAAGCAGGAAATAAAAGTATGAGATATATACGAAGAAAGTGAAAGAAACCATCAGGGAGCAACCTTTAAATTAAAACCTGTTTACGCAGGGCCACGTCCCCGTGAAGTATCAACACATTTTCTTGTGTTTATCTTATAAATCAATATTGTTTCGTATTTGTGCCGTGTCTTACCGTGCGGAAATAAAAACATTATTTGAAAAGCCATGCTTAATAGGGAGAGGATTTCTAACTATTCTGCACGTTCACCTAACAATTTGATGAAACAAAAAATACCTTAAAATTTAACTTGAAAATCCTATCTAAAATATAGTTCGGTGCGTACACTACACAAGCAACATTATTATTATTATTATTATTATTATTATTATTATTATTATTATTATTATTACTACTACTACTACTACAACAACAATAATAACACAAAGGTATTTCATGGGCACGTGGACTCTGCGTAAACGGGTTTTTATTTAATGGTTGTTCCCTAAAAAGCGCATACTCAAAAGGTTTTCATTAGTTTATTTAATCACATAACCATTTTGAAGCTACTATTTGAGGAAAAAAAGCCCAAAAGCATTATTTGAATATGTATGAAAAAATAAATGTAACAAAAAATAAAAATATTCAGTGTGGGAAATATAATAATAAAAATAAAATAAAATTAAAATAAAATAAAAACAAGTACGAAATAAAAGTATGGATTTAATTGAATTAAAGAAATAAAAGAATTTCGAAAAATAAAATAAATGTTTTCTATATTTTCTTAGTTTAATGTTCACCTGATTGTCTTTATGTGAACTTCATTTCCATATTCATGTATTCTGCACTGATATGAAAATTAAGACAATAGCGAAGTATAATATTCCTAACCACGTAACTGATGAAAATATGGTACACGTTTTGATGAAAGAAAATCAGGAAAAACTGAACGTAGATGAAAAGAAGACCAACATTTGAAATGCAATTTCTGTATTAAAAGTAATAGTTATTTAAATATTTCAACATATAACTTGTGGGGGAAAATCGAGCTCCCCACTAAGGGTAACTCTCAATAGGAACAAAAAGAGAAATTGTCTTGGCCATGAAGGGTTTCTCCTCCACCGGCCGAGGACAGAAAAAGTGAATTGTAGCATCAGAAAAGATACTACTGCACTGTGTTCTTGTCCCGAAGGCCAAGAATTGTTTGTGTTTTATGTTTCTTTAATTGTTTGTTCTCTGAATTCATAATTCAGTTTTATCAGTATGAGATAGTATATCGCTTTAAAATTACGTAATTTTACATAGATAATATTTAGATTTTATACTGAATGAAGTTCAGTTTCATTATTAACCGAATTGGGTTCCTTTCTTTTTCTTTTTTAACATGTTTTAATGCTCTTTTTAGAAATGCCGTCATAGAGTATCACAAGTAACAATTCAACAAATCTTACCTACATTGACTGCTGGCAGTTTTCAGTTAGCAAACCTTTTATATCTCAGTGGCCGTGGTTGTACCCAACCATTGGTGACGAAACGGGTCGGTCACCGTCCCCTATGGATTAAATAAAGCGTTCTGTTCGAAATTTTATACGGATTCCCGTGCTCGAAAGATTTACTTCAAAGTTCGAAATAATAAACTTGAATAAGGGAAACTGCATGAATTTTCGAACGGGACCCCTTTATGTATCTCGAGAGGTTCGCTTGCTCTAGTTGATGTCAGCTCTGGCTTAATAGAGCCGTTGAGTAATTTGCATTTTTGATCGTCCACAATGAGGATTGAACATTCAACTGTCAGAAGAAGGTGAGTGTTACAACGGAGTTTTTCCATGTACTCTAACCACTGCCCCACCTTTCCTTATCTAAAATATTTACACGTAGTAGTTCGAATAATTCAAATATTCTTATTCGTTGTAAATCTACCTCATCATGATTAATTTCGTTTAAGCATTGTGTCGGTGTCAATTCCATCGCACTATTTCTGATTTGTCGTGATGTTCTTGTTTCTTGATCTATACAAACATCATATACTTAGTTCTACATCGAGATTGACATGATTTGATTCGTTTTTCTCCCAAGGGTACATTAATTGATTCATTATATCTCAAATTAAGTTTTTTGTTGCAATCTTATGTCTTAATTAGACGTGATTCATATGTAGATGTGGACATCGTTTTATTTATTCTGCGTCGTAATACATACATATATATATATATATATATATATATATATATATGTATATATAAGTTTAGTCATTCAATTTATGACGAGAAATGTTTAAGTTTCAGATCCAAAGATTTTATTATTCTATGTAAGACAAAGAATATGTTAGAAATAGTTTAACTCCTTATCCTATAGGATTTCGATTTCTAACGTATTCTTTGTCTCACATAGAATAATCATATCACGTCATAAATTTTTGAATTCATTTAATGACTAAAATTTGATTTATTTGCTCTATCTTGTATATCGAGCAATTCTAATTTAGGTAGTATAATACTTATAGAACTGACAGTAATATATAGTAAATTTTATAATCACAGGTTTCCATACCTGGTGATTGTTGGATAATTTAATTCTGAAGTATACGCACACACACACACACACACACACACACATATATATATATATATATATATATATATATATATATATATATATATATATATATATATATATATGTTATAGCAAGTCTAACGTGAATTTGAAATTGTATGGATTTGTTATTATCATAACGGACATACATGATATCAATAAAGTTCAAGTACATAAGAACTTTATTTGCATTTTTTTTACAATTTTTTTTATCGCAAATTCAAATAAAGTTAAAACTTTTTAATACACACGGACTTTATGAACAACGTGTAATATTATTACGTCGAGGTCAACGTGGATGTTTTTAGTTTAAGTTTATTTTGCAAGTATTGTTCTGGTTATCTATATTTAATTTATTTTTGTGTCTCTGATCTTAAGTACACATCATCTGATTATGTATTATTTGAATTATCTGGATAATTATGTTCATCTTGGATGTCATTCTTAAAACATGCCGTGTGATCTTCCTCGAGTGCATCTTTACTAAGTCGGGAATCGTGATGTCAACTTAACAACTTTTGTAAGGAAACTTTTATTGAACTAAAATGGATATTTTGTGTCTTGTCAGCCCTGATCACTTAAAGGTCTTACGTAATTGCATTTGTACTATCGTACATACTGAGGGTCAAACATTTAACGCTCAGAAGACTGTAGCTTATAAATTATTAGATTTATGCAACGTATATTTGCAAAGTGTTAGAGGTGTATAAACTCAGTACTAATAACGAGCCACAATCATAAACACACACACACACACGAACACACACACACACATCTATAATATAAAGCTGAATGTCTGTGTGTGTGTGTGTGTGTGTCTGGTCACGAGTAGGCTTCTATATGGTTGACTATTTAAAAAAAAATGATTACATATAAGGATATAAGATGTCTAAAGACACAGGAATGGGTATGTTTGGTCTGTCAGAATGGTGGTTCATTAAAATTGTGGGGTATGCGTACGCGCCTGATCCACAAAGTATGGAAATAAAAAATTAAAAAATATCTAAAAACGTTTACAACTGTTTTTGATATAGATGTACATAAGAATACTTTGATAAGTATGTTTTAACTTAAATAGGGATGGAATAATAAAATTGTGGGGTCTACATTCGCGCATGGCTTCCATAGAATGTAAATAGGCACAAGCTTTAATAAGGACTTTTCATATCTACCTGCGTAAGTATACTTTGACAATTATGCTTCAGTTTGAAGAAATATGGTATAATAAAATTATGGGGGGTTCGTTCACGCCTGATCTTCATAGAATGGAAATATGTCACAAAGTTTAACGAGGTTTTTTTTTTAATATAGATCCACCGAAAATTGTGATAAGTGTTTCAGTGTGAACAGGTATAGTATAATAAATTATGGGGTTTATCTATTTTATTTTTACTTTCATCATATTTTGCTTTAGTTTTGATACCCTCAAATTCGAAGCTATCTTTTTACAACCCTTCCTTTTCATAACCTATCCTACTTTCATAAATCAGAGTCCATTTTCTGTAGGCTGTTTTTGAACCCAGTCAACGACGGGTACAATTTCTAATATATATATATATATATATATATATATATATATATATATATATATATATATTGTTAAATACAACAGAGAATTTGGTTTATTTGTCATACATTTTTTTCAAATTTTCTGATGATGTTTTATATATAGATGAAAGGTATTAATAAAAGTCTCATAGTAAGGATTTTCTCTTCGAAGCATGTGGCGACGTTTTGGGCTTTTCGTCTTTCATAAAGACATCGTCAGGAGAATGTGTGAGATTTTTTTATGCTGACGGGCGAATGGTAGATAGTAGCAGTCGTAATGGTTAATACGTGCGAAGCCGTTTGTGTCCAGTGGAGAGGGAGAAAGTGTCCGATTTTGAGTTGAAGGAAAGATTTGATGGGGGAGGCTAACAATAGGTACTTTAAAATATTTTGGCTTGATTAGTATGTAACCATATTTAGGACAGATTATTTATAAATGCCTCGTCCAAAATTTTTAATATTTTAACGTTAGTTTCATGGTGTATTATGTGTGCGTTACTGAGTAAAATTTCTCTAACGTCGGAAGGGGGTTAATGATGTTTTTTTCTGTAAATTTTGAAATATAGCACAAGCTTGTGCATTATACATGTAAGACTACCAGATACCCTGGTCGTTGGGCGTAAACAACGTAACTACTTTTTTGTTATAATATAAGTAACACTTTCCCAACGGGCATTTGAACTTATAGATGGCGTTGGTTTGTTCTAGTAATTTGAGGATAGGGAGGCATTGTTTATTACAACTAGGTTTAAGGTTTTACTTTTTCCTAATATGTAATACGTCTAAGCTTATTACTGTCAGTGGAGGAGGCGTATCTATGAATAATATTTAAATGCCTTTTGACAGTTTGAATCCTGATTGTCTCTGGTTGCATTAGAAAAAATTAATTGTATTGGGATTTTGGTGTTGAAGCTTATTACTCTTTGTTGCGGTGTTTTTTAAGTACTGGGGTATTGAATATAATTGCTGGTCGACTATATAGTTTGGGACTCCGATATTAATGAGGGTTTGCTTGATATTTTTTTAGTTCGAGTAGTAGTGATTCTGCCTATGCCACTTGTCGAAAATCTTTCTCCAGTTCTTCGAATGCACCGTGCGGGAGCATCACTAATAAGAAAAAGTCTTGATTCATCTAACCAGAAATCATTCGTGAACCAGTCTGTATCTTTCTTGCCATAATACGAGAAGAGTCTCTTACTTCCATTGATGTTCTTCTTAGATAAAAATGACTTCTTTGCACACCTTTTAAAGGAAAACCCCATTTTTGTCATTTGTCTAAATATTGTATATCTAGAAAGAGAATTTCCAACCCCTGTTTTGAATTCTATGCTATGGTCAACATAAGTTTTCTTTCGATCCGTCTAAATAGTTAATTTAAGCATGTGGTTGTCCTTCAAACTGAATACTCGATTTCCCTTTTACCAAGTGTTCGACTTCGGACTTCTGTCCAATTCGCTTCACTACAGAAGGAGATGTTTTCACATTTTCTTTTCTTAAAATATCAAAAATTTGCTTGTAAGTCATTTTGGGCGACCTTAATCCTGCCATTCGTTTTTTTATATCCTCGAAAGATGCGGTCCTACCATATTTAGGATTAATTTTCTACATATTATTATATGCTATAATAATAATGATCTGCAAAATAGAAACGTTCAGTTAACATTAACAAAAATTCATGGAAGAATATTAAAAAATTAAAAAATCGATGTCTTCCTTCCTTCACTCTTGGCCCATTTTTTTGCTCATGAGTGTATATATATATATATATATATATATATATATATATATATATATATATATATATATATATATATATATATAGTTTAAATATGAAGAATACAAATTTTTTCGAGGTTCACAATTATGACATAAACAGTAAATGTTCGGAATTTTATATACATGAATTCCATCTTGAATTGCTTTTACGCCCATTATATTTTGTTATATTCTATTTTATTATATTTTATTATATTACATTTTATTATATTTTTTATATTTTATTATATTATATTTTATTTTTGCACCTATTATATTTTATATATCTAATTTTCCACTGACTAGTTTGATTTGAAGAATACGATAGGTTGCCTTTAAGTAAAACAAATTTGACTTCAAATAAATAAGTAATATAAGAAACGTATTATTAAGACGATTGGTGTGCAAAAATCATCTGACCATGTTCCTGAATTTTGCCTAAAATCTATTGTTTTACTAGTTAAGTCTGAGACCCATGGATTAACGCGTTAGTGCTTTAAAAGACGTATTCTAATTGCGACCACAAAGTTTACAACTGAGACTGAATTATTTTATATACAATAGCTGGCATCCAAGAACACTTACAAAATGAAATTAGGGGCATATTATAGTACGCGTTGTGAAAAAGATTCCTCACACAACAACTATTATAAAAACAGGTATTTATTATAAAAACAGGTATTTCTATGGATATAATAATTAATATTTTCCCTTTAAAATGATTTTGTTTTTCGTCCTATTTTACGTATAAGTATAATAGATCCCGTTCAATAAAATACTATTTCTATTTTACAACCTTCTAATTTAGGGTGTGCCAACCTGACCTGTCGTTCCTCTTCGAAACTGGCACTGACATACCTGCTTCGTTAGACGATTCTACGATCAAAGATTTTTCCAATTTAATCTCCAAACCTGACTCTCATGACCAAAAACTACGCTATATTTGCTTCTGAGTCGCACTTACTCACGGCACCGCTTTTGTATTTGCTCTATACCGTCCCCACAAATTTGGTAGAATCGCGGAACAAATTTATGACATTCTCACTGCCCATCCCTCGGCCAGCATTCACATTTGATGAGATTTCCATGCTCATATTGTTGAATTGCTGGTTCACTGAAATAAGACGGATTATGAATGGAAGTTCAATTATGATTTCTCGCTTGCTTATCGTCTAAGCGAGAGTGTTGACGAACCTATCCGCGTCCTTGATTCTGACGACCAATTTGATAGATTGATAGTTTTTCTTTCTTTTTAAACACATGCTCTGAACTGTACTCATCCTTTCTGATGTCTCCGCTAGAATCCTTCGAGGATTCGGTTGTCTCAATTTAGATTTAGACAGAGTAACAAGTCCTCTTATGGCCTTTCCACCGCACTGAGTATCGCTACTCTATGGCTACCTGGGACAGTTTACATACGTTCATATAAGATATATACCTATGGTCCATGTTCAAAAATTATGTATAGTCTATTGCATCTGATATGACACATTATCTTACTATTAGCATAGCAGCTATATACCAAATAGATAACCGTGGTACACCTCATATCATGCTGCAATTGTACTTAGAAATCAATATTTTAATTGCTTTAAACGAAAACGATGTCTACAAACTAAAGCTACCCACATGACTGGTAGCAATTACTGCCGAAAGGTTATTAAAATGCGAGAATATCTTTTGCCCTATAGGGTAAGTCGAAAGTTGAACGCATGACAAACAGGGTTTTGACCAAATACGTAACGTACATTCCAACCACCATCAACGGACACAGAGTAATTACTTCAGCATCAAAGCTAAACTCTTAGCTTAGAACTTCGCAGCAAAGCCCTATGTGATAAAGGTCACCCACCCCCTGTATTTTATTTCAGAATGTAAATTACTCTGAACGACGTCCATATAACAGCCAGAGGTGTTTTTAACTTATCCGGCATATTGATTAGAGCAAAGCGACCGGCCTTGATAACATTCTAATCCTTATACTCAAAAAGTTGCAAGCCGAACTAGCTCCAATACAAAGTCGTTAAAACTTTGCCTAAAAAGAGATGTTTGTACACATTTTGTTAAACCTCTATAGGCTGCACGGTATTTAACCATACAGGGATCGATTTCGGTATTTCAGTACCAAGCAGCTTCCTGTGCGCCGTGTGCAAGGTCCTTCAATCAGTTATGAATAAAGAAGTTGTCAACTATCTCAACAAAAACAATCTATTCAGCGACGTGTCTATGGCTTCACAGTGGTTGTATTCCAATGGATCTGTTTCTAGAGCAATAGTTATTGCAATATCTGATGCATTTGATAAGATCTGGTATAATGCTCTATTTTATAAAATTTCCAGCTAGGGAATTATTGGAAATGTCCGCTTAACCATAAAATCGCTTCCCTCTGTAAGGTCTATTAAAGAAGTCGTTGGTGGGTGGAAAACCACAACTTACTGTATTAATGCTAGCGTGCTTCAGGGATTCGTCCTGGGCCAAACTCTCTTCCTAATATTTATCAACGATCTCCCAAATCACATTCCTCGTTTATTCGCCGACATCTATGACGACGATACTATTATCTACGGTAACACTTCAAATGCCAACAAGGATCAGGATCTTTTTGATTTTCTCTGCTCTGGCCTGAAGCGTGTGGTAAGATTGGGACGAGTTAGCCTTACTGCATCCAAAAAAAACTTTTATTATTTCACCTCTAGTGATCATATTCTAACTGTTCACCAGGTGACATGATTGGCTCTCTTTGAAAAAACATTCTGCAACAAAATTCTTCTAAGACTGACCTTTACTCCTCTCCTAAAATTGAAACCTGCATCAGATCCTTTGCCAAATTTACTGGAAAATTGTGGAATCGTTTTACCGCTCCAGAGAGTATTTCATTTCTTACACAACCCTCTAAATATGTCATAAGATGGGGTATTGTTGCCACATCTGGAGTGGTTCCTAACAGAATTTCTTCCTGCCTATGCATGGAATAAAACCGTTTTCGAAATTCAGTAGACGATGATATATTCAGCTCCCTACTCCCTCTGTCACTACTTTCTCGTTGCTTTTATTGTAGGTGTTCGATAAAACACCAATTTACAGTCCCTCCCCTAAGTAACATTTGCAATAAATATACGCCTAGCTTTAAGTACCGCCAATATCTTCCTGCATTCTCTAAGTAGATGAGCAGAGTTTTTCCATGAACTGTTCTATGGAACGCAATACCGCAAATGTATTCCCCACAGAATATAACATCGTCATCTAAAAACTAAATGTGAATAAATTCCAGTGGTGATAATTTGGTCTTGCCTTAGTTCCATTTTTCATTTGTTAGTGAGGTTAGCAGAATAGAAGTTTCTCCTAGCTGATCTCCTAGCTGATACTTCTGAGTTTCTCTAAATCCTCTTTTAATTTGCGCTTATCTGGGGAGGGGGTTCTGTTCTGTTAGATTCGCACTCTACATTGCATGCATGATATACACAGGCAAGATAATTCGTTATCGCATGGACGACATTGCTCTGCAAAAACAAAACAATTTGATTAGTTGCTGGTATACATTAGCTTACCTGAAACGTACTCCTCGTACCTTCATTCTTATATGCTCTCCCAAAGACACGGATTTTCTCGTACATCTAAATGTTCTTTTCACACGGAATGTGATTCTCATAATTTCGTGTAAATAAAATTTCAATTCGTATAAGGCTGGTCCCATGAACATATACTAGCGACTTAAATATCCAGTGTCTCGACACTATGTCATGAAAACAAAGACAGATATTAATAGTTTTCTATCGACTACGATGTAGTTTACGAGGATTTATTCGGCTTAAAATTGATTTTTACAAAAAAAATTAAACTATAGAAAAATATTTGCATGTGATGGAATGGGAAAAAAGGGAGCAAGCCAAATTGTATATAAATCAATTTTTCTTTTTTAAGACCTCCTTGGGATAATTAATATGATGTACGATGTAGAATAAAATAATGCCGCCCGAGAAAAGACGACATTATCCCAATTCTGTTTGATAAAAACCGGTTTTCCTTTCGTTCTTGGTGAACCATCTACTAGTTGAGACATTGTTTACAAATCTCAAGAACGACAGGAGCCTTCTATCATGCCTGAAAGTGACACAATGTTCAGCGAGTGAAATCAGAAATGCAGCGTTGTACCAACCATGCTTCCTACGATCCATGTTATGACAATCGGACCATTGTCAGCATCCTTAAATTGCAGCGTTATATTGCCAGGAATGGCATATTTGTACCCAGTGTGATGAAAACAAAGTTTCCGGCCACGGTTATTGTCTTTAGTGTGGTTTGCTGGGAGGGCCACATCATGTCACCTCACATCTTTGAAGTCGACTAAATTCAACACCAAAGTGTACCTGGATATGCTGAAGAGTGTGGCGATTCGCTAGTGCAATTAGGTTGCAGCTGGCAGACCCTTTGCGTTGCAGCAGAATTCTACGCCGGCCTTCAAATCCAAAGAGATCCAGGCTTGGCTTTAGAAGAAGTGATACAACTTTGTACCATTCTCTCACTTTTCCCTTTTTCCGTGATCTGGACTACTCCGTTTGGCCAAACGTCGAGAACATTACCAACATGACCTCCCACAATACTAAAGCCAGCCTAATCGCCGCCATCTGCCGAATATTCGCCGAGCTCCCACAGGCGCTTGTAAAAAAGCATGCTCCAGGTATCGAGGCGGTGATTGAGGCCGAATGTGTTAGCTCTACTACATAATTAAGTTACCTCGCTTGATTTTTTGAGAACTGCAGTGTTGATTTCTTTACGACGACAACGTCATCGTCCTATCTTATATATATATATATATATATATATATATATATATATATATATATATATATATATATCATTCTTACAAATTTACAATATTAAAAAGATTTTTGTTTTATTTTCAGAAATATAAACAACTAAACACTGAATGCTCACCCCAATGGATCGAACGCAATATAATGTGAATGAGAGAGTAAAGATTAAAGAAGCATATTTTAATCCAAATCGATAACTCACTCAACCATGATTAACAACTGACTTTCCAGGACTCACAATCAAACTTCTGCAGAAGTTCAGGGAAACAGAATGTGTGACCAATGCGAATGAAGAACATAGTGGTATGAAAAGGTCGGCAAGGACAGCCTTCAATATGTAAACTGTGAGGCAGCGTCTGGAGGAATAACCAAGAAAATAAACCAGACGTTTATTACAGGAGACCGCCCTTCCAGGGACCACTGTTAGACACAGACTCTCATCTCTTTCCCTACAGAATTCAGATTTTGCAAGCTCACTGACAGCAAGTAGATACAAGAGACTTAACTTTTGTTAAAACATCAGTAAACGCATTGAAGATTACCCCGGTTTGTTGGATCTGCTTTTTTTAGTGATGAAGTAGATTTCCAACTCAATGGACATGGTAATAAGCAGAATATGAGATTCTGGGCCTAAGCCTAATATCATCAGTATGTGATTTGCCCTTTGTTTCGAAAACGTTACTGTGTATTGTGCCATTTCTCGCAGAGGAATTATTGAACGATACTTTTTCGAAGACGATCGTGGTCGTTAATTGACTGTCACCACTGACCGTTATGTGAAAATGTTGGCGAGGAAGTGTATTCTTTCTCTTAGGAGAAAGCAGGAAGTCATGATGAATAACGTCATTTTCAAGTAGGATGTTGCGCCTCCACATTGCTCAAATGTTTCACAGGATTCCCTTAACGAGTACTTTCCTGGAGATAGACTCCTCTTACTGCGCAAACACTCGTCTGTTGGAACTATTTATCTCAGCTTCACCGTAAATTAATCTCTCCTAATTGTTTTATATACAAAAATATTTCTTTATTTAAAAAAAAAATTGTTGAACTGCTTTATGCAAACTAACATTTGAACTTTGCTGTTTAAAAAAATCTGTTTTCATTTTTACGTTGACTTATCTTGCCTTTGGTTGTAATTATTTATTTCTGATTTTCACTTGTTCGATATGTTTATAGTAATAAATGTTCAAAATTTCTTTGAATTTTTTTCTTAAATTCTTTGAATTACAATAAAATTACTTTTAGCTTAACTTAATATTTCACCATTTCGTTTTTTAGTAATAAATGCTTCTCCACATTAAAAACCGATCTTGTGTCTAACTCTTCCCTCGCGGGGAGGCAAGTAAATAGGAAGTAATATCGTGGCTGAAAAACGTTTTTCGACCACCATAAAAGGATTACTATACATTTTAACCCTGAAGAATTTCCGCCATGTGCACTTGCTGTTCTAAGTTAACTAGCCACTCCTTGTGATTCAAACTTCTAAAAACTTAGAAAAAAGCACTTTAAAAACTTTTCTTAAAAAATGCTTTAAAACAGTAAAAACAATTTTTCGTTTTGCCCCTATTATCCCAAAGAACGATCTATGTAAACACTTTTCAATATTTTTCAATACTTATTTTTAAAAAATCTTTACAATCAATTTTTATTTAAAATTAAGAAATTATTTCTAAAATATTTTCTTTATATATATTTACATTTTGTTTTTAAGTAAAATTAAGAAATCAATTTTTAAAATAGTGTTTATATCTATCTTCATTCAAAGGGTTACTTCTCAGTAGCTTCACCGGTTGTTAACCTAAATTTTCCGAATGTCAGAACGAGGCTCATCTGCTGGAGCTACTTATCTCAGCTTCACAAGAGAGTGTACTACAACAATCCACAGACCATTGAAGTCTTGCAGACCAACATTCATCAGGAAATTCGAAGAATTCCTCTCGAGATCTGCGGCAATGTCATCACAAACTTCAATGTGATGCGTGTTGCAGTTGTAATCCACAGAAGAGGAGCAGGGATTGAACGTCTCATTAATTAACGAACTGTGTAGGAAACAAAAGAGGAAATGAAAAGACTTTGTTATCAAATTTTAATTTGATGTATTTTTTAAATCTGCAAATAAATTTTGGAATAAATGTTCAATTTGAAAACTTTTGTATATTTAAAAATGGTAACATTTTTTACCCATCCTGTATATATATATATATATATATATATATATATATATATATATATATATAACTAGCAAATGTACCCGTCGTTCATTGTGTTCAAAAAACAGCCTACAGAAAATGGACTTTGATTTATGAAAGTATGATAGGTTATGAAAAGGAAGGGTTGTAAATTTGGATTGAATTTAGGGGTATCACAACCAAAGCAAAATATGATGAAAGTAAAAATAAGATAGATATATATTATTATAGAGTCCTGATTTCAATATATATATATATATATATATATATATATATATATATATATAACTAATTCATCTACTCACATAAAATTAATATACAAAGGTATAAATTTATGCGTAAACTTTAAGTATTTACTTAAAAAGTGCTCAATACGTAGGTAGAGCTAGTTAGTAATTTATAAAATATATATGGCGATTTAGCTGCACTGAATATTCCGCGTTCCATCCACTCTAGGATTCTTCAGTGTAGCTTAATCGCCATATATATTTTATAAATTACTATGTATATATATATATATATATATATATATATATATATATATATATATATATATATATATATATATATATATATATACTAGCAAAAGTACCCGTCGTTGACTGGGTTCAAAAACAGCCTACAGAAAATGGACTCTGATTTATGAAAGTATGATAGGTTATGAAAAGGAAGGGTTGTAAAGAGATTGCTTCGAATTTGGGGGGGGGGATCAAAACCAAAGCAAAATATGATGAAAGTAAAAATAAAATAGATAAACCCCATAATTTATTATACCATACCTGTTCACACTGAAACACTTCTCACAATCTTCTGTAGATCTATATTTAAAAACCTTGTTAAATTTTGTGACATATTTCCATTCTATGGAAGTCAGGTGCGAACGAACATCCCATAATTTTATTATACCATATTTCTTCAAACTGAAACATACTTATCAAAGTATACTTAAGTAGATAGATATGAAAAGTCTTTATTAAAGTGTGTGTCTATTTCAATTCTATCGAGGCCATTAGCGAACGCAAACCCCACAATTTTATTATACCAGCCCTATTTAAGTTAAAACATACTTATCAAATTATTCTTATGTACATCTATATCAAAAACACTTGTAAACGTGTTTTTTAATTTTTTTTTATTTCCACTCTTTGTGGACCAGGCGCGAACGCAGACCCCACAATTTTAATGAACCGCCGTTTTGCCAGATCAAACATATCCATTCCTGTGCCTCGATACATCTTCTATCATTATATGTAATCAGTTTTTTAAAATAGTCAACCATATAGGATCCTATTCGTGACCAGACACACACACACACACACACACACACACACAACACACACAGCCATTCAGCTTCATATATATATATATATATATATATATATATATATACTACAATGAATTCGTTTGCTTTTTGTATCGATATTTATCTTAAAAACTCTTTTATCTATTCATTTAAAAAGAAAATACTACTTTATTATATGTGGGTCGTTGAATTGCATTTATCTGCCAAGGATCTAGGTAATTTGCATACTATTTTAAACAATCATTTTAATGAATTCCCTATTAGTTTTTTCGGTTCTTTAATAGGATGATAATCTTCAGTTTAATGTTACTTGTAAATATATTCATTTAGATAACTACATGATTTATACTTGCGTACTCTTTGTGTAAAAAGGTTATAGTAAACACAACTCCCTCTCTCCTCTCTCACACTCTCTTTCTTCCTCTCTAACTCTCTCTCTCTCTGTATATATATATATATATATATATATATATATATATATATATATAGGTATACGTATAAATATTTGTTTAAAAACATTACCTACACAAACACCTATGTCAGTTTCTAATCTTTTTTTTTGTACACGGTGGTCACAACTTATCAAGGGCCGGAAGCCACTCAGGGATAAGGGCTATTGCAAGTACAGTACGTTAGTGTGGAGATTTATTGAAGTGTTTACTTGAGGTGGCGGTTCATTAGGAATTTGTTAACGTTGGAATCGAAGACATCCAGGTTGTAGTCAGGAGGGAAGTAGGCAGACGGAACAGAGTTCCACAGGCGAGCAGTTCTAAGAAAGAAGCTTTGTTCATGGAATCTACGTGTGGATTTAGGCACAGATAAGGAATGGGGAAAATTTTTGACAGTGGATTCAGCTAGACGGGTGTTTTTCGTGAATGATTGACGAGGGGAGACCAGAGATTGGAGTTCAGACGAGCACCTGCCATGGAAATAACGATAAAACAAGGATAGACTCGCAACTTCTCTTCTGTGGGAGAGAGGTTGCAGGGAAGAGAAAAGGGCATCCCCCACTAAGCCAGGAAGTCTATTTTGTACTCTGTCAAGGCAGGATAGGTTGTTTTTAGCAGCTGCTGCCCAGATATGGCAGCAGTATTCCATCCTTGGACGTACTTGACTTTTATATAGATGGAGAATTGCATCAGTACTGAGATATCTTTCCCACCATCTTTCCAGCGACCCTGGCAACAGACTTGATGTACATGTTCCATTTCAGATCAGGAGTAATTCAACGCAAAATTGTAAAAATTAAATAAAATTCTACCATATGCTAACGTAACATAATAGCTTTTGTTTCACGGTTAAATAGTTTTGCTTTGCAGCAAACGTCTCTTCAAAGTTCAGTCATTAACGTCAAAGGAAAAAGTAAATTTTAAGATAAACGTTTTGCTTTCGATTCTCGGTGTGGCGCACGAGTCATTATTTTTTTACTTTTTTTCCTTATTATATATTGGTTTCAATATAATATAATAATAAATACGAAATCTGCATTAATCAAAACATCATATTTAAGCGTATTATACGATTGAGCTGTGCCGAGCCACCTGCTTATATATATATATATATATATATATATATATATATATATATATATATATATAAGATGCCTCCGTTAGGTCTCGAAAGGCAAAGGAGCAGCTGCGCGTGTTATAATACTTTAAATATTGATAACTAGCGGGGGTACCCGGCGTTGCCCGAGTGTTTGTTTCCGGGACGGGGGGGGGTTAAAAATGTTATGGTAGGTAAGTAGGAAGGATCAAACCCGGAGTCATGAGTAAAAGTAGGAAAATAAAGTGTGAAAAAAACAAACATCTGCAACGTTAACAGTTCGGCCACCAAGAAAAGTCCATTCCAGTTGTTTAGGAAAAAAAAAAAAAATGACTACGGTAGGTCGGCGCGAACGTGAAAATATAATGTGAATTGTCCAGCACGCTAACCACTACGCCACAGAGAACTGCAGCTTAGTTTAGTGATTTTAAATAACTTCACATGAAAGAACTACGAAGCCAAACCGGTGTTCTCTTCTCAACTGTTCCTTGTGAACGATCCCCACACGGTATTAAGTGGTGGCAGGGGGAGGAGGAATTTATTAGAGAGAAAATAGTTTACCACTTCCATTGATCTTAACCAATTTTGGCCGTGACTTCTCAGCAGAAAAAGTATAGAAATCTAAGATTATCGAGGAATTTGAGAAATAATAAGCCTATAACACACCTCAGATATTATTCTGCCGTTTGTGCATATTATATTTGCATGAAATATCTTGATTTTTAATCCTATTAATGTCAAAATCAGACGTGAAAAAATGAGTTCATTTTATTTATATAGAAAGATAGATAGAAGAGAAGAGAAGAAGAAGAAGAAGAAGAAGAAGAAGATAGAAGAATAGATAGAATAGATAGAAGATAGAATAGAGAAGAGAAGATAAATTGCAAAAACACTTGCACTTCTTATCAAAAAAAAATATCTCTCCAAAGAGATCTATCAGAAAATTCGACCAACTAGATCTTTGACTCTTCGACTTTATGGTCTCCCTAAAATCCATAAAGATAATATTCCCTGTAGACCGATTTTATCCATGGTTGACTCTGCTCAACGTGCCCTTGCCCAATGGCTCACTGGGCTACTTTCAACTGTCCGTGTAGTTTATTCTACTTTCTCCAAAATTCATTAGAGATACTTCTCCCAATCAAAACAATACTTTCTTTTGCTCATTTGGTATCTATAGTTTATTTACTAATCGATGAAACTTACTATTTGCTGCGATGCGCTGTATCGTCGTGAACTTATTCCTCCTTCTTTACTGGATATTTTATTGAACTCCTTCCTCTCTGCACTATATCCGTCGAGTTTTATTTCAATAACGTAATGTACCAACAAATTGTCGGGGTCTCCATGGGCAGCCCCTGAGGTCCCATCCATTTTCGTTGGGTTTTATGAATTAAAACTTTTCAATTCACCACATAGCACCCGTGCTTTATATTTTCGTTTTGCGGTTTTTCTTCTCAGGACGTGGCTTTAGATTTCTTTAAACGTTTTAACGCCTTACATGACGTTTTATCTTTTACTATAGAGATAGAAAAGGGCAACTCTCTCCCGTTTCTCGACGTGTTGATTGAAAGGCCCAGAGGAGGTTTTTTCACTTCTATATATAGAAAACCTACCTTTACCGGTCTATATACTAAATGGTGTTCTTTTACTCCTAAAACCACTAAGTGTACGTTAATTTATACGTTGGTACATAGGGTCTTGGTTATTTGTTCCTCCTCTCGACAAGATACTGAAATTGCTAAAATTAAGGAAACTCTGGTCGATAATGGTTACACAGAATTTTTGATTGATAAATGTATCAAATTCAAAATCAAGCAATTTAATAAAAATTTAAACTTTGGCCCTTCAAAGTGTCCTGTTTATCTTAAGATGCCGTGGGTTGGGGAAAAATGTGTCCTGCTCACAAATCAACTAAAACAGACTATCAGCAAATGTTTTCCGTCTGTTGTACCTAGAGCTGTTTTTAATACGAAACCTGCATATTCTTCTTTCAAAAAGGACAGTTTACCTTGCACTAAACTTAACAATATGATATACAAATTCCAATGACAGTGTGATGCTGTCTATGTCGGGCGAACCAGCGTTCATTTTGAAACTAGAATTGGACAGCATGTTCCTTCAGGTTTTCAAAATAAAAATAAACAAAAAACAGAATTATCCTCAGCCCAACCCACAATAATTTAGAGTCCGCTATTGGATAACCCAAAATGTGGGCAGGCTTATAAGGACGGCTTTTTTTAATCTTATTTCGAAGCCGATCGAGTAGTGATTTGAAAACTCTCGAATCGGTCTCTATTACACGCCTTAAACCCTCTCTGTGTAGGCAGAAACGGTTTGTGAAGACCTTGGACCCTTTTGGCGAATTGTAGAGATATTTTAGATGTTTTCCCACCCCCCTTTTCCTCTTTTTTTCTCTTCCCGTATATTTATATGCGGGTTATCATTTCCCATTCGTGATAATTTTTTTTTCATACTCATTATCTATATATCTATATATAAAGTAATAGCTTTCCTGTTTCCCTATGATTAAAGAAATATAAAGTGTCTATAGTGTGTGTACACCTCACCTGGTCAAGAAATATTAATGCCCGTTGTAGGATACTTCTGTCAACGGAGCCATTTATTTTTATGTGTAACTTCTAGATATAGCATTCTTCACATCACATATACATCGACTGAGTTATTGTTATTAGCATATCACATTAAATTAACTCATTTTAAATAATTAGCTCGATCATCTTATACGATATAATAGCCTCGTTAATACTGTACTATTTAAAAATATAATTTAAAATGTAATTATTTAATTTATTTTCATTTCAATTCATATTTTATTTAACTTAAATCTACTAATTATTATCCTAAATCTGAAACCTTTTAATTTTCAAACCAGAAAACCAAGGTGAATGACTGTGATAGTTTGATTCTTTGAGCACGTTATTAAATATTTTCTATAATAGATTTGTTTTGATTCTGAAATATTCTTCTAAGTTGAATTATTATTTTTAAATTTAATTCGGAGGTAATTTTTTTTCGCTTATTCTTAATTTTTAAGTAGTCTTTTGGTACTTATGCAGAGAGTGAACTCAGAGTTAATCCGGCTTTCTCCGGAACAGGGTGCCAACAGCCGGAGTAAACCGAGCGTCGCTGAGGAAATTAAGCCGAGCGTCGTCGATGAAAGCATAACAAGAAAAGAAAACCTACATTAAATTTTAAATTTTATTAACTGTAAAGAAAAATTTTATAATAATTTTTTTGTTTTCTTTCGTTTTTTCTATATATATATATATTTGGTACTAATGCAGAGAGTGATCCGTGTTGATATAATAACGTTATTATTTAAAAAGCCATCCTTAACGTGGGGAGGGGAAGGTGTTTTGTACCTATTCTGTTCTTTAACCTTACAATTGAATAAAAAAAGCATATCATAAAACTTTAATTAAACGTGGACATACGATTTTAAAAAATAGCGCGGATTACTCTCTGTATTAGCACCATATATTGTTTAGATAAATAATGTTAAAGATTTTTTGGTCAATGTCAAGTTTTTTCCAACTCCTCCAAAAATTTAAAATAACGACTTTTATATGTTTTCGGTGGGTTTTTTTTTTGGTTTTTTTTACAAGATGGTCACCACTTATAAAGGCCTGGAAGCCACTCGGGGATCAGGGTTATTGCGTGTACAGTACGTTAATGTTGATATTTGATAAAGTGTCTACCTAAGGGGGCGGTTCATCAGAAATTTGTTTATGTTGGACTTGAAGACATCTGAGTTGTAGTCAGGTGGGAAACAGGCAGACGGAACAGAGTTCCACAGGCGTGCACTTCTAAGAAAGAAGTTTTGTTCATGGAATCTACGTTTTGGTTTTGGCACAGATAAAGAGTGGGGAAAGATTTGACAGTAGTTTCAGCTAGATGGGTGTTTTTCATGAAAGATCGTCGAGGGAGACCAGGGATTGGAGCTCAGACGAGCACCTGCCATGGAAGTAACGATAAAACAAAGGCTCGCAACGTCTCTCTTGTTGTGCTGAAAACGAATGTCACATTTAAGAAATTACTTTTTCAAAAAGTGGGGGATCACTGTCCTTTATAAATTTGACGTAAAATGAGCACCCACTTTCTGGCCACCTAATAATTTCTTCATATCATAAAACAAATTTAACTGTGATTTTCGTTTTTAGCACCCCTGAAAACCGGCTTTTTTTTAAACTAAGATATTCGTTCATTTTTTTTATAAGTTAGGACGCTAATAATACCGTCAGTAAGCTTACATGAGCGTTTTTTTTTAGGTGGGTATCCAATTATAGAACTTGTATAGTTTTTAACAGGTGCTTGACAGCCCCATAATTTAAACAGAATTTTTGTGACATATTAAACTGCTGAAGCACCTGTTAGCAACTATACATAATGAAAAAAAAAAGTGTTGTCTGTAAACTTACTGACAGCATAATTAGCCTCCTAAATTATGAGATGAAAAAATGAACGAATCTTAGTAAAAAAAACAAAAAAAAACAGCGCCGGTTTTCGGAGATGCTGAAAACGAATATCAGTTATATTTGTTTTGATATGACGAAATTACTACGTGGCCAGAAGGCGGGTGCTCATTTTACGTTAAATTTATTAACGAAAGTGATCCCCATTTTTTGAAAAATAATTCTTCATATCATGAAAACTACTAATCTGCCCCAAATTTAAATGTAATATTCGTTTTCATCACCATTGAAAACCTTTCAAAATGTGTTTTGTGGAGTTGGAAAGAAACTTGACATTGACCGATTTTTTTGTTTGAGAAAAGGTTCAAAGGTAAGTCAAATAAAAACTTCTTTTTTTTTCAAGAAAAATTGAAAAAAAATTATCTTTGTTTTTTTGGGGTGTTATTTTTTTATTTTTATTTATATTTTTCTCAAGGAAAAATTTGAAAATTAGAAAAATTGGAACAAAACTGGGTGGGATAGATTTTTTTGATTTTTTCATATTAAAACAGATATTGTTGTTTCCTCAGACCTTTGTTTTATTAATGGTGTGTGTGTGCGTCCGTGCCAGTAATTTTTTTTTCTTGACAAAAGTCGAGGGCTCTGTTGATGTTTCCAGCTGCTCACTTAAGTCTGTAAAATTCATGTTTTCTTTTGTTTTGTTTTGTTTTGTTTTTCTGACGTTAAAGTACGAAATGGTGTGCTTTTTTTTACTAATTTATTTCCTTTTCTTCCTCTTCCAAATTGTCGTCTGCTGCTTTGAATTTTCAACTCACGCGAACATGCATCGCGTTGAAAACCATCGCGCTACATTGTCATTGGTTCAGCTTTATGTTTTTTCAGACGGCTACATTTTCTCAGCGACGCTCGGCTTACTCCGGCTGTTGACGTCATGTTCCAGAGAAGAAAGGGACGTGCGATTAGTTACGTCTGGATCACTCTCTGCATGAGTACAAACCTTTTTTATTTGTTATTGTTTAGTTATCCGGGTTTTTCACTGTATTCAGTAGTTTTTACGCCGATATAATTCATCGCTGTTTATAATTGTTTATTTTTGATAAAAAAATTACAGCCATTGAATTATGAGTCGTTTGTTTGCCATACTTATAGGTAAATGTGCACTGAACAGATAGCATAACACTTAAAGTTAAATTCAAATTTTGATATATATTTTTATTTAATCGCAAAACAAAAAACAATTGGGACGCTGAAAACGTACACAGTAAAAAATACGTTGTAAAATTCTCTTATGGTTGTCAACGGATTAATGTAGATTTATTTGTAAGAAAATTGCGTTAAAATAACTTAAACGTAATACGGAAATGTACGATGTAAAAAAATTCAGAAAGCATTAACAATTTTTTATTTGGATAATTTAAACGCGAAAAAGAAACAATTGGGACGCTGAAAATGTACAAAGTAAAACAATACGTTGTCAGCGGGTTAAAGTTGATTTATTTGTAAGAAAATTGTGACAGTATAGCTGTAGTACAGAATAGTTGTAAAACATCTCCGGCTTTCCCATGTTAAATAATAATTTCTAAATAATAGCGTTAATATTTTAGTGCGCGCAGGTCAAATTCTACAAAAGTAGCGATTTATGTTTATATATTTACGCTGTATTGGATTTATGCTTATGTACGCATATGCAACCGGAAGTCGTAAATCGGATGTTGGGTTACAATACCTGATACAATGTCATTTTAGTTTTATAATTATATAGATTTAATATAAAATATAATTCTTTTTACCATATACGATATCACATACATCGCTATGGTATAATTATTACCATAAATCGGTATTTCTTTTTAGTTTACCGACCCCTCGGTATTCACCTTTGAATTGTCGACTTTTATAAGTTTTGCGGGACGCTGAGAACGAATATTTCATTTATTTCTTGCGCAAACGAGTATTTATTCATATTTAAAGATATTTAGTATCCAACGTAATCACTACAGTTTGGCAAGCAAGATGGCCGCCCGTGCATGTACTAAAACACACCAAAAAGAGCCAAACGAGCTAAAAAAAAATGCCCCCAGGGCTCCTTTCACTTTCTAACGATTGGACAAATAATTATTTTTATGATAAAAAATAAGACATTTATTTTCGTTTTTTGACACAAACCGATTTTTTTTCTTCTGACACTAAATCTGATAATCAAACCTGTCGCATATCTACCGTTTGCATGGTATGAACTCCTCGACCCTAGGACTTTTTGAAGAAATGTTAGTTTCAATAAAATGGGGGATCACTTTTCTATGATAATTTAACCTAACATGAGCACAAAGAAACATGTTGTTTATATACTGGCGGGGGTGTCGGCAGCGGCCGGGGGATGTCGGGGCGTTGTTGTAATTGTACTATCTAGAAATATTTCTTGTGAAGGTGTGTTTTGCAATTAGCATAAAGAAAAGACAAGGTAGACGTTTAAAACCATTGGCGTAGACCTGAACTCAGACTGCTTCAATCATGGTATAATCTACGTCTGCATAAGCCGGACAGGAAGTTTAGACAAACTCAACATTCTGGTTCCAATCAACGAAGCAGAAATATAATTTACCACGAGGCTCTTCAATGAAAAGTTCTACAAAAAGATATGATGAAAAACTGATATGATCTGATTGTTGTATGCTTTCAGTATTCAATGTGTTAGATAAGATTTAAGCATTGAGTTGAAATTTACTTCCCTCTTACAACATCCACGTAGTGGAAAGGTGCCCACAAATCGCATACCTAAGTGTGCAGAAAAGTTCCGTGCAATGCGCGGGTATCTTTGCTAGTATATATATATATATATATATATATATATATATATATATATATATATATATATATAACTACTTCATTTACTCACATAAAATTAATATACGAAAGTATAAATTTATGCGTAAACTTAAACTGTAAGTATTTACTTCAAAAATGCTCAATACGTAGGTAGAGCTAGTTAGTAAGTTATAAAATATATATGGCGATTCAGCTACACTGAATATTCCGCGTTTCATCCAATCTAGGACTCTTCATCTTCGCAGGAAGAGTCCTAGAGTGGATAAAACGAGGAATATTCAGTCTAGCTTAATCGCCATATATATTTTATAACTTATATATATATATATATATATATATATATATATATATATATATATATATATATATATATTCTTGATGAGCCGTTCCACTTAAGTAAACAAATTTACCTAATTTCTATTACTAACAATTACTATATCGTTCAATTGACTATTGTACACTCTTAACCCTTATCCTCGAGTGGTTCCTGAGCCTTGATAAGTGGCGATGCCCATGTAATATATATATATATATATATATATATATATATATATTGTGAATAATAACAAAAGGCTATATTCGTAAGTTCATGATGTTTACCATCGTATGGTTATTCCTATAATTCTATTGAAATTTACATTTTATTTGAAGTAAAGCAATAAAGTATCAGATAGTAAACGTCATGAACTTTGGAATATGGTCTTTTATCATTTATTCACGGTATTGCTCAGCAATCACTTTCAGATATATATATGGGAAAAAAAAGACTTAAAAAGATAAATGGTAATCAACGTTTCGTCCCTATTTTAGGGGACATCATCAAGATTGAATAAATAAAAACAGGTTACAGAGCACACGCGAATAAAGAGCGAAGAAACTTTATGTTTCGTCTTACTCTGGAAAAGAATTTACAAAAGTGCGTTCTCCACAGTAAGAGGGAACATAATGTTCCTTTCCCCCTTCGCTCGCATGTGGTCTGTAACATGTTACCTTAGCATTATTTTACTCAATCTTGATGATGTCTCCTGAAATACGGACGAAATGTTGATTACCATTTATCTATTTTAGGTTTTTCTTTTCATTTCCATAACGTCAACCATCGTTTATACTTTTATTTTTATTCATATATATATATATATATATATATATATATATATATATATATATATATGTGTGTGTGCGTGTATGAGTCTGCGTGTATATATATATATATATATATATATATATATATATATATATATATATATGTATATATATATATGTATGTTTACAAAAATAAATATAAATATATCCTCTGCTTCGCTATTTAAGTTCCTGGCAATGTTTATATGCAGCACAAACAAATAAATAAAAGTAAAAGACAAATAGCTGAAATATTCATTCGTGAACACGGTTTGGAAACGTAAATATTTGTCTGAACACAATGGATTGAGTTATTCAGTGTATACGTCTGTCTGAATGTCCATTTTTCTCTTAAAGAGTTTGTGAGTTAGTACATCTGTTTTTGCAATTGCGTTTGCGTGAATATTCATAGACTGTGGTAATGTCTTTTTTCTCTCTCGTGATTTCATTGTTTGGCACTAACTCTTTGATGCATAATAACACGGTGCTTGTTTTCCATGCTGTCTCTGCTTCCGCTCTTGTATAAAAAACAGAAAAGACCGAACTCAGCAGAACATATTGTCATTGACCAATTCGGAAATGGCGATTCCCACGTTTTTTAACGTCGTAATCGATAACAAAACATGACTGGCTTCCTTTCCGCCATTCACATTTCATTATTACCTCCCTTTACGATTGCACTCTCTTAACCAGAGGAAATAAACATAGAACTAAACTGCGATGGAAAAACTTGTATTCAGCTCATGTCGATGCAGAATGCGAGAATTGGGCATAGAATGAACATAAATATACTTTGTCTTGTTCTTTTTTTTACAAATAGACTGATTTTAAAAGTACTTGGCCATGATCTTACAAAATAGTATTAATAGTCTTATACATAAAAACTTGTCCACAGCAAGAGAATGCAAACAATTCCTTTCTTGTCTACTTCCGAGTATATTAAATTATATTATTATTTTTCTTTATTCTATATTACAGCAAAATCATTCTAAATTACCTCGAAAATATTATTTTTCTGAACGGGATATTAATTTTTAGTATATTAAGTAAGACTAGTAGAAACTATGAAAATAGGACACACATTAAATCTATCCTAAGCTCAAGAGTATTTTTTTTTTTTACATTTTCACCCCAAACAAGGCACATTGCCACTTTGGTGTAGGGGGCTACTATCAGGGGAAACATCTACTGGGGTACTATGTAGGGATTAGGGCAGCGAGATGTTGGTTCACGTTGCACTTGAACTTATGCATGTCAGTACACTTGGGGAAGCAGTGACCTGGAATGGAATTCCAAAGTCTAGCTGTTCTGGGGAAGAAACTACTGGAGTAGAAAGATCTTTTACATCTAGGGATCTCTACAGTGTGGGGGTGGGATTTTGCAGCTTGTCGGGTCTGTCGAGGGTGTTCACGTCGTGGGGGCACAAGTGCTTGCAGTTCTTCAGAGCATTCACCATTATAATACTTGTAGAACAGGCAGAGGGATGCAACGTTTCGACGATGGGACAGAGGCTGAAGTTTAGATGCCAGTTTAGGGCCTATCAGATTACACAAAGATGCTTAAAAGCCACAGAAAGAAAACATACTGCTCTGGTGGGTACTGTTTAAAATAAGCATTAAACAATAATCATAATTATAAGTAAATTTCGTATAGAAATGTCTGTGGATATCTCTACATCTACGTAAAAGTCACTTTGTGTGTGAGAGCCCCTTCTTCATATGTTCCGAATCGGCTGAGCCTAACTTTTGCAAATTTCACACGAAGCTAATTTATATGGCTGGCAGTGGTCTCAGATATTTTTCTACAGATATGCATCCGATAAATACCCAGAATCGAAAAAATCCGATCCTAAAAACAGTATTTCTTTCTTACGGATGAAAAAAGAAAACAAAATTTTACAGTAATACATTTACGTTAATCTGGCTAAGAGGAATAATAAAATAAAATAAAACAAGAAAAACGAAAAAACAGATTTATTCCCACCTGGAATGATATAGCTCTGTCGTAGAGCATTCAACTTCAGATCAAATGATCTATGTTCAAGTCCAGGTGTACCGGGTTATTTTAATTTTTTCTTTTTCTTTTATTTTTTTCTTATTAATGAGTTCAATTTACAATAAATAAGAAGGAGCCATATAATATCGTCGCAATTATGTCTTCGTTTGCATATGTTAAAAAAAGAAATGACTTCTCCGGGCCATTCATCGTCAAACAAAATAAACAGACATGATATTGTAAACAAAAACAGACTGAATTTTATGAACAACATTATCATTATTTTTTCTTGTCAGATTAGTCTTCCGTGTAAATTATTCCACGTAATATGTAATACTCAATAGAGGAATGATCCTATAATAATGCATACACTATTTGCATAAAGCAAAAATATCTCGTTTAAGCGTATTGTGGGACCGGGCAACGCCAGGCCTTCAGCTAGTATATATATATATATATATATATATATATATATATATATATATATATATATATATATATATATAGCCAGTAGAGTTTAGTTTCCTAGAAGTACATCCAATGAAACAACAGGTGTCCACCAAAGAGTGCTCAATGAGTAAACAGAGCAGGTATATGAAATTTATTTATACAAACATTGATGGCTACATATGTGCATACATGTTTCTGTAATCACCCGCGTTGGAGGATTACGTCTTCAGGCCAAGAATTATCGTCGAGAACTCTCTCTCGACGATAATTCTTGGCCTGAAGACGTAATCCCCGAACGCGGGTGATTACAGAAACATGTATGCACATATGTAGCCATCAATTTTTCTATGAATAAATTTCATATATATATATATATATTATTTTTTTAATATAATTATCCACTGACACGTGTTTCGTCGTCTACGACTCATCAGAGTGGCTGAATATATATATATATATATATATATATATATATATATATATATATATATACATATATATATAATAAAAATGATATAAGAAAAAATCGATATGATGCCATGGTGAAAATTTGAAGACTTCATCGTGATGATTAAATTGAATGAAGTAAGCTACTAAGTACTATACGTGAAATATTTTTGTTCTATTTGTACTGTGAAAAACATGTTTTTGTTTTATTTCTGAATGAAATACTAAATACTATACGTGAAATAGTTTTGTTCTATTTTGTGAAAAACATGTTTTTGTTTTATTTCAGAATGAAAAAATCCGTTAGAATTCAAATAGTTTACAAGCATGATATTATAAATTACTAGTATGTTTAGTAAGTCAAACGAGGGCCATGAAAATATAACACGTATTAACCGTTTTGTCAAACTCTTGAAGGATTTACTGAAACATGCTTAGAGGTCATGATAAGCATACTGTTGTGGTGGGATCTGTTTAAGATAAACCTAAATAAAGTTATAATAATAATTAATTTGGAGATATGCACACACTAACTGGCAATGCCCAGTCCTAAATTACGTGTAAACATGATATTTTAATTTATACAGGGTGTGTACAGAATCCGCTATTGATTATTATTTATCACGCGGAATAATTTGCCTGATGGACTAATTTGCAAGAAAAACATAGAAAATTAAGTAAATAAATAATTATAATAATATCGTTCACCAAATTCCGTTTGTGTTTGTTTATTAGTATTACGTAAGCTCATATTTAGGCTTGACGATGACTGCCCTCGAAAAGTGACTTCTGATTAATATGTAGTTTTAAAATATGCAAACGAAAAAATGATTTGGAGGGATTTTAAATGATCCCCCTTCTTTTATCGTAAACTTAACTGATTAATAAGAAAAAATAAAAAAAAATTGTGAGGTACACCCGGGCTTGAAGAAGGGATCATTAGATCTGTAATCGAACACCTTATTAGTGAGCTATATCTCCAGACGATAATGGATCTGTCCTTTAAAGAAGAAATGATTTGTTGAGGTGTTTTTTCCTTGGACGGTGTAACGTAATATATTCTGATTGTAAAATTTTTATTTTTTAATCATAAGAGAGAAAGACTATTTTTAAGATCGGATTTGTTCGATTTTCGAAAATGATTTGCTGCTATTTTATTATTTCCCTTGGCCGGAGTAAAGGACAATATTATCTTGCAGAAATTCTTCTTTTTATCTATAAAAGAAGAAAAGACTGTGTTTAAAATCGGATTCTTATAATTTTCGATCTTTATCCGATGAATTTATGTACAAAACATATATATAAGATATATATATATATATATATATATATATAAATTACCTTTGTGTAAAATATGTAAAAGATACGCTCCGCCGTTTCGAAACATATAAGGAACCCTTTCTCTCTCTCACACACACACTTACACCCACACATTCAAGCACACACACACACACACACACACACTAAGTGACTTTTATATACGAGAGGAGATATATATAATATGAACTAAAGCTCCGAATGTACAGCCATCATTCATCGCTTGCAAAAGTACATTGAGAATAATGACAACAATATGGACAAATAAATACCGAAGTACAAAATGTCGCTCGTTTCAATGGTAACACTCCCGTCTTTCTAGCGCTTCAACTTTTTGACTTAAAAATGATAGTTTACTTTTGGAACGACGCTCGTACATATATTTGTCTGAGCGCTGAAAAATGGCTGCAGATATTTGATAGTATATATAGTACTGTTTTTTTTTTAATTCATCTTACTTCCGATTCTCTCTCCTCTAATCTTCATCACGTTGTACAATGGGGAAAGGAGTGGCTGGTTACTTTTAATGCATCTAAAACAAAGCTTCTATCTAACATCATCAACGTTCTGATCCCCATCTGGCGTCAATTAAAACGAATGGCTCTCGTCTTGGTGAGGCCTCAAGTTTTGACAGGTTTCTGGATCTGATCTTAAATGGAATACGTACATCAAATCTGTTGCCAAGGCCGCTGGAAAAATGGTCGGATCCTTCTATCGATCCAGTAGATATCTCACTGCTGATGCAATTCACTATCTATATAAGAGCCAGATATGTCCAAGGATGGAATACTGTTGCCACATATGGGCAGGAGTTGCTAGAAAAGACTTGTCCTGCCTTGATAGGGTTCAAAATAGACTTCTTGGACTGGTGGGAGATGTCCTTTTCTCTTCGCTGCAACCTCTATCTCACAGAAGAGATGCTGCGAGTTAGTCTCTGCTTTATCGTTATTTTCATGGAAAGTGTTCGACTGAGCTTCAATCTATGGTCCCCCCCGCCAAACTTTCACAAGAAACACTAGACTAGCTGAAAACATTATCAATAATTTTCCCCACTCTTTATCTGTGCCTAAACCTAAACATAGATTCCATGATTAAAGCTTATTTCTTAGAACTGCACGCCTGTGGAATTGTCTTCCGTTTTCCTGCTTTCCAGCTGTCTATAATATGGTTGTCTTCAAGTCCAACGTGAACAAGTTTCTGATGAGCCGTTCCACCTAAGTTAACAAATTTACCGAACTTCCATTACTATCGATTACTATATTGTCCTTTTGACTACTCTACACTTTTTAACCCTTATCCTTGAGTGGCCTATCGGCCTTGATAAGTGATGACGCCTATGTAAAAAAGGGAAAGAAAAAAGAAATGTATACCTGCTCGTTTATTTCTGTTTTTCTTTTGTTTTATTTGTATTTATTTATCGTCTTTATTTGTCTTCTTTTTTTTTTTGGCAAACTTTATCTTGACTAAAGCTGAAATTCGTTATCCCCCCTCTCGTTATGGGCAAAACACTGTGTCATTTTATTCCAAGTAAACTAGCGAAAAAAAAGGCTATGGAAAGCAAATCCCAGAAGTTATCAGAAACCTGGATTTATTTTTTCCTACATTAGAAGATAAAAAAAAGTAAATAAAATTAACAGCGTAACGAAGCATAATTTCTATAAATGGATAAATACACGTGCACACAATATTCAGGTCACAAAACTTACCCATCCACCTCTAAAAATATGGCCGAATTCTCTTTCAACCATGCTAAATGGGCTGGCGATCAGGGTGCCTAAACAAACGTTAAGTACTATTTTTTAAAATTCATCTTACTTTTAAGAAATGTATACATACTCGTTTATTTCTGTTTTTCTTTTGTTTTGTTTTATTTATTTATCGTCTTTATTTGTCTTTTTTTCTTTAACTAAACTTTACTTGACTATAAATTTAAAAACTAATTCTACTGTTAAGTTAACCCTCTCCTAAAACTAACAGTCTACTCTACTCCCCAAGCTGCTACTAACACTCATACATTACACACGCCGTGAAGGGGGGGTCCTTAGCTTTCACCCCTTAACCTTCGCACGCTGACTGATTGGAGATCATTATCAGTAAAGATCTACACATTTCTACCGCCAAGGCATGCATTATTTTATTCTTACCCAGGTAGATACTTACTAGCTATGGTCTGCACTTAGATTTATATCTATCTACATTACATAGCAATAGCTGTCTCCTCCTTAGTTTTGCAATGATAAATACAAAAATTGAACCGATACTCTGTAATGCAAAATACAACTTCATGATTTTTAAACGAAAGCTGAAGATATCTTAATTAGAAGTGGAAACATACTCTAAACTTACCACTTCCATATATTCGCATCTACTGGAAATCTGCCCATATATCTACTTACTTTATTATACATATTTAACACGACATAGCTTATGATGTTACTTCCAATTTATACTTGTACTGTATAGTACTTCATTTAAAAAATGAGGTTACTTATATCTGACAACATAGATACAGCACTTAACCCTCATGCCATTTAAAATAACCAGAGCCTGGGCAATTACATGTTAACTAATTCCTAATATCAAGCCATTCTGTAACGCGTTATCCTATTCCTAAAACAACATGTGAGAAAAAAAAATTCTAAATTCAAAGGAAAAATATTAAACAATATCTTAACTCCTTCCGACTAACCTGTTGCAAATATAGCTGCTTCCACTGCATGAACTTTTACTCACCCCTTCCCCAGTAACAATATAATAGCAATGTCCCTTAATCACTTTGAGGAGTGTAATTTGTTAGTAGAAATATAACATTTACATACAAACACATTAATACGCAGAATACCTGGATTAGGACCCAGGCGCGGGGCAAACACTCTCGGTGCTGATGAATCCGTAGATCTTCCCAGGTCTTCCGTCTAGGAGAAGGAAAACTTTAAAGTTAAATCAAGGGGAGGGAAACCCCTCCACTCTTGAATGATATCCTTCCTAGAGCCGGTGACTCAAACAAATTACAGGTCTACAAACCTAAACTGCTTAAGGAGTAGATAGGTACTGTCTATCGCCCGGCTTTCATACTCCTTCTTTGCCTATTAGCCAGGCGTAGAGGTCGAAGCACAGGAATTCGACAGAAACACTCAGTGGTCGATCTTGTTTTCTTACTAGGACAATGAACGCCGTTTTCCCCCTCTCCCGACACATCCCATCCCCCTTTAAACTGGGCACTTACGAGTGCTTGAATGCCATAATGCCAGTACAAGTAGAGTGGATTGACCATCGTCTGATGAGTTCATGGATGCTGTTCCCGACTGGCAGTAAAGGAACCTTAACTGTTTGGTAGCACTTAGAGCGGCTGCTCCATCAACAGTTGTATAATATAGGGATGTTTTAGTGCCATGTCGCGTATTGAAAGGGACCCTGCACTCATCCCCGGTGGGTTTTCCTGAGGCCACAGTCCTAGTAGATGGAAGGTCACTTGATGGTCTATTTGTGTTGCATGCCTGATATTCTGCATAACCACTTGCTCAGCACCCTTTACCTAAACTGAAACTCTTAAAAAAATGGCAGTACAATCTAAAATTACGTTAAAACCATGGCAAAGCTCAAATAAAATCAAATTGCCTCCTCCCTTTAGGCTTGCATTTACGAACAGCCGTGGGCTTAAAACTAATTTAAATGATGTTGAAGCATTTCTCCTAACAAACACTCCGGATATCTTAGCACTAAGTTAGACTAACCTACACTCCTCCATCCCCTCTAACTACTTTAACATGCTCGGATATCTCCCACTCTACCGTAAGAACTCTGACAGACATATGCACGTGCTTGGGGTCTATATTCGAAACACCCTCCCCTTGACTAGAGAAACGAAACTAGAATCGGACGATCAAACCTTTATGTGCTTTAGACTTAACATACAACATAACAGTAGCTACTTTTATTTTCTCTACCGCTCTCCCTCGACCCAGGACTGTACTCTAATAAACAAAGTCTCTGACAGCATACATACAGCATTTTCCCTCAACACTAGCGCACAAGTGCATGTATTTGGAGACTTCAATGTCCACCACTACAACTGGCTTGGATGTTCTATTTACACAGACGCAGCTGGTAGCACAACACATAGCTTCTCTATAAATAATTCCCTATCACAGATGGTTACGTTCCGAATCCGTTTCCCTGACCAGCAAGAACAACATGCATCACTTTTAGATCTGTTTCTGACCACAGTTCCTGATGATTGTGTGACGAACGCCCACAGCCCAGTTGAGAATGCTGATCATGTAGTGATAATAGTTGAAATCGCCTTAAACTCTAGAGCCAAAACGGAAGAGCCATTGCTAAAAAAAACGAGATACAATTAAACGGTTGACTGGGAAGCCATCAAGGATCTCATCAGAGACCCCCCCCCCATGGCGAAATATCTTTTCACTTCTTACTGAACAGTGCGCAAATGAGACCACTGTATGATTCAAAGCAGCAATTGAAGCACGTGTTCCCACGCGGAAACTTTATATCCAGCCCCACTCTCCCCAATGGTTTACTTCCACATGTACAGCTGCCATCATGCAAAGGCAGAATGCGTACCGCAGATTTTACCGACATAAGTCCAGTTCAAACGGACAGAAGTATATAAAAGCCAGAAGTAAATGTAACAAATAGTGACAGCTGAGAGAGAATTTACTGAAACCACCAAAAAACGCAATCGAAGCACAGAAATTAGGAACCTGTGAATTCTGGATAATCTACAACAGTGTAGTAAATAATAGGCAATCAACAATTCCCCCACTATCCAAGAATCATGAGGTTGTTTGCTCAGCAACTGAGAAGGATAACATGCTTGCCAGTCGGTTTGCCTCCAACTTTACACTGGAACATGCTAACTACCCTTTCCCAGACTTTCTTTTGCGGACAGACGCCACACTAGACGATTTGAAAATCACCCAGAGGAGTATGCTATCATAAAAAATCTTGACACATAAAAAGCATGTCGACCTGATCTCATTGCGGCTGTGCTATTAAAAAAGTGCTCCACCGAAGTAACTCCAGTTCTCTCCAAACTTTACAACAAATGCCTTAATGAATTTTGCTTTCCTTCCTGCTGGAAAACTGCTTCTGTGGTACCAGTTTTCAAGAATTCTGGCGAATGAACTAACCCATTACGCCCCATTAGCCCCCTCCCACTTTTTGCCAAAATATTTGAGTCCATAATTAACCAAGCTCTAGTTCATCACCTTACAGATGCTAAACTTCTGTCCTACCAACAACATGGATTTAGACAAGCCCGTTCAACAGCAGACATCCTAACTGTAATCTCCGAGTGTAACTTCCATTCACTTGACAAAGCGGGGGAGGGTAGAGCGGTAGGTTTAGATATATCTAAGGCTTTTGACAGGGTATTGTATGAAGGTCTTCTCTGGAAAATCAGATCGTACGGTATCACTGGTAGAATACTTCACATAATTAAATCCTTCTTAAATAAGAGAAGATTCCAGGTTGTCTTCGATGGTCGTACATGTAAACAATATGATATAAATGCCGGAGTGCCTCAGGGGTCTGACAAAATTGTCTGTGAGATAGGTATATATGCTGATGACACCACGTTTTATAACAGACACGACAGGAAAACAAATGAACACATACCTAAAAAAAAATGTCAGTAACACTAGAGGATGACCTCCAATGTGTAGTGAAATGGGGACAAAAATAGATGGTCACATTCAATGCTGCCAAGACTAAACTTGTTTCCTTCAATAACTACAAGAAACCTTCTCTACCACCAATAGCAATGACCAAATACCCTTTATATGAAAGCACATCTTTTAAACTCCTCGGCCTAACGTTCACAGGAAACATGAGTTGGAACAATTACATTGAGAGTATTGCCAAGACCGCTGGGAAAAAAGTAGGTTCTCTCTACCGTGCTAGAAATCTGCTAACGCTCGAAAGTATCCTGCAAATCTATAAGGCCACCATTCGCCCATGTATGGAGTATTGTTGTCATATTTAGGCTGGTGCATCTGCTACTAGTCTCTCGCTCCTAGACAAGGTTCAAAAGAGAGTCGCCAACCTAATAAATTCTGAACTGTCATCCTAGCTTGAGCCTCTGTCCCATCGACGAAATGTAGCATCCCTCTGCCTGTCTTACAGGTACTTTAATGGTGAATGCTCTGACGAACTGCAAGCACTTGTACCCACTCTACGGAGATACCCCCGACAAACCCGACAAGCAGTAAAATCCCCCCTCTCCAGAGTAGAGATCCCTAGATGTGAGAGCCTTCTACTCCAGTAGTTTCTTCCCCAGAACCGGTAGATTTTGGAATCCCCTTCCGTGTTCCTGCTTCCCCAACTGTACTGACATGCAGAATTTCAAGTGTAACGTGAACTGACGTCTTGCTGCCCAACTCCCCACATAGTACCCCTTTAACTTGTGTCCCTAATAATAGACCCGTACATCAAAGTGGCAATGGGCCTTGTTTGGGGTGAAAATGTAATTAAAAAAATAAAAATAAAAATTTTAATACATGCGTATGTTTGGCAAAATTATTGAGAATAACATACATGCAAAAATATTGTCGTTTTTTATCATCATATTGAACAAACAAACGGACAGGGATATTTATTAGCATATATACTAACATAATAAACTACTAAATATATCGAATGCCTGCATACATATGCTCACACATATGTTGATAAATACAAAAACGGTTACTGTTTCAGACATAGATTTTAATACTGAAAAGGGGCTATTACATATTTTCATACCTGCATTATTTCTATATATTATCTAATATTAGGTTGGTGCAAAAGTGATGTCGTTTTTGACGTATATATATATACATATGATAAAAAAACGACAACATTTTTGCACCAACTTAATATATAGCATTTATTTAAAAGGAAGTAACATGCAGATGACTCTCATTTGCATATAGCATAAATAAAAATATGTTCTAATAATAAGATATATTTTTGATGAAAATAATTCTTTAAGTATTCTATTTAGAAATATGACATAACATTTTTTAAATTTATTTTGAATTTAATTTACATTTGATTTAATTATTATTATTATTATTATTATTATTATTATTATTATTATTATTATTATTATTATTATTATTATTATTACAACCAAAATCAGCTGCTTTTAAAGAGGTGGGGTAAGTTTTCAGAAACCTTATGCGTTATTTCCCTTTAAGCTATGTGTGATTTCTGTGTATGAATTTCATAGATGAAAGTGACTGTTTCATGTTTTCTAACAATCCAAAATATGATCAGCTTTCGGGAAATCGTAACAATTTCGTATCTTACTTTTATCGTAAATATTATGTGACTAAAACCCCCGCCTTGCAATATATTTTTACCTGACAACGCCGGGTATGTATAGCTTATATATATGTTTTCAATGTGTGTGTGTGTGTGTATATATATATATATATATATATGTGTGTGTGCGTGTGTATAATACTATTGTGTGTATATATATATATATATATATATATATATATATATATAATACTAATGTATAATTATTTTTCTTTTTCATAGATCTATATCTTTAAAGAGACAAAACCATGTTCATACACGTGTATATATATATATATATATATATATATATATATATATATATATATATATATATATATATATATATGATGTGTGTGCGTTTGTGTGTGTATGCTTGTGGAAGGGATAAATTAATAAGGCGAATAATCGAAAGCTGTGTTCAGATCTTTGGTGAATAATGTTTCCAATTTAGATCGAATCGTACACGGCCTAACAGGTTTTTACCGGATAAATGACGGTTCTTTATCAAAGTCACTCCTTCGAGTTTTTTTTTCTTCCTGGTCATAAATCATAGTTTATAATGTCCCATGTTTTGTTCTGAATTTTCCGGGCTTTTTCGCTCTCTTTATTGAACGCATTCCCAACACTGTAGAAATGTCCATTTATCGTCTGAATCAGAAAATGCACACAGCTAGAATGCTTTGAACACAATAACACCGCTGGGCAGCATATTATCAGCGTTTACAAACGGTCGAGTTCGCTCCCCAAAAAGATGAAAGGAAGGATTAAAGAGGTAGGTTTCGTTTTTGAACATGGGACGGAAATGGATAAATAAAAAACAAGACAATAATTTTATATGTATGCCAGGGTTTCTTAACCTTTTTTTAGTTACGGATTTTTTTTAGGTATTTGGTGAAAGTTTCGGACACTCACCATCAAAAACGTATATAAACATTACCATACATGCAATGAATATGTTTTACTTTATTGATAATTCATTGTTTTATATAATAAATAGAATGCTTAACCGGCTTTACCCGGTGACGAGGCCAACAAAATAGAACCAATAAAAAATATATTTTACATCTCATTTTAAAACTTTATCGAAAAATCTTGCGTTCTCTATGCCTACCTTTGAAAATATTTCTTTTGACAACGTCGATCCTTTCTATACCCAATCTCTTTCCTTCTTCCTCGTCTTAAAACGTCTTTTCTATCACCTATATCTCTCGTTTATTTTCGCAACCAAAACTGTAGATGAATTGCTACGCAATAACATTAAAAAATTGCTTTACATCTCGCCTTCCCAGACCAACTGTGTTAACATTGAATAGAACAAATATTTGAAAAGAATGGTTCTCTATATTTGCAAAGACACGCCTGAAACATATATCGGTTTTTTTTCTTTGTATTGTCACAGAGTTCGATGTTTATTTAGACACACAGTAAAACGAATTCCTCACAAACTCAAAAGCAGACATTTTTCTTAAACTATTAATCATACGGATTAATGTATAAAACGATGTAAGATTTTCACGGGGTTCGATATTTAATACGCAACTGCGGATATGTGTTTAAAAGAATTATCTATAACTTGATGTACGTACGTTTAAAGTATTGTCACCAAATACTTTAAATGTTAGCTTATTACAAGTCTAATATGTTCGAATGATGTGTAAATAATTAAAAAGCCATGGAAACACAAAGTAACACAATGTAATATAACAAAAATGTAAAGCATCTTCAAAATTAAATAAACAGCAAAAATACTGCGATAAAATGGTCTTGCCCGAAAAATTCCAATCGGAATCTTAAATATTTACGCGTAATTCCTCATCTGAAAGTTAACTGCGCATGCGTAACTATCTCTATGGTAAATCTAGTTTCCTGGTAACTTGCACGGACATAAATCAAATGCCGGCATTGGTTTTATTTAAACAGCATTAATATCCATGTTCTTACGTATATGGGCAGGGAAAGGCTTTGACTGCATATAATCAGATCAGTGTGGTGTTACGCTAAAAAAAAATAATAATAAAAATCAGAACATTTTATAATATTTTTTTTTTAATGATTAATATGCGCTTTTTCGGAAAGTGCGGTTAGGAATAAAAATTTCTTTCAAACTAGAGCGTGACAGATCAAGGAACGTATTGTTTCACACCAAGACAATGCAGACTATATATATATATATATATATATATATATATATATATATATATATATATATATATATATATAATATATATATATGTATATATATATATATATATAATATGCTTCTGGTAATAAATATAGCCCTAGAAAAGACCATATAATTCCATTTCCGTTGGGTGAAAACCGGTTTTCTTTTTTGTTGCAAATTATGTACTAGTTGACCAATTGTGTACAAATTCTAAGAGCGATAGGAGCCTTCTATCAAATCTAAAAGTGACACAATGTTCAACAAGCGAGATCAGGGATGCACCACTCTACAACTCATGCTTTCTTCCGATCCAAGTTATAACAAGGGGACTATTGCCAGCACCTTCACAGTGCGTCGCTGAATTGCCACCAATAACAAGGACGAGGCCAGGGTAATGAAAACAAAGTATTTACCTACAGCCATGTTAATATGTGTTCTGTGTACTGTTTTATAAATGGACTGTGTTTGTCTAAATGTAGGTGTGTGTGTGTGTGTGTGTGTGTGTGAGTGTGTGTGTGAGAGAGAGTTCGTTGTATATAGACTCCCTAACGACGGGGCTGATTTTTATGTAACAAGCGTGGAGGAGGGAGAGGCACCTGTTTAGCCCTGTCGTAAAATACGATATTTGGATTTGTCCATATTTCTTATATATTATTAAAAAGTCGTGATATCAAAACGAAATATAAAAGTATTTGAAAATCATCAGCTAACATCGAAACCAGAAGCAAAACTGTAACATTCAAAGTTGGTAACATGCATAGAAACTGATTTAAAATAAACTAAGATGAATGTACAAAATATATAACGATTTTTTCGATTTTCACCCATTTTTTAACGCCAGAAAACTATTTTAACGGGCAAAAGATCCATAAAAAACAAAAAATCTGATCATTTGTGGTTTTTAGTTTCGACAATAACAGAGTTTGAAAATATTTAGACTGACAAATAAACATAGTGATTTTTATAAATCAGACTAGTGGGTAAATATATTTAATTCGGCCAGATTTCGTATATATCATTATAGAGTCCTGATTTCAATACATATATATATATATATATATATATATATATATATATATATATATATATATATATACTAGCAAAATTACCCGTCGTTGACTGGGTTTAAAAACAGCCTACAGAAAATGGACTCTGATTTATTAAAGTATACTATGTTATGAAAAGGAGGGGTTGTAAAGAAATAGCTTCGAATTTGGGGTTATCAAAACCAAAGCAAAATATGATGAAAGTAAAAATAAAATAGATAAACTCCATAATTTATTATACCATACCTGTTCACATTGAAACACGTATAACAATATTCTGTGGATCTATATTAAAAACCTTGTTAAACTTTGTGACATATTTTCATTCTATGGAGGTCAGGCGCGAACGAACACCCCATAATTTTATTATACCCTATTTCTTCAAACTGAAACATAATTATCAAAGTATACTTACGCAGATAGATATGAAAAGTCTTTATCAAAGTCTGTGCGTATTTCCATTCTATGGAGGCCAGGTGTGAACACAGACCCCATAATTTTATTATACCATCCCTATTTAAGTTAAAACATACTTATAAAAGTATTATTATGTACATCTATATCAAAAACACTTGTAAACTTTTTTTTTAATTTTCAATTTTTTTTATTTCCATTCTTTGTGGACCAGGCGCGTACGGGGACCCCACAATTTTAATTAATAATCATTATGCCAGATCAAACATACTCATTCTTGTGTCTGGATACATCTTCTATCATTATATATGATCAGTTTTCTATAATAGTCAACCATATAGGAGCCTATACGGGACCAGACACACACAGAGACTTTCAGCTATATATATATATATATATATATATATATATATATATATATTGAAATCATGACTCTATACTAATATATACGAAATCTTGAAATATTAAATATTTTTACGCGTATATATATATATATATATATATATATATATATATATATATATATACGTTTTATTTTTCATTACCGTATTTTTCTGTTAAGTTACATTATTGTTTCGGCTACACGACCATTTTTTTGCCGCCATGTAGCTTCCTCAGACTTTTACAGAAATGTTCGCTTATGGCTGAATGAAAGAGTGAATGATGTCCGCGGGGTGCGAGGAAAGCGGAACATGGGTTAGATGTAGATAGTGGGTAGTTAGTGAGGTTTTGTTAGGGCAGTTAGGGTTTGTAAAGGAGCATTTATGTACTCTGAATCTATCCTTAAATGAGGTGCCAGCCAGGGCAATATAGTTTTTTTTTTCGTTTGGGTTTTCTTTAGGTGCGATTGGAGCTTTATGTACTACTTCTGTTTGTAGGCATTGTTGATTAAGTGGGCATTCCAATTTGTTGGTGTTGTTGCACTTGTTCTTGTTGGTGTTGTTTGTATTTTCATCTTTGTTAAGTATTTTTCTGTCATGTTCCTTCATTATTTGTTCTAGGTTGTCCGTGCATCTGTAGCTGAGTTTGATTGTATTTTTGTTGAAGATATTGTGTAGTTCGTGGCTGGGTGGAAAGTGGTTGTTTATTAGTTGGAAGAATTTAGGGCCAAGCTTTCTTTTGACTATTGTATTGAAGGGAGGGTTGAACCAAATTATTTTCCTAGTTCTATTTCTCTTGTTTAAGGTATTGGGTTGATAAGATTTAATGTAATTAAAGGTGGTGTTTGGGTGACCACTTGATGCTGTTAGTGGGGTTTATGTGTCTAGTTGAGGTTTTACCTCGAAGTTGGGTTTGTGGTCCTTAAGCATTATGTAGGCTTCTTTGTTCGCTAGTTTTCCGACTCTGTTTCTAACGTTAAGTGTTTTTCCTATCTAAATTGATGTCTTTGATTAGATCTATATCTGAATTTTTTATAGTTGGTGATGATGTTTTCTTTAAGCAGTTTTAGGTATTTTTGTTTTTGGATTTTGTTGAAGTTATGTGTCTTGTCAGCTTTGACATACAGTAATTTGGATGAGTTAATGTTTTTGACTATTTTGTCTAGTTGGTGTTGGAATGGGTTTTTTTTCTGTGGTGAAAGGATACTTTGTTGGTAAGTTCCATGAGATCTGTTTCGACGTTGTGGAGTAGGTCAACAATTGGGGCTGTATCCTTATTGACGAATCCGTGATAGTCCTTGCGGTTGTTCCTTTCGTATTTTCCTTTTAGAAAGAAATATGCTTTCCATCGCATCCTTCTTCCATTCTTAGGGTGAGGTTTAACAGGTAGTTTGTTTTGCTTGGCGTTGGTATGTTATTCAGAGACAATTGAAGTTCACCTTTTCCGTAGCATAGGGTAATAGTCCAAGTTTTTAGGGTATAGTGCTCAACCGAGTAGTAGCAAATATTTAGTAGAAATAGTAATTAATAAAAACCTGAAGAAAGTTCTCAATACTGTTGTAGAGCAAATATGAGTTTTATTTTTATTACCATGTTACATTATTGTAGCTTCCTCAGACTTTTACAGAAATGTGGAATGAAATCGGGAATGATGTCAGGGAAGGGGTGCGAGGAAAGTATCCCTCCCCTGACATCATTCACTCTTTCATTCCACCATAAGCGAGTATTTCTGCAAAAGTCTGAGGAAGCTACATGACGGCAAAAACGGTCATGTGGCTGAAACAATAATGTAACTTAACAGAAAAAATATGGAAATAAAAAAGAAAAGGCACATTTGCTCTACAACATATTGCGCACTTTATTTGGGTTTTTATTAATTACCATTTCTACTATATATATATATATATATATATATATATATATATATATATATATATATATATATATATATATATATATTAGCATTTAGGTCGGACATTTCCTGGGATTGAATCATTAATGGATTTTTCACATTTCCATATTATTATTGTCGTCGACACCGGCGAAATCGCCCATTTAACGTCAAATTGATTAATTGCCTTTTCTAATTGGAGACATATTGCGGTGCACCGGGAGGAAGCAACTCATGCATCCCCGCAGTGACACTGACCAAATCATATTGTAGTCTGCATTGCACTGTAGAGAAACTAGTATTGCTTTTATAAAATTATCTTTATGTATAACGTCTGGAATATAACACACAGACACAGACACACACAGACACACACAGACACACAGACACACACATATATATATATATATATATATATATATATATATATATATATATATACATATAATGAAATGGAATAAAACTATTGGTATATAAATCCAATGATTATGTCTCTTAGAAAATATTATTGGATGTAATATTTTATATAAGACAATGTTTATTACCTTCAGCAAATACGATGCAGATCATTAATTACATTTGCTAATATTTTTCTTCTGAGAAGATGAATAATTATCGAGAACTCATGGGTTAAAGACATGTATTTAGTAAACTATATTTTTATTTAGCATACAATAACAATTCTGTGTTTGAAATTTAACCGTTTCAAATAATAAAATTGCAATTTCTTAATTATATATATATATATATATATATATATATATATAAAGTAAGATGATTGATCATTTATAATTAAAATTAGAAAGTAAAAAATTGGTTTCAAAGGAAGAACAAACAAAATCAATAGATTTAACGTCACTAACGGCTTTAACTGTTAACATTGTTCCCTTTGGCGTCTCCTTTGACAATTTGTATATCAACATTTTCAAGCATTCATAAACTGCATTTATCATCCAAATGAATGCTTTGACGATGATACATACGACTTTTAGAAGGCGAACCATTAAAAGGTATTTATATTTTTGTTAAAAATATTAAATATTTAGACTCTCTTAACCTTACCCTTCAACCGGATTTTATCTTATTTTGTTTTTATTTTACATTACTTTGTTCATCAACATAAAAAAAGTAACTATTTTCCTTTATATGTTAAACATTTTCCAGATACATCTGCCTTACTTAAAAAATGCTAGGTTTATTTTTGGTGTCTTTAGAAAAAAAAACACCCAATATTTTTGTTGATGATAAAATTATTGTCCAGGACATAATGTCTATCACAATAAAATAACATCGTTTCCGAAACGATCGTACAATTTATTTATTTTGTTTGTTCTTATAAAACCGATTTTTAATTTTAATTAAAATTATCAATCATCTTACTTAATATTCAAATAGCTCTAGGATATATGTGCGTATCGAGCTTATTATGTATCTACATTACAACGAGTACTGTTTTCTTTTCTTTTATTTTAATTGTAGTAATGAATGTACCAATACATTAAAATATACTCTGCTATATTTAATCCCCTTAATATATATATATATATATATATATATATATATATATATGCATAATTCACCGATATTATTAGCCACATATGAGCATGCATGTGTCTGCTGCCATCTCTTTAAGAACTTTGGTAATCAGGCCAGATTATAATTATGCTCTACCGCCATTGAGTATTTTTGATAAACACCGGTCGCACAGCGGATTTACATCTATGGAACTACAACGATACAATCAATATATATATATATATATATATATATATATATATATATATATATATATATATATATATATATATATTGTTCTTTATTATCTAAATACTTTCTCACCTCAGGGATCTTTGCTCTGCCTGTCATGGTTTGGGATACATTAGATTCTCGCAGACTTTCCTATTTTCGCATCGCCTTATACAAAATGTTCACGCTTTGACCTAAATAGGTTTGGGTCATATTGCAATAGGCATGAGCCAAAGAAGGGGGAAAATGAGAAAGAAAGAGTGCGTGATAATCCTCAATATATATGTTTCTGTGCATGCTGCAAATCTTTACTTATGCATACCCGGAACGGATAACCGAGAAGCCCGAGTTGATCGTTATTCGCCTTTGTCAGTTTTCACTGACTCCATTGCCATTATCTTGTTTATTATCAGGGAGGCATCTTTCGCTAGCGATATGTTAACGTTGCAGCACGTTATATGCTATTTGTGAATAGCCGTTGGCAGCATATTGAATCAGGAAGTTAGTGTTTTCTGTTTATTTATTTATTTGCTTGTCGACATTTGGAAAATACGCTTTCTTTTTCTAGTAGATCTCTTTCCATAGGATTAGATGACAAAACCAATCCTGCAAAACTCTGTCGTTTAAGTTTCCAAAACTCAGCCGTCTAATATTCCCTCTTTCGTTCACTTTTTCCTTATCTGTTAGATCAGCATTTCGCATAATTTTTCCCTGTTTTCCTAAGCTTATTCTCAGCTTCCTTAAAAAGACCGCATCCCTGTGAATTGATGCTAAACGAGATATATTAAGGTAACAGCACATACAAAGACAACAGGAATAAAACAGAGTTAACGTCAAAAGAGGATGTATTTCCCTCATGTGGTTCTTTTGTTTTCTTTCTTAATTCCAAGTTTCTTTCATCTGCTTTAGCTCTGGTTTTATAGTTTATGAGGCAATTATGAACTAGAAACTGGTTTGACTGATACAATGCAATCGTTAAATTAGATTCATTGTTCACCTTTTTATGATGTTTACATAATAATAAATAAGATTATAAACATTTCACATTATGAGAGAGAGAGAGAGATAAAGTAGATATAGAATCCGCGTACTTCGTATAAATACCTCGCAGTAAAAAGAAATAGATGCAATAAATTCCATGCCAAAGTTTATCTACTGACAAATATTGTTATTACGAAGACTACGTAAAAACTCATACGTCCATCGATGCGTTTACAGCCTTGTTCCTGAGGGTCATAACCCATCTACAACTTAGTAGATGTTTTTGTAGTGAGTAGTTCTTTTTTTCGGAGGGAGACTGCTGGCTCTACGCCCAATCTTCCCAGAAGGTACATACAACGCCTATAGTTCCCAGATGGTCAATCACCTGGTAGTGGCCAGGCTCAACATTGCTTAACTCCGGTGATCTTGCGGGTATGTAAACGTGATTGTGCCGTAAAAACTTATGCAGATTAGATATTTGGAAAATTAAATAAAAATAGTGTATTTTGCAAAATACATATTTCGTCGGTATGGGATTTTATCTCATAAAATAATTCATAAATATAAATTCTTATCTTACTTAAATGAATCGGATTTTATTTAATTCAATGATGTATATGTTTTGTGATAATTTCATTAATAAACGAATTTTAGGCGATTCACATTTACTCTTTAAAATTGTTGTGGTAAAGTATGATCTTCTTTTCTAAATATATTTTATTACAAAAACTAATTATTTGAAATGGCTTATTTAGTAACATGGAAATGGATGATGCTATTATTATGTATTGCATTTTTTATATAAACTTACTCGTTCAAGAAAATGACATTTTCTGGTAACGCTGAGGATCCAGTACTGCAGTGTATGTATTAGCCTTTTCAATACAAGCAGTAGTAAATGCCCTACCAGCCTTTAAGCATTATTAATGGGATTACATATTATATCACTATATATATATATATAAATGAAACGTCTGGTTTGTTCAAAGTCGATAAACTAGAAAAGTCCGTTTGTAAAGATATTTTGAAACAATGGCTGTATCTAACCTAACTGTGTTTTTAAATATTAAAAATTAAAAAATATTACCATATAAAAAAAAAAAACTTTTTTTTCGACACCGTCACTTTCCGTCGCATTCCGTTTTTGCCCGAGGACATTATGTGTAAATACTTCCGGTTTCTTCCACGCCGTTCATTAAGTAACCCTGCCATATTTTATATAAACAATTATATTAATTCGTTTTTTGTTTTTTTATTTCTTTTTTCGGCGTGCTTTTTCTTTAGATATTAGCTTTAACTATTAGCGGTGTATATTTGACTTATTCTTAAATTCTATCTAAACACACACCTGCCGATGATCTATATCGTGGCTAGCTTTTTATTTCCCTCCAAGTATTTGCGCATTCTTTAACTCTGTTTCAGAAAATTTATTGTTGATCATATTCGGAAGCAATGCTTTTTATCTAACCTAACTGTGTTTTTAAACATTAAAAATATACCATATTACATAAAAATTTTCCTACCACGTCACCTTCCATTTACGGCCGATTAATTTCGACATTTGTTTTTTTATTTCTTTTTTTCATTTCTCTTTTTTATATAACTGTTTTTTTTTATTGTTAACATAAAACCGCCGTAACTTAATTTTTTCCTAAATGCTTCCTTATTTTTTACATAAACAGTAAATTCGCGTGCATTACTGTTACGTCAATTTACATTTATATACAACCCATTGTATTAATTCATTCTTTTTTTTTTTTAATGCAGCCTGCCCTTTCCTATACATATATAGATTATATTTTACACTTAGCGGTGTTGTTTACTTTCCGATTTTTTATTTGTTTTTTTTTTTTCGTTTCTATTTTGACCATATTAAACTTTTTTCCGCGAACTTTTTTTTTTTTTTTGCTTCCTCCATTTTCTTTACAGCTTACTTTCCACATTTACGGTGTATAATTACCTTATCTCACTGTTTTCTATTTCATTTCGATATAGTTTTTTTTTCTCATTTATATACGACCGGTTTGTTTTTACTTGCTAACAAAAAAAACACCCTAAATTATTTTTTTTTTACAGGCTTCCTTATTTTTTACATGAACAGTAAATTAACTTGCATTACTGTTTGTTCACTTTACATTTACATATAACCCAATTTATTAATTCCTTCTTTTTATGCAGCCTGTCTTATCCTTTATATATTAATTTTTACACTTAGCGGTGTCGTTTACTTTTCCAGCTTTTTTCCTCTTCTTTATTTTGATCATATTAAACAAACTTCTCTATTTTGATCAGATTAAACAAACTTCTTTCCGCCAACGTTACTGGTATTACTTTTTTTTCATCCTGCTTTTTCTTTATATTTTTTTGCATTTGCGGTGTATAATTACCTTATCTCAGTGTATGCTATTTCCTTTCGCTATTTGTTTGTTTTTTTTGTTCTTTTTGCTTTTCATTTTTTTTACAACCGTTTTTTTTTTTTTTTTACTAACAAAAAAACTCCATAAATCAATTTTTTTCTACGTGCTTCCTTATTTTTTACATAAACAGTAAATTCACGTGGATTACTGTTACGTCACTTTTCCAATTTACCACAAACAAAAACCAATAGAATTCTTTCTTTTGTTCGATTCTTACATTAGCAATTTGTCCATTTACTGCTTAGGATAACCACTATTCCTTTTTTGCTGTTCTTTAGAATCTAAAGTCGTTCTTGGTAAGTACCGGTGGTGTTAGTTTTTCCGTTTAAAGTTCCCCGTCACATATCACACTTAGGTCGGCGTACCCGCAATGCCGATTCAATTCGGCGATTAGTTGACAGTCAAAATCCTGAACGACGAGCATCGGCTTTGACCTTCACCGAGGTGCAAGACTTATATGACCTTCACCTTCACCGAGGTGTGCGACTTGACACAAAAAACAACTTCTTAATCAACTGCTAACGCACGCGTCACTGTAACGTCCAATGACAACAGCAACAACTTTCTCACTCGACCTACCTTTTATACCACTCTCAATCCCTCCTCTTGCGCATGCGCCCGGAGATTCCTGACAATCTCGAGACTTCCGCTTATGAAAACCCAAGTTTTGTTGTCGCGCATGCCTACACAAGGAACAAACACGTGGGCATTTGTTTTGTTGGTAAGTACTACACTCCCCCCCCTGATCTGATGATCACATAGAGTGCACTCCGGGGTGGCCTCTTAATTCGCTGGCTTCTGCGAAGGGTGGTATTTACAATCTCGGATTCAGGTTCTGGTTCTGGGTGTTGTTCTGGTTCTGGTTCTAATCCTGCCTGATCAGACGAACTACAACTACCACTCTCTTGCTCGGTGACCTCACTTATCAGCAGCTCATCATCTGATGATTCATCGCTCTCTGTAGTTGTTGGATGTACTTCAGTAGTTGGGCGAAGATCGCGCACATGGCATGGGGTTCCATCAACAAGGACCGACTGCTGGCTGACCACTCCAGATATTCCTCCTCGCTTGAACTTGGTGATGCACCGGTTTCCAGGGGGTCTTACCCAAACTGGATCCCCTACTTCGTATTTGTCATGACTCTCCTCGTCGATTGGCTGGACAGTGTCAATGCCCTTTATCCTAACACGGTATGTGTGTATGGCATTGGCCCGTGCTGTTGTTAGTATCTTCCCATCCTTTGGTGTGATGTTATACCAATACGTGACCTCCGTAATGGTGCATTGCTTTCTGACAGCAATTCTCTTGATGCTGCGATGGCTCCTCTCAGCAATGCCATTCCCTGATGGCACATGAGCACATCGCAGTCGTAGTCGGACACCCCACTCATTCAACAACTGCCGAACTTGGTGACTACAAAAAGAAGCATCGTTGTCCGTCAATATCTCTTCCGGCGCACCTCGCTCAGAAAAGATAGATGCCAGTTGGCGGACAACAATCGCTGAGTTCTGCCTGATCATTTGCCGCCACACCGCAAAACGAGTGGTGGGTCCACAGTCGATAAGGGTTAGAAAGGGCTTACCACTGTAATGGGTAATATCCATCGCTACCACATTGGAAACAACGCGGGCGCCCCCGCCCCTTGTTAGTACAACTTCTTGCGAAATGGCCTCGCTGGCCGCAGCAGAAACATCTCCCATTGGTCGTGGGTCTCAAACTGGGACTCTTTTCAGTATTAGTTTTGGCTGCCTGCGCCATCATTACAACCGGTTTCCTCAGGTCGTCCTCATCTCTGATAATGGCTCGAGCGCGTTCCAACAAATGTTCCATGGGCATTACAGATACGCTGGTGTAAGCCCTCAACAGTTGCTTAACATGGGTGGGAAGGCCGGCCACAAACGCATACGCCAGTGTCTGCTCTGACACTTCATTGCCAAATAGAACTGCAAGTTTCTTCAACTCCGCGAGGAAGACGTCCACGGTTTCTCCTGGCATGAGCTTCCTAGAGGCAAATGTTTCGTAGGCCGTGCAGGGATCCATGGCAAATGCCTTGTATAAAGCATTTTTTATATAGGTAACATAAGCCTTCTCCAAGGCACTAAGTTGCTGATACACACTCAGGGCGCCTCCAACCAATCTCAGGGGAATCACGGTATGCACTCCTTTACTTCACAGAGGTTGCAGGTCAGCTCAACCCTTTCGACTCAGTCGACAACAGAAGTGGATCCGTCGAATTCGGGTATTAGTTTTAAATCAAACTTTGCCCCAGCCATAGTTGTCAAGGAAAATAGACAAAATAGCTTATGACCTTCACCGAGGTTACGACTTATATGACTTTCACCTTCACCGAGGTGCACAACTTGACACAAAAAAAACAACTTCTTAATCAACTGCTAACGCACACGTCACTGTAACGTCCAATGACAACAAAAACAACCTTCTCACTCGACCTGCCTTTTATACCACTATCTCAATCCCTCCTCTTGCGCATGCGCCCGGAGATTCCTGACAATCTCGAGACTTCCGCTTATAAAAACCCAAGTTTTGTTGTCGCGCATGCCTACACAAGGCACAAACATGTGGGCGTTTGTTTTGTTGGTAAGTACTACATCGGCAAACGAGCAGAGCAGACAACGGATGATTTTGATACGTGCCAATGAAGCAGCAGATCGACGTGCTTCCAGACGTAAGGTAGCAAGATTACTGTACAACAATCCCGTAATACAGATCTGCATCGATCTCGACAGAATGAACGTGAGAGACTGCGACATGCGGAAAGACGTCAACGAGAAACTGCAGCTCAGCGTCAAACTCGACTCCATACTCAACCAACCCGGGATTGGGATAGGCTTGCATTCCACTACGACCCGGATGATGATTACGGTTTGAGTCACCAAGTTCAAATCGGCACAATGACTGAAGTGTGTCCCTACTGCAAGGCTCTGACATTTAAGGGAGAAACTAAAGGATTGTGCTGTTCCAATGGAGAAATTAAACTACCTCAACTTGAGGAACCACCAGAACCATTAAAATCTTTGCCTGTTGGATATACTGCTGAATCAAAGCATTTTCTATCGAACATTAGGAAATACAACGCATGCTTCCAAATGACGTCGTTCGGTGCAGAAATCATTACAGCACAATTCATGCCAACTTTTAAAGTTAAAGGACAGATTTGCCATAAAGTTGGATCTCTGCTTCCTTGCCCAGACGGTCATCATAGATTCCTACAACTGAATTTTATCGGTGGTAACAATGATTAACTGAATGCACGCTGTGGAATTTCAACTCGCCCAAGAAGGTCCATTTTTTCCGAAGTGCAAGACATGCTTCATAATAAAAACAATTTTGTACGTTTATTCAAAACTGCAATTGAAATGATGCCATCTGATACACACAAAATTGTTATTCGTGCTGACAAAGCTCCTGCTGGAGAACACGTGTGAAGATTCAATGCTCCAACCATAGATGAGGTGGCAATTGTTATAGTTGGAGATCAATTTCAACCAAAGGATATTGTCCTTCATAGGAGAAATGATCAATTGACAAACATTGCAGAAACTCATCGATGCTATGATGCTTTGCAATATCCAATCATTTTCTGGGATGGTTCTGATGGATATCATCCCAATGTTAACATGATAAATCCAGTTACTGGTCCGGAAACAAAGAAAAAATGCAGCGCAATGAATTCATACCGATTAATGATTCGGGAAAATGAAACCAATCACATTCTGAAATGTTCCACCAATACATCGTTGACATGTACGCAAAAATTGACTCTGAACGTTTGCTATTCATACGTTTAAATCAGTCCAAACTTCGCCCTGAAGAATATGTTCACTTAAGATGCAGTTCAAATTGATGGTAATACTACAAACGTTGGAAGACTAACAATTTTGCCGTCTTCATATTTAGGTAGTCCAAGTCATATGCATGAGTACATTCAGGATGCTTTTTCATATGTTCGTCCGTATGGCCGTCCTGACCTGTTCATTACATTCACATGAAACTCTGCCTGGGATTATATACAGCAACTATTACTTCCTGGACAATCATCAGTGGATATGCATGAAATTACAGCACGTGTTTTCAGACAAAGGCTGACATTGCTAATAGATTTCATTGTTAAGCATAAAGTCTTTGGGTATGTGTGTTGCTGGATGTATTCAGTGGAGTGGCAAAAGAGATGATTACCACACTCACGCATACTAAGCTGGGTCGATAACAAAATCAGTCCAGATCAAATCAACAATGTAATATATGCTGAAATACCTGATGCTGACATTGATAAAGACTTGCATGAAGTTGTGACAAAACATATGATACATGGACCTTGTGGTATATTAAATCCAAATTCATCATGCATGAAAGATGGAACATGCTCTAAGCGATATCCTCGGGCATTACTATCAGACACAGTTACAGGAAATGATGGATATCCTTTATACAGGAGAAGATCTACAGATAATGGCGGTAAATTAGCAATCATACAAATGCGCAATTGTGATATTGAAGTCGATAACCGTTGGGTTGTTCCATATTCACCTTTGCTTTCAAAAGCCTACAAATCGCACATTAATGTAGAATACTGTAACTCAGTTAAGTCCACCAAATACATTTGCAAGTATGTGAATAAAACAACGATATGGCAGTTTTGGGTTTGAAAACTCAAGGCAATGATAGGAATGCAAACATACATATCGATGAAATTGCACAGTTTGAAGCTGGAAGATATATAAGCAAAAACGAAGCTGTATGGCAAATTCTTTCATTTCCCATACATGAACGAAGTCCAGCAATTGTTCACTTATCAGTATATTTAGAAAATGGGCAGCGTGTTTACTTTACAGCTTCAAATGTGCAACAGATAGCTCTTAATCCCCCGGCGACAACATTAACGTTTTTTTTTTTTGACGTTATGTCAAAATGACGCCTTTGCATCAACACTGCTCTATTCGGAGGTGCCCATGTATTACACATGGAATAGGAGTAGGAAATTATTTGAACGAGGCAAACGAGGAAATAGAGTAGACGGACACCCTGGAATTTACAAAGAAAACACAATAGGCCGACTTTATACTATTCATCCCAAACAAGATGAATGTTTTTTCCTTCACATGCTGTTGGTAAATGTCCCTGGTCCAACATCTTTCCAGCTCTTAAAAATTGTCAATGGTGTTACACATGTCACTCTTTGCAGTGCATGTCAAGCACTGAATTCATTGGAGAATGACGGACACTGAGATGAATGCATTAATGATGCATGTAATACATCACATCCAATTCAAATTCGTGCAGTTTTTGCCATCATATTGACAACTTGCTCCCCTTCATCTCCATTAGATTTATGGGATAAATATAAGTCACGCGTGACCGAAGACATTTTGCATCAAAAATGCAATGAAACTGCAAATACCTACCTGGATTTTACAACAGAAATTTATAATGAGGCATTGATACGGATTGAAAATTTGTGCTTAGAAATTGCAAACAAACTTCTCACTCAATTGGGATTGATGTTACCGAATCGATCTGTTGCGACTTTGTTTGATGTAGAATTGCGTTGGGAACAAACTTACAACACAGATGATCTTTTGTTGTACATTCATTCAAATATTACAAAACTACCTATTGAGCAAAAACGTATTTACAAAGAAGTAATGGAAACAGTCAATAATGGGGTGGGAGAAATTTTCTTCTTAGATGCGCCAGGAGGAACTGGTAAAACCTTCTTAATTAAATTAACTTTGGCAACCATTAGATCACATTCTGGCATAGTCTTAGCTCTTGCATCATCTGGAATAGCTGCAACATTACTGCCAGGTGGAGGAACTGCTCATTCAGCTTTGAAACTACCATTGAATATGCAATTTATGGAAATTCTATTGTGTAACATTTCCAAAACATCGGGTATGGGAAAGTTATTGCAGAAATGTAAACTTATTGTTTGAGATGAATGCACAATGGCACACAAAAAAAACACTGGAAGTTCTGGATCGACCATTGCAAAACTTGCGTGGTAATGATCAACTCTTTGGGAATACAGTATTATTGCTAGCTGGAGATTTCAAGCAAACACTACCTATAATCCCTCGATCAACACCAGCAGATGAAATAAATGCTTGCCTAAAATATTTCACTTTTTGGCAACATGTGAGAACATTCCATTCGATTAGAAATATGTATGTCCAGCAGCAAAACGATCACTCAGCAGAGTTATTAGCAAACCAATTACAGCAAATTTAGAATGGAAAACTGCCGGCTAATCTGACCACAGGGCAAATTACATTGCCACAAAACTTGATTAAAAAGGTCTTTGCGGACATCCAATTTAAATATAAGGATCGCAGTTGGCTGAGTGAACGAGCCATTCTTGCACCCAAGAACAAAGATGTTCATTAACTCGACAGTACTATTCAGTTGAACATCTCTGGTGAGTTAGTCACATACAACGCCGTCGGCATTGTTCTTGAAGAAGACAAAGCAGTCAACTATTCAACAGAATTTTTGAATTCGCTAGATTTTCCAGGGATGCCACCTCATGTACTGCAATTGAAAACTGGCGTGCGAATCATCCTGTTGTGAAATATTAATCAGCCCAAGCTTTGTAATGGCACACATCTTTCTGTAAACAAATTAATGACTAACCTAATAGAAGCCACAATTTTAACGGGGCCGTTCAAAGGTGAGGATGTCCTGATTCCACGCATTTCTATTATTCCTACGGACATGCCATTTCAATTCAAGAGATTGCAATTCCCAATTAGACTGGCATTTGCTATCACGATCAACAAAGCACAGGGACAATCTTTAGAATTGTGCGGCTTATGTTTACATACTGATTGCTTCTAACATGGGCAATTATATGTTACATGTTCTAGAGTCGGCAAACCAGACAATCTCTCCATTTGCACTGAATTAGGAACCACCACGAATATTGTGTATCCACAAGTATTGGAAAATTAAACATATCAGACAAATGCATGTTTTGTCACTTTACACTATTTGCGCCACAGCAACGCGTGGCAAGGTACAGCAGTATATATATATATATATATATAAATGCTTTTATATGTACCTATATATGTATATATATATTATTTTTATATGAACATACATTTAATGTAAGTATTTTCAGTATTTATAGCGACAGTGCTAGATACATAAGTTGAGCCATATATATATATATATACACATATATATATATACATGTATTTATATATGTATATATATATATATACATATATATATAATATATACTTACTGTGGAACCTTGATATAAAAGATCCGAATATAAGAAAAACAGATATAAGAGAGATTTTCTATGGTCCCAAATTTGAGCCTGTGTTAATGAACAGTGTAACCTGGATATAAGAACCCTGGATATAATTCGACCCTGATATAAGAGAGCTGTATGAACCGGAGTGAAGTTCTTTTCTACCCAGGTTACAATGTATATATATATTCTTCCTTCTACGTGATTTACATATTATAATTTTATCTTACTGTTATTAAAATAAAATACGCATCAAGGGCGCCGGAAACCAAATCACGTAATATTCGGAAAATAAACAAATATTTTACTTGTTTATTTTCTTAATATTACGTTGTGATTTGGCTTTCAAACGCACTTAGTGCGTATTTTATTTCATTCAAATTAAAACACCGTTTCTACTGAACTCTCATTCTTTACGTTATTCTCGCGTTACCTACACATAGTTTAAACATTTCAAAATACACCCGCCAGATACAACGCGCGGCTCTATACAAACAGACTTCTTTCTCCAAATATACAACATGGCAAGAAAGAAGAAAAGACAAAAATGAAACAGAACAACACACTGAAGATGGAGTCTACCTCCGAAATATATTTGTGATAAATTTCAAACAAGTAAAATATGTGTATATTTTCTTGATAGTACGTTTTGATTTAGTTTCAAGCGCAATTTGAGTCGTATTTTATTTTATTCAAGCTACAACAATGTTTCTATTGAACTCTTATTCTTGACGTTACTTTTATTAATTTACAATTTATGGAAATCCGAAATTAAATAGTGCTGTTGCTGTAAATATTTCCTATTTACGTCACTTGGATCCTTTGCCAAGGCATATATCGCCTCAGATATATTATAGCTGACAGGATAGAGAATTAATTATAAGTTTGTAATGGAAAATGTCCAGTTCCTTTGTGATGTAAAGCGAATATCTTTGCTGGAAATTTGCTCCACTTGTTCATCTTAACGATGCGTTTTTACACATTTGCACACCGATGAGGTTTTGTTGTCTTTGATTCTGGATAGTTAATATAGGACCCACATCTTTCCATTTCAGCATAACAGTTTTTATAGAAAAAAATGTTACTTGGGATACCTTGTGAACCTCGCATAGGTATAAATCACGCAACATGGTTAATTGTCTATTGTACTGAAACAAATGTTTCAAAATTTTATTCGCAAAATTATTTAAACACAATATTAAAGTCACAAAGAACATATTCGTTTTACGTATTAGTTTTATTTATTTGACTACTGTTCTTATATTGAGTGTGATTTTCACAATGTTTCGGTCGATATAACATCCAACCTTTTTCGGGTGTATCTTGTCGAACTCAGGAATGTTTCTGTCGAACTTGGGAATTTGGAGGAATTTCGAGCGAAACCCTTTATTTACTTCGCCGGAGGGAGGTACTCTTGTTCCGTCAGCCACGACAGGATAGAGGTCCTAAGTAATTCGCAGTTGTATTTTTCGGTCGCCGACACTGAGGATTGAACCTTCAACCTTCAGGAGAACATCACTTCTTACAATTGATTTTTCTCTGGTAAATGAATTTTAAAAATGGTTCAAGTTACAATTGGTGTAATGGAAAGAAACCCATCCCTGTTGTTTTAGCACGACGAAATCTACTCAGCAAATATGTTGTTGTATAGGAATGTGAGACGGACCTTTCCAACCCAAAATTAGAAGGAATAAAAGGAAGAAGAATTTAAAAAAAATGGGTTCCTAGCTCCGCTCTCTAAGGGATCACTTGAAAAAAAAAAGAGAAATAAATAAATTAAAAAAGGAATAAACGATGAAAATAGGGAGTAAGGCATCGGACAAAGGAAATGTAACGGAAATGATGTACGATATGTTTTTATAAAAAAAAAAGAGAAAAAAATAAAAGAGGTTGGAAAAACAGAAAAGTGAAAATAAACAAAAGAAGGAATGAATCCATTTTTTTAGTGTTAAAGAAATCCGGCTGTATTACAAAGAAAGAAACAAATAAACAAAATGTAAAGTTCGTAGAAACAGAGGACAGTTCATAAAAATAAATAAATAATGAAAAGAAACGATGGTGAATTTGCCGAAAAAAAGAGACAACACGAAAAGGGAGAATAAATAAATTTGAGAAAAGGGAAGATCGGGAAAACGAAAAACAGAGGGAAGATACATGGACCCCCCCTCCCCCGAAAAACGCAAATAAAACGATGTTGTAATTGCCGAAGAATGCGAAATAAAACGGAATTAAAGTATCATAAGTTTTAACGCACTAAGAAAATGTAAACTTTTTGGTTTGTGTTTGCTTTTATTTTTAACCAACATAAATTTAGCGTGCCGTTTCACCTTATTTGTAGTCCAGTTTTTATGATAACCTAAACCGGCGTTCTTCCTTATTTGTCTCCTGTGAATGGTAATGGACGATATAAATGAGTGGCGGTGAAATATGAATTTTTTAGAGAGAGATAACTTTATTACTTTCATAGATCGTAACCGGTTTTGGCAGAGAACTCTCACCAGACATAATATAGGAACTCCGATCTGCGAATTAGTGGATAGCTAATATGCCTATAAAACACCTCAGATATTGTAATGCAGTGTGTGAATAGTACATCTGCATAAAATGTCTAGATTCTTAATCATATTAAGGTCAAAGTCAGACGGGGAAAAATGAGTTCATTTTATTTATATAGAGATAATGTGCGTTTTATATATTAATTTATATTTAATGTAATGATTTATATATGCATGTATATATATATATATATATATATTGTGCGTTTCGTATAAATAATTTATTTTTTAAAAGAAAAGAAACAACGCATATATTTATACTTGTATTGACGATTCTGAATTGGTCATTACAAGGTTGCCAATATACCCTTTCTCATTATCATCTCAACAATTACATAGTCTTTACACGGTTTTACGTTTTGGTGAAATTTCGTTTCAACCCTATATATGAATAATGGCTTCGTTGATTTAATCGCTTGCTGAAACTTGTGTAGCTGCCAGCTGGGTTGCTCTATCGAATGGACCAGTTGATTTCGAAAGCGGCAAAATTCGCACCGCCTCAAGACACGTGTTCGGGCTCGGCCTGGAGGCTGGATGAATGGAGCGCTTCCTTCGTACGGTAAGATGAACATTCAATTGGACATTTTACAATTATGTTCTGACCACAAACAAGCTCTGACAGTCAAACAATCTTTCGAGAATTTACTTGTAAACTTCAATCAAGTGAAAGACTCATGCACCCAACGAATGTGCCTCTTCTCTCCTTTTTAATCGGCCAGTTGTAATGGAAGCGATACGTGTGTTTTCCTGTGATCGATCGCGCTTGGATAACAATAACCCCTGGCGGTCAAAACATGAACAACTCGTTAGTCGCTCGTTTTCAGTGATGTTTGGTAGTTCATTACTTTAATATAACAGAGATTATATCGCATTTCATATTTTTATAGTTAATATAAGTTTTTTCTTTTAAGTATGAGTTGTCATATCGTAAATGTCAATGAAAAATATGTTTCAGTTATATTCACTTACAACTCCTAAAATTGTACGCATTATCTGCCAAACTCAAACATATGTCCCATCGGCGCAAAATATCTTAATAGAATATGTTTTGATTATATCTTAGCATTTGTGCTCTTTCGATGCACTATAACTCGACAAACAGTAAAATCTCACCCATTAATTTTCGAGATTCCTAAACGCCGGAAGTACTTTTACTCTAATAGTTTCTTCCCTCGGACTGCATAAATTTGAAACTTTCTCCCTGTTTCCTGCTTCGCTGACTTGTAGTTTAAATGTAATGTGAACACACTCGCTATTAAACGACGCATAGTCACTTATTAGTCACGATCTCAAATGGTGGTTCCTTACGTTCACAGCGGCAAATTGGTTGGAGTGAATAAGAGTAAATAAAAATGTGTCATCTTCAATGCTCTGTATATTTACGATATGCCTTCAATAATTTACAGACTATTTTTATAGGCATTTAAATTCTCGACAACACTTGCAAATTTACTATCTTATTGCTGTACATCTCAGAAGACAACTAACCATTGTTTATAATTTCAGGTTACAATTAACAGCTACAGCAATAATTGAAATACATCTCATTAAATCTTGATTGTAACAACTGGTGAATTTGAAACATGTAATGTGGACGGAAGGACACTTTAGATAAATGTTATGCAATAGAATTCATTTTTAAACTAGGAAAATGTGATAGAAATGTATGGAATGGGTAAGGCTGTTTTAGGACCGTCTTTTATGAATCGCCCCTCAGTTTTTCAGTGGCATAAAAAAATTCAACGAATGTAAAGAATCTGTAAAGGATTATGTGCGATGTAGAAGGAGTACACAAGTCAGAACACCAGAGTTTATTTGTCAAATAAAGATTTTCATGGATAAGACCCTAGTGTGTCTATAGAGATAAATGCAGTTTTATGTTAGTGGAAACTGTACACATAATTATTAGTGAAAAACTTCAAACGAGAAAGATTTGCGCGAAGTTTTTCCCAATATATCAGTTTACAACTCCATCTATTGTCACGGGCGAGATAGGCATCAAGACAATTACTCGCCCTCCCTACACACCAGTATTTTTCTCCGGTGACTTTTGATTATTTCCTAAACTCAAGGAACCCCTTACATAATGTCATTATGAGACAATTAAGGAGATGATAGAGGCTGTGACGAGGGTAATTGACGTGTTCACACCAGACGACTAATCTCAGGCTATCTAGAAGTTGTTGGAACGGTACAATAAGTGCATTACAGGCAAAATTGATTACGCCAAAAGGGAATAAATATCATACGAGGAAAGTCTGGAAACTTATTGAAGACACCTCGTAACTTCAGATTTTAGCCAGAAAAATTTACTGACTGTAAACTATAAATGTTAAAACAAATTAATGTAATGTAGATTAAATTGCATTTAAATTACACTTGATGCTTCAAGAACTTACACTGGGAAACAATTCTATTACATTTTAAATGTTGTCTAAATTTCCACAACTGATTTGAGGTGTTTTTGCACTGCTGTATCAGGAGAAGGTTGCGGTTACTCTCCATCAGATCATGCTTTTTTCTAGATTGATCTGAAAAGGTCACACCTTGTGACAAAATCGATTACACTCTTGAGTCATTAATAACTGATTTTTTTCAACACATGTCATCCTAAATATGTTTTTAGAGATAAAACTATTTTACAACAACATATATTGATTATCTGATAGAAACATCGATTATTGTAAACTGAATTGTTGGAATTGATTAAGTAAAGTCCACGTAAATTGCATGATGTTTCACCATAATAGAAATTTCATGCTTTGAACTTCTTTCTGTTTTTTTTCGAACTCCGGGGATGCCCAGCGGCAGGAAGAGCTTTCTCTAAATCCAAACAGTTGTAAGCCATCATGATTACGTCTCAGCAACCCTGATGCATGGTTTTCCATCTTTTTCTCACTCTGATAGTTATTCATTAAACACAAGTAATAAGAAAACGGTCCATGTGTGAAAATCTGCAGTGTATATTGACGCTCATGTTCCAGCATAGGTTTCGAAAAGCAGTTAGCATTTCGTCATTATTTCGTCTATTTTTTGCTTCGTGTTCTTCGTCCGCCCTGCTTAGAATTTGTGTAGCCTCTCTTCAGTAGATCTAGCTGAAATATACTTCGCAAGAATAATGAGCCGCACAGAATAGTAGACGTTGCGTGTTTCGTATTAAGTTTATTATGGAAGAGATTATTATTATTAATTTATTAAGAAAATTCTTAACACAAATATGTCGACATAGTGTACTGAGATCTGGGGTGGGGATTTGGGGCTAGACGATTACGAAAGTTCTATTTTAGTTAATTCAGCATTATTGTCCTACTGTCACGTACAAACTTCCCTGGGTAAACGCCCATTATTAGCGATGTTTATTTGATATCTTATATTGTGAATTATTCTACACGTATCTATTATAGTTATATAGTCGGGGCGTATATTATGTATTTAGTTAGTGGGTTTATAGTTTCGTGTTCATACGTGTGTAATGTCATGCTATACACCGAGTATATAACGCGTCTACACGCAACGTGTCTGTGATAGTCTACTTTTTATGTCTGTTTGTATCGCCGTCCGTAGCGTCTCTATGGTGTTCAGTGTATACTTGTCAATACGTCTGATGCCGTCTAGTGTGTACGCACATATATTTATATGTGTGTATAACGTATAGATACACTTCAACAATAGTGACACAAACCGGACACTAAGACACGGTGACAGATTTTTATGGCGACAGATTTTTATTTGTTTTTAAACAAATGAGAGATAAAATATTTCTGAGGATTACATCCGACAAAATTAAAGAGTGAAAACATACTTTCTTCCGTCGGAAGGTCTTGTCTGACTGCGTGTAATCTGCAACAAAATTTCCTGAGGAACAACAATCGACATTTGGGCAACTTTATTTCCTGACGTTCTCCTGGTCTCTACGTATCGCCATGTGTCGGCTCTCGAACGTAACCAACCTCTGACTTCCTTACCCTAACCCTAACCTTAACACTAACACTAACTCTAACCAACCTCTGACATCCTTTCTTTCTAGACTTGAATTAACTGTCCTTTTCCTGACTACCTCTTCGTGTATATATAAAACGATTTTGTTTCTTCTTATGCCATCCCTACTACGTAGCACTAATGAATCAATCACCCGATCTTTGTCATGCTCTTCATTTCATTTTATTATTGTTTTTATCTATTATCCTCACATTTTGTTTATGTTTAAAATTCCAAAGTTATATCCATTAATCTATTCACTATCGGCCATGATTAGGTTCTTGGCGTTTTCTGGGAACCAACAATAAAACATTATTCAATATTTGGGAAATAAACTTCTTTGCGGATTACGTGGCAACGTGGCCTGCACTGCCCGCCCTGACATAAAAAATGTCTACTAGTTCATTCAACGTGTCTTTTCAACTGCGAATCAACCATAATGTAAAACATACTATTATGTTTACAAATCTATTTGTCGTTCTATTTTAATGAAATCCACTATTTAGGCGTATAAGAGTAGATGAAAAGTGTATAATGATGTAGCCTTTTGGTTTGAAGTTAACTAATAAATGTGTTTGCTTTTCAGATTGCGACGATCGTACAAATATGTACGTTGCGAGTAAATATTATTTTGTTCCTGAAGTAGAATTCTAATTACTAAAATATTAAATTAAAATACGATGGCATAACTGCATAGCTTTTAATTCAATTTTGGAAGAAAGATTCTGAAACTTTGAATTATATATCGTCTTGATAATTACTTCAAATATGTTTTTTAAACGTAAGAACTGAACGAAAACATAAAATATGACATAGCCTTGTTTCAATTATTGGAATTCTTTTGAGATAAGTAATTTGCATAGTTTTATTTATTTATTTGCGGACTATTGTCCTCAACTTTTATAGTTGTTGTTTCCAGACGTTTTGGTCAATGATTTCTTTGGAATTCCGTTCCTGGGTATGACTTTAAACTATATCCAGTGGTGAGGCCCCAGCTTGCGGGCTTTGGAGAGTGAGGAGCCACTCTATAATTGCCATTGCATTCAGGTCCACTCTGACCCGGAGCGGTAGTACCTGTTAGGGTCCCAACTATGGGTTAAATAGAAATCGACTTGAAAACAACAAATATATTCTATTAAAAAAATAGTTTTCAAAATTTTTGGATGCGCTATTTAATAACCTGAAAAGGATTGATATGCCGTGAAACAAAAACAACCAATCCTTTGGAATTCCAGAGGAATAGTTGGCCAAAATCTGGTGGGCCGACAAAAACTATGGAAGGCATTCTTATCCTGTCGCAGTGTACCACCTGAAAAAGGGCATAGGAATAGTTTGCTGAAACGTCGTGAAACAACAACTATAAAGATAAAGATAATTGTCTGCAAATAAATAAATAAAAATACAAATTACTCATCTCTAAAAAAATTCCAATAATTAAATAATATATACCATTCGGTACGACCCCGACAATGGAAGATCGGATAATAAAAACTTGGATTTATAAGACCAAAAAATCCAATCTTGATCGCCTTCGGGGCTCTTGGCCTAGTGAATAGAGACGTTTAATCATTACAGCTCCATGAGCTTTGTCTTAAGATAACGGCCTCAATCCTATCCAAAGCCAGCCAGAGGATTAGTTGGACAAACGTGGTGAGACTACAACAACTATGGAAGGCAGTAATTATTGAAGTAAAACTCAGCATTCTTATCCCGTCACGGTTAACCAGCTGATGAAAGCCAAAGGAATAACTGGTCGAAATGCCGTGAAAAAAAAAACAACTAAAAGATGAGGATAACAGTCCGCAAATAAAAAAGTAAAATCTTTCTTTCAATGCGATACTTTTTTTAACCAAACTATACCTACACCAGAGTACTTTTATGATCAACATAAGTTCAGCAACCTTGAGCTTGATAAATCTTTTTTCGCTTATGATCCGGATATTGTTTGAGCCTACGTTAATCTATTTTCTAAGCCTTATCGCTGTTTAGATTGACTTGACGCTGTTGAGCTTTATCTGCCCAATCTGCAATCAACTCCCGGTTGCAGCATAAATCCATCTTGACAATGGAGAACCACAACTTCAAATGGCCGTCTAATCATTTTCGCTAAGGGATTACAAACTTTCAAGCGATCGTGCCCCACGAGACCTTGATCATTGGAAATTTGAGAACCGAATTAACGAACTCGCTTTCTGATAAAGCATTTTATAATCAGCTAAAGACTTTTCCTTCAATACTTATGGTATAGACAATTGGCTAAAATATAAGTCATCGTAAGATAGAAAAAGGGAAAATACATTTTATGAAAATAAAATCTCCAAAACTAACCGGAAAATGTAGCCATACATCTTTCATCATCTTAAGTATAGATAAAATAGAAGTATATAGAAGGCGCAGAAGGCTTGTTAGTAAGATCAAGTCTTAGAATATCTATTTCCAATGTAAAACACGATTTAAGTGCATTGGCAGCATTGTATAAAAAATTCAAATTACACGTAAATATATAGCATTCAAAAATAATGTCTGTGATGAATAAGTTCAAATAAGCTAAAAATCGTTATTGTGCAAAGAATGAACATGGGAAAGTAATTCACTTCCGGAGAGCCTGGAAGACGATTGAAGAGTATTATTTTTAACCATATTGCTTTTCCGTTTACCTGATTTGCTTTTAATAAACTTGTCAGTATAAACAAGATTCAAAACTTGAGGCATAATATTCAAAGCCTACTACAAAGAGAAAGTAATTTTTTACACAACAACAACAATCAACGCTTGTGCATTAAGTAAAAGGTTTAGTTCCAAAATGCCTATAGATCCATGAGTTCGATATAAAGGATTCCAAATTCAAAAATAGACACTTGAAAACGTTTAGAGGTGACATAAGCTTGAACGCTGTGAGGATAACACATAAAATGATACCAATAAACCTTATAAACAAATGATGCTAATTATATATTTTCACTTCAACTATTCAAAAATATAATAGAGATAAATTATGCGTCTCACAAAAGAAAATTATTGGTGTCATATTTTAATATAGTACCCAGAATCATTTCAGTATCTTGCTTAACCGTTCTTAACAACGTTTTCAACTAGTCGCCAAATCGTTTCTTCCAATCTCGAGGAGGAGCTGAATTGATGGCTTATCTGATGTTATTGTACATTAAAGACGTTTAGAAGCATATCCACCATATGGACAGTTTCCATAAAATGACATCTTTCAGGAATCAAATAAATATTACTTTTTTTCATTAAAAAAGCCCCTTCGTAATGTAGACAAGTAGCATAATGCTTTAAGTTCTTTTTTATTTTCTTGCTCGGAGAGCGTTTGGTGATGCCGCCCAGCCCAACGCGGAAATGACAGTCTGTGTCGCATAGGAACTCTGGACTTTGGCCTTTTTCTCAGTCTCTTCTTCATGCTGTTAAACCAGAACGTGCGTCTGGAAAAGCTTTTATGCAGTTTATATGCCCAGTCTGACCGCTTATCAATTGTTTCGGTCGGTGTGCAAGTCTGGTAGGTCATTTTTACTGATAAATTTTTCTGCACCAAATGATATATGCAGCGATACGTCCAACCTCCACGCGTAACTTTTTCAGCAGCATGGGCATGTTAGTTTTTCATGTTCTTTTCAGAATACTAGGTTTTGGACGTTGTCCCTTTAAGTGAAGCAATAATGTATTAATAGAATAAATAAAATACAATTATGACGATATTTAATCACAATGGAATTATAATACTAATCGGTTCGATACTCACTTCGCTACTGTTGGACTGCTGTAAGGTTTACATCAAGGGCGTTCACCTCCCAAGCTTTAATTTCCATTTTCAAAAATGGACTAGCTTATTGCCAACTGCTATTCATGCATTTTTATTTGACCATATTGCACTTATATTAGTGTGCTTGATTCACAAAACCACACCTAACTAGTTTGGAAGTATATAAATATTTAACAGCAATAACACATATTTTCTTCTCTTCTTCTTCTCTTCTTCTTATATTCTCTTCTCTTCTTCTTATATTCTCTTCTCTTCTTCTACATAAATAAAATGAAGTCATTTTCCCCTCTGAGTTATACCTTGATATGATTACAACTCAAGATATCCCATGCAAATGTAATGTGCACAGACTGCAGCACATTATCTGCAGTGTGCTATAGGCCTATTAATCTTACATTTCCTTGATAACAGTACATTCCTATATTTTTTTCTGGTGAGAGTTCACTGCCAGAACCTGTAGGAATCAATGAAAGTGGTAAAATCTTTTCTCTTTATTACATTCATAATCATCCCGCGACCACTTAACACCGTTTCGGATACGTCCACAGGGGAATTTGGGAGGAAACACCGGTTTGAGTTCTTTGTTGCTTAAAAAAATTGGAATGGCATTTTACCGTCGGGTGAAACGCAACTTTCGATTACAGCTATTATTACATGTGTTACATATACCATTTCTTTTATTTCTTCTTTTTTCCTTCTTTTTTTCTCATTTTTATTTTATTTCCTTTTTGGGTGGGTGCGATTCGAACGGTTACTTAAACGAAACGAACTAACCTTGGATTCAAGGTATTACAACAAGCCATAAGAGTCAGCCGCTAGCGTTCTTAAAATGTTCAAACGATTAATCGATTTACATATTTTATTTACTGTATTTTTCCTTCTACAATGTTTTCAGTGATTTTATACGTGATATTAAGAGGGGGTGCTTACTTCATATTTTCGGATTAGTTACTCATTCAAGTTTATTTCTATGCATTGAATTTCTGGTAGTTTCATCAGCACAATTACTATTACGCTATCGATATAGAAGCTAACGACATTCCAAAAAGAAAAGAAAACAAAAGAAAACACATAACAGACCGTTATACTTACACCTTACAATTATACGGTTAAAATTACTTTTTTTGCATAAAACAAACCAACAATAAAAAAATTGGACTTAAATCTATTATACATTCATTCTTATACACGGTCAGTTTCTATTTAGAGAACAATTAAACTTTAATTCAAGGCATTATGTAAAAATCATTTTATTAAATCAAGAGTAGGTGCTCTACAGTAAAAAGAAGACTCTAAAATATTGTGGACTAAATCAGTACGGGATTCGTGTAAAGCTATCTCACGGTATACTTCGTGGGATCACCAACTAAATTAGAAAAGGAATAGATTTGATTGAAAAAAGAATATTTCACCGAGTTCAGTGGAAAAAGTATAAGGATAGAACAAATATTTATCCTCATTCAATCACAGCCAACGTGGGGTCTCCCTACTTATATATATATATATATATATATATATATATATATATATATATATATATATATATATATATGTGTGTGTGTGTGTGTGTGTGCGTGTGTATGTGTGTGTGCGTGTGTGTAAGCAAACTATAAGTTATTTGCAGTTTCTCTTCCAATTTTCAGATTTTTTAATCATGTCCAAACACATTTTATTTACTTTATTATTATTATTATTATTATTATTATTATTATTATTATTATTATTATTATTATTATTATTATTTAATTTTGGTGGATTTATTGTTGCCATTCCTTCTGATGAGTTAAGGGCAAAATAGATACACCGGTTGATTTTATGTCAATAAACAGATACTGTCAAGAATTGTCAGTGTCAGCTGAATTAAAGGAATAAATTGTAAGGTGATCAACATGAAATTTGGAATATAGACTTTTGTCATCAATTTTATGTATATATATATATATATATATATATATATTCTAACTTATTGAATTAACCCATACACGGTACATGGGCATGGCTGCATAAATTATATATATATATATATATATATATATATATATATATATATATATATATATATATATATAATCATTACGTGGTTTTAAGAGGCGGATAATTGGAGCCGGGTGCACTGTTGGGATTATAACTGCTATTTTATAAATTTCATCTATAAGTCTTCAACACGCGAATCTGATGAGCCCACAAAATAGCAGGACGCCAGGGAATAAACATTAATGATTTGCAAAATGGGTTAGAGGCAAGGTCACTTATTCGCTGATGCCAGCGACTGATTTTCACCTTCCTAATGGCCTACGTTCATACACAAGTATGAAATATATATGAGAGCCAACAAAGATCAATATGTGACAATGCATCAGAAGTGTGTGTGACAGTTGAAAGGAAGGACCAGGGAAGTTAAAAATTGCAATAACACACATACACACACACACTCATATATATATATATATATATATATATAGAGAGAGAGAGAGAGAGAGAGAGAGAAAGAGAGAGAGAGGGTTATTACAGACAGATACTGTTAAGAATTATATACCTCAACTGATTTAAAGAAATAAACTATAAGATTGTCAACATCATGAATTTTGAAATATAGTTTTTGTCATTTATTGTATATATATATATATATATATATAAGTGTGTGTGTGTGTGTGTGTGTGTGTGTGTGTGTGTGTGTGTGTGTGTGTGTGTGTGTGCTTAGAGGTACAAAATTTATATACAGTTTTGAAAATAATGAGCGGAAGGTTCTTGAGAGCTCTTTCGGCTATCATCTCATCAGGAGAAAATCGATAGCGTACAAAATAATATTATGTCGAAAATAAAGAGTTATAATGGGGAACTTATTAAATGTGCCAAAAGTACGGGGACACTAAAATAAATTTATTAACGTTTAAAAAAACGATTAAAATATTGGCACAACGAGGGAGAAAAAAAAACAGGAGAAAATATTCACAGTTCCCCAAAGAGAAACAATGCGTTAGATGTTTCCTTTTGCCGGCACAAAGAACGTTGACGCATCGCAATAGAGACATACTCCAAAATCTTTAAATGGTTTTTGGAGTCCGCTCTATGTAGAACCTCGAACCATTCTATTTTATATCTATCAGCGCAGCACGTGTTGTCAACCAAATGCTGGCCAATAGCAGGGTCCAAGGCTGCAGAACGAGAGAGACCACCAGACCCATCCTCCCTTGTGTGATCTTCGATGGAACATGCTGGTTTATACGAATCAAAAGGCGCAAGGATGTTCGCCCAACATAAGCAGCATCGTACTGGCATTTAAATTGATATACAATATTATTATTTTGGATGTAAGGCAAACTATCTTTGCGAAAAGACGGAAAAGCAGGTCTCGTAGTATATAGGACACAGAATAAAAGCAGTCGTAAATACTTCTGCGAATCTGTTTGGAAAATCTGTTACTCTTTTCCCCAATCCACGGTAATTTTAAATAAACCGGGCATTTAAAGGGTCCAAACCTTTTAGGGGATTTAAAATCCGTAACATTTTTGAAAATACAGTCATCAATAAGGTCAACAGGATAACTATTATTGATGAATATTTCCCTAATCTTATCGAGTTCGGCGTCTAATCTGTTAGGGGAACGAATCATGAGGGCTCTATGTACCAAAGTATTAATTAGGCCGACCTTACGTGATTTTGATACAAAAGACAACCAGTTCACATATAGGCCAGTAAATGTCGGCTTTCTATAAATTGTAGTGAGGAAGCCCCCCCTGACCGTTCGACAAGAACATCCAAGAAGGGAAGCGAATTGTCCTTCTAACTTTCCATAGTGAACTTAAGAGCCCCATGCAAGGAATTCAAAATATTAAAAAAATATCGACGCTTCACTTTGCGATGGAAAAATAGCAAAAGTGTCGTCAACATATCTGAAATATGCAGTGGGTTTAGTTGTAGAATTGAACATAACGGATTCATGGTACCCGACGAAAATATCCGCTAAATTTGGGGCAAACGGACTCCCCATTGAAACCCCGTCGACCTGACAGTACATAATATCACAAAAACTAAACTCTACGGATTTAGTTTCATTAGTTATCACACTTGAAAACATTTAACCTGGTTATATATGTATATATAAATGGGTCGGTTGGCTCTAGCCTTAATCGGGTTTAACTGGCTTCCTTCAAAGGGGGAAGTTTCATGGGAGTATGAAATTCACAAGTAGTCCCCAGTCGCATGTATATCACCGTGAGTTGAGGACGTATGGTTTTTGCAACTTGCAGAGAGGTGTCGACGTTCTCCTACATACAGGGCCTAGAATTCCCAAATTGGTCACCTATTTTTGCAATAAGCAGACTAAACGTTACTTAACTTCGGTGATCTGACAGGACACGGTGTGTCAACGTGAGTATGCTGTATACATACATATATATATATATATATATATATATATATATATATATTTATATATATATATATGCCGTATATATATATATGTATATATATATAGATAGATGCGTGATTATGTCGTATATATATATGTAAATAAATGTGATTATGCCTTATATATATATATATATATATATTACACAGTGATCACCATTTATCAAGGCCCGGAAGCCACTCAGGGATAAGGGTTATTGCAAGTACATTACGTTAGTGTGGAGATTTGATGAAGTGTTTACTTAAGGGGGCGGTTCATTAGGAATTTGTTAACATTGAACTTGAACACATCCAAGTTGTAGTCCGGTGGGAAGCAGGCAGACGGAACAGTTCCACAGGCGTGCAGTTCTAAGAAAGAAGCTTTGTTCATGGAATCCACGTTTTGATTTAGGCACAGATATAGAGTGGGGGAAATTTTTCACAGTGGATTCAGCTAGACGGGTGTTTTTGGTGAAAGATTGGCGAGGGGGGACCAAAGATTTGAGTTCAGACGAGCACCTGCCATGGGAATAACGATAAACAAGGATAGGCACGCAACGTCTCTTCTGTGGGAGAGAGGTTGCAGGGTAGAGAAAGGACATCCCCCACTAAGCCACGAAGTCTATTTTGTACTCTGTCAAGGCAGGATAGGCTATTTTAGCAGCTCCTGCCCAGATATGGCAACAGTATTCCATCCTTGGACGTACTTGGCTTTTATATAGATAGAGAATTGCATCAATAGTGAGATATCTTCTGGAGCGGTAGGGGGGGGCTTTATTTTTCTGGTTTTGCTTTTTAATATTCTACTAAATTTATAAATCTAGGGGGGTATTTTCAAAAGAAGAGGAAATATCCGACGAGCTTCGTCAGAACCCATAGATAGACTGAGTTATAACACCAAATAAGAATAGAAAAATCGTAGCAGATGAAGGGGAGTTAGATAAGAAGGGGGAGTGGAAGTGAGAGGACGTTGGAATTTAAAGTAGTACGAGTGTATATAATAAGAGGGGGTTTATTATTTAATATTAATTATGTGTTAATGTTTATAGACGCTCTTCTAGTTTATAACTGCTTAAATTTATAGACGCTATACTTATTTATAACGGCATAAGTTTAAGCAGCAGTTAGCAGTTAATTTAATGGATCCCCATGGCAACAGGTTTCAGAGTCAGTGTTGGATTGTGTGGTTTGGTGGGAGGTTAAAAAACAGGTTGCATATGGGGTTTAAAGTGATAGTGAGAGTTGTAGCCGGGCGGAGAGAGATCGAAAAATATTTTTTTATTTTTTATTTATTATTTATAAATTTTGAATTGTCGGACGCTGTAGTTGAACGAAAGAGAAAAGGAAAATAGGAGGATAAATTAATGAGATATACGTTACAGGTTTATTTTGATAATATAAAAATAGGTAAGATTATCAGTAAGTTAATCAAATAATAAATTAATAAAATTATTAAGGAAACGTTTATGATAAGTAAATAACACCCACAAGGCTAAGCATAAACTCATCTAATCCCAGCATTTTTACCTACACAAACCCTACTTTGAAAATGCTTTAAAGGAATCCGGATATCTCAACACTAATATCACATACTTGGATCCTAATAAACCCAATAATACAAATAAGAATAACAGATCACGCAACGTCCTTGGTCTAAATCTACCTATAATAATATGATAAAAACTAAATTAGATAAAAAAAATTCTTCATGCTTATTAACAAGCAAGTCCCCCTAGCAATATCCTACATAAAATTCTTAATAAGAACACTATTAAGCTTAGCTACAGTTGCATAAATAATCTAGAAAATAAAATAAAAACACAGCAATAAAATACTAAATAACCACAACTATAATAATAATAGTCAAAATAAGTGTAACTGCCTTAATAACCCCCAATGCCGCTCCAACAAAATTGTCTCTCAACTAATGTGGTTTGCAAAGCAACTATTGCCCCTGCTGCAGACACACAAATCAAAAGATTTTACATTGGCCTCTCCAGCACTGTGTTCAAAGACAGATTTAGAGTGCACAAATGCTCCCTAAATAACCCCAACCACCCCAATAGTACTTCACTAACTAACCACTATCTACTATTTTCCCGTAACAACCTCAACCCAATTATTAGCTGGGAAATTCTGAATAGATCTAGTACCTGTAAATCACTAAACTCCCATGTTATTTATGCGTAACTGAAAAAATTACTGATTACTAATTTTAGAGATAGAGACAAACTTTTAAATAAAAAACTGAAACCTCACTTAATTGCAAACATTAATAATCCCACCTCTTAAGTAACTTCTCACCCTTCTAGAAATACCTATAACCCATCCCTAAAATATAACACTATACCGTTTGGATGTCAATAACATAATTGCCCAATTATAGAATAACGCACAACTTGCATACAACCGGAACTGTATATACCCCCATTCATTCTAAAAGAACCCCTTTCACAGAACCCCCACCTATTTATCCCCACCACTTTTTAGCTGTGTCTTTCTTTGCCTAACTCATTCCTGTATCTTTTTTGCCTAACTCACTCCTCATTTCATTATTTAAAACCTAAATCCCAACGCTTATCACATCTTATCATAATAACTTCCAAACCCCTCCTAACTTTACCCCCTACGCCCCTTAAGTAACAGTGCCTTAACATGAATACTATATACTCATATACGACGCCGCAGTCCTATCTACCACACATTGACAGCCCATAATTTGCAGTAATATGTCTATCCTTATAATCTGCCAATTACTCAGAGTTCTCGCCTCATAGTTTCTTATTGGCTATTTCGATTGTTAGGTCTGTATTTCTAATGATTTAGTTACGTCTTTATCATAATTGGTATCCTCTGACTTTCTCCTCGGTCTATCATTTACTTGTTAAAAACTAAGCATCTATTTACCATCTATATTATTTATTAAATTATTTAATTTACCATCTACATATATTTTTTCTTTTATATTTACCTCTCACTACTTCTCTTTATAATTATTATCTTTTTAACCCGAAGCGTGTATATATATATATATATATATATATATATATATATATATATATATATATATATATATTTACGTATTTGTGTATGTGTATATAATCAAGCATATGCTCTTCCCCACTTGATGTGTATGTGTATGTGTACATGTGTATGCGTCTGTGTGTATTTGTGTGTGTATTTGTGTGTGTGTTATTTACTTATCATAAACGTTTCCTTAATAATTTTATTAATTTATTATTTGATTAACTTACTGATATTCTTACCTATTTTTTATATTATCAAAATAAACCTGTAACGTATAATTCATCAATTTACCCTCCTATGGTCCCCTTTCTCTTTCTTTCTTTCTTTCAACTACAACGACCAACAAATCAAAAATTTATAAATAATAAATTCAAATAAAATATTATTTTTCAATCTCTCCCCGCCCGGCTAACTTTTATTTATATATATATATATATATATATATATATATATATATATATATATATATATATATATATATATATATACGTATTTGTGTATGTAGATATACTCAGGCATATGCTCTTCCCCCACTGATGTGTGTGCGTATGTTGTATATGCCGTTATAAATAAGAATATGTTGCATATGCCGTTATAAGTAAGAATAGAGTCTATAAATTTTGAGCCGTTATAAACTAGAAGAGCGTCTATAAACATTAGCACATAATCAATATTTAATAATAACCCCCTCTTATTATAAAGACTCCTTCTACTTACAATTCCAACGTCCTCTCACTTCCAGCCCCGCTTCATATCTAACTCCCTTTGTAGGGCTTGTAGTTTGTCAGAGCATTCACTATTAAAATACTTGTAAACCAGGCAACATTTCGTCGATAGAACAGTGGCTTCAGCTTAGATAATAGTTCGGGACTTATTATGTTGGCAGCTCTCTTTTGAAACCTGTCCAAGAGCGAGAGACTAGTAGCAGATGCACCAGCCCAAATGTGACAGCAGTACTCCATACATGGGCGAATGGTGGCTTTGTAGAAATACAGGCTACTTTCAGGCGTAAGTAACTTTGGAGCACGATAAAGAGAGTCCACCTTCTTTGCAGCAGCCTTAGCAATGATCTCGATGTATCTATTCCAACTGATGTTTCATGTGAACGTTAAGCCAAGAAGCTTGGACGAAGTGTTTTCAGGTAAAGTATCTCTAGCCATAGCTATTGGTGGTTGGTAAGGTTTCATGTAATTATAAAAGGAAACGAGTTTTGTCTTGGCATCGATGAACGTAACCATCAATTTTTTACCCCATTCCACTACAGACTGAAGGTCTTTCTTTAGGGTTTCCATCATTACCTTAGATATGTGATTAGTTTTCCCCACGTGTCTGCTATAGAGCTTGGTTTCGTCAGCGGAACATAATGATGTAAACAAGTGAAGCATACATGTTCTCATAAGTGCACAATGAACGAGGCATAAAAAATGACTAAGATCAGCAGTTGACCCCCATTAAGTCCCAAAAGTCCTCAGGGACGTCAAATCCTGGTGAAAATGAACAACGGTACAGCTTTAGGCCTTAACATATATAAATTTGAGTTCTGCACCATGCAAAAAAAGAAATGATTAAGTCCATCATTTGCCCCCCCCCCATTAGACCTCAAATAACCCCAAATCCTTAACATATTTAATTTGAATTTGGCATCACGCAAAACTGCTAAATAGACATACACAGAAAATTTTGGACAAATATGGTAAAATAGTCCCCAAAATGGAGTGTTTTTATTAGACTTATAAAAGCTCCAAGGGCACATCGAAGAGTTATCGCGAAATATAGACACAAAAAATATATAGAAATCAGTTAGTTACAACTTTTTAAAAAGTTTTATAAAATTCAAGGAAGCCATTTTTTTAATAAGTACAAGACGTCAATTTTAGCCATTTTAACCCGAAAGGCAACCCACGAGGGCAACCAGAGTTTTCCCGGAAAATCCATTCCGTTACTTTTTTACTCATATTATGTTTAATGTTTGTGTAAAATGTTTAAAAAAAATTCCAAGGCGTATTTATTGAGAAAAGTGCGGACAGACGAACGGACGAACGGACACAAGTGAATTTATAGGTCCACTCTACTTTTGTCTGGCAACCAATAATGAATTGCAGTAATACTATTATTTTGTCATATTTTTTAATATGGAAGTAATATCGATGTGTAACAAAAGTTAAAAATGCTAATTTAGTCATTAAAATACGTTTTCAAACGAATTTTACAAAGTATTTTCTTTCATTTATTCATATTTTTGTAGCAATTAGTTTCATTTAATGAGGTTTTTTTTAGTTCATTTCGGTTTTTCGCGATGCTTAAATCTACATCAGATATGAAAGGCAAGAACTAAAAGAGTATTTTATGGCGTCCTTACTTTTAGGTAATAAAAATATGCATCGTTCAGAAGAAATTACGAAAATCCATCCACTAGTTTTGTTTTATGAATTATATTAGTGCCTTCCATTATGGATATCATAATGAAAGTCAAGGAAGATAATTGAAAATTGTAGTAGGTAAAAAAAATCGTTTACTTAAACAATAAATTATTATCTCCCTTGAATATCATAATTATTGCCGCGGTATTCTTCGCATGACTTAGAGAATACTTTATATTATAAAAAATAAAATTACTGGATGAATTCCCGTGTTAATGAGGTTTATATTTCTTCACATGTAAATAGATCGTAACTATTTATTGCATTATTTATAGCATCCATATTCAACCAAAGTATAATCATAGAGAAGTATCAATGTTTCTTATCGGTATCATTTTGTTTTCTTGCGAGTTTTGAGTCGTTTTCTAATAGAATTATTTGTTCTTCTCTACAATTAAAAAAAAACAGAATAATTTGTCATTTATTATTTATTTATTCATCGTTCATCTGTTCTTTCTATTACTTTAGAATTATCTTAGGAATGTGAAGGAGTGTTTGCATAAGTGAAATGTCAATAATTTGAACTACATATACATATTTCAAGAACATGTACGAAGCCTTAAAAATGACTCACATAATTGCACGATTCCCACAAGCAAGAAACGATTTTAAGACGAGAAAGGTTTTTATAACCAAATTATAAATGATTTCGCTGCAGTTCACAGATTTTAAACAAGCTCGAAAGTGAAAGGATTGTCTAAATGTACGACGTGAAATCTAAAGCCGATTCTAATTGCTTAAAAAGCAAATTACACGACGGCCGTTCCAAAACCAAAGCCTTCTGTTTTTTAACTTAAAATTTAAAGAGCTACAGGGACAACAGGCGTGGCTTGCAACTGACGACATTTTTGTTCAAGAATGGTTGTTACATAGTCATTTTTATTCGCAATGCACTTCTCCCCGGAACCCAATGACGCATCATTACTTCCGAGGCACTTCCATGGCAGGGCTTTATTTACTAGATTATCACACCGTCAATATTTTCAACAAAGACCTGAAAATTTCAGGCCCTGCATTAATACGTCCAGAAATTTATAATCTCCCTCATATATTCAGGCCGTATAGAGAATAAGCGGCATTATTTAGCAACCCTCATTTAGTACGAAAAAAATTGTTTCTATATGTAATAAGCATTTTAATGCCAGTAATCTATAATATAAATCTTGCCTCACTGTATGTATGTATTTATGTATGTATGTATGTATGTATGTATGTATGTAAAACTTTCGACAGAGGCGACGAAATTTAAATATCAACACATCGGCGAAAAACATTAATTCCTTCACCCTCAACTTCTAAAGGGAAGGGTCGCTTTTTTTCACCGATATTTTCGAATATCATCCTCTCTTTTCAATTTTCTAGCCTTAATTTAAACCTACGTCACTTCCGCTTTGGCGATAGGTGCAACAGTAAGCACCTCACTGTTTTTTTCACGTGCTTTTTCTCCTACGCGATACGAGTTCGAACCTGCCTGCCTACAACCACATTTTTCTTGTTTTTTCTTGTTTTTGATTTTTTTGCTCAATACACAGCTTAAAACACCCGGGCAACGCCGGGCCTGCAGGTTAGTCATATAATAAAGAGTGACCATTACTTTCTATCAGGCACGTTGACTATTTAATACGAGTCCTACTCAATGTATTTAACTGTTGACGCAATCCCTTACCTGAAAAAAGGCAAATACATCATAAAATCGAGCACTGTTTCCACAGCTGGGGAGGACCTCCTAAAAGTACCCTTTTTATGACTTGAGAGAGTAAAGAATCATCTTCAGAATTTAGTAATGAGGAACCTTTTCGTCCCTCTGCTTCCTCCTACACACAGAAACGATGTTGTGAATCTAATATTGCTCAATCGTTTTTTTGTTTTTTTGCTAGCTGCTCGATGAAACTACAAGAGGCGTGCAATAAATAATGCCCCTGACCCACTGTCGAGCAGTGATCCGGTTTTTGTATTTGAAAACTCACACCACAGGAGACTTTTGATGAAATGAAAGAAATTTATGGCGATAATGCCCCATCATATGACCTTGTAAAACGCTGGCATCGTGAATTCAAACATAGCCGGAAGTCTGTGGAAACAGCTCCCAGACCTGGTCGCTCCCCTTTTGCCACTGATAAGGCATCTGTCCGTCAAGTTGAGGCTTCCATTTTGGAAGATCGGTGCATTACTATTCGCCAAATAGCCAAAGATATCAAGATTAGTACAGGGTATGAGGAAACTATCATTCATGACCATTTGCATATACATATGTTGTCTGCCAGATGGATTCCCAGGTTGCTCACATCATTCCAGAAGCGAGAACGTGTCGAGTGCTGAAGGATGAATTTGGAAATGTGCCAAGAAGATGAGTCAAAGTTTTTCAAAAGACTGATTACACAGGATGAAACCTGGGTATGATCCAGAGACCAAAGCCCAGTCAATGCAGTTGGACTCACCACCTCCAAAGTGACCAGGACGGAGTAGTTATGACAGATTTTCTGGCAAAGGGTACCACAATTACAGGAGCCTATTATGCTTCACTTTTGAGGAAATTAATGGAAGCTATCAAAATCAAGAGGCGGGGCAAGATCAGCAAAGGTACCCTACTCCTGCAGGACAACGCTCCGGTCCACAACTCGCATGTCGCCAGATCAGAAGCACGCGCGTGTGGTTATGAAATCCTCTCCATCCTCTCTACTCTCCTGACCTTTCCCCCTCTGACTTTCACCTCTTCCCAGCCATGAAGTTGTTTTTGAAAGGGAAGCGTTTCCCAGATGATGCAGCATTTATTTCTTAAGTGACGTCGTGGTTGGAGGACCAACCTGGGTTGTTCTACAAAAACGATCTCCAGAGCTGCCTCAAACGATGAGAGAAATGCATAACTCTGGGTGGTTCCTATGTAGGGAAAGACTAATAATAACTGTGCCAAGTTTCGTTGCTCTACTACTATTGGAAGTATCTCAGGGGCATTACTTATTGCAGGCCCTTCGTATAAAATATGGGCTGCTTTGTAAAACGTTCGCTACAAAATTTTTGTTTAGCTAAAACAGCTCTTCAGAATATGCTTGCTCTTTATCAGTCTTAAGACTAAACGAAAATTCCATGAAATGAGCTTTATTTATCTTCGATTTGTCTTTTAGTGGACGTTTTGGAGGTGCTTCCCCGCTAACTATAACATGGCCGGTCTCAAGTCTAACGTAAATAAGTTTGTTTCACCGTTCTATTTACATAAATAAATCCTATCTAATTTACAGCATTACTGATCTTCACGGTTCTACTAACCGTCTATGTAAAACTTAACTATTATCCTACCTTTTGGCCAAGATCAGAGTGTAGTATCTGTTCTTCAGATGTTGCATTTAAATGTCTTGTTCTGTCTAAGTAGATGAGCATTTGTTCACGACTAAGATATTTTTTTTTTATTTTGTTCCCTTTTCTCCACGTTAAAAAACGACCCTGGTGTCTATCTCTGTAACGTGGGGTGGAATTATAAATAGGAATTATTATCCTACTACGAACTCAAGCATGGGATGTACTGCTTTCTTAAGGGCAGTATATCATGAAAATAAATTTTGATTTATAACTTACAATCTTCTATTAATTTAATATACAAGTACATAATTACAGCGTTGATTACCTCCCTTATAAATGAAATAAATATGCAGATTTTCCCACAATATTACATTACAATATTGTTTCGCTCGCTAGTCTGCAAAATTGTCTTTGCTACATTTTTCATCCGTTTCTCATCAGATGTTTATCTTAAAAACAAAGCAAAAGACATTTTGTACAACTTCTGTGGTTCACATAACCGATACACCCTGCCATTTTCTCGTTTAGCAGTGTGTCGATTTTATGAATCATGTAAGTTGTTCAAATCCTACTTTTATGCTTTTAAGATAAACATTTGATGAGTTAGTTACTAAACATGCAGTAAAGACATAATTTCGCAGACTTGTTAGTCGCGAACGAAGCAATATTATAATTGTTACCATTTGAAAACTAGTTGTCAACGAGAAAAACTTGATATTTGGAACTTGAAGAACTATTATATGCACTATGTATTCTCTTCCCCCCTAGAAATCTATTCATTAAGCTTGGACTTTTTAAAAATATATATAAAACTTTGTTTTTAAATATAAAAAAGTTTTAATTAAGAAAATATTTTAATCCATTACGATTAGTATATAAACACTAAGTAACATTTCAGTACACAGTGTGTGTATGTGTGTATGTGTGGGTGTGCTCGTATGCGTATACATAGAGATAAATAGGTGTTGTTTACAAAAGTTTTATAGATGTTCATATTCTTTTTACGGTGCAGGCTTCAACATGCTCGTATATATCTATGAATGCTGGCTGTGGATTCTACTATCAATCTCGATGATGTAAATATGAGCTTAATTGAAAGACAACAGTTTACATAATTTTAATTTTCGAAAAGAACAAACAACTGTTGAAGAGAATTAAGTTTAAAGAAACACGAAATCTTACAGGTCTGATTACACTGATTAGCTTCTGCTAAATTAAACCTACGAAAGTGCATTCGCGTATATTCCCTCTTTCCCCGCAAAAATGTGACAAAACTCATTTAGCTGGAATATCTCATAATAAGCAGAAATTTAATTTGTATCAGAAATAATTAATTAAATATCACTTTTCTTCACAGAAGTAGATGAACACAAAAAGTCGTATTAAGGATGCAAATCCGGAATTATGTGTTCGAAATACAAAAAGGTTTCCAGAAAAACCAAAGTTATAATAAGACCGATGATGCAGACGAATCTATGATTGTGACCGATGCAAACCAACTTTCAAAGTTAAGCAATATATAACATGGCTAATTATTAGATGGGTGATCGCTTACCAATGCTAGGTAGGTTTCATGAGAAATGATCTGGATAAAATAGTTTTACTTATTGTATTCAGTTTTATTCGGTTTCTAGATTCGATCGGGAGATCCTATTTATTACAAAGGAGGATAGAAGTTAATAACATTATATGAACATTAAATGAGTATATAGAGACTCTAATTCAATATTCGTAGTATTTTATTACCTTCTATATTCCTTATTAATAAATAGGATCTCCCGATCACCGGGGACACAATGCAAAGAACATTTTTTAATTAAAAAATTATGTTGCTTTTAGGTCGTAAGTGAAAATAATACATACCTTCTTAGTATTCTGGCAAAGATCTAATGGTAGTATTTAAAGATGGTATAATGGGGTTTCCGTTCGCGCATGGCGTCTATACCATGGAGATATATCACAAACTCTTATGAGGATATTTTAGATAAATCGTAATAGCCAGATATATTCTGCAACTGCAAGCAGATAACTTAATTAAATACTTTTTCACGTTAACCAAGACGGTTACAATAATACCACGGGGTCTTTAACTACATTGAACGTCCACAGAATACATAGTAGCAATATAGTACATCTGTAGTACATATAGAGGCCACTGTGGAAATTTTAAAAGTACAGTTAGTTTCCAGAATTATTGACATGCAGAGTTTTTTTAGTGTTTTTTTTTTTTTAATTTTCTACTAATCGCAAATAAGGCCAAACCTCATGTTATTATCTCGTCTTTATTTGATAAAAGTTGCCACTTTAACACAATCTTACATCACAAATGCATTTAAAAGTTTGATCATCGCACAGACAAATGTGTCCACCATATAAAATCAACAGTAGGTTCTTTATTATGCCAGGGGTTCGTTCGAAATGAATGTTTCTGTTTAACGCAAAACGTAACTATGATATCTTACTTTTGCATTTTAATCTTTAATTTAAGCCATTATATATGGAAATATTTTTTTATAAAATCAACAGTAGGTTCTCTACAGTGCAATGTAAACTACAATGTATTGTGGACTAAGTCACTGTGGCGAGTCATGTGAACGTCGTCCCAGTGCATCGCGCTTGGTTCCCAACTAGAGCAGGTAATCAAAAACAATGGTTGATTTCACCGTTTTCGATGCTAATAAAATGTGTTAAACATTCGTTTATCATCATTTAATTCCGAGTAAAATCAGGTCCCCCTGGCAGTCTTAAATATTGAAGTAGTTTTATAATGCTTAAATGAAGATAATAATAGTTTGCTGTCAATTGCAATAGTAATTATTATTTGCTAGAGTAGATAACCCAGAAATACTTTTCTAAGAGAAAAAAAGCGGTAAATTTGGAAGTGGTTAATAAACTTAATACCGAATACGAATATTCTGCTGAAAATGATATTGCTATCTCACTTGAAATTAAAATGCATAGTGTGTTCAACACACGATATAGAAAAGAAAAAAATTCATACCGATGCGTTTGTAATAGATAATGTTCATTTTTACTAGTAAATTGTATGCCATATCTCGTGATCGTTGTGTTTTTATTATTAGAATAAGCTTGAGATTTATATACATTGTAAGTGTACAATAATAATAATAATAATAATAATAATAATAATAAAAATAATAATAATAATAATAATAATAATAATGATAATAATAAAAGACATTGCAGAGTATATAACTAACATTGTTCGATTATAATAGTTGTTCATAAAACTTAATATACACAATTAGGTTCGGTCATCTTGTTGATTCTTAGCTGGAATCGTATTGATAGAAGTATTTGGTAAATATATCCAAGATACATGGACGTTTATATATATATATATATATATATATATATATATATATATATATATATATATATATATATTCGGTTAAACCTTTTATCTTGGAACGGATAAAAGAAAAGAAAGTAAACAAATAGAAAAATCATACAAAACATAAAGACAAATAAATTTAAAAAGGAAAGAAACAAAGATTTCCATTTAGCTATAAACAAAGTGTAGTAAATGTGAGGGTACTGCACTTGATATTCTATATCTTCCCTTGGGTAGACGGGTGCCTTTGTAGAGCGAGGCAATTGTTATTTTTTTGTTTGCAATTAGAGTTCCTCTTCGGGGGGGGCAGATTTTTTTTCTCACATTACATAAAAGGACAATGTGTCTAATGATTGCTCCGTCTGCCTAAACATATAGAGAAAAAAACAAATATAATTAAGTCTACACATGACGAAAGATGAAAGAGAACGAATGAGGGAACATGAAGAATTAATGAAACGAAAAGACATATATAAACGAAGATTTGTTGAAAATAAAGGAATTAAATGTGAAGTTCAAATGGGAACAAATGCGAGAAAAAATAAGATGCCAAAAACTTTAATGAAATCAAAGACCAATGGAAATTATGAAACATCAAAGATCATTAATCAAAAATGTAAATTAGGTTAAAGAGAGTGGACATTGTTCAAGGAAACTTAAATTGCTCGAAAAAACGATACATATATATATATGCATAATTTATATATATATATATATATATATATATACATATATATGTTGAAAAAATTGGAGAAAATATATAACGCCATAAAAATAGAAAACATACTAAAATATCAAAACAAATAACAGAAAAATATAATAAGGCAATGGAATTTCGAACCAAAAAATACGAATAACAAAACATACAGAAAGAATAGAATGAAAATATAATATAGAAAATTAGAAGAAAGAAATTAAACAGCAAATAAATAAAAGGAAGGAGAAACTCGAAAGCAAGACGCAAAATAAAATGAAATGACGAGAGTGTGGCAAACAATTTATCAGTAATATATATATATATATATATATATATATATATATATATATATATATATATATATTCAGTAATGTGATTGATAATTTAAAATTCAAATTAGAATTAAATTAAAAATCCGTTTCACAAGAAGGAACAACAACAAAATCAATAATGTGTACGATCGTTTCGGAAAACAATGTTTTTATTGTGGTAGACATTAAGCCACGGACAATCATTTTTACATATAGTATTTTTAACAAACAAAGTTTCCTCATCAGCAAAGTATTGGGAAGGGATTTTAATATATGTAAAATACACCATAAATAAACTTAGCATTAAAAGTAAGTCAGATGTATCTGGAAAAAATTAAAATAAAGGTATGCATTTACTTGATAAGAAAATTAATATGGGTTAAAGATAGAAATAAAATAGAATAAAATAATAAATCTGAATTTGGTTTAAATATAATATTATAATAATATATTTCTAAGAAAATTCATAGACACACATATATATATATACATATATATATGCATACACACATACATATATATATAAACATATATAATTATTTACCTTTTAATTTTTTGCGTTTTGAAATAAGCAATTAAAGTCAAAACATTTATATGGATGTTTATTGTAGCTTTTCAACTTATGAAATGATAAATTCTCAAAAAGAACGCTAATGGAATATTTTATATCGGTTAGCATACGTTTGATTAAAATGCTAAATTTAAAACTGAAGAAAGAAAGGGGAAGATAATCTTATTTCTTTAATTAAACAACGCTAGGGAGATAATTAGTGTTTAACTTAATTTGTTATTAAGGAATAATAAATTAAGCAAACAATATATTATAATCTATTTTGAAATTATTGAATTTAATATTTCATAATTTATTTATTTATTGAAATTAAAAAATATATCATAGGTTAAGGTTAAGAATATATTTTAATAATATATAATAATGGTCGATATATCAAATCAATTAATAATAACAATAATATTGATGATAAAAATTTTTTTATTAATAAGCACGTGAAGTTATAGTTTATTTTAATATTGAATATTAATAAGTTACATTTTAATGATTTAAGGTGGTTTATATTTATTAAATTTAAACTCACATTTATGACTGCATGCGGAAATAAGTTCTTCTCTTGAATTTAATAGGGTGGTTCTATATTTTATATCTCCATATTTGAAAATTTTTTAGGGTCTCTTTTGTACAAAGTGCACAGAATTTATCTCTTGGCTTGTATGCTTTGTAAGATCCTATTATTTGCCATTTCAAATTGAAAGAAATATTGTTATCTTTGAGTCGCCAAATATGCTTGGATAGGGTAGTTTGGTTTAACAGGGAGTGATTTTTAAATGAATATTTGTACGTTCAAATTCTATGTTTTATTTAGCCAGATGTGAAACCAAAATATATTGCCTCTTGTTAAGTGTAATTATTTTCCGGTAGATTAGGTGTTGGATTATTATATGGTGGGTTTGTCTGTATTTGATTGGTAGATTGGTTAAAGTTGGTGTCATTATTTAATCGGGTGGTTGAGTTATGGTTGCTATTAAATTCATTTAGATTTGGGGTTTTTGATACTGTGCAGCTATAGACTACAGTTTTTATTTTACATGAGCCTTGTAGGGGACATTTATTTTTTCTTTTACAGTTACAGCTTGCTATATTTTGTATAATTGTATTTTGTAGCTTATTAATTTTTCTATTGTTAGAACTAACTATTTTTTTATGAAAGTTTGGCATAGTAGAGTAAGACGCTTTGATTGTATTCTTATTGGATATTTTATTATATCTATGAGGGTCTTTAAAGTTCCTATCCAATATTTTTTAAAAATTCTCTGGCTAAGTTTGTCTGGCTAAATTAGCTCTAGGATATTTACCTATCGAGCTTATTATATATCTAAATTACAACGAGCACTTTTTATTTCACTGTATTTTAATTAAATTAGTAATTTTAATATTACATTAAAATACACTCTGCTCTTTAGACTATTTTTCTAATCTCCTTTAAATTTATATAAATATATATATGCATATATAATTTTCAGAATGTGATATAATATCTAATTATTTCCCCAGCCAGACAACGTCGCAGCTCACAAAACCCAAGAAAGCTAACAAACCGGAAGTCCAAGATTCAGATTTCGCCCTGATATGGCTCATCAGTTAGATACGCATCAGTTAGATACGCGAGTTCGGATGTGTCTAACTGATGAGCCTAAATGGGGGCGAAACTCGAGTCATGGATATCCGGTTTGTTGGCTTTCTTGTTTTCGTAGCGCTTGTGAGCTGCTACGTTTTTTTGATGTAGAATTGATCATGTATATATATATATATATATATATATATATATATATATATATGTGTGTGTGTGTGTGTGTGTGTGTGTGTGTGTGTGTGTGTGTGTGTGTGAGTGTGTGTATACATATATATAAATATATAGACCAATAAAAAAGAGACTTAGCAGACTTGAGAATTACAAAAATAAAAAAAACAAATTGCAACATCTTCTTACAGAAGAGACGTTGCGAACCTGCACCTGCTTTATCGTTATTTTCATGGCAATTTCTTGTCTACGCTCGATCTATTGTCCCCCTCGCCCAATTTTCACGAGAAACACTCGTCTAGCTGTATCTATAATTTCCCCATTCTTTATCTGTGCCTAAACCAAAACGTACATTCCATAAACAAAGTTTCTTTCTTAGAACCGAATACCTGTGGGACTCTCGTCCACTTGCCTGCTTTCCGGCTGACAATAATGATCGTCTTCAAGTCCAACATAAACAAGTTCTTGATGAGCCGTTTTCACTTAAGTAATCCTATTTTCCAAATTTCTACTACTAACAATTACAACGACATTGTCCCATAGACCACTGTGCACATTAACCCTTACCCACGAGTGACCTCTGGGACTTGATAAGTGGTGACTCCTTCATGAAAAAATACTTTCACATTGACACTGAATATTGATAAGAAAAAATACAAAGGAATATAGATAGGGGAACCTAAAAAACAAATAAATAATCGGAAACATGGAGAAGATAAATAGCAAAATTAAAAAGAAATTAAAACAGAATGAAGATTAATAAAAACACTTTGAAAAGCAGTCACAAGTAGATATAGAAAGAAAAAAGCAGAGAAAACGACATAAAGAAACAAATAGAATGTGACTAGTGAACATATATAAAAGGACTAGTAAAAAGAAGGTAAACATTGAAAGTAGAATATTTTACGAAAACAAGGAACGTAAGGAAATAAAATAGAAAAAAACATGAAGGGAAAGAAGGAAATAGATAAGCAACTAAAATTTAAACAATACAAATATATAAAGAAAATAAAACAATGGTGAAATGGTCTAAATATAAAAAGAAAATAAATATAGAGAAAAATAAACTTAAATAAAGAACAAATATATTTATTTAAAGAACATGGACTCGATGAAACTAATAATCGGTAAAAATAAGTCCTTTAAGTAACTGAATGAATCAAAAACAATATAGGAACACTAAACTAGTGAATACCAAATGTCAAATGAATGAACAATGAATGAATATTATGTCTGCAGTATTTTAGAGTACTTCCCAAAGTAAATATTTGATTAATTAAACATAAAATAAAAAAATTAAATAAAATCAACGTATCAATGGCAAGCTCTCTACCGCGAAATAAGAATCAATCCTTATCTATACAATCCTTACTGGAGATGTTTTAAAATGAATCAAAATTAGATTTAAACTAAAGGAAAGCAGTTATTTCTTTTAAGATGGTTGTAGAGTAACAAACCATTCAATTTTTTATGGTAAGAATTACAACAGGAATTCATATTCCAAAGTATAAATGTCTTGAGAACAAAATAATCCGTATCAAAACAATGTGATGAGAATATAGAAATAAATAGTATATTTGCAAACTGTTTTATTGATATCCATTTTTAATGACATAAGAAACGTTTAGTAAAATGTGCCATGTTTTCCCAAGTCAAAAAGACATGCAAAATATGCGTTTAACAATATATAAAAATTAGGATATATATATATATATATATATATATATATATATAGTGGAAATGGTAATTAATAAAAACTGAAGAAAGTGCTCAATACTGTTGTAGAGCAAGTATGCGTTTTATTTTTTATTACGTATCTTTCTGTTAAGTTACATTATTGTTTCAGCTACTCGGCCGTTTTTTTTTTTGGCCGTCTGTAGCTTCCTCAGACTTTTACAGAAATGTTCGCTACTTTTGGATGAAAGAGTGAATGAGGTCAGTGGGTGCGAGAAGGGCGGAAGAAAGAGAGGAAGGGAACAAGGGGGAGGGGGCGCTTGGTATGTTCGTAATGTTTTAGTTTTGGAGTTAAAGGAACTTGTGGGGGAGGGTCTGGGAAGTTCATTTCTGGTGTGGCTGAGGGCATAGGGATACATGGAGGGGAAGGGGAATATTTAGGGGGTGGGAGGAGGGGGGTTACTTTAAAATTTGAGTCTTAATGTTAAAGATTTTATGCGTCTCGTTGGTGAGATGATTTCTTGGTACGTATGTCTTGACCTGTTGGGTGTTCTCTTATGTTTGGAGGGGGGGGCTATGATTCGGTTTATTTATTTTTAGTTTTTATTTTGTTGTTAATTTCGTTCAAATATATGCACATATGGGCATATATTTTCACGCCAGGGCGGGGATGTATGTGTACATGTGACCGTTTCTTTTAAGTATATATGTGTGTACGTGTCCATATGTGTACCCGTCTCCGCAACTGCTAGCTAACCCTCTCCAAACAATTAACAACAAAATAAAAAACTAAAACCAGTTCTTTACAACAAATGCCTTAATGAATCATGCTTTCCGGGCTGTTGGAAAACTGCTTCTGTGGTACCAATATTCAAGAATTCTGGCGAAAGAACTGACCCATCAAATTATCGCCCCATTAGCCTCCTCCCACTTTTCGCCAAAATATTTGAGACCATAATAAACCATGCTCTAGTCCGGCATCTTACAGATGCTAAACTTCTGACTGACAAACAATATGGATTTAGACAAGCCCGTTCCACAGCTGACATCCTCACTGTAATCTCTGAACGTATATACCATTCACTGGACAAAGCGGGGTTGGGCAAAGCCGTAGCTCTAGATATATCTAAGGCTTTTGACAGGGTATGGCACAAGGGTCTCCTCAGGAAAATTAAATCATACGGTATCACTGGTAGAATACTTAACATAATTAAATCCTTCTTAGATAAGAGAAAAATCCAGGTTGTCCTCGACGGTCGTACATCTAAACAGTGTGATATAAATGCGGGAGTGCCTCAGGGGTCTATCCTTGGACCTCTATTGTTCCTAATATTTATTAATGACCTCCCCGACAAAACTGCCTCTGAGATGGGTATATATGCTGATGACACTACACTCTATAACAGGCGCGACAGGAAAACAAATGAACACATATCTAAAGAAATGGCAAAAACACTAGAGGATAGCCTCCAATCTGTAGTGGAATGGGGACATAAATGGATGGTCACATTCAATGCTGCCAAGACTAAACTGGTTTCCTTCAATAATTACAAGAAACCTTCTCTGCCACCAATAGCAATGGCCAGTGACTCCCTGTCTGAGAGTACATCTTTCAAACTGCTTGGCCTAACGTTCACAGGAAACATGAGTTGGAACAATTATATTGTAAACATTGCCAGGGCCGCTGCGAAAAAGGTAGACTCTCTCTACCGTGCTAGAAAACTACTGACACCTGAAAGTATCCTGTTCCTCTATAAGGCCACCATTCGCCCATGTATGGAGTATTGTTGTCACATTTGGGCTGGTGCGTCTGCTACTAGTCTCTCTCTCCTAGACAAGGTTCAAAAAATAGTCGCCAATCTGATAGGCCCTGAACTGGAATCTAATCTTCAGGCGCTGTCCCATCGACGAAACGTTGCATCCCTCTGCTTGTTCTACAAGTGTTTTAATGGCGAATGCTCTGACGAACTGCAGGCACTAGTGCCCCCACGACGTAGACACCCTCAACAAACCCGACAGGCAGCTAAATCCCACCCCCACACACTAGAGATCCCTAAATATAAAAGATCTTTCTACTCCAGTAGTTTCTTCCCCAGAACCGCTAAACTCTGGAATTCCATTCCAGGTTCCTGCTTCCCTAACTGTACTGACATGCAGAAGTTCAAGTGCAACGTGAACCGATATCTTGCTGCAAAATCCCAACATAGTGCCCCAGTAGTTGCTGCCCCTGATAGTAGCCCCCTACACCAAAGTGGCAATGCGCCTTGTTTGGGGTGAAAATGTAATTAAAAAAAAAATTAATTTAAAAAAATCGTGGTGAGACGACAACAACTGTAGTAGGCGGTAATTCCTGCGGATGCAGTTAGAGGATTCGGAGTTCCTATCCCGTCGCGGTAACCACCTGACAAAGGCCAGAGGAATAGTTGGTCGAAACGTCGTAAAACAATGAATAACAGATGAGGATAATAGTCCGCAATAAATAAATGAAATTCTCATTAATAAAACCAAATCTCGAATATCTATGTTAATAAATTACGACATCGAAATATCTTTACAAAGGTACTAATTTAAAATTAATAACGTAGACGTTCTGTTAATGGTAGATCGCAAATACGAGATTAAGAGATGTGAACATGAGAATTTTAATCTAAAAATCTAAAATCAAAGTGCACGTCCTTGATAAATAAATTTAACTAAACAATAATTGCTCAGTAATTCATGGCAGTCTGCTCTTATCTAATTTGACAGGTTGGTTTTTAAGGAGCAAAACTGATTTATACGGTTCTGTGTACGCGGGAACTCTTTTTCTATTTTTCCAGCAAGTGGTGCAGGTGAAACGAATTTTTGATGAGGTAAATCCGGATGCATTTAAATACAACACTTTTTTAGGAGTTTTTGTTTTATGCTATATTTTGCTTCAATTTTCATCCTGAACGATGAAAATTACAATAAACATGTATCCTGTATATACTTTTCAGCGATAATAAATATCAATTACAATAATTTACCGAATTTCATTCAATTTTTTTTTAAATTTAGTATATCACTCAATATTGCCGCCATGATCAGTGTGACAAAAGAGAGAATTTCTTTGTATTTTTCTTAATTTTCCATTGAAACACCAAACAAAATCCGTTGGTATTCATCGATATTTATTTTCGAAAAAACAAAACTGTGCCATTTTGGTGAACGATATTTATTTTCTCATACATATTTACTGCTATATATTTTTACGTTAATATTTGATTCAGGTTGAATCATCGAAAATCATAAGATTTAATTTCAATTAAGAACGTTACAAATCATATTAAGATGAAATGTTAATGTTTTTGCTCAGTTTTAAATTATGAAACTTTTTTTGACCAACGATAATTAATTAGATTAATATATAAAAGCTTATTGTAGTGAATGGAGTAATCATCATCATCATCATCATCATCATCATCATCATCATCACCATCATCATCATCATCAACAGAATCAGCAGAAGCAGCAGCTGCATCATCATCATGATCATCATCATCATCACCATCATCATCATCATTATCCTCATTAGCATTACCATCATAAAAAGAATTTTCATCACCATCATTATTATTGTCATCATCATCACCATAATTGTTATTAGCATTATCACATATCATAATAATAATTATTTTCATCACCATCATCATCATTGTAATCATCAACATAACCATTATCATCATAATTATTTTCATCATAAAAATAACCATCATCATCATAATCATTATTATCATTATTGTCATCATCGCCATAATAATAATAATAATAATAATAATAATAATAATAATAATAACTATCATCATTGTCATAATCACCACCACCATCACCATCATCATTACCCCTATCATCGTCATCATTATTGTTGTACCCATCCAGTCTTGGAGACAATGGATACATTCTGCGAGTGTACCTGCGCATTTAATTGTGAACAAGTGTTCGCGATTGGTGCCAACACTTTTACTATGTCCATCCGCTTAATTTAAGTGGCAAACGAGTAATCCAGGACGACTGCAAGCAGTGCCTATATAAGCGAAGAGCACATACAGCACCATGTGGTCACCCATTTTTGTACTGCCTAATCACAAAAGTGCTTCACTTCTGTTATCTAATCGAAACTGAGTTGTCAAAATTATTAGTCCACATAGAGTAGTTTTGGTGCGTTCTAAAAAAACTGCACCACGTGAATGCACGTCATCTCTGCGCGTTTGTAATCCAACTAAATGTCTCCATGTTTTTTTTTTGTTTGTTCTTTGTAAAATTTCAGTATTCACTGCTTCTGCGTTGATTATTTACTGTTCTTGTTGCATCATTGTCTGTATGTAGTTTTAGGTTATGCTGACGATTTTATCGTCTCTTTTCTTATATATATGGATAATGAGAAGCTAAAGAGTTAAAAGCATTAACGTGGGGAAATTTGAAATACTGGCCTGCGTGCTCGATTTCCTCTCTACGTCTTCTCGGTTCTTATTCATAAAGGCGTATTTAGGCCCAATTCTTGATTAATGAGAATTAACTTACATATGAACCTATATATTCGAATCACATAGTTGTTATTTTATTTTACTTTCATTTTGGGACAAGCTTTAGTCGTCAAAAATGAGTCAAGAAAAAAAAAGGGAGAAAGAATAAGTGTTAATATAACAGCTATATACATAATATCTAATTTATACCAAAAGAAAAAATTCTTGGCCCTCGAGTTAAAATCAAAGTGTAGTATTTGTTTCTCAGATGCTACACGTCCATTTCTTCTTCTCTATCAGTGGAGGAGAAACATTTCACGACTGAGACAATTTTTATTTTTGTTCCTTTTTTTCCACGTTAAAAATGACCCTGGTGTTTTACGCTTGCCGTGTGGGAATGTAAAGTAAATAAGACATCTATGTATGCCACACCTCTAAACGAATGTCTCCTGTCTCTTCGTAATGTTGTCCAAGACTTCCCTGTCTTTTTATTTTGGATTTTGACTCTTTAATTAATCTCTCTAATCTTTATCCAACCTAAATATCGCATTAGAGTATTATATATTCAAATGTGTTCTCGTAATATTTTTTCTATATGGAAGATAAGTGTTCTTACCGTGGGAGAATAACGGAAAAGGTCTCTGCGATACTAGCATTACTAAGTCACAAATCAATAATATAAATCGGCGTGGAATAATCGGCATGTGCTGCACTGGTGACCGACGCAAGAGACATAGTAGACATTCAGATAGAGAGGGAGTGAGAGGGATTAATGGCTAATGCAACCGTACTGATGTAACAACAATAATCCATGCAATGTTGAATGGTAGAGGGAGTCCACCTTATTTCAGGGTCCTTGTACATGTTATTTCGGCAATTAGAAAAATTCATTTTACATGTAATCTTTTGATTTAAAATTTCGTTACAATTATGTGTGCTTCTTTTTGAAGGTTTAATTTATGCTCACATTAATCACATATTTTCTGTTTCTTTTTGTCCTCATATAAAGATCCAACAAAATTTTATAAAAAATAATACATCAAACTAGAAAAAATGCTGGATTTATAAAAACTACCATTTGTGTGTTTATGCTTAAATATGACCTCAGGAAACATATGAAAGAGCTAGGTTTACAATACCTTGGGCAATGTATGAAATAGTATTTTCTAAAAGTTATTTAACAGAATAATTTTTTAAATCTCCAATATTTTCACACATCATTAAAGATTTTCCTAAGAATTTTAATTCTAACGTTCCTTTACAAAATGGTTGTTTTCTCATTATAGTCATATATAATTAAACAATTCAACTCAGGTGAGCAATGATGAATTTTGACAGGTTTGTTCCATGTCTAATTAACACAGATGAATCAAATGGAAGTATCTTTCAAACAGGTATGAAAGCTGTCAATAATGGAGTGGATTAAGGCGGGTTCTTTTCCCTTATTGCAATATCCAGCTATAAACATATTCTAATTATTTATTTTGGATTTTGTCTTGTTCTCTAGCAAAGAAAAATATCTCATTCTAAACGGATAAAGGTGTTCCTTCATAATAACTGCTGGATGATA
>NC_136498.1:31545227-31752727 GCF_053919585.1 Euprymna scolopes | reverse complement strand
AAAAATTGCTATCCATCATTAGAAGAAAACGAAATCCTACTTAAAACGAATGCTTCACTTTTCCGTTGTTGACCAGACTTAAAACGCATATTTATCTTAGCCAGTCGAGTTTTTATCATTTCCCGAAGACCTTGTTGGTTTAGCCACATTTACGATTAGTAAAAGAGTATATTCATGAATGCATATATGCGTGCGTTTTTATGTATGTATGTGTGTCGCTATTTCAATCATTTGTTTCTGTTTCATCTATATAAATATATAAAGGATGATTTATATTTAAATAAACTTTAAAAAAATTATATTCTAAACTATTCAATCGTAGACTCCTGCGCTGATTATTTGCAATTGAAATTCGATTAATTCGTTAAACAAATTGATCAGTATAAAGAAAATTTGTATTGGAATTATATCAATTAAACTACACAGAATTTTCCGTATTTAATCTGACGATTTCCTTCTAGGATGAAACGTGAAAAAAATCGATATAACATAATTATTATATATGTTCATAACATAATGACTCCTGTATTAAGCAGTGTCGAATTAATACTGAAATCGTAACACAAAATGCGATATCGTTTTATGACATTTTATGTAGATACAGGAAATAAACACAGGGTGGGGAGGAAATGGCAGGTGTTTTTGAAATTGCTATTACTATAGCCTATATTATTAGACAAGCATCAAATAAGTTCGGCTGTTTTGAAAAGATGTTATTTTATAATTTAATAATCAATTAATTCGTTTCAGATAAAGGTCCAGAAATGTAGAAGATCAAGCATATGAGAGCTACATAAAAAGTAACGATTCCATTATAACTATTCAAAGAGAATTTTAACTTAGCCCGATATCATGCACATCCCAAATTCAAAACTGAGTTCATTCATTCGCACAAAAGACACACTGTAGAAAAAACAAAGCCCCCTTGGGCACCAAGAATAGCAACAAACCTACATAATGTGGAGCGCATTAGAGGAGTAAGTCTTTTGAGTCTGAAGTGACCTGTTCAGAAACATTCTGCCGCCCTTGTAATAAGTATTTCTTTTACGAGAGAATAAGTTGAACGCGTGTTTCATGAAATGAAAACGGACTGATAATTTTACATATGTAAACCACCTCTAATTTTCATAAATTATCTTTTTAGTAGACTAGAACCCCCCCCCCCCTCCTGAATATGTTTTCTTTTTTATTTGCTTGACAAGCTAATTGATTTTCGCCGGAAATCGTCACGAAAACAGTGACGCTGAGAATTTTGTAATGCGCTCCCGGAGAAGACGATCATCGGCCATTGCAGTTTCAAGAGGCTCAGAGACCATCCGCTTCCTATGGCGGGAGGCTTGCATTGGTGCTGTGACCAGGATAGACCCTGAAAAGGAAGAGGTGTTGGATAGATTAGCGAAAAAAAAACACAGACAACACATTTGCAAATAAGACGATCGCGGAATGCTGAAAAAGTCGTTTAAAAAACAACGGAAAACACATGTAACTGAATTCAGTAAAAGAGAGAAACAGACGAAAAAAGAGAAAACAAAATTACGATACCGAAAGGTCGAAAAAACAAAATTATAAATAAAAACAGTAAGATGGAGGGAGACATAAAACGAAGCAACCGCGAAAGGCATAAAAACAGAATATCAGAACGTTTCAGAACTTTTAAAAAGAATGCAAAATTCTTTCATTAATCTGTCAAGACAAAAGATGTTGATACATCAAAAGATACAACGGAACAGTGTGGAGGTCAAGGGGTAAGTGTTCTTTGAGTTAATCTTGTCATCACGCGTGGTAATTGTCTGCACGTGCCTGTGTGCGTATGGAGAGAGAGAAAGTGTAATGGTTGTATTGAGAGAGTGTACTGTTTGTGTAAAAAAAGGAAGGAGAAGACAGGAGAGAGAGCACGAAGCGAATTCTCTTGCAGTAATTTGAAAACAAAGCGTGATTCGCACTGCATTAAAAAAGGGAGTAACTGAATTGAATCTCTGCGGATTGATTATTGTATTTTAATTGTTGTATTATTGGGTATAGTCTGTGTTACTATATTAAAAAAACAGAAAAACAGAAAAAGAGGAAAAAAGCTGACAATTGTACATGATTTTTTTTTTTTAGAAAAAAATATTATTAGTTAATGGAAATGTCGAGCGATGACGTTAAGAAGGAATCGTTGGTCGCGATGGTCGAGGAACGGGTGGTAGGTGTAGGTGTGGGTGCTCACGGTAACAACTTAGAGGAGGAAGCGCTAGTGCATGGGAGTGAACAACGGAATAACGATGGCGATAAATTAGAAGGGGGACTTTGGTTAATTGGGTTTTGATGGGCGGTCAGATGAAAATAGTAAGAGGAAGAGAAAAGAGGTTAAATCGTTACCACTGAGATTAACTGAAGCTCTTTTGGGGAGGCTGGAACTACCCAATTTAGAGGGAATCCTGGTGAACTGGATGAGTTGGTAGAACCCCTCCTGCAAAAAAGACTGTTTATGGCCTCTGTTGCGCTGAGGTGGTTTTACTGGCATATGAAATCGCCGCGGGGCATGTGTCAAGGTTCATTGGTGAACAGATTTAAGAACACTCCCGATTAACTTGGGAACAATTGCGATCAGCTTTAGAGGGTGAATATTCCGAGGAGCGCACTGCCCCCGATGCGATGAAGAAGATGGTCCAAATCCGACAGAAACACGGGGAGGACATACTTGCGTTAGGGGAGCGGGTATCCGTTAAGCTAGGAAAGCCTTCCTCGATAAGATGCTAAGAGAAAGTGGAGCTGTTTAAGCTTTATTAGCGGCTATACTGGGAGAGGCTTTAAGGAATAGAGACGTCTGAACCGATGTCATTCAAGATAGTCTGATCGGACTACATGAAGGGGGTGGATATGGGCGCGAATTCGTTGTCTCCGATTACAAGAAGATGTAAAAGAGAGATGCAGTTTTGACCGAGAATACCGATCGAGGTGGACCGAGAAAAACCCCCTTTCGGAGAAAAGGCTCCGAGGAAATCATAGAAGGAGGGAACGTCAGGGGGGGCGTATGACCCCTCCATGTAGGCGGGGAATGGCTCGCATGGTCTATAGGCCCAATTATCTCCATTTCATGGTTTCATTCTCTGTTTCACTTGTTACTCCTCTTTTCGAAACAGCAGTAAATTAGTAGCAACAATAGTCGGTGAATCGAAGTGATTGCTATCGAAACCAGTCAGAAAAAGCGTTGCTCACTGCCTTACATATTTTAACGATTTTGAACACTAGAATATTCATCATAACTTTTGTTTTTCTTACGAAAATTACACATTTTTTCACATTGTAGCTGAGAAGCGTATCTAATAACTGTAATAATGGTTTGAAATTTAGTCGAAAAATGAATGAGTGATGAAGGTTTAAAACAGTTTTAAATGACTAACACTGCCACTTTACCGTATTTTCGTACACTATTGTGTATGATTGATACACACACACACACACCTATATATATATATATATATATATATATATATATATATATATATATATATATATATATATATATATGGAAGAGACATAGGGCAGAGAGTAACCCGAAGCGTGGTCACTTTAGGCAAGTGGCTGGTCGATGTACGAACGCGGTGGATCGTAGATTAAGAAGAAGAAAGAATAAAGATAGCTTTCACCCTAACGCATCAGGGAAGGGAACGGAAGGTCAGGTGGTCCGAATGGAGACCGCCTCCGGCTTGCCCAGGGACGGCCGAGGAAGAAGGCCGGCGGAGTTACGACCGGATGACCCTTAAAGACCAGAGAGCCCGGCAAAGCGAGAGACGAGGGAGCGCCTGAGTTGCTAGACCTGTAGGCAGTTTGGTTATATGGCTCAAGGTTGCCCATCAAGGAAATTTTTGCGTTGTCGGTAGCCAGACCATTTGCAAAGAGAGTGCTCCTGAAAGGGAGGAGACTACCTAATGCAGAAGCAGAAAGAGAAGCCGTTTCATAGGGTCAACCAAGGAGGAAGACAAAGGCCAAGGCGGGTGGGAGTTCGCTATATTTTAAAGGAGACTTGGGATTTTAGATGTCAGATGGTGGTTGGGGTGTGAAGGTGGAAACCCTGATCCATACGGGGGCGTCGATGACACTGGTTAAGTCCAGTGCTTATCAGAAGGTGACCAACCAAGGCCGGTTGTACCCGGTTGACCTGGATTTAACCCACACGGATCAAGGCCGACTATCCCTGGAAGGACTGGCCAGGCTCCCCTATGAGGTAGAGGTGATGTCTGGGCAATTACAGGCTTATATGGCGCCCGATTTGTGTTAAGAGTTGATATTGAGGTAGATTGGCTGGAAGTAATGGAATCTGCGGTCACCTTCGTTCCACCAACCCTGTGGCTAAAGGGGAGAAGTATTTCCCTAAGTGATCGAGAACAACCCAAAGACCTCTGTGTGATGACCTCAGAGGATGCGGAAATTCCTCTTCGGGCGGTGGTGTCCACGGCGGGGAGGATCCAGGGACAAAGTAGGGGAATCCTGATGGGTACCAAGTGATCCCCCCTAGAAGAAGAGAGGGGCTTAGAAGTGGTGATTAAGTGATTACATAGTTAGTGGACCTGGGAGCTTCCCGGTGCTGCTAACAAATAATCCTTGCAAGACGGCACGGGTTTAACCTGGAACCCATGTTGGATGATCATACCCTGTTGAGAGGGTCTAATGAATAGAGACCTGGGGTAGAGATGTGACAAGGAATCTGAGGTAATCATCAAGGATAAAACAGAAGAAGCGATATTATCAGCTCTAGCGATCGGGGATTGGGATGTACAAACACGGTTACGATGAGGATTGGTATGGGAGACAACCCGCCTTTAAGATTGAAACTCTACCGAACCCCAATTCATAAAAGAAAAATTGTATAGAAGACGGTGTCTGATATGTTGAAGGCAGGGATAACTGAACACCCCACCTCTCCGTGGAGTTTCCTCTTGGTAATCGTGGAGAAGAAAGACGGGGGTCACAGATTCTGTGTGGATTTCCGGAAACTGAATGCTATTACACAACCCCTAGCAGTACCCTTACCCTGATAGACGACATACAGGCTTTGTTTGGTAGAGCGAGGTGTTTTACCACCCTGGACTTAAAATCAGGTTACTGGCAAGTAGCCCTCGATGGGGAGGATCGGGAGAAAGCGGCTTATGCATGTCATGCGGGACTATTTACCTTCAGGGTGATGCCGTTTGGCCTCTGCAATGCAGCAGGGGTCTTCTCACAACTGATGTCGATAATTTTGTGGGGGGGGTTAGAGGGGTTTGCAGTGGCGTATTGTACGATATTTTGATCTTTTTACGGACACCTGAGGAGCACTTTGCACATTTGACAAAAGTATTTTAGAGATTACTTCAACATCAATTGAGAATAAAATTGCCCAAATGTCAGTTTCTTAAGAAAGATACCAAGTATTTGGGATATGTGATTAATGAGGCGGGAATAAGGCCTGATATAGATAAAGTGGAGGTCATCAGGTCTCTGCCTGAATCGAAGACCGTGCGACAAGTGAGAGGGTTTATCGTGATGATCGGCTATTATCGCCGGTTTATACCTGTGTTTAGTCGATTGGCCGCTCCCATAATAGCGTTAACGAAAAAGCATGCCCGTTATAAATGGATCCCAGAAGTTCACACGGATGTTGACGCCCTGAATGAGCAGCTGACTGCTATACTGTTGCTGGCGTATCCGGACCTGAGCAGGTCCATGGTTCTATATACGGAGGCAAGTGACACGTGTATAGGGGCGATGTTGACCCAACCGTGGCCTGAGAAGGAAGGCCCTGTGCCTGCCATACCAGAGGAAATTTCAATATATTTCCTGTCGCATAAACTATCCGAAACCCAGCAAAAGTGGCCGGTGATTTAGAAGGAAGCGTCAATGATTGTATATGCGGGACAGAAGCTAAACTATTATCTTTGTGGGGCCGAATTTGTGGTGAAAACTGACCACAAACCGTTTAGATATCTGTTTGATGCGGAGCGGACGAACAAGAAGATTCAGCAGTGGGTACTCAAGTTATCTGGCTATCAGTGCCGAATCGAATACTTGCAAGTTAAGGAAAATACCTGCGAGGATCTTTATCCCGGATTCCAGAGCAGCTGGAATCCGAAGCCATTCGATTGGAGCCGGGTGTGGATGACAGAGATTTCCCGGTAGGAGTGATTAATTCCCATACCGTGAGTGAAATGTCGGACTGGAGTGAAACAGACGCAATCGAAGCTAAACCTGTAGTCGACTCGCTTTGGGTCGAAATTACCGAGAGATATCAAGAAGATAAAAAATACGCGGGGCTAAGAGACCGGGTGGAGGAAAGTCGGACTCAGAAGTACACCCTGCACAAAGACCGATGAGGGATGTGATTCTCCCAATTGACAATCATTTGAAGCCGCGTAGAAAGTATTTGGGGGAGGAGCATAATCAGTTATTTTTAGAACGGCAACACAAGAGATCTGTCCAGGCCAGGGGCCGTATTAAACGAGCACAAAAGAAGCGGAATGCTCTGATGAATAAAGATAGAAGGGAGGTGGAGTTTAAGGAGTTGACCCAGTTTACTATAAAGTGGAAGCTCGAGAAGTGAAACTGGATTGACGTTGGACTCCTTACTACCGAATAGTAGAGCAGACCGGCCCCCTTTCTTTTATAATCTGGGACCAGGTCGCTGGGAAGATAAATGGAGTGCACGCCAATGACCTTAAGTTGGCAACATTGGAATTTCATATAAAATCTGCCCCGTGAAAGTCGGGGAGAAACCCACGTAAGTCTACCTTGGTCGCACCCCAGGAATTGGAAACCTCCGATGAAGAGAGGGGGTTCATTCAACTAGACGTGGATGTTATGAGAACGTTTAGAAACCGGGGTAAGAGGAGGGGTGACGTCGGCGCCAATCCGAGCGGATTTCCGATCAGAGAACCACAGAAGGCATTTTCACTGGGGATGGCCCTGGGAAGGGATCGGATGTGGACAGTAAGACCCCGAGGGATTCTGACGGCTCTTGGAAGGAGGGGAATGAGATCCCCCTATCCTTATTGAAGCCAACGGAGGAGAGTGATTTCGGTCATTACCGTGAAAGAAAAAATAATACCCTCAATGGGGTGGAGTTCTGTTCGCTAATAGAAATTGGGCGATTGAAAGGGCGAGAAAATCAGATATAGAATCCTTCTCGAGCGCCACTATAACTGCACACATAAGAGTATTATTTTTGAGGATTAAAATTACATTTTTGACAAGAAAATATAATTTTAGCTCAGTCTGGGAGTGTCAACTAAAACAAATAGAGTATTATTATTTTTGGTTGATTAAATTGAATTTTTGAGAAGAAAATAGGTTTGCCTCAGTCTGGAAAGATTTCTCTCATGAAATTGAACAGATGTCGGTTCAGTTTATTGAGAATGGCTGAAAGTATGCTTTTTGACAAGTAAATTGATTTTGGAGAAGAAAAAAATGTTTTCCTCAGTGTCGAAGAATTTCTTATTCAGGAAACAAGAGCTGAGAACCCGCTAATTGAGTGTGATTAATTGATAATAATTATGAGGATTACTGAGTGTATGAAACTAATTTTTGTTGTGCATCCATTTTTTTAGCGTGAAAAAAATGATTAAATTTGTTTTTTAGATGGACTTTTCATTGCGAGTAAATTGTGCTTGTAGCATTTGCACCTGGAGAACCGAATTCAAGCGGGAGAAATAAAAATTGGTACTCAACAGAGTTCCTTCACCGATGAGGCTTGCGAGGCCTTTAAACATTATGTATTTTTCAGGATTTTTTTTTATATTTCATTGAAAGGAATTTTGGATGGGTTTACGCGTTAATCAAGTCAGAGAAAGTGCAATAGAAATTTGAGATCTGAATTAAATAGTATGAATTCGGGAAAATTTAAGATGAGAATGTAGTGACTGAGTGTTGGAAATTAGTTTTGGTTATTCATTTCTTTTGGTGTTGTAAAAGCGACTGCATTTTTTTCTTTAGATGGGCTTCCGCCGTTATTGTATCGTTAATCAACTTAAAGGGAAATAACGATGAGGTGGGTATAGTCAATTGAGAGTTAAATTAATATGGATTTGATTTTTGGAATTTAAGAATTAAATGAGAATTTTTTTTTTATTGGAGAGGTTAATACCTGGCATGTAATTGAAATGGATGCTGAGAGACTTAATCACATCGAATTTTGTATGAAAAGCCAGTGTAGGAAGGGAGATTAGCGCCTATAGTTGTTTTTTTTTTTGTTTTTTTTTACCCACGAAATCGGCCTCAGGGTTGAAGTGAGGGGGGCATGTCGCTGTAATGTCTGTTGAGTGATTTTCGGTACAGGCCTGGCTGAGGGTCATTCAGTGGCAGCCTCTTTACCCCGTTCGGCGCACCGTTGTCAATGTGGAAGTGGTTATGTCTGAGGTTACGGGAACGGCGGTAAGCATGCTAAGAATAGTACGCTTGTTGCTGGCGATGATGGTATGGTGCGTAAGAGGACGGATGAGGTTAGTTGCGCTGATGACAGAGCTGGCTCCTGTCCAACCCACCTCCAATCCAGATGATAACATCTGAAGAAAACTCAGTTCCTGATGGCCAAATAAGATAGAACAGTACGCGTGTCAAAACCCTTCCGGACGCCGAAATACAGATGCATTAAAGAACGACTTGGATGTTCTATTATTTTTTTCTTCTTTTCTTCACTTTTCTTTTCTTTTTGTCTTATTGGAATTCTTGCACGGCGCTGATCGGTGACTAGCCGAGAGAGATCCCAAATGTATTCAGTCAAGGTGATGAGAAGCCCCTGAGTTCAATAAAAAGCGGATACTCCGTTACCCAGTTTACGGTTGTATGCCTTCTATTGTAAAATTGTACTTGTTAATGAAAAAAACATTTGAATCTTTTAGGGAAATTCTGTGAAGAATATTTTAAAAGGGAAATTACTTTTGTAAGCCCTTGGTTGAAAAAAAGAATCCGAGTAATTTTTTCTGTGAAAAAAAAAATATTGAAAAAGGGGAGATGATTTTTATGAGCTCTTAAAAAAATCAGAAAAAAATCCGAGTAATATGAAAAAAAATTAATTGGAAACAGTTTTTTTCATTGAATAACTTTTGTGAATTGTGATTAACAATTATTTGAACTGAAAAAGAACTGAGTGATATTTGTAAATGCTGATTGAAAAAAAAACTTGATTTATTATTGTAAATTGTGAAGGAAAAAGGGGACCTTTCATAATGCATGAAACAAAAAAGGAACTGTTTTTTTTAATGATTTTGAATAATTCCGGAAGTAGGACTGTCAATTTTGAGACTTTGAACTTTCTGATTTTTATTTCTTTTTTAAAATTTTTTGAACACTTGTATAACAAAAAAAAGGGGAATATCTCGCGTGACGAGTTAGAGGAAGAACCCTCGTCTGTAGGGTGGCTGTCAGACTATGTATGTACTATCTTTCCTGACAGGTACACCAAAAATGGAGAGAAGAAATAGTGGAAAAATCCCACCTGGTACTAATCGCGGTGAAAGGGCGGAAAACAACGGCGCTAAGCGGTGTATTTTTGGCTTAGCCCCATTCGTTTCTAGAGAAACCAATAGTTCTAAGAGGGGGCGAATATGTGATCGCCTTTGGGAGCGGTGAGGCTCCCCACTATGGGAGCTTGGGGCACCCGATGCACCTTGTAAGGCTGGCAATTAGGTTGATATTAACTATTAAGCATTATAGGGTGCCCGGGCATTGGCGGGCAACCCGGCTAAAAAGAAGAATCAAGTTTACTAAACTTTTGTGAAACACACACATATATACTTTTATTGTTTTAGAAAAATGACAAGTGATGTTATTTTTAAAAGCAAGAACGAAACATACATTCCAAGATCAAGGATGTCTGGCTGTTGAGTGCTGAAAGAGGTCAAAGTGTCAACCTTTTGAGAGCGTGGATATAGAGTTTAGCTGTAACTCCAGATTTGCACATGATGACGGTTTGCAAAGTTGCACTTCCGCATAGGATTGGGGATTCTCCTGGCGCAGTGGACGTGCAAATTGATGATTGGTTAGGAGGGTAACCTTTGTATAAAAAGTGAGGCTTTACGTCACAAGGGCCAGATCTCGGGAGAGAGAACCTAACTAAGAGGTATTACTCTCTGCACGTCCATCGCCACCACCGATAAGCCAAGAGAATAAGTTGAACGCGTGTTTCATGAAATGAAAACGGACTAATAATTGTACATATGTAAACCACCTGTAATGTTCGTGAATTAAGTTTTTAGTAAACTAGAAAAATTCGGAAAAATTAAACTCATATTAGCAACGTGTTATTTGATGTTTTGTATCATAAACTACTTTTTGCACTATCCAGAAAAATATCCATTTTATTGAAACATAGTTGTTGATCTATATATATATATAAGCGAAAATGTATGTGTGTATGTATGTATGTATGTATGTATGTCTTTAATGTGTCGGTGGACTGTGTTTACATTTTGACTATCCGTCGCTGAGTTTATTTGTGAAAAAAAATGTGTGAATGTGTTTATATCATCGTTAGTTACTATTCCAAAAGTGTTTCTCTCAACCAAACAGTTTATTTAAAAAAAGAAAAGTAAGCGTCTTTAATATGTCGGTGGACTGTGTTTACATTTTGTACTATCCGTCGCTGAGTCTATTTGTGAAAAAAATGTGTGAATTTGTTTATAGTATCGTCAGTTACTATTCCAAAAGTGTTTGTCTCAACCAAATTTTTATTTTTAAAAAAAGCGGGAGACCAGTACCCGCATTAAGCTGGTCTGCAGTTTGACTTGTTGCTGGCTATCTTGCTCTTGCTTGTTGCTTGATGTCAACATTTTGAACCGAGAGAGAGATTTAGCTGTCGTACAAAGCTAAAACTCTGTAACATCATCTTTGTATAGTTACTCCCTCAGGTATTTGTCTATTATAAAAAAAATGAAAAAAAATCCTGTGGCGAAAAAAAAAAAGCTGTGACGTGTGTACGCCTGTCCTGTAATGCTGGATGCGCGTAACAATTATTCTACCGTCATTATTTGTATCTATGTATGTATATGTTTATGTATATTTATATATGTATGTGTGTGTATATTTATATATGTACATGTGAGTTTATATGTATTTATATCTATGTGTATATGTATGTATATGTGTCTATGTGTATATATGTTTGTATGTGTACATATATACATTTATAAATGTTTGTATGCATGTATGTGTGTATATGCATGTATGTGTATGTATGCAGGTGTGTATGTATATGCATTTGTTATGTGTGCATGTATGTGTGTATGTGTATTAATGCATATATATGGATGTGTATGTATATGTAGGTAAGTGTATGTATATATATGTGTATATGTGTACGTATATGTATGTGTAAGTATATGTGTGTATGTATTTGTATATGTGGATGTATATGTATGTATATGTGTATGTATGAATGTGGGTATGTATATGTATGTTTGTGTATTATGCATTGTGTATGTATATGGGTATATATGAGCGTATGCTTACAGACATGTATGTATGTATGTATGTATGTATGTATGTATGCATGTATACATTTATATGTATGTATACCAATGACCGTCTTGTTTATGTTTGCATGTGTGTGTATGTATATGTATGTGTGCGTATTGTGTATTGTGTATGTACGCGTGTATATGTTCGTGTGAATGTATATATATATGTATGTATAACAATGACCGTCTTTAGTGTCATGTCTACTTGAGCATGTGAATTCGCTGGCAGGACTATATGTCATTTTTCGGGCTCATGAACTTTCAGTATCTGAGGGAGTGGATCTCTTCTGACAAGACGTTGCAATCATCATCATGTATGTATGTGTGTATGTTTGTGTGTCTGCTAAAATCTTTCGACAGACGGAACAAAAATTAATAAATTTGGTCTCATATGAAAGACCCATCCTTAGCCCGACAAATATCTAAATATTAGCCAAAAATGTTGATTTTTTTTCACCCTGAAATCAACACTTTTCTACGGGGGGGGGTCAGCAAAAACCGTCCTCTCATGACGAGATCGGTTCTGCGCATGCATCAGATGACGTCATAACCTGATTTAGTTTAAATATTTGAAGAACTGACGCAATTTCATGTGCTTCGCGTTAGCTCAGTTAGTTACAGCGTTGGGTCATAATCTAAACGTTTGGGGTTCGAATCGTGGTAGAAGATGTCTTTTTTTCGATTTTTTTAATTTTAATATTGAAGCAGGGTTATTTAAGCCATTTTTCACGTAACGTTCGTTTTTCTGTTTGTTTTTTTTACTTCGCTTATTCTTAGATTTTCATTAACACCCCCAACCCCGACAGACAACACACACCGCCAAACACTCGGGCAACGCCGGGTACCCCTCCCCCCGCTAGTTAAATATATTTCTCAATCTGTGGAATCTTCATAGATCCTACTACATATTATTATATGTTATTTATATATGTGAGTGAAAGAATTAACTTTTCTCTGCATTTTATTATTTGGGAAGTGTGAATTTCTACTAGAGAGACATAGATTACATAGACGTCCCTTTCGAAATCTCTGAAATATCTCCACGGTGAACAAGTTATGATACACGTTTTCTTTTTTCCAATTAAAGGTAAGATTTTTGTATATTCGTCACTGTAATATAGTTGAATCCACCTTTGGAATCGGGATTCTAACAGCCTTAATTAGGCTTTTGAAAGTGCTAAATATGTGATATATTAAACTTATTTTATATCTATAAGTATTTTAAATTTAATTTATTTTATTTATTTAATTTTTATAAAACAATCTAAGTTTCTTTAACACAAAATGCATTAAAATAGCTTAATAATTCGATGCTAAAGCAATAAATATTCTTACTTGCTACTGTGTTATTCATCATAGGGAGGAGAAACTCATTATAATCGTCCCAAAAATTCGCTTAATGATTATATAAATAAAATATTTTCTCGGCTCCTACTAACACACATACACACACATACACACACACACACACACACACACACATATATATATATATATATATATATATATATATATATATATATATATATATATATATATATATATACTAGCAAAATTACCCGTCGTTGACTGGGTTTCAAAACAGCCTACAGAAAATTGACTCTAATTTATGAAAGTATGATAGGTTATGAAAAGGAAGGGTTGTAAAGAGATAGCTTCGAATTTGGGAGTATCAAAACCAAAGCAAAATATGATGAAAGTAAAAATAAAATAGATAAACCCCATAATGTAGTATACCATATCTGTTCACACTGAAATACTTGTCACAATATTCTGTGTATCTATATTAAAAATCCTTGTTAAACTTTGTGACATATTGGCATTCTATGGCGATAAAGCGCGAACGAACACCCCATAATTTTATTATATTATATTTCTTCAAACTGAAACATTATTATCAAAGTATACTTATGCAGATAAATATGAAAAGTTTTTATTAAAGTTTGTGCCTATTTCCATTCTATAGAGGCCAGGCCCGAATGCAGACCCCACAATTTTATTATACCACCCCTATTTAAGTAAAAACATCCTTATCAAAGTATTCTTATGTACATCTATATCAAAAACACTTGTAAACATTTTTTTCTTTAATTTTTCAATTTTTTTTATTTCCATTATTTGTGGACCAGGCGCGTACGCTACCCCACAATTTTAATGAATCATCATTATGCCAGATCAAACATACCCATTCCTGTGTCTCGATACATCTGGTATCATTATATGTGATCAGTTTTCTATAATAGTCAACCATATAGGAGCCTATTCATGACCAGACACACACAGACGTTCAGCTTTATATTATATCATATATATATATATATATATATATATATATATATATATATATATATATATATATATATATATATATATATTTGTTCTCCGTATATGTGTTTTTATTTTTACTTGAAAAATAATTTTCTACTAAACGGCCCGGTAATTTATAATCACAAGGTTTTTGTAAGTCAACAACATTTGCCACCAAGACACCATGTAATCAACTTTAATCAGTTCAACTAACATAAGTTTATTTCAAAATCATTTTAAATTAATACACAAAAATTTTTGCTGTTCCTCTTTTTATATTTGTGCGAGCGTAATGCCATTCTTCTTAAATCCCAGTTTATTGTTCCTTTATTTTTCATCAACGTGGAATTTTGAATATGACAACGACGGAGAATTATATGCCGACCAAAATTAGAATTAATATAAACATTCGTTGGCATAACGATCGGATTATGTTGGCTAGAAAAGCAAGCGGTGTATTTATATCTTTTGTACAATCGACTTTTTTTTTCGGGAAACTAAAAATGCCGTTCTGATTTATCTCCTCGTGAATATGCATCAAGTAATATCTGAAATAGATTTTATTTAAATAAATTTCATCAATTGATATTCCACTGTACATAGGGAAGATAAAAGTGCATTACGCTAATGTGATTTGCATGGGGTTAAACAAGATAAGCTTATGTTTTCGTATATTTTCGCTGGTTTTCTTTGTTCCTAGCTGGACTTTTTCAATTTATTTGTATTGTACGGAAATCCAAAGCGTATGTAACAAATTTGGTGTATTTAAATAATTCAATTCAGATTTGTATAATTAATTTTTCGTGTTTAATTTAATAGTTAATAGTGGATTTTGCTACTTGAACAACTTTTCCCCTTTCCGATATGACACAGAAAATGATCGTGTGACCGCAATGTTGAATAATTAGTAGATGGTTCAGATTTTATATAAAGTTCACCAAGTAAGAAAATTTAATTGAACACATAATGAATAGTTGTGCTTTATTAGGTCCAGTAATAAACAAACCGAAGTGTTAATTGAAAAAAAAATCATTTTGGTACATCTGTGTATTTTCATTGTGCCAAAATTACAAAAACTGAAACGTAAGGTGAAAACTACATATAACTGTTATTAATATAACCGTAAACTGCAAAAGCTCAATCATCAGTACGCAGCATATTTGCTCACGACTTCCGTTCGTTAGAACACTCTTGACTGCTTTACTGTGTTGTCCAAATTTGGAATTTATAAGTGTTTCCCTTAATTTTTATGACGATTAATTCTGACCCGGAGGTAATAGTCTATAAATCTGAGTCAAAAGTTATTTTGTAGCTGAGTTCGGATCGAACTACAAGTATTAATGTTCAATTCTTACACTGGTGATTGCAAAAGCGTGAAAGAATAGTGCCTGTATGTATAAAATAAATATGGCTATTTATAGATAAATATATGTATATATATATTTATATGCATACTGTGCGTGTGATTAGGAAGGATTGTTTTAATTTTTAAAAAAGTGTAATCAAATAATATCCTCTTATATTCTGATGTAATGATGTTATTTAATTCTGATGGATGGTCTTTTCCGTATTTTAGTCAAATTGTTATACAGGGTGGAACGATAAAATTGTCGTCCGAGAAAAGACGACATGATTCCATTTATGGTTTTCTTTTTTTTCTTTTTTTTTTTTACATACACTCTACTAGTTCGCCAGTTGTGTTCAAATCCCAAGAGCGATAGGAGCCTTCTGAAAGTGACACAATGTTCAACGAGCGAGATCAGTTATGCGCCGCTGTACAAGGCATGCTCTTTACCGATTCAATGAAAACATTGCCACTATTTTCAAAATGTAAATCCGCGTAACAGGAACGTGTCACGGGTGATAAAACCAAAGTTTTCGACCACAGTTATGGACTTTTGTGTGGTTTCAAGTGAGGTGAGGGCCATATCATGACACATCACATCTTCGAAGTCTGCTTGAAAGTCAACACCAAAGTGGACTTGGATGTGCAGAAGAGTGTGTTGATACTCTGTTGCAATCTGGTGGTCGGTGACAGACTCTGGGTGCCGGCTTACAAGTCCAAAGAGATCCAGGCTTAGATTCATAAGGAGTGCTACGACTTTATACCCTTTTATCCCGTCGACGTTTGTGGCAAAGGCATTTTTCTAGTTCCGAACCCGTACCGAGGCGATTATTGAGACTGAAGGCGGCTACATTAAATCGACTATCTCCACTATATCATTCAGTTACCAAAACTTATTTTTCAATAAAAGTTTTAACATAAAATTGTAGTGTTGTTTTTGTAGGGCAGGACTGTATCAGTCCACCTGTTCTATTTTCATTCTTCTGTCTTTCTTTTTCCGTTAGTATGTAATATTGTTTAAAACAAATAATGATCAGGTAGTGTTTACAAAATATCTTTACGGTTGATTGCTTTTAACGGCAAGTAAATTTATGGCCTCGAAATGGGCGTCTCTAGTGATGAGATGTTGCATGTTAATATACTTACATGCAAAATTTGTACAAAATTCTGCACGCTTTTTAACAAGTAATAATGTGTTAGTTTTGAATTGAAAGCCATGTTTAATTTCAGAAGAGGTGTCAATGGATGGTTAATCTGTATAAGTCCTGGAGATAAAAAAGAGTTTATGGTTGGTAGCTGATATGTATGAGTTTTGAACCGTAACATTTGCAAACATCAGCAAAGATCTTTCTCGTGGTGGACATGACAAATTAGGTTCTGGAATCCTAAAAAACCCAATATTTTTATAGAGCGATTCCAGTTTCTGATTAGTTGCTAGTAAAGCGTGACTCTCTTTAATTGATCAGTTTATATCGTTAGGGTCGATAAATAGAACCTTTACCATTAATCACATCGTTTTCATTATATCAAAAATATAGCAACTGTTTACTTTTATACATGGCATATAATGTTTTCCTACGATAACAGAAAGTTTTAAGTTGCAACACAATAGTGATCGACTTAATTTAACATCAGGTAAACCTTAGTTATTTTATTTACTTACACGTTTTTATCCATTTTAAGAACATATTTTTATGATATAAACAATGTCAACGATATTCACCGGTATATAAAATTTCAGCAGTTCATAACATTTCCACATTCAGGTTTACAAATAAGGACGCACCTTACATTCATTTAATTTGTACTCGTTTGTTTGTATTTATTATTGTATTAAGTCTGATTTTGTGATTATTTTTGTTTTGTATTTTATTTATGTTGCGTTTTATCTTTTTTTCTTTCTTTGGAATTCTCATTATATCAGAACTATTTTATATCATTTTATAATAGGATGTATCAATGAAAGTGTTCATATATACATATATATGTATATATATATATATATATATATATATATATATATATATAGAGAGAGAGGGGGGGGGGAGAAAGATATTTATAGAGAGATAGATAGATGGAGATATACATAGATAGATAGAGATATAGATAGAGATATATTTGTGTGCGTGTATATGTGGTGTGTACTGTATATAGCCGGTATATATATATACAGCAAGACGTATCTCCTCTTGTATGTTTTTTTGTATCGTTTTTATATCTTGTACCGTGTTTATATATACGTGTAATCTGTATACTGAGAGTAGCGGGTTTATATACAAACACCAATACATGTCTCTTGTTGTACATAGACATCTTTTTTTCCTGTTAATATATGTATAATTGTTTCTTTCTCAGTGTATGTATAAACTACATACTGAACTCCAATTTCTGGTCCCCCCCCCTCGCCAATCTTTCACGAAAAACACCCGTCTAGCTAAAAAATTTTCCCCCACTCTTTATCTGTGCCTAAATCAAAACGTGGATTCCATGAACAAAGCTTCTTTCTTAGAACTGCACGCCTGCGGAACTCTGTTCTGTCTGCCTGCTTCCCACCTGACTACAACTTGGATGTCTTTAAGTCCAACTTTAACAAATTCCTAATGAACCGCCACCTTAAGTAAACACTTTCAAATCTCCACACTAATGTACTATACTTGCAATAACCCTTATCCCTGAGTGGCTTCCGGGCCTTGATAAGTGGTGACCACCGTGTAAAAAAAAACATACTTCATCGTCATTGCATATGCGCGTTTGTTACACATTAAATTAACAGTTCAGAAAACGTACGCAGAAGTAGTCTTGTCTGCATGGGTCACAGACAAAATGGGACATACCTTATTTTACGTGTACATGTTCATTCGGATCGTTGACGGTTTGCACCGAGTTAAAAATCTCCAATGAAAGTGTTGTTTACATGCGAAGAAACATTAAAACGACTTTTCGACATATTTTATATACACTTTATTTCCCAGTTACATGGCTTCCTCGGGGTTTCCGAGCTCTTCTAGATGACTTACATCCTGATATATGCGGGGACGTAGAGTCGCCGTCATCTCGATAAGTAAATCTGTAGGCACAAGTTCAAACATCCGGTTTACACCTCACTCGATATGCTCGGGAATATAATTTTTATCAAAGCCTTCCCATCTACTTACATCAGCAAAATATCAACCTTTGCTTATGTTAAACTATTGTCGTACAAACAGGTCAAATTGTTAATATAAATATTCCCAAATAGTTTTTTTTTTTGTTTAAACTAAATTTCGATCCATTCGTTTACAAAAATTCCCCTGGTATTAAAACTATTTGAGTTCATTTACAATTTTTTGCAGCTTTTTTGCTGAACTGAATATTTGCAATTGTATGGTAAATATTCATGCGTTAGATTCATTATTCATACGATTTTATATTCCTTTGTAGCAATACTTGTCTAGATATGTAAACTGCATCTACTAGCTAACGTATTTGAGTTTTTCATCCGTAGGATATTAATCTGCAACACTAGTGTGCACTAATATATATATATATATATATATATATATATATATATATATATATATATATATATATATATATATATATATATATTAAGTAATGTGATTTATAATTTAAAAGTTTTAAAATTTTTTAAATTTAAAAATCAAAATTTAATTAAATTAAAAATCAGTTTCATAAGAAGGAACAACAACAAAGTCAATTATCTGTACGATCGTTTCGGAAATCCGTGCTTTTTATTTGTGGTATACATGAAGTCACGTAGAATAATAATACATAGTTTTTTTGGTAAGCACGGTCTCCTCATCAGCAAATTTAGGAGGATTTCTATTGAATTGAAAAGACACCAAAAATAAACCTAGCATTAAAAGTAAGGCAGATGAATCTGAAAAATTGAAGTAAAAGGTTTGGATATAAAATTCATAAGAAAATTAATAAGAAAATTGGTATAGGTTAGAGATAGAAATGAGTAGAAAAAAAATATATATTTTTGAATTTACATAATAAATTTGATTTAAAAATATATAGATATATAATTACCTTTTGGTTTTTCTTTTTTTGAAATCAGGAACTGTATTTAAAGTAGTCATTTAGATGTTTGCTATAGCTTTTTATTTTATTGAATGATGAATTTTAAAAGGGCGACGCTCGTGCAGTAAATTGTTTCCGTTAGCGTATTTTGATTTAGAGACGCTACAGTTAATATCTATAGAGAGAGAGTTTTTTTTTGTTTTTTGTTTTTTTTGCAAGTTTTTAAGGGGAGATAATTGTCATGGCTTTATTTATTATTTGATTTACGAGTCTAAGGGCGGTAATTGGTTTAACTTAATTTATTAAAAAAAAAAAAATGTATTTTTACTAATGAGTAATTTTTAATGATTTAAGGTGGTTTATATTTATTAAATTTAAACCAACGTTTATGATTACACGATAGAAGCTCGTGTCTTGAATTTACTAGTTAGGTTGTGCTTTTTATATCTTCATATTTTAAAATTTTTAGGGTTTCTTTTGTACATAATGTACAAAATTTATCTCCTGGTTTATATGATTTGCAAGTCTCAATTATTTGCCATTTTAAGTTGAAAGAAATATTGCTATTTTTTAGTTGCCAAATATAGTTGGATAGAGTAGTTTGGTTTGATAGAGAGTTATTTTTAAAAGAATGTTTGTGCGTTGAAATTCTATGTTTTATTGGGCCAGATGTGGAACCAATATATATTACCTCTTGATTATTATGATTATTTTCCGTTAGGTCTATTGTTGGATTATAATGTGGTGGGTTGGTTAATAATTGATCGGTAGATTGATTTAAGTTGGTGTTATTATTTAATCTGGTAGTTGAGTTATGGCTGTTGATAGGTTCTTGTATATTTGGAGTTTTTGATACTGTGCAGCTATAGATAACATTTTTAATTTTACATGAGCCTTGTAGGGGACATTTATTTTTTCTTCTACAGTTACAGTCCGATGTATTTTGTATAGTTGCATTTTGTAGTTTATTAATTTTATTATTATTAGAGCTAATTATTTTCTGATGAAGGTTAGGCATAGTAGAGTAAGAGACTTTAATTGTGTTCTTATTGAAAATCTTATTATATCTATGGGGGCTTTAAAGTTCTTATCTAATATTTTAAAAAATTCTCTAGCTATGTTTGTTTCTAGGTTTTTGGAATACGGGGGGTTGAACCATAGGATCTCCTTGTGTCTATTCTTACGTTTGCGGGTTTTAGTTTGTTGTTTATTTATATTATTATCTAATATTTGTAGCTTGGTTTTATCTTTTTTTGTCTCCTGGTTATTTTTCTTAACTCGTATACGGGAAGACATTGCCATATTATATGTTATTACGCTCTTAATAGGTTTATTTTTAATGCAGTTTATGTTTCTATCATTTTCATTTATGAATTTAATTTGTGAATTATATCCAGAGTTTTTAAGGGCTTCATTATAGTATTTTTCATTTTTGGTAAATATTGATTTAGTAGAAGACAGTCTAGAAATTCTTAGAGCGATATTGGGAACTATTGATTTTAATATTGATTTAGGGTGGTTTGATTGATTGTGGACATATAGAAGTGATTGGTTAGGTTTATGGTATGGTTCAAAGGTAGAATTTTCAAGATTTAAGGTTATGTCTAAGAAATTAACAATTTTTTTATTAGGGTCGATTTTTATACTAAGTCCATAATTTTTAAATAATTTATGTAGAGCTTTAATTGCATTTTCATAATTTTTATTAGTAGAATTCGTTATGAAAAGTGCATCATCTCTATATAGCCCTCCTTCAAGTTTGAATTGTTTATGGAGTATACAATGTATTTCATTTAAAAGGAAAAGGCCAACTAGATCAGTGACCTGAGTCGAGTCCGTCGATCCCATTAAAATGTTGAAGTGGTTAGGGGTATTTTTCCTGGTCCAATATTTATTATCAAATGTTATTAAAGACTGTCTAGCTATAAGTATTAGTTTAGTTTCGTCTTGAGTTATATTAGTTAATTTTCGTGCCATTAATAGAGATTTATTAAGTAGGATAGGTGATATAGATTGGTAATATGATTCAATGTCAAAAGAAAGAAATTTAATATTATTTTTATTTTGAATATTAGAAAACCAGTCGATTACTTGGTTTGAAGATTGCCATAGTGGGTATTTTATTATGGATTTAATTTTGGGGATAATTCTATCTAATATGTTTTTACTAACCAGTCCTATATCTGATTTCGAGGGGCAAATGAGTCTAATAGTAGGGTTGATATTGAAGCTGTGTTTGTGGTCTTTTAAAGTAAATCTCGGGGTACCTGGTACCGTTATTTCTGTGTATTTATCTATTTTAAGTTTAGTTAAAATGTTTTTGCATCATTATTTATTTTATTTAGTGCTGATTTATTAGTAGTTTTATAATTTTTATTAAGTTCTTTATATATTAGATTTTTATATTGTATATAGTCCATTGTGTAGAAATTTCCAGTTTTATCTGCCAGTACTATGAGTTTATTTTGGTGGCTTGTAGAAATAGATTTTGAAAATTTATTTATTTTTTTAAGTGTTGGAGTGATATATTTTTTATTTTTCTTAAATTTAATATTTTTAATCAGGTTGATTAAGTCATTTTCATTATTATTCTAATCTCCTTTAAATTATTAGCTCCCTATAACAGGTTGAGTTTATATACGTAATTGTAGATATGTTTCATAAGAAGGACATACAATTATCAACTAAATGCATCCCCATACCCCCTAAAGACACCTTTATAACCAGCTTAATTACAAGTATAAATACATTTATAAGGAACTTGAGATGGAAAGCCTACCATTTTGATAATTACCAAAGTGAAACCACAGAACCAATACACCACCAACCTGGAGAAATAAAAGAAACCATCCTCAGACAAGACAATGAAGAAAGAAAAGCAGCGAAATACTACAGACTAAAAACATACAAAAACCCTAAGAGAAACATAGACACTGAAAATTTTGAAAATGACTTAATCAACCTGATTAAAAATATTAAATTTAAGAAAAATAAAAAATATATCACTCCAACACTTAAAAAAATAAATAAATTTTCAAAATCTATTTCTACAAGCCACCAAAATAAACTCATAGTACCGGCAGATAAAACTGGAAATTTCTACACAATGGACTATATACAATATAAAAATCTAATATATAAAGAACTTAATAAAAATTATAAAACTACTAATAAATCAGCACTAAATAAAATAAATAATGATGCAAAAACATTTTAACTAAACTTAAAATAGATAAATACACAGAAATAACGGTACCAGGTACCCCGAGATTTACTTTAAAAGACCACAAACACAGCTTCAATATCAACCCTACTATTAGACTCATTTGCCCCTCGAAATCAGATATAGGACTGGTTAGTAAAAACATATTAGATAGAATTATCCCCAAAATTAAATCCATAATAAAATACCCACTATGGCAATCTTCAAACCAAGTAATCGACTGGTTTTCTAATATTCAAAATAAAAATAATATTAAATTTCTTTCTTTTGACATTGAATCATATTACCAATCTATATCACCTATCCTACTTAATAAATCTCTATTAATGGCACGAAAATTAACTAATATAACTCAAGACGAAACTAAACTAATACTTATAGCTAGACAGTCTTTAATAACATTTGATAATAAATATTGGACCAGGAAAAATACCCCTATTCACTTCAACATTTTAATGGGATCGACGGACTCGACTCAGGTCACTGATCTAGTTGGCCTTTTCCTTTTAAATGAAATACATTGTATACTCCATAAACAATTCAAACTTGAAGGAGGGCTATATAGAGATGATGCACTTTTCATAACGAATTCTACTAATAAAAATTATGAAAATGCAATTAAAGCTCTACATAAATTATTTAAAAATTATGGACTTAGTATAAAAATCGACCCTAATAAAAAAATTGTTAATTTCTTAGACATAACCTTAAATCTTGAAAATTCTACCTTTGAACCATACCATAAACCTAACCAATCACTTCTATATGTCCACAATCAATCAAACCACCCTAAATCAATATTAAAATCAATAGTTCCCAATATCGCTCTAAGAATTTCTAGACTGTCTTCTACTAAATCAATATTTACCAAAAATGAAAAATACTATAATGAAGCCCTTAAAAACTCTGGATATAATTCACAAATTAAATTCATAAATGAAAATGATAGAAACATAAACTGCATTAAAAATAAACCTATTAAGAGCGTAATAACATATAATATGGCAATGTCTTCCCGTATACGAGTTAAGAAAAATAACCAGGAGACAAAAAAAGATAAAACCAAACTACAAATATTAGATAATAATATAAATAAACAACAAACTAAAACCCGCAAACGTAAGAATAGACACAAGGAGATCCTATGGTTCAACCCCCCGTATTCCAAAAACCTAGAAACAAACATAGCTAGAGAATTTTTTAAAATATTAGATAAGAACTTTAAAGCCCCCATAGATATAATAAGATTTTCAATAAGAACACAATTAAAGTCTCTTACTCTACTATGCCTAACCTTCATCAGAAAATAATTAGCTCTAATAATAATAAAATTAATAAACTACAAAATGCAACTATACAAAATACATCGGACTGTAACTGTAGAAGAAAAAATAAATGTCCCCTACAAGGCTCATGTAAAATTAAAAATGTTATCTATAGCTGCACAGTATCAAAAACTCCAAATATACAAGAACCTATCAACAGCCATAACTCAACTACCAGATTAAATAATAACACCAACTTAAATCAATCTACCGATCAATTATTAACCAACCCACCACATTATAATCCAACAATAGACCTAACGGAAAATAATCATAATAATCAAGAGGTAATATATATTGGTTCCACATCTGGCCCAATAAAACATAGAATTTCAACGCACAAACATTCTTTTAAAAATAACTCTCTATCAAACCAAACTACTATATCCAACTATATTTGGCAACTAAAAAATAGCAATATTTCTTTCAACTTAAAATGGCAAATAATTGAGACTTGCAAATCATATAAACCAGGAGATAAATTTTGTACATTATGTACAAAAGAAACCCTAAAAATTTTAAAATATGAAGATATAAAAAGCACAACCAAACTAGTAAATTCAAGACACGAGCTTCTATCGTGTAATCATAAACGTTGGTTTAAATTTAATAAATATAAACCACCTTAAATCATTAAAAATTACTCATTAGTAAAAATACATTTTTTTTTTTTTTTTTTTAATAAATTAAGTTAAACCAATTACCGCCCTTAGACTCGTAAATCAAATAATAAATAAAGCCATGACAATTATCTCCCCTTAAAAACTTGCAAAAAACAAACAAAAAAAAACTCTCTCTCTATAGATATTAACTGTAGCGTCTCTAAATCAAAATACGCTAACGGAAACAATTTACTGCACGAGCGTCGCCCTTTTAAAATTCATCATTCAATAAAATAAAAAGCTATAGCAAACATCTAAATGACTACTTTAAATGCAGTTCCTGATTTCAAAAAAAGAAAAACCAAAAGGTAATTATATATCTATATATTTTTAAATCAAATTTATTATGTAAATTCAAAAATATATTTTTTTTTTCTACTCATTTCTATCTCTAACCTATACCAATTTTCTTATTAATTTTCTTATAAATTTTATATCCAAACCTTTTACTTCAATTTTTCAGATTCATCTGCCTTACTTTTAATGCTAGGTTTATTTTTGGTGTCTTTTCAATTCAATAGAAATCCTCCTAAATTTGCTGATGAGGAGACCGTGCTTACCAAAAAAACTATGTATTATTATTCTACGTGACTTCATGTATACCACAAATAAAAAGCACGGATTTCCGAAACGATCGTACAGATAATTGACTTTGTTGTTGTTCCTTCTTATGAAACTGATTTTAATTTAATTAAATTTTGATTTTTAAATTTAAAAAATTTTAAAACTTTTAAATTATAAATCACATTACTTAATATTGAATTAGCTCTAGGACATTTAACTATCGAGCTTATTATATATCTAAATTACAACGAGCATTTCCTGTATTTTAATTAAACTAGTAATTTCACTATTACATTAAAATACACTTAGCTCTTTAGACTATTATTCTAATCTCCTTTAAATTATATATATATATATATATATATATATATATATAGTCATCCACATACATTACTGTTTCGCTGTTTCTCAGCTCATCAGTGGGCCAAGGCAGGAAACTACCTCAAGCCATGATCGAAACCCGACCGCTTGTACGAGAGTAAAGGCTCATAGCCATTACGCTAATCGGCGGTTGCTTTGCGAGTGGTTAATTAACGATGGTCTGACATTGTCCAAAATACCTAAGCTCGATTTGTTTACACAAAGAGCATCGCTTATACGCTAATGGTAATTCGTGTATAACTTATCAATATGCTCAACTCAAGATAAAGAGCATTATAGTCATCCAGATACAGTACTGTTTCGCTGTATATATATATATATATATATATAAAGTGAAAAATATCCACACCTGATAGTTTCCTGTACATTTAACCGTCACCATTTGTTCATGCATGGAGAATTGTTGCCACATCTGGATTGGTGCATCTGCCACTAGTCTTACTCTCTTGGATAAGGTCAATAAAAGGGTTTCCATTCTAATAGGTGCCATTTGTGACTAAGCTCCAATCACTGTCTCATCGCCGCATTGTTGCACCCCTGTGCCTATTTTACAAGTATTTTCATGGAATGTGCTGTAACTGCAGAAGGTCAAACATAATGGAAACTAACCTTGTTAATTTTCGTTAGGCAAGGTTCACATTAGTAATACTTTACGTTCAACTGGTTTTATATATATATATATATATATATATATATATATATATATATATATATATGTGTGTATTGCGACACATATATATATATATGTTACATGATAAGGGCTGTCCCCTTTTCATATATGTGTTGCAATACACACGCACACACATATATAGATATGTATATATATACATATATATACATATATATACATATATATACATATATACACACACACTAACAAACACACATATATGTGTATATCTGAAGTAAACATACCAAACGAAAAATGCATTTACATAGCACACGTGTTGTTTTATTATGAGTATAATTCGCCTTACATGTGTTTCGTTTATTGGTGGAAATTCACCAAACAAATCATTAGAGGCATATGTCGCTTGAAAAAACGATACCCTTGACGAGTTGCTAGAAGGAAATAGAAACTAATAAAATTTATAGAAACTATTAAATATCATGATTATTTGTTTTTTTAATTTTTAGAATTCTTTTAGACTTTATAATCTGTGTATTTTTATTTTTTATTATTATTCCCCCCCCCTTTTTTTTCTAATTGTTATCCTCGGCTTCATAGTTGTTATTGTTGTTTAACCAAGTTTCGGCCAATTATTCTATGGGTTTCCACAGGTGGACCCCATCCCGTCGTGATTAACAACTTAAGGAGGCCAGAGGATAAGTTGGCCAAAGCCTTGTGAAACAACAAAAACAACAACTATGAAATAAATACATAAACACTCGGTAAGTAAATTGCTATATCTTTTTAAAATATACAACCATACACACACACATATAAGTATACATATATATATATATATATATATATATATATATATGACTACTTCATTTAATCACATAAATTAATATACGAAAGTATAAATTTATGCGTAAACTTTAAGTATTTACTTCAACCGTGCTCAATGCGTATGTAGAGCATGGTAGTAAGTTATAAAATATATATGGCGATTGAGCTACCCAGAATATTCTGCGTTTCACTCACGCTAAAATTCATCAGGCTTATATATATATGTATATATTGCAATACATTTTTTATCGTACGTACTTCTGCTTACGTGTTCAAAAATATACGTGCTTATAAGTCCGTCTTTCTGTTTTTTTATTGCTATCTATATCTTGCTATCTTTATATATATATATATACATATATATATATATGTATATATATATATATATATATTACCAAATACTTGTTTCTGTAAAGTGTGTGAGTAATTACGTGTGTTGTCTTCTTGAAGCGAACAACCTAATAATCCAAATAAACAAGCTGAACAAATAGAGTAGAAAAAAAAAGACTTCTACGGCGAAGTCTTAGAAAAATCCCGTTTTCCCTGTGCGCTGAATTATCTGGCCAATTTGATGATTGACTTCACTTACTTGCCTTAATAACAACAACAACAACAACAACAACAATTCGAATAACAACGCATAATAAAGAAATAAAAAGAACACCAATATAGAAACAGATATAAAATGGAACTAAACTAATAAGTGGGCAACTCAAGAATGAATATTTTATTTTGTTTTTACTGGGTTCTTTCTTTCTTTTTTTTCTTTTTTCTTGTTTTTATACTATATTTGTTTTATTTGATTTCATTTCCAGGCGTTTTTCGAACGTTACTTTGTCTGCAAAAGAACGGTGGATGTACTTAGCATTATTTAGTTTTAACAATCATAGATATTGAAAAGCCGTAGAGAGGCATCGTATGAAGCAGAAAAAGAAAAGACGTGAACAAGTAAAAGGAGGAGAAATTTGTATAAAATAAACATTTTTTTTAAGTAGCGAAAACCATGTTTGAAACAGAAATAACGTAATTTGAGGAAAGATATAAATATATAAAGCAAGAGAAATGAAGTAGGAAAACTCAACCTAGATTAAAAGAAGTAGAAATTAAAAAGAAATTTCTGTGTAAGGAAACCATGAATTTAGAATTTTTGCTGTAAATAATATAATAGTTCAGTCAATTGCAATTGCATGCGAAGAAAAGTGTCAAATTTCTTTGTCACAACGCATTTAGTAAAATTATATATTAGTAATATATATACATATATATCTATATATGTACATATCTATATATGTACATATATAGATAGATAGATATTAGTAGAAGTAATGTATATGTATATATAATATTAGTAGTAATACACACACACACATATATATATATATATATATATATTTGTGTGTGGGTGTGTGTGTGTGTGTGTGTGTGTGTGTGTGTGTGTGTGTGCGTGTCAGTTTGGTTAGTGTGTGTAAGTTCTTGCGTTTTTTAACTTTTAAATTCAGAGGAACATATCTCGGCATAAACACCTATTTATTGACCGAAATAAGCACTATCAGAATCAACACACTGTTACCGACGAACAACAAGTACCTTTATGCTAGTAACGTAAAAAAAAATATTGTGTTCTATTGTGACGATGAAGTCGGTGAAGGCGGTTTTGATATCGTTTAGGTTTTTAAAGCATTTTTCACGCCGAAAGTAGTCGAGATGTTTGAAAAAGTGGTAGTCGCTCGTTGAGACGTTTGGATAGTATAGCAGATGAAGCAATTTGTAGCCCAATTTATTCAACTTTTTCAGGGTCGTTTACCAACGTGCGGTCGAGCAATTGGGCCTTTTCTGTTTACTAATGCTGGGTGTTGTTGTCGAAGTTTCTGATGCTTTTTTCGCTGTTTGTTAACAGCACTGTTCCACCGTAATGGTTTTGCCTGCATTAAAAAAATGTTGTGGATGAGACCGGTTGCAGACCATTAAACAGTCAGTATGCCCTTCTTTTGATGCCACTCATGCTTCGAAGAGTGTCGAGAGCTTCGTCGGTGTCCAATCGCAGAGCTGAATGCCGCCTGTAGTCGTAAAGTATCCACTTTTCATTGCAACTGACAATCCGGTCGAGAAACGAGCCGCTGTTCTTGGCTAAAAGGGAATATGACATTTCATAACGCCGTTTCTCTGGGTTGTCGTTCTATTCATGAGGCATCAATTTATCAAGATTTTTTTTTGTCTTTCCAATCTCTCTCAAGTGGTTGAAAATCGTTGTATAGGTTATGTCTAATTAAAAAAGCAAGTTGTGCGTGGATTTACTTTGACCAAGTCTCTTAATTAATCATTGTCAGTACCGACCGCCGACCACAACGCTCATCGTCTTTAAGACTCCTTGTCGTCGCGATATCATAGACCACCATTTTTCTGTGCGTCAAGTAGTGGCTTCTGGGGAAAATGCTTCATGGATATCGTGAGCGTATTCAGCAGCTCACGTCTAGCTTGAACTGAAAATAAGAACATTGCGCGAATTTGCTTTTTTTTTCCATCCGCTATTACACGTTTGGAAAATGAGGCATAAGTGTTTGAAAACAATTGTAATTAAAATGATTGAATACAGCTAAATTGCTCTACAAATTATAAATAAAATAATGATATTGTATCGAAAACTGCTTCAAAGTCCATGATAAAAAATTCGGCAAAAATCTTCTTTGTCAACCTAATATACATATATACATACATATATATATATATGTGTGTGTGTGTGTGTGTGTGTGTGTGTGAAAATATAAATATTGTAATAGTATATTGTATAATATATATATATGAAAATATATATATTATAATAGTATATTGTATAATATATATATATATATATATATATATATATAGAATTGATATGTAGTTTGCTTGAAGCATTGTGTGGGATAGGTATGTAGTAGAGATTTCGAAGGCTATCACAATGCGAGGAATAAGATATAGTCGGTGTTGATGTGAGAAGACGAAAACAAGCGGCGATTTACAAATCAATAAGTACATACATATATGTCTATATATACATATATTTATTCAGTTTTATTAACTGTACATGTCTTACTTGTTGTGTCTGTGACATATCCATTAAATTTCGGGAAAAATTCCCCTTTAAAGATGGTGGATGTTACAGTTCTATTAAGAGCATGTATATATATATATATATATATATATATATATATATATATATATATATATATATATATAGCAATACGAATCTGTTGGGCTGCCTTTTCTTGTTTATGTAATAATACTAACAAATAATTAATATAAATTTGATTCTTAGAGAATACTATGAATTTACTTAATTTAAGTTTACTTATTTTAAAACGTTTATTGAACAAATAAATTGGAAGCATGTCTTTTTCACAAGCGCCGGTTGAAACATGGCGAATGTTCGACGAATGGCGGAAATAAGGCTGGTTTAGGTGTCATGGAACGTCATGTTTGTGATGTTCTCGATGTATGATCAAACGAATTAGTCCAGCGGATTTGGATGATTTAGATGAGGGGAGCAATGAGAGAAGGATACAAAGTCGTAGCACTCCTTGCGAATCCTAGCCTGGGTCTCTTTGGACTTGTGAGCCGACGCCGAGTCCTGCTGCCTCACCCAAGGTCTACCAGTTGCCACCAGAATTGTATAACCGGCTATCTGTTATAAAATTGACAAACAAAGCACTAACAGTTATATCCATAAATTAAAGTAAAATATATAATCTATACAAAGACAATCACAATGTTTTTTATATGCAAACTAGAATTGTGTCTCTTTTTCAATATCCCCTGCATTACAACCTCTATCATCATGTTATTTTTACAAAATTTGTATTTTCGCAATGAGTTGTTGGAAATGAGTCATATTTTACATGTGACTAGATCACCAGGAGATCACCACACGCTTCAACGCATTCAGGTACACTTTAGTGTGGGCTTTCAAACCGACTTCTAAGATGGCATGATGTAACCCTCACTTGAAACCACGCTAAAGTCCATAACTGTAGCCGGAAAACCTGAAGACGTTCTGTTATTCGGATTTGCATTTTGAAGGTGCTGCTAATGATTCTGTTGTCATACTTTCGATCGTTAGAGAGCATGAGTCGTACACTGACGCATCTCCGACCTCGCTCATTTAACATTTTGTCACTTTGTGACATGATGGAAGACTCCTATCGCTCTTAGTATTTGTACATAACTCGCAAACTAGTAGATGATCTACAACAACAAAAAAGAAACTGGTTTGCATCAATCGGAAATGGTATTATGTCGTCTTTTCTAGAGTGACATTTTATCCTTTCATCCTTATGCTTAATATTTGTTTGTTTTAAACAACAACGTATCAAGCATCAGCGACTCTTAGATGTTTTGGAAAATATAATGTGACATGGCAGGAGCTCCACTGCGCACAACTTCTAAACAAACCAGAGTAGCCTAGACTAACCGAAGAGATCGACCGCCGATGTGTTGATAGCAACATCACACATGATGAGTGAATCTACCCACGAAAACTTCGTTTCTAGAGCAATATCCTTTGGCGTATTTAAGACACGTGATAGGTCTAGCACAAATGTTTACTTCATAAAATGTTGAGCTACAGAATAGTTGGAAATATTCCCTCAACCATCAAACACTTTCTATCCAAGTGGTTGTTGATGGGCAGAAATTCAGGGATCACAGATTTTACGATGGCTGCCTCAGCGATTTATCCTGGATTTTCTTCTTAATCTTATTTTTGTAATGCCTTTTCTTCTTTTAGTAAACTATAGACACTTTATAAAGTACTATATTTATATTTTGAATCTACGGAGGTTTTTAGATCTGTTATTTGTTTTTATCTACTTTTTAAATAAAATAGTTCAATTAGCCGTACACATGGTATTATGAATGTTTTATTTTTTATTACTACCTCTAAAGTTAATTTGGATGTCTCGAGTTGATATTTATTTCTTTTCTCTGACTGGGTATTTTTACATCAGTAATAAATGAATAATATATAGATGTTGCATTGAAAGAATTAAAATGTTCAAGAAATAAGAAAAGACCTGCTGTCACTCAGACACCATTTATTTCCAAACTTATTTCCTAGTTTTATTATTTTCAGCTAAAATAAAGATTCGGTGTTTCTCGATAGCTAGGATTCACGAAAATAGGATATTAATGCGGGTGTGCCTCAGAGTAAGGTGTTTGTTATTCGACTTTTCTGATTTAATTATGGCGGGGATGAGTATATTTACTGCGGGTACCACACCCTACTCTCACCATGTGCGTAGAACTGACGCGCATATACCAAATAGAATAGCTGAATACCACAAAATGACCTCAACTCTATTGTTAAATAGGAACATACATGGAAGGTAACATTTGAAGCCACAAACACAAAGCTCCTTTACTTCAACAATTGTTAAAAGTATTTTCAATTATTTATAGTCAAACATTCAACATTCTCCGTCTAAACTTATTACTTTTTCACTATTTACTTAGTACATTTTTATTTTATCTATATTGTATGATCATTAGAAAATTAATGTGCTTTCCTTGTGAGCATATTATAAGATAGAATACGTTTAGCACATACGTAACATATAACATGAATTGGGATAAGTACACAGAACATATTACAAAAACTTCTGCAAGTAGACCCCCTGCTCTGCTAGAAGACTTCTCACATTGCCAGTATTCTATATATCTACAAAGCTGCCATTCGCTTATGCATGAAGTATTGTTGTCCCATCTGTACTGGGGCATATTCTACTAGTGTGTCCTTCCTAAACGTAAACCAACTATGATAATATAATCTCATAGGTAATAAACTGTCCATCGCCCTCAAGTCCCTGGTGTATCGCTGCAATATTGCACACCTCTATTTTTATAAGTATTCTAATGGCATCTACTTCAACGAACATGCTGCACTCGACAAATACGCCAATCAGCTTAATTCCACACCATCGTCAAAAAGTCCGTAAATTCCGTAGCGCTTCCGGTTCCAATATCATTTTGCTCCGAACTATAAAACTTTGGAAATCTCTTTCTGCTCCCCCTGACTATATTTACACACATAAATATAATGCAGACAGATACATAAGAATAAAACTCCTTACATAAAGTGGTATTTAATAATCCATGCCCTAATCAACAAAATTATTACGTACCGATTCTAATGTACCTTGTTTGAGGTGAACAAAAAAGGAAATGTTAGTTTGTAATGTTTACAAAGATTAAAAGTTCTTTTCTAGTACTTGGAAATATTCTAGAGACATGTGTTCGAATGTTAACATGGGAGGGTGGGGTGAACCAAGTGAAACATCCTCTTCTATTTTTCTTAGATTTCCGTTGATTGGTTTATTCTTTTCACTCTTTACTTAGTACGTTTTTTGTAAAATATATATTGTATGTACATAAGCAAATCTGTTTTTTTTTAATTTTATAACGAAGGTTATTGTAGGTTAATATTCCTATTACAATTCCACTAAACGTTACTATGGCTAATAAGCTTAGACACATAGATTTCTTAAACATAACATTCGATAACACTTCTTTGCCATTACGCAACCAGCAGTAAATGAAATCTCTCTATATTTATCATTAAATGAAGTCTACAGAATATCTTCAGATAATGTGTAAATTTTCTCCAAATGACAGTACTCCATTATGAATTTCTTTCGTTTGCAATTTCTATTTCGTGTGATCTTTAATTATCTTAATTGTACACTGTAATCGAAAATAAAAATAACCAACACTTGCAAGATGTGTCCGAGTTTCTACTTATTTGTTTTTCAAATATATGAGCGTCATTATGGATATGGGCCCCTCTCTGTCTCTTTCCCCTTTCCCTCTCACTATAAATAAATATATATATATATAAGTACGTATGGCCCATGTGAGAAAATCAGCAGTAGAAGCCGAAAAATAGCTGGCGTAAAAGTACGTATGCAAATTCGCAATTGTGTGCGAGCTTGCACCACAAGAGACGGCAAATAGAACTACTTCACATGGTCGAAGGAGAAGCAAAGCTGTATGCTAACAAAGTCCAGCGTCAGATAGTGTAAAGACAGAGACTTTTAAAAAGCACGTGTGTGTGCGAAAAGACTTTGGAAATATAATGATATTCAATGTTTTGGAAAGTATCACTAATAAAGCCATTTAATTTGCACTTAAATAAGTTCCTATTTACAATGTCGCCCCACGGGATAGAATAAGACACCAGGGTCGTTTTTTAACGTCAACAGAACAAAGATGTTGACAAGACGGATTTTTATTTCTTTCCTGTTGTGATTTTCTCTTGCGACCTTACACACACACACACGCACACACACACACACATACACACACACATATATATATAATTATATATATACATATATATATATATAATTTTCACTTTTATAGGTATAATCTTTAATATGTTTACTATTATGCTAAAGTTTATTTTTACTTTTTACTTATTTTACTCAATCTTACAAGAAACGACTGATTGAAACATATTTATTTATGTTTTTGTCCTTCCCGATTCATAATAACTTAAATTAGTACAATGTAATATTTTTTCTTTATTAGAAAATTTAACTACTTCTCACTATTTTCCTTTCCTTTTGTTTACTAAATGATTAATTTATAGAATTTTCCCTTTCACTTACTCAGATAATATTTCGAAATGTGTAAAAACCGTTGATTGTTGGAGAAATTATCTATTATTTAATGTTTCGGTGTTTTCCCCTACAAAAATCTAAGCTAAATGTCATTATGTCATCATTTTTATTATTCTGTAACTGCAATATAAACATTTATTTTCACACAGTGATCACCACTTATCAAGGCCCGGAAGCCACTCAGGGATAAGAGTTATTGCGAGTACATTCCGTTAGTGTGGAGATTTGATGAAGTGTTTACTTAAGGGGGCGGTTCCTTAGGAATTTGTTAACGTTGGACTTGAACACATCCAAGTTGTAGTCAGGTGGGAAGCAGACAGACAGAACAGAGTTTCACAGGCATGCAGTTCTAAGAAAGAAGCTTTGTTCATGGAATCCGCGTTTTGATTTAGGCACAGATATAGAGTGGGGGAAATTTTTCACAGTGGTTTCAGCTAGACGGGTGTTTATCGTGAAAGATTGGCGAGGGGGAACCAGAGATTGGAGTTCAGACAAGCACCTGCCATGGAAATAACAGTAAAACAAGGATAGACTCGCAACGTCTCTTCTGTGGGAGAGAGGTTGCAGGGTAGAGAAAAGGGCATCCCCCATTAAGCCACGAAGTCTATTTTGTACTCTGTCCTGAAATCTTCCTCTTTTTTACCGGTTTGTTCACCTAATATGTATACCTGTCTAGATATAGTTATTATACAATTTTGCTCTAATCTTCCATTACGTTTCGGGGCACCTGTCAATAAATTTATTTCTTTACCGAACGCCAACTTTCACTGTATAATACCTAAACTTCAACTCCCTCCATCTGTACAATGTAAGAAAAAGAATAGTCCGTTGCCTTCACATCGAACAAAAACAACGTGTATAAACAGCAATACATATCAAGATGAGATGGGCAGTTTAAGGGAAACCCTTCATCGAAATAACGGCTCTAATAAATCTGGTCCAGACACGAAAAGACACTACTCAGATACTCACCACAGTTTGTATTCTATACAGGAAATGCTTGTTGAAAATTTATTTTTTAAATATTGACATTAGGACAGTATTCAGAAGCGATTTACTTCTCTAAAAACAGCTGGTGCGAATCATACCTCGTACAAAATAAATCGTGACTTAGAACTGCGTATAAGAGATCCCATGTAAATGTGGAAAACCCTACAAAAGTAAGATATGTTGTCCCCTAAAAGTTAGGTAAGAGGAACACCGAAAAGCCGTAATACGCGTAGACCATATCTAGAGGGACAAGAGAATCAATCTACCATTATAGGACGAAGTAAAAATAAGGGGCAGAGTAGAAGTTCAATAGTACGACGATTCAAAGAAGAAGCACACCTGTTGGGCGGCAATAACTTACTAAGTACACCTAGGATAGGATTTAATACGATAATTTATATAGTAATAATTAAAAAAAAAAACAATACGGGAGGACCCCGAGATACAGTGGTCCTAGGATACGTTTTTTTCAGATTACGATGTGGAATACGGTGTTTTTCCGGCACCTGGTTACAGTATTTGTTCCATCCTACGGTGTGATTTATAATGCTCTTTGATAATATACATGTGTATTATATAATGTACTTAATTTTGGTACTAATTTTTTTATGCCATATCCCAGGGTTTTGCTAATATATATATATATATATATATATATATATATATATATATATATATATATATATATATATATATATTTGTTATATTCTCTGTAATAACATAGAGCTTCATAAATTAAGAATTGCTATAGATAAACGGCTAAATATAATGGAAAAACATATTTGCATATATATATATATATATATATATATATATATATGTGTGTGTGTGTGTGTGTGTGTGTGTATTAAATTTATTTATACAAACAGTGATGGCTATATATGTTTCTGTAATCACATGTTATTTAAATTCAAGATACAAAATCATCTTCTTATATTACATACAGAAACAGAATCTTAGATTAGGGAAGGAGATCTAGAGAAGTATTTCTTTTGAAACAGAGGGTAGAGCGGTTAGTCTGCAGGATAATAAGTAAGGGCATACCGCTACACCATCTATTTATCTCGCGAAAAGGCTATAACCCCGACCTCGCATTTTCATCAGAAAGGCATCAACACAACTTCAGCAAGTCCACTGGCCAACCGATCCCAAAATCCCAACACCGACCCATCATTGTTGAGATACAACCAGTAGTTGGACGTGTGCCTACTAAATCTATGGCCAGATTCAACTATCGGAGAGCTAACTGGGAGGGTATCACGGACAACTTAGAGAATACAATTAATGATGTACCCCCCGTAGCATCAGGATATGAAGCCTTCCAAGCTCTTGTGAGGCACATTGCCAAAAAGAACATCCCAAGGGGCTGTAGGAAGGAATACATAGCTGGCTTGGATGAGACAAGTAAGACCATCTATGAAAATTATGTACAAGCATATAACAGAGACCCATTCAAGGAACTTACCACTGAGCTGGGCAACAAACTGTTGGCCTCTCTATCTGCAGCCCGTAAGTAGCGATGGATGGAGACCGTTGCAGATCTGGACATGACCCACAATATCAAAAATGCATGGAAAACAATAAAGAAGCTAAACAGCGATAAAAAAAACGGACACTACAGCAGCAGCAGTCTCACCGAACCAAGTTGCTCACCAACTACTTATAAATGGGAAACCACTGCACAGAGAACGAGGTTACGTTAAACAGATGAAAGAGAAGATGGGCGAAGTCCACAAAGAGTCTGATGACATGTTCCTCCCATTTACTGAGAAGGAATTAAAGACTGGAATTAAACATCTCAAGTCTAGAAAGGCATCATGACTCGATGGTATCTCAACAGAGATGATCCAGAATTTTGGGCCAAGATCTCGTGAATGGATCCTATCACTGTTCAACTCCTGTGCTGCGGGATACAACATTCCCAAGATCTGGCGACGGGCAAAAGTTATAGCCCTTCTTAAACCAGGGAAAGATCCCCAACTACCATCTAGCTATTGCCCTATATAATTGTTGTGTGTACTGTACAAGTTGTATGAACGCCTCATTCTGGCCAGGATATCACCAATAGTTGAAGACTAGCTTACGGACGACCAGTCTGGGTTCAGAGAGGGGCGTTCATGTGTTGGTCAGGTTCTGAACTTCATTCAGTACATAGAAGATGGGTATGAAAGAAAAAAAATCACAGGGGCTGTATTTATCGACCTCACGGAAGCTTATGACACCATCAACCACCGAGCACTTCTGCTGAAAGTTGGCCAGACCTTGAAGAACAGAAAAATGGTTTCCATTATAGAATCTCTTCTCCGGAATCGAAGATTCTTTGTCGAAATAGATGGTAGGCAGAGTCGGTGGAGGCCACAGAAGAATGGTCTGCCCCAGGGTTCTGTCTTGGCGCCGACTTTGTTTAACATCTATACAAATGACCTACCAGAATTTACAGACATCCGTAGATTCGTCTATGCGGATGACACGTGTCTTGCGACACAAGGCAAGAGCTTTGAAGCAATTGAGAAAAGAATCTCCAGTGCCTTAAAAACCCTAGCCTCCTACTATAAGAAATGGTTCCTCAATCCCAATCCTGGGAAAACAAAAGTTTGTAGTTTCCACCTTAACAACCACATAGCCAACAGGAAGCTGAAGATCCAATGGGAAGGTAAGGAGCTAGTAAATGAACCATATCCAGTCTACCTTGGCATCACACTGGACCGAACTCTCTCCTTCAAGACACACATAGACAAGCTCCGAAAGAAGATCGCCCCTCGAATTAACTTAGTCAACATACTGGCTAACTCGAGTTGGGGAGCAGACCCACACACGCTAAGGACAACATCATTAGCCCTATGTAAATCCACGGCTGAATATCGCGCTGCAGTATGGTATCGTTCAGCCCATGCTCACCGCATTGACGCAGATCTCCACAAAGCTTGCCGGATCATAACCGGAAACTTAAAAAGCACACCTCTACCAGCCCTATACCGATTGACTGGCATACAACCACCTAAAGTCCGCCGGGATATAATTGATAGCGTTGAGCGTACTAAACAACTCGAAGACCCCAGACACCCTCTCTATTGCTACTCGGAGGTGGCTAGACGACTTGTGTCCCGGCAAAGCTTTGCCACAGTGGAGGAACTACCGGACACTCCAACATCCTCTTACTGGCTGCAGATGTGGAGAGAGGTAGACCCTCAGTCTACAAATATAGCACTGCCAGAGCCCAGTGAAACCTTACCATCTGGGACACACCTGTCCCGTTCGGAGTGGGTCACTCTGAATAGGGCAAGGGCAAAAGTTGCAAAAACTGGCGACAACCTCCTCATGTGGGGTTACTCTACAACTGCTGAATGCCCCTGTGGTGCCCAAGTTCAGACCATCGAGCACATTTTAACATCTTGCCCACTGGGGCCCAACTGCACGGACGAAGACCTCAGTGTTGGTAATGAAACCGCACGCCGCTGGTTGAAGAGATGGTAGACAAGATATGAATGATTGTGAAAACTTAAAGCATGTATTATATATATATATATATATATATATATATATATATATATATATATATATATATATATATATATATATATATATACAAAAAATAACGACATCAATTTAAGTTAGTCATTATGACTAAAGAGATGTGAATATTTCTTTTACAAAACAAGCAGGTTGCAAGTACAGAACAATTTGGCTTCAAACTGTCGTACGCATGATGCTTGAATCTAATAATCATAGGCAGCTATAATTCTTCCAAATAAACATATTCTACGCGATGAATAAAACAAAACACGATTGCTTAAGACTAAATTCGTTATCGATCATTTAAATGTTGCGTCTCATTAAAGCGAGTTATTCAGTGGAAGGTAATATTATTATTTCTTACGCTAATTTACATATTTCTATGTAAATTGCATATCCAGGTTAAAATAAAACATGTAAAATATGCAAAGAAACAAAATAAAAAACACGCCTCATTATCAGTTAATGATTCTACCCTGCTCTCTTACCGTCTTTCGTCTTTACCGAATTCTAAATTGCTTTATTTGCATATATACGAACACCCTCCCTCGTATGCGACACTGTTCTTTACTAATAGACGAGTCATATGCGAAATCAAAATGACATGCGTACACCTACGCACGCTAAACACAAAACAACTCCAAAGCATACACACGTACATATACCGATGCATTGTTTCTAGTTTTTAAATTGTATCACCGCAGCTTGCTAAGACACAGTTTCAATGTGGTCGGTCTGTCACGCTTTCTTTTAAATTAGAAATGTCATCTATATGCGAGCATTGTATGTGGGAGCATTACTTGTAGAAAGTATCTTCGAAACATGTTGGTCTAGAACATTTACAAAGAGTCCATTGTCCATCTATACTTCACGCACATAAATGATACGAATACGTTTGAACACAAACTAGTTCGTTCCACGGAAACACTTTCAATTAACAATGTGAACACGCTTCACCTTGTTTTTTCCATAAGTACACGATGTTTGTTCTCGAAATGTTTCACCTTATGGATCCTACACAAGTAAGTACTGATTAAATTACCTAGTTTGAACTTTCACAAGCGCTCTCTTAGTGCATACTAGAGTAATCCAGATCTATGAAACAAAACTGTTTCAAGAGTTGAATGAACTCTAAGCGACAATGCAGGTTCAAAAAGTCACACACCGCAGTCAAAACAAATGTTGATCGATGATATGACGGCAGGTATTCGAGCGGATGAAACAATGGTTTTACATCTCAAGAAGCACTTGTCTAAACAAAATGTGAATGAGAGTTTCGTAATCAGGATTGACGAAAACCTATAAAAGCGTTCATTGTAACTCGAAATGTGGAACTATAAGTAATATAAACATTCTAGCTAGCAGCTAGTTGTCTGTGTCGAAAGCATGCGTCCGTGATACGTCCAATAATATAGAATCTATGGCGATTTCTTACCGCTGTCTGTCCGTCTGCGTAACAATTTCTTTAGTTAGAAAAATAAATCGAGTAAAAATAATTATTTTGTTATTTAGTATCTTTCTCCGTCTCTTAAGCTCATTGTGACCAATAAAAAAATTGCAAGCGCTTAACAAAGTCTGCCTCTGTCTTCTTACTATGAGAAGTTGTGTTTATCTTAGTTAAACAGAAAGTCGCTAAACACTAGACGAACGGCCACTCAATAAACGACGAAAGTGAATATCATTGACAATAGAGAGAAGAAAAAAGCATGTATAAACATTGCCTATGTGCACAAATACTTTTATTTGGCTGATTGATTGCTCACAATTGAAAACATAACAAAAATAATTCCAGGTAAAGAGATCATCGAAACGAATGTAAATGATAATCATCTAATTAAAACGAAACGAATAAATGATGCGGAACAAGAACAACAAAAAGCATTGAATTGTTTACTCACATCCAGCTGAGCAACGTTGCCTGTTTTATTGTCTATAATGATACATTTTTAAATATAATTTTAATTCTACAAACAAACATATTACATATGCGTATAATTTGAATGACTTCGTCTTATGCGTGTTTGTTCGGGACATTTACATTTTTTACAAATTCAGTTTACACACATAATAGAAATCAAAAACCTAGTTTACACACATTATATAAAAAAATACACACATTATATAAAACCTAGTTCGCATACATTATATAAAAATACACACATTATATAAAAAATCAGTTAACACACGTAATATAAATGACAAACCTAAAATACTTGCATAATATAATTTACAAATCCAGTTTACACACATAATGTAAATGACATATCTATTTACACACATAATGTAAATGACAAATCTACTTTACACACAAAAGAAATTGCAAATCTAATTTACACACAATCAAAATGAGAAATCCAATTTACACACAAAAATATTTATGAAATATCTAATTTACATATGTAATATAAATGAAAACCACAGTTTATACACAAACATACATATTACATATGCGTATAATTTGAATAACTTTGTCTTATGCGCGTTTGTTCGGAACAGTTTATACACATAATAAAAATGACAAACCTAGTTTGCATACATAATATCAATGGCAAACCCAGTTTACACACATAGTGTAAATGATAAAACTTATTGACACGCAATAGAAATGACAAACCTAGTTTACACACAATAGAAATGCCAAACCTTATTGACACACATAATAGAAATGACACAGCCAGTTAAAACACATAAAATAGATGACAAAGCTAGTTTACACACAATAGAAATGGCAACCCTTGTTTACACACACAATAGAAATGGCAAACCCAGTTAAAATATATAAAATAAATTACAAATCTGGTTTACACATGGAATAGAAATGACAAACCAAGTTTACACAAACATATACATAAAAAATCTATTCTACACACAAAATGTAAACAACAAACCCAGTAAAAACACATAATATAAATGACAAATTAATTTTACACACATAATGTAAATGGCAAATCTAATTTACACAGTATAGAAATGACCAATCTTAAAACATATAAAATAAATGACAAAGAATAGAAATGACAAACCAAGTTTACACAAAAATGTACATAAAAAATTTATATTTCACACATAATATAAATAGCAAATACAATTTACACACATAATATAAATAGCAAATACAATTTACACACATAATATAAATAGCAAATACAATTTACACACATAATATAAATAGCAAATACAATTTACACACATAATATAGATAGCAAATACAATTTACACACATAATATAAATGGAAAAATCATATATATATAAATATTATATAAATAGGAAATCTAGTTTACACAAAAACATGAATTACACACATAACAGAAATAACAAATACGGTATACACATATGATATAAATTACAAACCTAGTATACTGTTAAATTATAAATTATAAATCCAGTTTACACAAATAATAGTAATGATAAACCAACTTTACACACTAAATATAAATGAGAAATCTAATTTATACAATATATACATAACGTGAATGACAAAATTAGTTTATACATACAATATGAAATAAAAACTAGTTTACACATATAATATAAATGGCAAGCTCATTTTACACACACAATTTTAATGAATAATCTATTTTACACACATAAAATAAAAAACAAATCCAGTTTATACAGAGAATTTAAATGAAAAATTCTATTGTAAGACATAATATAGATGGAAATCCAGTTTACACACATATCATAAATGAAAAATCAAGTTTACACACGTAAAAAAAATGAAAATCCCCGTTTACACATATAACTTATATTATAACCGTAGTTTATACACATAATATAAATTAGAAATTAAGTTTACACACATACTATGAATGACAAACAAGTTTTACACAATTTAAATGAATAATCCAATTTACACATATAATATAATTTTAAATCAAGTTTACAGACACAATACAACCGAAAAACTTTTTACATACAAAATAGAAATAGCAAATCCAGTTTATACGCACAATATAAAATGGAAAATCCAATTTACACACATAAAATAAATGACAAATCCAGTTTGCACGCATGATATAAATATCAAATATCACACATAAGATATAAATTAAAATTTATGTTATTATATATACCCACCTGATAATATATAATTATATTATTATATATACTCACATAATATAAATTAAAAACCCAGTATACACACATAATATAAATTAACAATCCACTTTACAAACATGATATAAATGACAGAAAAAAGTTTACACACATAATATAAATTACAAATCTAGTTTATACAGATAATATAAATTACAAATTCTTATTACATATTATAGGATACAATCCAGTATACACACATAATACAACTGACAAATCCAGTTTACACATATAATATAAATTACACACCCAGTTTATACACATAATATCAATTAAAAATAAAGTTTACACACATAATAAAAATTACAAATTCAGTTTACACACAAAGTAGAAATGACAAATTCATATTACACCCATAATAGAAATATACGCAATCGCTGGATACCACTTAAATAAACAATACCTATTAAAACAAGATGCTAAAATTTGTAAAGAGAAAGGATAAATCGACAAAGGATAGAATAACAAACCCGTGTGTCGATTTATTCTTATTCTTTTCAAATTGTAACATCTTGTCGGGTTTTTTGTTGTTATTTCACATTTAAAGCCTTGTTTCACACACTGAAACTGTAAAAAACTTGTCTCATGTCCCCAGAAAAGGAAACTGGCTTAATTACTAAAGAAACAAACAGACACACGTACACGTACGTGTGAAGATATTTTTATTGAATTTCAAATTGTGTAATCGTATCTCGGTGAGATACTTTGTCCGTTTTTCAGCCGTGATATTTCACTTTGAAATAGGATTTTCATCTCAAAGCAACTATATTAGACTTGCATGGCTAGCCGCCATTGCCCGCGGGAAAACGACTAACATAACTTTTAATTTATCAGTCTCTTTCCCTTACAACGTTTTCCTTTTGTCGCTGTGTTTCTTATTCGCTCAGGTAATCCCCCTCTCTCATTCTGTCTGTCTGTCTGTCTGTCTGTCTCTCTCTCTCTCTCTCTCTCTCCCTCTCTCTCTGAACATACACACACATGTAAGTAAAGTTGGCGCAAGGGAAATAACTCTGTAAAATAAATTAGAACTGCTTTTATTTACATAAGATTCAAAATAATGTTTTTTTTCTTGATAACATTAAATGATATAATTTACTTTAATCTAGGCTAATATAATAATAAAATTTTTCTAGCTTTTGTCGATTTAAAATAGCTATCAACTTCATAGTTTTGCTGGATATTTTTCAAATTTAGTAAGACATACGTACAACTGATTGTTATTTGTGTTACATACGAACGTATCTGTTTGATTGGGTCATTCGACCACCTGCTGATATGTTTCTCTTTCGCTCAGGTTAATCTTCTCTCTTTCTCTCTCTCTCTCTCTCTCTCTCTTTCTCTCTCTTTCTTTATCTCTATCTATCTCTATCTCAGAACATACACAAACGTGGAACACAAGTTGGCATAAAATAATGAACTCTGTGAAAAAATTCAGTTATTTTTCTTTACATGATAAGATTAAAGATCTTGTTTACTTCTTGATAACATTAAATGATATAAACTGACTTCCAATAAATGAGTCTTGTTATGTAAGTTGTTCATATTTTGTTCTAGTTTATGTCGATTAGTTTTGTTGGATATTTTTCAAATTTATCAAGACACGCGTACACACATACATCCAGATGATTGCTGTTTGTATAACAGATGAACGTATTTCTTGCGTAGAGTCTCTACACCGTTCGATAATGCTTTGCTTGTGTGTGAAAGAAGATTTTCACCGCAAAACGCCTCGATTTAAGGAACGGAATTTGATTTATAACCGTTCTTGCCATTTCACTGCAGACGTCAACATGTTGGCTTCGAAATAATCATCGCCATTTCCGGGTCTCTATTAAGAAGGCATTTATCAATCGCCTTTAATGAGTTGTCGTTTTGAAATTCATTTACTTATTATTCAAATGTCGCGTGTTCTTCAAACGGAAGCTCAAAAGAATTCAGAATAAAGTTATTTCTGCCTTACGACAATCAAAGTTGACGTTTGGGAAATAAATTGGAGTCAAAGAATAGAATGAATTTCAAAGCCGCATTAAAAGACTTCCAATTTCTTTTCTTTTTTTTTTCTTTACATGTTTCTGATCGTTTCTTCTATTTCTAATTCGCATAAGAATGTTATCGAAGCCAACTCGCATGTGTCTAATTTTATTCACACATTCATCAACACTAACGGGAAATAATGCTGACTTGTGTATGTTTGCATCCACAGGAAAAGCAATATCTGAAAAGAATGCATGTTTATTTTAGTGAACGTAGCATCTTATAAAAACTTACGGGCATAGAAAAAAGATGTTTCTGCAGTCTGGTCGCCATTCTTTCATAAAAGAAGACACTTCCAACTGCCGATTTTTGTAACATAGCGCGTATGACGGCGTGGGAGAAAAACAGCAGGAGGCATAGGACAGATGACTTGCGAAAATATAAGCAGCAGCATTCGTCTGAGAATATATATATAGAGAGAGATATAGATATATATATAGATATATAGATAGATAGATAGATAGATAAATATATACATAAACATATATATATATATATATATATATATCAAAATACCTGAATATATATATATATATATATATATATATATATATATATATATATATATATATATATATATATAAATTACCTAAGTGTGCATGCGCTGATGTCACGGAAAAAAAGGAGAGAACTGATAAATATAAAAATACAGCGCGTGGTCGTGCAAAGTATGTGACCGGACGTGTTTTGACTCGTGTGCGGGGAGAAAGAAAATGCACCGCGTGGTCGAAAAAGCGGAAGGACAAGCGACGACAAAGACACCTGCGTGATACAGAGTCTTAACTCATAGGTTCGACGTTGTTATATTTCAAACAGATTTATTTTAAAGCGCGTGTGAATGATCGGAAATTACTGAAATACATGTATTTTGTATGTAACTAAAAAATGTAAGGTTGTATTTTATCTGCTTCCTTGTTTATTTTTTCGTGCAACCGTACAGACAACATGCGGGTCCGAGGTTTGATATGTAGCTACACGGTTAAAGTGTTACGACAACGTTATTATATTATGAAACTGTAATCTACTAAGACTTACTATATATCAAGACTTAGGGTAATTCAAGAATAAGAATTATTCAGTGTCAGTTGGTCGTTTAGATAGCAGCATGGTTGTGGAAGTTTGGCGGAATATGATAATTTAAGAGTACGACTCAGCAAAAAAGTGTTCACATTAAACTTAAAAACAAAATGCCCAGAAGTATTCAGTTCCTCAGGTAGGTAATTCTTGGAAATAAACGTTGTTCATGGAAGTTTCTTTTTGTTTTTGACAGAGAGAGAGAGAGAGAGAGAGAGAGAGAGATGAAACTGCCCACGGCGTGTTGCAATGGATTTATTACTTTTATATCGTATAGTCGCATATTTATGATATACATTGTCCGTTACATGAGAATATTCACCTTAAAAAGTGTTTATTTCTGATAATATGCGTCAAACTAAAAGGCATTAATCTGTACTGATATTTACCTACTTCCGCTAACGTTTATGCCGTATTGTTAGGCATTCAATCACTTTCAGTAAATCGGACACGTCACAAAAATACGAACGTCATGAGGACATGCAGGCGTCATGCTCCAGGAAACAAATAACTGTTTTTTTTTACCAATTTAATCAATAAAGAAAGCTTTTTTTTTTACATGGAGATCACCACTTTTCAAGGCCCAGAAGCCACTCGGGGATAAGGGTTATTGTGTGTACAGTAATCAATGGGGTAGTGTTGTACTATTCGTTAGTATTGAAGATTTGATAAAGTGTCATTACTTAAGGGGGCGGTTCATCAGGAATTTGTTTATGTTGGACTTGAATACATCCAAGTTGAAGTGAGGAGGGAAACAGGCAATCGGCAGAGAGTTTCTAAGAACGAAGCTTTGTTCATGGAATGAACTGATTAATTTAGGCACAGTGCTTGCCGCTCGTAATATATTCCAGGAATCAGTTATATTTTTGAAATTTGAGCTATATGTATTAGGTATCAATTAATAAATATTTCATAGGTTTCAATTTGTACGGGTTATTTTAAAACGTTTAAGGTGGCGGGATATCGGTTCAACCAACTATTTTTAAATTGTAACATGTTAGATTTACATTAAATTTGCCACAGAATATGTAACACCAAAGAAAACAAGAATCACAAGATATTTTAAGATAACAAGATAATTTAAAATAATTCGAATATCTCACGCTTAAATGTATAATCTAAACAAACACCTTGATTCACAATTCCATTGTAGGTATGTCCTAGTGTATATACCCGTATATGTATGCCCCTGTAGGTATGGACAAATTGAACGTAGCCATATATATTTCAACTGCAATTGCCCTGTATGGGGTAAATTTCAGCTGTAATTACCTTCAATTTTCCCATATCTTTATTGTCATCGAAACCAGTGGCATCCCCTATATATATATAATATCCTAATATATATATATTAATTCATTGCCTGCTCCAGTTAGGGACTCATCGCGATGCACCGGAAGGGAGTTTCACATGCCTCCACGCAGTGACTTAGTCTCAAAGATATTATAGTCTATACTGCATTGTACAGAACCTACTGTTGATTTTATAAATTATTTTTATATATAACGGCCTGAATTAAAGTTTAAAATGTGAAGGCCAAGTAACATCGTTCAGTTGTGCTCTAAACAGAAACATTCATTTCGAAAATTCCCCTTTCATGTCAAAGAATCTACTGTTATTTTTATATGTCGAACCTCTTTGCTTGTGTGGTATTAAAACTTCTCAAATACACTTGTAATGTTAAGCCGTATAAGGTGTTAAGACATACCGATATAAAATATATCTAAAAACACTATCAAATACATAAAGTACATTTGTGTGAAATTTGATAAAAATCGGCTCAGCTGTTGCGGAGTCTATACGGAACGAACTTACACACATACACACACAGACGACAAGACAAGCTTCTTTTTATATGACAGTAGATATGTATATATACTAGTAGATATGGACATAATGTTTGTGATTTTTTACGGGCAAAAATGAAGATGAAATTGAAAATAATTTAAAAGTTAGTTTTAGATTAATTACTTGTATCAACTTTATAGTCCAATACTTTTTAAAGAATTTTTTTTTATATTGAAAATCATAGATAAAATAATGTTTAATATGTTTCATTATTAAAGTGCAACATAATAATACGCGTAATACAAAGCTACTACTAAAACTTATGCGTACAGTGTTGTGTTTTGAAATGTCTTCTAATCTAATGTATAAACGGTACGTGTCCTCTTGTCTCTATATTTACAAACTCTATCTCCTCCGAAATTAAAAGTCGCAAAGCGGCGCGAGGAGGCGCAAATGATTGTATTTTTATGGACGATGCTTTTAAGGGTTTTTAGCTGATTAAAACTGCATTCAAGGGGTCTAAGATGAGTCAAAATTGAAAACATCGTTAGACATTTTGTATACTCATCTTAGTTTATTTTTAATTTTTAGTTTTTAATCAGCTGGCATGCGTATCATGTTGGTACAGTGGTAACGTCACCAGCTTTGAATTCTACAGTTTCGGTTCTAGCTGATATCACCTCAATACTTTTTATTTTATTTTTGAAATCCCGAATCTATAATAATATATACGAAATCTGCACGAGTTAAAATATATTTAAGTGTATTTTACGCCCTGGTAAAGCCAGTAACTACTAAATAACGTAACACAACTATACTATTCTTTTAATAGAAATTTTAATTAACGTCCTTACGCGCCCATAATGACTGTTTATCACTCACTGCCAAAATTTTGTGTAAAACACAAAGTGTCGGATTTTAACCGACTGAAGGGGAAAGAGGGGAGTCGTTCCTGCAACTGAACGGGTTAAACCTGGATTGAACAAAAAGACCAACCACACATATCGATGATGTTTTTATAACCCACTAGTCGATTCTATGCAAATGTTGTCACATCCAACCAACGTGAGTGGACAACAAACAAACACGATTATAAAATCAGTCGACCAAGTATTTTCAAAATTTTTGCTTGAACGACTGCGACACAGAATTCCATTGCTTCACCCCTCTATATCGAGTTCCGGTAAGTAAAAATTACCACAAATGTTGTTTTTTTAAAAAAAAAACAACGTTTTCGCCTATCATCAAATGAAATAAAATGCAAGAACAAGAAGCATATTCATCTACTTTTAAAAGGCGCGATATATGTACAACAGAAAAGATAAACATGGCTGAACGTGAACTCAGATTTTTTTAATGTGTTATTATCGGGTGACACCTGTTCGCAAACCAAGCGAATAAACAACGACCGTAAAATATTAATTCACAAGAGACTGTGTAAAACATGCAATAAAACGTAGGTTGATTAGTAAAAAAAAAAAAAGCTTATTCTCTCGTCTTTTTTAAGACTCCTATACAAAATATTGTGTCGGTAGATTAAGGCGCTTTAAATAAATATACAGGACAAGGAAGCGACGAAGGTTCAAAACGATCATTTGATATATGTAGGTTTGGATATATGTAGGTTATTTCTTCTGTGCAAGTAGTACTTAACGACTAATCTTATACGCTCTATAAGATCTAATCATAAGAATTAATCACGCGAAAGACAAATAGAAAAAAGACAAACGAATACCATGTGTTTAAGATCAGCGGTAGGGCGTGTAAACAAATATCTGGGATGCTATCTTGGCTGCAACATCATTTGACTGTCACCAACCGGTTTTGTATTCTTATGGTAGGCATACTCTCTTGTAACGGTGTAACAATATAATATTATATACATATATATATATGCATTTATATATATAATATATATGCATTTATATATATAAAGCTATATATATATATATATGCATTTATATATATAGAATATATATATGGAATTAAATATATCAAGCTATATATATATCTATATATGCATATATATATATATGAATTTATATATATGCATATATATATATAAAGCTATATATAACTATATATGAATTTATATATATATATTCATTTAAATATATATATATATATATATATATATATATATATATTATATGTGTCTGCTTGTTTAATGGATCATAAGTTTGGCTCATTGTAACGAGAATCAAAACTGATGACAAAGTTTCTGTAGTTAAGTTCCCTTGATAAAGAATAAGAAGTGCATTGTAGCGGTAATGGAAGATATATCACACTTAAATATTATTTTATTTGTTGTTTTGTGATATTGGAAAAAACATATTCAAATATAATTCTTAGGAAGGAAGATTGACTAAATGCTGAGATTAATATATATATATATATATATATATATGTGTGTGTGTGTGTGTGCGCGCTTGATTGTATGCACATATCTATATGGTATGTGTGTATATATATATATATCATATAAAGTTCAAGAAATTATGTGTTGATGTATTGATTTCATAAATATCTATGTTATATATATATATATATATATATATATATATATATATATGTCGTAGAAATCTTTTCGAAAGCTGCAAAAATAATAGTATGTCAACAATGATAAATAGGTTCATATATATATATATATATATATATATATATATATATATATATATATAGTCATCAACATGCAGTACTGATTCGCTGTTTCACAGCTCATCAGTGCGGCTAGACAGGCATATATATATATATATATATATATATATATATATATATATATAAACCTATTTATTCAAATATGCATATTCCTTTATTTATACAACCATTGTTGGCTACATTACCATGTTCAAAATTATGGAGCACCAATAAAAAATCGAATTAATGATTTAGACTTGTATATTTAAATGTTAAATATAGTGGATTAAACATTAATAAATCTTTTAAAAAGAGCAATCAATATTGTCTTATACATTTCGTTTTTGCATATAATTGGTTACACTGTTGCAGTTGGTAGGATCTATTTTCTTCTAATCTTCATGGAGTTTGGTATTTAATTCTTTTTTATGAACATTTGTGCATTCTCACCATTTGCCCTTAATAAGACTACAAAATTTCAATGGGATTTATGTCTGGGGATGTTCGGGGTCACTTCATAATTAGAATCACTTTTTTTCTATAACCCATCCATTGAATTATTTTACGTATGACACAGGTCATTGTCTTGTTAGAAGATTACATCACTTTGAATGTTAATATTTAATATTTTACTCCAAGAAGTTTGCCAAACCTAGTGCAGCATGTGAGTTTAATTTGTGGAGTTAATCCTCTCCCCCAATGTCACATGTGTACAACAGTCCAGTGCCTCCAGAACCCATGCAGCACAAAACTATTCGGCTTCCTTGTTCAAATTAGACATTTCGAACTACATAATAAGATTGAAACGATTCTCCTTGCAAACAGGAAACATAAATGACTCCAGGGGTCCAAAGATCCGATGAAAAAAATGAGAATTTGCTACATTTTTTAATGGATGTTATGGAGGTGTATTCACATTCAAATTTCAATTTTTTTTTAAGTTTATGAAATAGAAGCTGTAAACTTATCCCAAAGTTACATTCGTCAGACCAAACAAATAATTTCACTAGATGTACATGTTTTTTGTTAAATTCCAGTCGTTTTTTTTTCTTGTGGGCTGAGAATAGTATGGCATCACCCTTGTTTTGCATCTTTATAATCCCGCTTCTAATAACCTTTTTCTCGCTGTTCGAGCTGATATGTTCTAAGTAGAGAAGCAAGCTCTCAAGAACCTTCATTTTTATCTGCAAGATATGCTCTTTTCAAATATCTGTCTTTCTTGGCGTTTATGTACTTTTTACGGCCTTCTCCTTTTGTATTGTTGAAAGATTTTGTTTCCTTGTTCCTGTGTTTGAACTTCCTTCTTTTATTTCCTTGTACCTTTTAAATGTATGTTTTAACTCCCTTCTTTGGACGTTTCATCTTCTTTTCTATTTCGATCTGAGAAGACGATTCACACGAGCATGCAACAATTTGTGCCCTTTTGATCTCTAAAAGCCGCTTCCCTGGATGAATTTTCAATTAAATATACTATTATAGCACTGGCGGGAATCAAATGTTACCTGAAAAATAAGAAACGCCTTTTAGTATGACAATGAATCATTTTGAATATTTGAATGAATTTAGTATGAAACTCAGCCAAAACTCTTGAATGCGGTTTAAAAGCAAATAAATTCTACAATCTACTGTTAAATATTTTACATTTGCATTCAATTGTTCACTGTACAATTCTTAAATTTTAAATGCGTCGGTTTAAACTATTATCTAAGTTTTATTATAGGTGCTATATAATTTGGACCACGGTTGTATATGATTCACCTCTGATATTTTAGAAGCCACACACACATATATATATATGTGTGTGTGTGTGTGTGTGTGTGTGTGTGTTTGTATATATGTGTGTGCGTGTGTATGCCTGTGTGTGTGCGCGCGTGTGTGTATAAATTTGATTTCATGTACCTATTCTAGACGAAATATATATTTGAATTATACTACTGTTGGTATTTATCCTCTTCTAATATTAAACTCTCTAGAAGCATCGAACATTTTTCAGTCGATACCTGCGTTGCTTAATATCGATTCTTGTTGGCGCTGACCGTTTTATATTCCCTATTCGCTAGATCACAAAGTTGAATCCGTGGCCTCGCCGTTTAATAGAGTGAAGGAATATCCGTCTACAAAAGAACGGAAATAAAAATATAAAAGAAACGTCATAAATAATCCGGCCAATTGTCTAATAAATAAATCCAATAACGAGAAACAGTTTCATAAGACCAATGTTGTAGTTTATAGCTAACTTTTGATGGCTAGATTTCAAGAAAAGCAATTGTTTCCAGACATTAAAAGTCTTCATGTTGTTCGATAAGAAATAGACCAGGAACAATAGGAAAATTCTTGAAATGCATCGCTTTACTCTTAGTGTCTAGATATGTGACATGTATGCCAAATGCTATTTGAAATGTAAGCAAAGCATGGCCTCGAGCGACAAAGTTTTCATAGAAATAAACGAAGATATAAAAAAAATAGTTATTTAAAACTTTGTCTGACTGAAGAACATAAACGCTATTTCTATCTCAATACTTATAGACTGACGTAAATTCGATTCCAGTCCTGACCTTCGATATAAACACCACTGATTGACCAACGTGCCTTGAATAAGTTTCAAGACGTTTTTGTATGGACACATTTATTGATATAGTACACACATGAAACTCCAGTCCCCATCGAAGTAATCTCCTTCGGCTGCAATGCACTTTTTGTAACGTTCTAATAACTTCTGGAAGGTTCAATGAAAGTATTATTGTGTGAGCGTATCAATGACCTTCGTCAGTCTCTTTCATCTCAATTGTGTCATAACGACAGCCACTAAGGTTTCCCTTAAGCTAAGGAAATAACCAACAGCAATGTCTGTACTACAGAGAGTGTAAAGAACTGTCTTGATGTCTGTCTTGGTCAAATAGTCTATGACGTGGATGGAATTGTGGACTGGTGCATCAAGACAAACTTCGCGCAATCTTTAGTTCCTCGCGAATAATTTTGTGTACAGTTCTCACACTGTCAACAAACTGTGCACTTATTGTCTTTATAGACACACAAAGGTCCTTATACATGTAATTCTTTATTTGACCAATCAACACTGATTGTCTTACTTCCATTGCTCTTCTATACCTCTCATAATCCCTCACAGACTACTTGCCTTCCTTAAATATACTCTGCTACTCAGAAACTGATCCTCGATTCATGCAAGATGGTCTAAAATAGTTTGACACATTCCATATATTTCTGTGGCATTTTAAAGTTTAAAACAGAATTTCATTGCGTACGGTTCTTCTAAAATCTCCTCACATCTTTATTGTATTTTTGAGACTTACCATCCGTGATAATTTGGCTTCAGAAAGGTATATTCCAATTCTTGTTGTAGCTGTTAATTTGAACTTGAAATCATAAAAATTGGTCAATCGTCTCATAAGATGTATAGCAATAAGATGCTGAATTTTGAAGAGTCAACGATAATTTTCAATGCCTGTAAAAATGCCCTGAAAATTTTTGAAGGCACCTTATATATGCTTTTTCAAGCTTTATTTTATAGACTCTTGTAAATGCTATTTCAGATTTAACTCTGAGTGATCAACGTGAATGCTATTTAACTTCCCATAGACCGACAAAAATATCTTTTTAAAATTTAACCTACGTAAGTGTTCATCTTTGACCATCGTTCAGCATATACGTTTGACGACTGCTTGTATATAAGGTGAGCATTGCGTTATAATTCATTTGATTTGAGCTGGATGATGAATTAGAAATAATGAAAGGCATTTTATATAGACAACATATTAAAACACCAAATTTAAATTAAATAAATATGGAGCCATTGTTTGAATATGGCAATGAAGAAAGTGGAAGTTTTATCTTGGGTTTACTTCCAGCAGCAGCATAAGACTCGTTTCCCCTATTTTTTCTTATTTAGTCCTCCTATTTAAGAAATAACGTTTCTGATAAAGGGAATGAATTGCTGTATTTTGGATCAAAATTTATTCCATCCGAGACTTTTCATTGGCAAGTTTTTATCCTGGAAGTGCTATTATTACTTACATCAAGTGATTTCATGCCTTCTCCGAAGCGATTATCATGAAAACAATTTAAGATCATAGCCTGTTATCTTATATTAAAAACGAAGAGCTCAAATGTAAAATGTAGACGACTAATTTTTAATCCATAGTTTCTCTATGTAAAACATCCACTGCAAAGGCTCATCTAGTTATAAGCATAGAAAATAATTTTCCATCTTCTTTCTGTGTATCTAATACAAAGCGAAACTTCTATGAAAGAAGTTTATGTTTTAAAACTTTCTTAACTACACTATAATCATTTTCAAGTCTAGTGCTAAACTGAATGTGATGAGCCATCCTTTAAAACTAATCACATTTTGTCTGTTGCAGCTGTCGGTGTTAACTCAACGAAAATTCATTTAAAACTTAACTTTGAGAAATGCAATTTTAAATGTTACTTTTACATATCGACCGTATTGCTATTTCGAACGTAACTGTGACAGACGGAAAATGCCTTTATGTTTTACAGAAATTGCATAGGAAGGGTGTGATAGGATTGATGTAAGAAGCAAGCAAGCACGGAATATGAGTATCTCAAAGCTATTGCAATAGGAGCTAGTATTGCAATGATGTGTTAAAAGGCGAATTAATAACAACCACTACACCAACGATTAAAACGAGTTGGAACAAAAAGCAGGAAAACAATTTTAAAGAAAACACGACATAATAGTATTTATAAAAACTGAGACTAGAAATATCACGTTGGTTAGTGAGAAATTGCAGAGAAGAAAGGGCGGGACTAATAATATTTCGGATAGGTTTCTGCACTTTATCAAGGACTATGAAATATGATAGAGATCCACTGTTCTAAATATGAAAATAATGGTCTACACATTGTCTGATTGTTACTATGAGATGTTGTTTTCATATTAGGGCTATGAATCGCTGCCCTCTTTGACGTTTCCTGTAAAGGCTCAAACGAAACAATGATTTATCAAACTACGACAGACCGATGGAAATTATATTTTACACTTTAACCGTCGCAAAAATTCGTCGTAAAAATCTCTTCTTAGTTTTATTTTATAAATTAGAATGAAACAGCGTCTATTCAATCCACTTGTTCCCCTATTTTGTTTTATTAGAAGCTTATTTTTTTCTGGAACCAATTTCTATTTCCCACGTTTAACGTCTTCATTGACAGAAAAGCTACGGTTCAGAATTACGCAGCAGTATAAAGAATTGATATTGCTCCCCAAGTTTTACTGTAGACCATGTGATGTAGTTTACTTTTTGGTCCTGAGAAAGGCTCGAATAATGTAATTCGCACAGGGGTTAAATAAGTATATTTGAGACTAAATTTGTAATGAATGACAATACTAGTGAACTGAACCTTAAATATACAAACTACAAAAACACGCTACGTCTGTTAATAAATCAAGGGGTAACTAAGAACGACCAAAGATTAAAGATATACCGGAAAAGATTTAAACCAAAATATAATATACTAAATTAAAGAACATACGATTGAAAAGACAGATACATATCTTATCTAAACGGTATATGAACAGGACCTTTGAATTTAATGAAATCTAGTTTTACAAAACTTAAACTAGGGAAGACTAAAACAGTACAAGCAAATCTAGCAGAATAAATATATCCTTAGTGTGGAGAAAAATACAGGACCACGACAAAATTTGGATTAACTGAAAATTATGAAAAAAGACATTAAAAATATTGAAGAAGTTTAACTAATAATAATCGTTAACTCTCGATGATCCAGAATTAATTATATCTCAAAATATAAATAGAATCCAATTAACAGGAATGATCCATCATCATCTAAAATAGAAACACAATAAAGTGCAAATAGAAAAAAACAAACACTGGAAAATGATAATTTTCCTGTTGTTTTAGAAGGAGTGTGTTCAGTGACTAATGAATAACTATAAGACACTTAATAGTAGAATTCTTTTGTTTCTTTATATAATTACCTGGTTATAATTTTTTTGGAATTTTAAGTAAAATAACCGTTGCCCAATTTGAAAAAAAAATAATATATATATATATATATATATATATATATATATTCGTTGGAAAATACTGTAAATTGGTAAAAAAATATCGTTTGTTTTCTTGTATTTGTTAGTTTAAATTAAGAAACATAACAGAATTTATAAAATTTATTTTACACATATGCGATTTGATCGGTTGTCAAATGGCAATCATATTCAACAACAGTTTCTACTTGATCACTGTTCATTATTTTTGACCTGCAAAATAGAGAATCATTTCTCAAGGAAGGACTTTATATTCGGAATCGAACAAACTACTCCTAGCATACACGTTCTCTAGAAATATTCTTCTTAGACACATCTTTATAAATGTTTCTCTATCTTTTTTTCCATTTTTTGTTGGGAAAAAAGAATCAAATGTCAGCAGAGGTAAAGCTTGACGTTCCATTTCAAACGAAAGTGTAAGAACTCTGCTCGGAGGCTTATCACACACTTATGTCAACATACTCCCTACACAAAATACAGGATTTTAAGAATCGAAATAGAAAGCGATTTCAAGACTCCTGAAAAATGTCATTCAAAAATAGAACGAAGTTCTTTGCCAACGCAATATGTTTTCGAAGCGTAACTCATATTTGTGATTTTTCATAGACAACTTTTGTTTTTTGTAATGTAGTCATGATGGATTCCAAATACTAGACCACGTAATTCACTAACTGAAAAAGAGATATAGGTCTGAAAGATTTATCTTGTGTTGATCTGTATTAAACGTAACCTTATATTCTTTTGAAACTGACGTTAAAAAACAGAAATCAACTTCGACATGTGCATGCGAAAATTATGTTCTTTTTCCACATATCATTACTTGTAAGTAACAATATACGCGAGCTATGATCAAACAGTGAATCAAGTACGATAACAATTTGGCTAGCTTTACACGTTTTTAAAATAGTTTTTCAAATTACTTATTCTTAACATAATGTGAACGAATCGTGTATGCGGTCCTGAAACAACATATACGCGAGTATATATAAAACCGACTTTGCCATCCAATAGAGGAGGAGTAAAGAATACATCACACCAGCGCATCCAAGCAACACCAACGGAATAATATAACAAAAAATTTACAAGACAAATACGGAAACTTTAAAGGACAGAGGTAAATTCACTTTCCTCAACATCTCTAAGAATGATAAGACTATTCAACGAAGCGACATTTCAGAAAGAAACCTGTCCCTCGTTTAAAAAAAAAAACATGTACGTATTCCGCTTTGTAATCGGGTAATCCAAAACTTTAATGCTGGACTTGTGCAGACATTCCCCTGTAAAGGAGTTTTAACCCCCCAGGATTTTGTTCTCCGAACTCTTTTGTTTTGCCGGCTAATTCAAGATGCATATGTATATGTGTGTATGCATGTATGTGTATATATATATAAAGCTCCCCTCTTCGGTAGAGCACTCTCGTAAATTATCTTACTCGCTACTTAATTTAGCTGAAATAATGCGAAGCTCGCGATTTGTTTACAAACAAAACGTTTGAGCCCTCTACGAGTGGCGGACGGATGTTTATTTAATAGGCATTCGGACAGTTTAATTTCGGCCACCGATTCCGTAGTCAGTGGGTAGGACTGCCGACTGTCATCACGACGGTTCTAGGTTCGATCCTCGGCTTGGGATAGGTGTTAGTCTAGCGGCACTGATGAGTTGTGAAACAATGAAACAGGTCTGTATGTCGATGACTAAAATATATTTTATATATATATATATATATATATATGTGTGTGTGTGTGTGTGTGTGTGAATGTGTACGTGGGTATATGTATAGGTACATATATAATATTATAATCCCCTGTGCCGCTTTCTCGTGTGCATTCACCCTAGTTATCACACTCTGCCCCCATCTAAAGAAACTTTATTATTAGTATTATATATATATATATATATATATATATATTCACTTGACCCCTAACCTTTTACCCCATAATTGTATTTCATGTCATTTTGACCTTCCCTTTGTCTGTACTCCTTAATTTTATTTACTTTTTAGTAGTTATTATTATTATTATTATTATTATTATTATTATTATTATTATTATCGCCGTCATTTCTATTATTATCGTTACTATTACCATCATTATCATTGCCATTACTATCGTCATTGTATTATTGTTATCATTGCTATTCGTAAATATTATTATTATTATTATTTTATTATTATTATTATTATTGTTATTATTATTTGCATTATTATTGTTTATATTCCATTTCCACCTATTATTCCACCGCGCCAATCATCTGCATCCAAAAATATATTTTGTGCTGTTAGACACATCCAAAGGCACTGCTGCCTTATCTTTCAATCTCCCTCTCATACCCAAACTTCTCCCTGTATATAATAACAAAGAAAACTTAGAAATATTGCCACATTGTATCTAACATATACCGTGCTCTTAAATTCAATATTATACCCTTACAACTACCCCTTCCCAAAATTATACACTATTTTATAGTTGCTGTTTTGTCGTCTCGGTTGCACCTGTCAAAAATGCCCCTCCATAGATAAATAGACACCTGAGACACCATTAAAATAGAATCACCACACATCCACGCTATACCCCTCTTTAACCTTAAAACATATACTCCATGCATTTAAGACTATCGTAAAGACCCTATACACTTTCTTACATCATACTATATATAATACACTTCTCCTTTATTTATAATTTGATAAAGCTCCCCCTCCAACTTCATCTATAATTGTATTTGATATATTACCTTCCTAATGAACTCCATGCTAGACGCCGCATCTCCACTATGTTATCTAGCATCTTCTCTCCTCTTCTGATGAGAAGCATTAGACTTCGAAATATCTTGGCATAAAGAGTCCCTTCTATCCCCAACTAATTGTTTGTATTCCATTATTGAATAAATGGACCAATCTATATCCACCAATGCATAGTTTTATGGCTTTATTTCCCATTCGTGTTGTTCTTATATATATATATATATATATATATATATATATATATATATATATATATATATATATATATATATATATATTCGCATATTTTAGCGACAAAAACATTTCAAGTGTTGAGAGACGGCGGGAAAGAAAATAGAAATCGCACGAACAGTTAGTTTCACTCAACACCTTGAAACTAACTCTAAGTACAATCTGTTACGCTATAAAAAATAAACGTCGAGTAATTGTTTTTATTTAGTTCATTATATAAAATATCTGAATAGGCTATACTGAAAATATAACTTTACATTAGTAGATGCACTTGGTATAGACACGCCCCTGGCTGGAAGGAAAAATGGAACCAGATGGATTTCCATTAATGAAATAAATGTCGATTTAAGTCATGTAATCCAGCCGGTAATTAATTAATATACTTGGTTTTCAAAAATAAAATAAATGTTGATGCGAACCACCTGAAAAAGTTTAGCGGCAGAGATTAACGCCACTTATTAGAGCTGGCTACTTTGACAGCAAAGTTTCATTGTGGGCGTTGGCAATGGGTCACATTTCATTATATAAAATCAATAATAAAGATATATCATTATATTTTTATATATCAATGTGTAACTATTCTTTTAAGCACAGCATAAATACTACAATCAGTAAAAATAATATTTTATATGAGAAACAGCTTGACAAGAATATACCCTAGTAAATATATAACCTTTTTTTACAAAGGAGTTACCACATATCAAGGTCCGGTGGCCACTCGAGGTAAGGGTTACCGAATGTACGTTAGTCAACGGGACAATGTCATAGTAATATTTAGTATTGAAAATTTTTTACAATGGATTACATGTAGGGACAGCTCATAAAGAACTTGTTTACGTTAGACTTGAACGTTATTGTGGTCAGTTGGAAAGCAAGCAAACGGAAGAGGGTTCCAAAGGCGTGAGGTACTAGGAAAGGAGCTTTGTTCATGGAATCTACGTTTAGGTATAGATACAGATAAAGAGTGGGGGAAATTATTGATAGTGGTTTCAGTTAGACTAGTGTTTGGCACGAGGGGTCATAGATTAAAGCTCAGCCGAGCATTTGCCATGAAAATAGCAATAAAGCACAGGCAGGTTTGCAACGTCTCTACTGTGTGAAAGACGTTGCAGAGAAAAAAGGGATTGTATTCATTTAATAGTTTTTACTTTTCAGAACGAGAACTAATTAGTTGAGCTGATTTGTAGCAACATGTAATAAACCGTAATTGTGTAAGTCTTAACACTTAATAATAGTAAATAATTGAAAGTCATTAGTATATATTTTCAAAGCATTTCGTTTCATTTTTCGTTTTTCGTTATTTTTGGGGCGATTCTGTTTCCAGTATTCAAGTGAACGGTGCAAACCATGTCTCCTATTGATTTGCTTTGTTACCGGCGTCTGCTTTTAAAAGATAAGAACATCATAAAATATTTTAATGGCTGAATATTTGAGAGATATCGGAAATATTCTTCAACTGAAACGTGAGATTGAAGATAGATTAATGCGTTATGTTTTATCTTGCCTTTAAATCACGTGCGTTCAATTTTTTTTATTTATATTTTTTTGAAAATACTGCCACCTTCATTATTATCGAAGATGGTCAAATGCGGTATTCGACTCATGTTTGATTCATAAATTCTCTTGCTGTTTAGTACGTCTAAATAGTTCTTCTAGTGAGTAAATACTTCTAAAATGGAATTGGTAAAAGCTAATTCCATAAATTAGTAGACAGAATGTTCGTAAAGTAGTATACTTATATTAATTAGGTTTTTATCATTTAGCGTCTGTTATTGTGTTTTTTAGTCTAATCTTTTTAGGGTGGATGGCTATCGCAATTTGCATTGTTCCACATGATCTATTGTCCACATTTAGCATAATGATAAAAATGTTCGCTAATGGGCCAGTAGATCTGGTTCACTCCTCAACTAAGTCATACCAAAACCTTTAAAAACTGGTATTTGATGCCTCCTCTTGATAAACACTCCACATTATAAGAGCCAGAACTTTATGGGCAAATTAAGTAATTTAGTGGATTCATTGTGCCCTCCCCTACGCCTCGATGTAACAGCTAATGAAAGTGTCGCACTTTACGCTTTTATTGTTCTCATTATTTTAATTTTGGTGCCATTTCCATTGCTCTCACCACTGATTATGCGTGTTGTTCATCGACGATTATTCCTTTTCAAATATCATTATTGCTGATATTTTTGCATTTACACGTTGGTGTTTCATACCTATTTAAATTATTTTGTTTGTGTATTATTTCTCGATTTTTATATATGCGTCATAAATATACGTAATGCGTTACATATTAGGGATCCGAAGTCAGTAGCGATTCACTTAAGGTGTGTAATTTTGCCACAGATTACATTCAGTGCATGACGACATATATCACTAAATCAGATTTTTTCCATGTTGAATGAAGAATGAGTAACAATACAAGGACAAAAGAGTGGAACGATGTTAGAATACAGTTAATGGCGTCACGTTTTCGAGCGAAAGAAAACTAAGGTTTTCAGGAAGTCTCTTTCAGGAAACCATGCGAACGAGACACGCCTAATAATATAGAATCTAAAACAAAAGTTACCGATGTCTGTCCGTCTACGTCACTCATTTCTTCAATTAAAAATGAATTTTATTATTATTAGTCTCTTTCAAGGTCATTGTCTCCAAACAAAACATTTCGTAGGCGCGTGGGAAAATATCAGTAGTAGAGAATGATTGCGTGCTTGCGAAGATATTAGCAGCAGCAGTAGCTGAAAAAAAGCACATACGCAAATTATGAAGTGTGCGCAAGAAGAAAAAAAAAGAAAAATGCACCACGTGGACAAGAAAAGCAAAGCGTGCTTCGAAGAAAATAGGCGTGTAAAGTTGAGGACGAGAATAGGCCAGCTGTTGCCGGCATGCGGTCGAATGAAAGAGAAACATAACCACGCTAGATGGACATGTGGCAGTGAGAGACTTTTTAAGTTGTGTCAATACGGGAGAATAACGATACTAAACGCTTTTGTTAAGATAGAAGAATATCCAGCTCTGATTGATTTATTTATTCTTGCTTATTTATTTATTTTTCGACGATGCCGGACAGCGTGGGGGTTCGAGAGAACTGGAACGAACACGGGTCTGGCGTAACAACAATATTACACATTGAAGAAACTCTCGTGAAATGCCTCACTCGTGTCTTTAGCAGTCGTCCGAAATGAAAATGCTTAAACTAGTTTCTGCGCAAGATGCATACACTCGCTGGAATTAATGAAAACAAATAAAAACATTCTTAGCCACCCAAAAAATGCCATACACTGCAAATATACGTCGCCATTTAATCGCCACAATTCTCAACTCACGGAATTATACGCGTACTTATACTTACAAAGCGCGACACAGATTGCTTCTTTGTCGTCTGCTCACTAAAAAACATCTTATTCATTTTCATTTCGGACGGCTACGAAAGACACAAGTGAGGCATTTTTTTTAATTAATTCGTAATATCAAGACATTCTGTAACGCATTATCCTATTCCTGAGCCACATAAAAATAAAATGATCTGTTTTTAATTCAAAGGAAAAATAAATAAACAATAATAACTCCTTCCAACAGACCTGTTTGCAAATATACCTGCTTCTACTGCATGAAATCTTACTCACCCCCTCCTCCAGTAACAAACAATAAAATAGCAATGCCCCGTAATCACTTTGAGGAATATAATTTTTCAGTAGCTATATAACCATTATAAACTAACCCAGTAACATTAACTGCCCACGTGGGGACGCTGAAATCCCTGGATTAGGACCCAGGCGCGGGGCTAACCCTCTCGGTGCTGATGAACCCGTAGATATTTCCAGGTCATCCGTCTAGGAGAAGGAAAACTCTGGAGCTAAACCTAAGGGGAGGGAGGCCTTTCCAGTCTTGGATGAGAACCTTCCTAGAGCTGGTGACACAAAAAGATTACCAGTTTGCAAACCTTAACTGCTTAAGGAGAAGATAGGCACTGTCAATAAATCGCTCGGCTTCCATACTCCTTCTTTGCCTATTAGCCAGGCGTAGAGGTCGAATCACAGGGAGTCGAGAGAAACACTCAGTGGTCGATCTTGTTTCCTGACTAGGGCAATGAACGCCGTTTTCCCCACTTCTGACACATCCCATCCCTTAAACTGAACACTTGGGAATGCTTTAATGCCAGTGCAAGTAGTTTGGGTTAACCATCGTCTGATGGGGTGAGGGTACCGGATAGACAGTTCCTGGCTGCTGTTCCCGACTGGTAGTACAGGTGCCCTAACTTTTTGGTAGCACTTAGAGCGGCTGCTCCATCAACAGTTGTATAATATCGGGATGTTTGTAGTGCCATGTCGTGCATGGAAAGGGAGCCTGCTCTCATCCCCAGTGGGCTATCCTGGGGCCAAAATCCTAGTAAATGGAAGGACAACTGATGGTCTACTTTTGTTGCATGTCTGGTATACTGCATAACCACTTGCCCAGCACCCCTTACCTAAACTGAAACTCGTAAAAATAAAAATTACAGTACAATAAAAAAAATTACGCTAAAACTATGACCAAACTCAAAGAAAACCAACATGCCTCTTCCCTTGAGGCTTGCATTTACAAACATCTGTGGGCTTAGAACTAATCTAAATGTTGTTGAAGCATTTCTCTTAACAAACACCCCGGATATCTTAGCACTAAGTGAGACTAACCTACACTCCTCCATCCCCTCTAACAACTTTAACATACCTGGATATCTCCCACTCTGCCGTAAGGACTCTGACAGACATATGCACGGGCTTGGAATCTACATTCGAAACACCCTCCCCTTTTACTAGAGAAACTAATCTAGAATCGGACGATCAAGCCTTTATGTGCTTTAGACTAAACATGCAACATAACAAAGTCTCTGACAGCGTAGATACTGCACTTTGCCTAGACACTAGCGCAAAAGTGCATGTATTTGGTGACTTCAATATCCACCACAGCAACTGCCTTGGATTTTCTACATACACAGACGCAGCTGGTACCACAACACATAACTTCTCTATATCTCATTCCCTATTCCAGATAGTTACGTTTCCAACACGTTTCCCAGACCACCAAGAACAACACGCATCGCTTCTAGATCTGTTTCTGACCACAGTTCCCGATGACTGTGCAACGAATGCCCTTAGCCCACTTGGGAACGCTGATCATGCAGTGGTAATGGTTGAAATCGCCCTAAACTCTCGAGCCAAAACTGAAGAGCCACTGCTCAAAACAACGAGATATTATAAAACGGCTTACTGGGAAGCCATCAGGGATCTCATCAGGGACGCCCCATGGTAAGATATCTTTTCACTTCCTGTTGAACATTGCGCAAATGAGACGAGTGAATGGTTCAAAACGGCAATTGAAGCACATGTTCCCACGCGCAAATTTTATAGCAAGTCCCACTCTCCCCAATGGTTTACTTCTACTTTTGCAGTTCCCATAACGCAAAGGCAGCATATGTATCGCAAATTTAACCGACATAAGTTCAGATCAAGCAGATAGAAGTAACCGTAAGAAAGAAATAGCGACAGCTAAGAGAGATTTACTTAAACCATAAAAAAACTCATCGAAGTACAGAAATTAGGAAGCCATGACTTCTGGAAAATCTACAACAGTGTAGTAAATAATGGGCAATGAACAATTCCCCCACTATTCAACAATCATGAGGTTGTTTGCTCTGCAACTCAGTAGGCTAACATGCTTGCCAGTCGGTTTGCCTTCAACTCCACACTGGACCTTGCTAACCACCCTTTCTCAGACTTTCTTTTGCGGACATACGCCACACTAGACGATCTGAAAATCACCCCTTCTCAGGTGCATGCTATCATAAAAAACCTTGACCTTTCAAAAGTATGTGGACCCTATCTCATCGCGACTGTGCTATTAAAAAAGTGCTCGACCGAAGTAGCTCCAATCCTCTCCAAACTTTACAACAAATGCCTTAATGAATCTTGCTTTCCTGCCTATTGGAAAACTGCTTCTGTTGTACCAGTTTTCAAGAATTCTGGTGAAAGAACTGACCCATAAATTACCGCTTCCTTCCACTTCTTGCCAAAATATTTAAGTCCATAATTAACCAAGCTCTAGTTCATCACCTTACAGATGCTAAACTTCTGAGCGACCAACAATATGGATTTAGGCAAGCCCATTCTACAACAGGCATCCTAACTGTAATCTCCGAATGTAACTACCATTCATTTGACAAAGCAGGGGAGGGTAGAACGGTAGCTCTAGATATATCTAAGGCTTATGACAGGGTATTGTATGAAGGTCTTCTCTGGAAAATCAGATCATACGGTATCACTGGTAGAATACTTAACATAATTAAATCCTTCTTAAATAAGAGAAGATTGCAGGTTGTCCTCGATGGTCGTACATCTAAACAATATGATATAAATGCCGGAGTGCCTCAGGGGTCTGTCCTTAGACCCTGTTATTCCTAATATTCATAAATTACCTCCCTGACAAAATTGTCTGTTAGATGAGTATATATGCTGATGACACCGCGCTCTATAACAGACACGACAGGAAAACAAATGAACACATATCTAAAGAAATGGCAGTAACACTAGAGGCTGACCTCCGGTCTGTAGTGGAATGGGGACAAAAATGTTTTCAATGCTTCCAAGACTAAACTTGTTTCCTTCAATAATTACAAGAAACCTTCTCTACCACCAATAACAATGGCAATGACTCTTTATTTGAAAGTACATATTTTTAACTCCTCGGCCTAACGTTCTCAGTAAACATTGGAAAAGTTACATTGAGAGTATTGCCAGAACCGCTGCGAAGAAGGTAGGTTCTAAGTACCGTGCCAGAAAGCTACTACCACCCGAAAGTATTCTGTAACTCTATAAGACCACCATTCGCCCATGTATGGAGTATTGTTTTCATGTTTGGGCTGGTGCATCTGCTACTAGTCTCTCGCTCCTAGACAAAGTTCAAAAGAGAGTCGCCAATCTGATAGGTCCTGAACTGTCGTCTAAACTTCAGCCTCTGTCCCATCGACGAAATGTTGCATCCCTCTGCCTGTTCTACAAGTACTTTAACGGTGAATGCTCTGACGAACTGTAAGCACTTGTGCCCCCTCGACGTAAATACTATCGACAAACCTGACAAGCAGCTAAATCCCACCCCTTCACAATAGACATCCCTAGATGTAAGAGAGCCTTCTACTCCAGTCGTTTCTTCCCCCAGAACAGCTACACTTAGGAATTCCCTTCCGAGTTCCTGCTTCCCGAACTGTACTGACATGCAAAATTGCAAGTGTGCCGTGAACCGACATCTTGCTGCCCAACTCCCTACACAGTACCCCTGATGTTTATGCCCCTGATAGTAGCCCCCTACAAGAAAGTGGCAATGTGCCTTATTTCGGGTGAAAATGTAATAAAAAATATTCCTAACATTTCACATTGAACACTTGTTCTGGTATGAAAACAAATGAACATTGACTCTTAATAACTTTTAATGGAAAATAATCTGTATAATTGAGTGCCGAAGGTTTGATAACAATTTTAAGACCAGTGTAACGCACAACACTTAATTATGACTCTTGCTTCTTGGATATGATAACTCATTGATTCCTATTATTTTACAAAGATTCTAAAATATTCACGAAAATACCGTTTTGCCTATTGCTGTAAGTTTCTATTTTAAACACATATATAATATGTCTTTTATGCATGTATGTTTCTGAACTCGTTATTTGGCTTATATCTTTTGCACAACATGTCCCTCGTTTTCTTATAAAAATATTTCCGTGTGCTATAACGTTTTCTAATTTACATTCTACGCGATTATGTAGATTGTAGAAACTGTGCCCGAATATGATTCAGCATAATAGTGAAATGAACCCGTAAAAATAAATAATTAATTGACTTTGTTTCTTAAAGAAATACGCAAATGTATTAATATTAATGTAATCGATCGCCTATCTATTAGGAAGTTCACCTTGTTATGTTATCTAGAAAAAGTGCGCTTTTAATATCAATTCAGAGCAAGACAACTCGAACCTATAGTTATATAGATGCGTCTTTATTATTTTCCTTAACTGCAGACGTTTATACTAAATAAAATGTTGTCTATCACTGAATAATACATTTGAGGCCAATGGTAAAATAATTTATGAAGTTATATTTAATGATTGGAATTCTTACAGACATTTTATCAAAATCTAATAAGTAATCTTGAATACCTGCTATCCGATTTTTCTAACTCAGTATTGCTGATATATAAATATTAATATATGTATATATATTGTTTTGTAGGGTAAAGTAATTTTTGACGGAATTATTTTGGAAAATTGACTGAAAATGTATTTTTGCTTGTGTTATTTTAATGTAAATAACTGTTAAATAAACTAGTGCTTTGTACGCAGAAAAGCGTTATATGAAATGTTCCCATACTTACTTTAACAAAATAAACCAAATCCGGATATATGACAAACCCCGGATATAAAATAACTACATATATATATGAAATAACTATATATATATATATATATATATATATATATATATATATATATATATATATATATATATATATATATATAGGTGAACGTGCCTGTGTGTGTACATTTCCCTACGCAATAACTCTGTCAATTTTTAGTCTACACACTCGAAATTTGATATACAGGATACTGTAATTTGGGAAAATCTATGTGATCGGTTTTCGGCCAGAAATCTGGCTGTTAAAGCGTCAAAGTTCAACGATTTGTCCTTTGAGAACTCTACTAAACTCCTCCGATAATTTTGGGTCTAAACACTTGAAATTTGAGATATAAGTTCCTTCGACATGGATCTAACTTAATAACTTGATTAGAGCCCAAAACAAAAAATGTTAAGGCTCATAATGAGGGTCAAAATTTTTAAAAAATTGACCTTTTTTTTTTTTTTTTTTTTTTTGCTCAACACACACCTCCCTCCAAACATCCAGGCAACGCCTAGCACCCATGCTAGTATATCTATAAAAGTGAACGTGTCTGTGTATCTGTGTGTCTGTGTGTCTGTGTGTGTATGTGTGTACATTTTCCTATGCATTAATTTTGTCAATTTTGATATACAGCGTACTGAGATTTGGGAAAATCGTTGTGATCGGTGTTCGGCTAGAAATTTGGCTGTTAAGGGATCAAAGTTGAACGATTTGACTTTTAAGAACTCTACCAAACTCCTCCGACAATTTTGGGTCCAAACACTTGAAATTTTGTATATAGATTTCTTGGACATGGATCTAACTTAATAACTTGATTTGAGCCCCAAAACAATACATTTAAGGGGTAATAATAGGGGTCAAAGTTTTAAAAAATTTGACCCCTGCGGTCTCTATCAAATTACTCAGACAATTCCTGGTCTAAACATTTGACATTTTACAGAAAGAATATTCAGAGAAAGGGCAAGCTTTTTCATCGGTTTGGGTCGAAAGTTTTCAGTTACCAATATATAAATGTATGTATGCATGTATGTTTGCATGTGTGCCTAAAACATTCGACAGAGGTGACGGATTTTACCAAGATCAGTATCTTTTTAAAGTACGACTATTCATACAAAAAATATCGAAAAATTGGCTAAAAACATTAATATCTTAACCTTCAACTAAGCACCTTTCTACAAGGAGGGTCGCTTTTTTCGCCGATATTTTTGAAATTTATACTCTCCTTTCGATTGTCTAGTCTTAATTTAAACATAAGTTTCTTCCGGTTTCTTGGTAGTCGTAAGAGCAAAGTCGTTAGGTATTTTCCCCGTTCTTTTCCTCCTTCGCGCTACGAGTTCGAGCCTGCCTTCCTACAACCACTTTTTTTTTGTTTTTGCTCAACATACACATTCAAACACCCGGGCAACGCCGGGCTGAAATGCTAGTATATATATATATATATATATATATATATATATATATATATATAGGTAAGATAATATATATATATATATATATATATAGGTAAGATAATAAAACGTAAAGTTACATAGGAATTTATTGCTTTATCAATTCAATGAAGGTGACAGAAAGATTGATTGCTTGGTTGTTCTGGTTTTACGGCATATCAACACTTTTCAGGTTATTTAATACCGAATCCAGTGATTTTAAAGAAAAAGTTGTTTTTTTAATAGAATATATTTGTTTTTGTCGAGTCGGTTTCTATTTATACCATAGCTGGGACCCTAACCGTTACTTCCACTCTGGGTCAGAGTGGGCCTAGAAGCAATGGCGATTAAAGGGTGGCCCCACACAATCATTTTTCTGGTACCCGAATTACCAGAATAAATAGCGACGTTGGTATTTATACAGAATAAGGATCGCCAGAATTTAGTAGCTAGATTGAAGGCACGCCTGTAATAAATTGTTTCAGAGACAAATACTTCTATTATCTTTGCTCATTAATTTCGGTCAGTGAGTGTTTTAAAGCAACGGCATTCCATAGATTAGAATTAATACCAATCGTTTATCATGTGAATAACGTTAGAGTAACGAAAAATTACTAATAACTTTTCTTAAAAGAGGCTGAAGATAAGAGAATAAATAAAACAAGACTAGCTAGATTTCAAAGTCGATTTTGTAAAGGATGACAAGATTAGCAAAACCCTAATCTTAACAGTAGCCCTGATACTAAGAAGAACCTTAACTCTAACATTAGCCCTGATCCTAAGGGTTACATAATCCTAACAGTAACTCTGCTCATAACAGCATACTTAGTCCCAACAGTAACCTAAATCATAACAGTAACACTAATCTTAAAATTTACCCTAATCTTAATAGCAACCCTACGCTTTACAGTAACCCAAATGCTAACAGTAACACCAGTCCTAATAGTAATCCTAATTTTAACAGTAGCCCTGATCCTAACAGTAACCCTATTGCTTACAGTAACCATAATCCTTACAGAAACCCTGATCCTAACAGTAGCTCTTGTCCTAACAGTAACCCCGATCCCAACAGGTAATCCTGATCCTAACAATATTCCTAATCCTAACAGTAACCTTAAACCTAACAGATACCCTAATAATAACAGTACTCTTGATCTTTACAGTAGTCCTAATTCTAACAGTAACCATAGTCCTAACAGTAACCCTAATCTTAACAGTAACCCTGACCCTAACACTAGCCCTAATCTTAACAGAAACCCTAATCCTAACAGTACCCCCGATCCTAACAGTAATCCTAATCCTAACAGTAATCCTAATCCTAACAGTAACGCTGAACCTAACAGTACCAGTAATCCTAATGCTAACAGTAATCCTTGTCCTAAAAGTAACCCTTATTCTAATATTAACCCTAATCCTAACAGTTACACTAGTCCATCTAGTAGCCTTAATCTTTATTGAATAGCAGAGGGCTCATATGGAGACATAACGGGACATGTATAACCGGACTCATAATACACGACGATGATAATGAGGGAGATTTAAATCGGACTGGGACGATTCTTGTTTGCCCCTATAGAAGGAGAAGAGGTACATTATTGATGATGGGCATAATATTTGAAAGGCTTGTACAAAGTTCGTTAGAAGACGATGTGATGATAAAACACATTTACCTTTTGGTTGTGATGAATGACGACACGAGACAAACAGTTACAAACATAGTTGTTTCTTTATTCTTCAATCGATCGATCGGTGATGTCAGAAATTCAAACTTAACTTTTAAGGGGCTCTCCTCTCCAACTGACTATCACCGTGTGTGATCTGTTCTGATTATCTGATCCTCATCCACTCTCAAACTTCGAACCTTCAGATTCCCATATTGAGAAATCTCCTTTGTTTATGACGTCAGAAGTGTGTTTACCAACGTGACTATATCACGTTTTTTACATATGTCCCTCTAACACACTTTTAGCAAAACAAAGAATCCTCAATTTTAATTTTTAGCCCATTTTAAACAGTATATTTTAACTCGCATTATGTATTCATTTAACTGACATATTAAATATCCAGATTTCTAAAAGAATGGACAAAGGGCCCTTTTTCCGACATAAACAATATTTAACTATTTCTAATAGAATTTACAATTCCATTATCTATTATCTGTAACACTCGCCTACAAGGTTCGAATCTAACCTTTTCCTAATATCATTTTCACTTAACTAGTATGCCTTCTTACTTACATGAGAAGGGGACAGCCCTTTCATGTAACATCTAAACAGTAGCCATAATCCTAATATTAACCCTTGTTCGTACAGTAATCATAATCGTAACAGTAACTCTAGTCCTAACAGTAACCCTAATTTTAACAGTAACCCTAGTTCTAACAGTAACTCTTATCCTTAAAAAACCCTAGTCCAAACAGTAACCCTAATCCTAACAGAAACCTGATCCTAACAGTAACCCGAGTCCTAACAGTAACCTTGATCCTTATAGTAACACAGTCCTAACAATAGCCCTAATCCTAAAAATAACCCTGATGTTAACAGTACCCCTAATCCAAACTGTAACCCTAATCGTAAGAGTAACCTTAATCTAAACAGTAACTTTAATCCTAACAGTAACCTGATTTTTACAGTAACCCTAATCCTAACAGTAACATAGTCCTAACAGTTACTTTATTCTAAAGTAACCCTAATCCTAACAGTAAACCTAATCCTGATAGTAACCTTGTTCCTAACAGTAACCCTGATCTTTACCTTAAACCTAAGCGGCCCCTCCCCAGGCGTTGTAACATTACTTTATCTTATGATTGGACTCTTGTACAAGTGTATACAAGTGTAATATAGCATGCAAAGTGACGTCATCGGTGTAAAAAGGACTATAAAAAAGAAGAATCAGGAGGGAGACAAGATAACTCTCAAGATCACATAAGAGATGTGGAGAACTGTCCAGATTATGCGGTTGACTTCACGACTACCAATGAGGAAATAAATTTGTTGCTACAAGAACAAGCGAGTTGGAGTTAATTCTTATTATTTGTTTTGGTCTCCTTTGCGACTGAAACAGAATAGAACGTGTGTTTGTTCGCCAACAATGATACACAATAGCGTTCACTGTATAATTCCAAAATATATAATGACATGTAACTTTTAGTAGAGACCAGAGACTTATAGTTTTAAAAAATATGGCGCATAACCATTGACCATATTTATTTGCAATAGTCAATTCGTAGACATATGTATGAGCACTAGGGTTTTATCATCCTCTCACAGGTGTCTTTGAAAATGTTAAGAATATACGAATTTCAGCAATTCTTTTGTAAATCTTAGATAAAGAATATTTTTTCTGAGAGTATTAGCATTAGTGAAGAATATGTTTTAAAACGCACACTGACTTACATCGTCCTCAGTGGATGTTTTTGTGTGATGCAGGTCGAAGACATTAGTTCGTTTCGCTTTAGTGAGGCGAAGATTGAGAACAAACACTAACGCCAGTTGAGTGCAGTTTTTCTTACGCCTCAGCGATCCGGGCCAGACATGTTTCTAACGCCTGGCAAAATAGTACGTTCTTGTTGTTTCGTGACGAATGGAATTACTCATTCTTTCCGAACGAGAGATTTAGCAAGATTTTATCCGATTGGCCAAGAAAAAATATTCTCAAATACTTTTTGCACCTATATCGCTTGTTTTCACGCCATATTCCTCCGAATATTTCTTTTTTAAGTGATCCTTCTCATTCTTCTTCTTTCTTCTTTCATCTTTTTTTTTGCCTCTTTGTAAAAACTTGAAACAGTAGTTTTATGAGCTTCTGTTTGGATTTTTTCCGCGAACTAACTTAACATTTGCTTCAATGAACATGTCTTAGAAACTACAAATTCATACACAAAACACACACATATATATACATGTATATATAGGTATATTTATATATATTAGATAGGCATATACACACACATATATATATACATGTATATATATAAAATGTATATATATATATGTCTATATATAAAATGTATATATATGTATATATATAATGTATATATGTATATATATAAATATGTATAGGTATATTTATATATCTTCAGCAAACACACACACACATATATATGTGTGTGTGTGCCTGTGTGTAGCTCTGTTTTGTAATTAAACAACAAATCTAGCAAAGTAAGAGTCAAATGTTGATAAAAATAGACTTGATGATATTCTTTGGAGGTATAAATCCGATAATCAAGTACGTAGAATTACCGATTACAAACTAGATGGTTAAATGATTGAATCTCAGGTTTAGGATGCGCACTATTCTCGTCGCATTGATTAAGTGAAACATGTGGATGATTATATATATATATATATATATATATATATATATATATATATACTGAAAGGTGAAGAAACAACACCACCCTGGCTGTCAGCGGAACATACCAGCCTTATTCCTAAGACACGAAAGACACAACGTCCAAATAAATACAGACCAATATGCTGTCTAACAACCCCCTACAAGCTTTTCACTGGTCTGGTAGCCAAAGATATATATATATCGTTGGGACCTACCTTCAAAAAGAGTCGGCAGAATGCAGGAGAAAATATCTCGGTCCCAGAGACCAGCTATTGATGAACAAGACCATCTTAAAAGGCTGTATAAAGAAGTAAAGAAACCCGAGCATGGCAGTGATTGATTACCAGAAGGCATTTAACAGCTCGCCACACTCACAGTTACTTCGGTGCCTTGAGTTATACAAAATCCCCTGGTAATTAAACAAACACTGGCGACTCATGTTCCGATGTGGATAACCACGATATCATTAAGTCACACTGGAGGAAAGACTATCATCGCTGAAGAAATGATCAAGAGACAAGACCCAGCTGAAAAACATTAGTAATCCAGCTGGCCAAACATTTTGCTCAGGGCTGTCTCACAGATGAGGCTGAAACACTAAACAAGCCGGCCACACATATAGCAAGAAAGGGCCGGCAGAAATATAATGAGACCTTGCAAAAGAGGAACCTATGAAGGGTGGAACCAACATCAATGTGCAAAGTATTTTCTGCAGGAACTCTCTCAGGAATACATAGACGAAAAAGTTTCCTTGGACTGGCTCAAGAGGGGAGCTGTCCACCACGATCAGGAAGGGTTATAATGGCTGCTCAAGACCAGTGACTGATGGGCAATGCATTCAAGAAGATAGCAGGTCTCAGTAATGACAACAACTGCAGATTCTGCCGCACGGAATTGGAAAGTGTGAATCATCTGGTATCAAGTTGCAAGGCCATTTTGGAGGATGGCTACTATACAGCGAGACATGATGGAGTATGTAAGTACCTCTACTGGACAAAAAAAATTTAATGAAGCAGCAAGTCCGGAAACATCAACCTGAAAGAACAGTTTGAAATGATTTATATACCATACATTACGACCATGTAATCCCTACAGCCACGTACCTCGAAAATGCTGCAGTCAAACCTAACATAGTTAGAGAGAGTGATGAAGCTCTGAACAGAGTTGAAAGGGAGAAACAGACAAAATATCAGAGTCTCATGTATGATATGAAAAGAAACTGGAGGGGTATCAATTATATCAGTTATTATAGGTGACAAAGGGCTTATGAAGAAGAACCTGCAGTCCTACTTAACTAATATTCCTGGTGAACCAAGTGCAAAAGAGATCCAGAAAATTGCGCTTAAGGCAACAACGAGGATACTAAAAAATCTTTCAGTCGGTTTCAATAAAAACAGCTGGATGTTGGCAGCTGATTTGACAGCCCTATACCCAACGTTACAATCTTCAAAGGAAGAAAAAATTTTTTTTAAATATTCGTATGTTTTGGATTATTCGGATTACTGTTCCCATCTTCAGCGTTAATAGTACGATGTATCGGTCGAATGAACCGATATTTATCAAGTATATCCTGTTGAAATTATAAATCTTTCTGTCAAACTACGACATCTGCACGGAATTTCGAATGAAACACTTAATTCAATGCCAGTTCTGTCAGCCATAAGCGGGTAGAAGTCTTTAGCAATTCGCAATTTATATAACATATCAAAAATCTTCATATCCAAACATTGAGCAAAACGAAAACAGCAAATAACAATTAAGATTAACGTGACTACACACACGTTTACCGACGAATTGAAATGTATAATTGAAAAGTTGAACTAAAATATGTTTTAATTGAACATTTTTATTTTGTTTTATATGACAGCTAAAAAGGCATTAAAAACAATATTAATCAATAATGATGTTTTCAAATTTCAAGTGCGGAATAATCTAAAATAGTTGCTGAAAAGAACTAGTTATGAATTTTAATGAATAGACTCGATGTTTTATTAATTGCCTGTTTATAAAATGATAATTAGAAAAAGATGGAAATAAATGATTACAGTACGTAACCTCCAGATGTTTGCATACATTTCTGTTGATCACATACTATATATATATGTGTGTATGTGTGTGTGTGTGTGTGTGTGTGTGTGTGTGTGTGTGTGTACTAGTATTACCGCCTGGATTTTCTAGGGCCCTATGCGCTGTTCATGACTCTATGTGCTTATGTATATATTAAAAAGTGTGAATATTTACAGTAATGCCTTCCTATATAATAGGCTTCCTTAACTACCATAGAGAAATGTTGGTAGACGCCGCAGACGTCAATTTTTTTTCAACTTTCATCCCAATTTTTACCTCTTAACATTTATTGTTTTGGGTTCAAATTTAAATTATAATGTTTAACCCATGTCCAAGTAATATACATCTTATATTTCAAGTACTTAGACTAAGAATTGGCGGGAGAGTTTGGTAGAGTTTGCAAAGGTACACTCTGTAAACTTTAAACCTCTTGCCAGAAAAAATTCCGCCCAAAAACTGATTAAAAAGCTTGCTGTTGTCTGAAAACCCTTATGTAAGATTTTAAATTTCTAGACCAAATATTGGCTCATTAGTTTGCTAGAGACCACAGAGGTAAAATCTTTTGAACTTTGACTCCTTTGAAGCCAAATTTCCAGCAAAAGAAGGAGTTGACTGAATACACTTTATGTAATTATATAAAATTTCAAATGTTTAGGCGAAAAATTAGCTGGGTAATTTAGTAGAGACTGTAAAAGTCAATTTTTTAAAACTTTGACCTCAATTATGACCCCTTAACATTTATTGGTTTGGGGGTCAAATCGAATTATAAAGTTAGATCCATGTCCAAGGAACCTATTTCTAAAATTTCAAGTGTATAGACCCAAAATTGGCGGGAAACTTTCGTAGAGTTTTCAAAGGTCAAATCGTTGAACTTTGACCCCTTTACAGCCAATTTTCTGGCCGAAAATCGATTAAAAATATTTTTCCAAATCTCAGTATACCTTAAATCAAATCTCGAGTCTCTAGACCGAAAATTGACAGAGATATTTGGTAGGGAAGTGTACACAGGCAGACAGACACACACACACACGCATACATTTTCACGTGTATATATATATATATATATATATATATATATATATATATATATATATATATATATATATATATATAGGTTAATCATTTACTTACGTACTGGGTTTGTATATACCAATCGTATGTATTTTAAAAAAACACCTTATCACGTATAAAGAGTTTTTTAATAAAAATAATTATATAAATTTTGTAAATTTTGAAAAACATTCAAGCTCAATGAATGACGTTTTATTGGGTTCCAGAATACATATTGTAACTAATAATTAGCAATAATTCTCCAAATTCCAAATATCAAGTTTTCGCAGTCCATCATTTATGACTTTTAAAATATTGTTACTAATTGCGAGTAACAAGTCTGCAAAATTATGTTATTGATGCATATTTAGTCATGTACCCATCAGATGTTTACCTTATAAAAACACCATTTCGGGTAACTGGCATGTTTCATGTAACTAACACATTCTTCCGTTCCTACTCATTTCGAGAATTATGGCCATAATTTTCTGCTAGAAATTTTTTACTAGAAGAAACGCTAGCGCGTGTCAATTACATGACACATGCCGGTTGCTTCTTTCGTGATCCAGAATTTATTTTTCTACAGAGTCAATACTATTCACAATGCATTTTACCAGCGAATAACAGTAGTTGTGCGTAGAGTACACTTTGTCATACGAGGCCCGTTCCAGAAGTAACCTCTTATATTTTACTAAAAATTTTTTAGAGCTATGCAGAACGTGGATAGTACCATTAAAACTCAGCTGATAATACCACGAAAATTTAATCTATGTTGTTAAAAGATCTGATTCTTTTCTAATCAAGTTAGCACAAACACCTGACTTGATACAGAGAAACATAAGTGATTAGCAGGGAGACCCGACGTTGCCCAGGATCGAAAGATGATAAACGAATATTTTTCGCTCCTATAGTTGTATTGTCATCGAAATCCGTGAAATCGTCCGGGATGAAGCTTCGCATGCCTCCTTGCAGTAATATAGTCCAAAATATATGCTATTCTATATTGCATTCTAGAGCACCTATTGTTTATTTTATAAAATACTTTTACATAAACTTCTTTCCAATTAACGAAAGAAAACATTAAGAAAGTTACGTGTGGGATTTGAACGCACAGCACACGCTATGCAAAAAAAAGAGAAAAAACACGTAAATGTTCAAGTCTTATAAACATCTTTTTAGAAAGAAAAATTACGTGCGGAGTTTGAATCTACAGATCACGTTATGCAACAAAAAAAACACCTTATCAACTTACACACAGTAGAATTTTGACAGCCTGTTGATCTATCATTGCTGCTAAGCGATGACATGGAACAAATTGCTTTACCGATGACAGTTAAATTAAAATAACGGTTTCGATTATCGATTATCCGTAATTATTAGGATTATTCTGAGACAAAACTTAACTAAGATCACTCTCAGACTTATACACTAAAGTTCTGTAAATTTTAAAGAAAATCTGTTCAGCCGTTTTTGAGTCTATATGGAACGAACTAACACACACACGCAGACAAAGTTGCATCTATATAATTGTAGAGATAGAGATTTTCTGATTCAGCAGTGCAAAAATACCTAAACCAGTTGTAAAAATTTAGACAACATTTCAAAAGTAATAAAATGTTGCCCGGTGTTATTAATGCAAAGACAGGAGATGCCTACTTACTTTAGTCTTGAAATAACAAATATATAGCTGTCTATTCGAGGAAAACAGTAGACAGAAATAGAGTTTTGCAACGTGTAGTGCTTGTGATGAAGCGCCCACAATAGGAAGTTGTATGATATCGGGGCATCAAAATGTTTTTGTTTTTGTTTGTGAGGAACACTCAACTAACAAACAAACTGAACTAGAATAAAAGAAGTAAGAAATAAAATAGACTATTCTAAAAAAAAAAACACGTGCCTGATCAATATTTTAAAGAAAGACTGAGACTAATTTCGAGTGAAAGTTGAAGTCAATAAAATTACAGATACGCTTCTTAACCTTATGAAGAACTCTCAAATGCGACAGAGATTCACAAACCCGAATATGACAACCGTATTCCCTACAAGATACTTAGAGTCGTCTGTAAGAAAGTGATTAGGGTAATAGAAAGAACTACATATACGAAAAGCAATGTAGAATAATTAACTTCGTTAGAAATCGCAAATCACACAAATGGCAGGGCATAGCTAGTATTTATCTGTTGAAATAATATATAGTAAACATTTTTTTACAGTAATATAACTTGGCAATCGTTTCTGCTCGTTGAAACTTGTCTAACATAGCGCAGACGGCTATATGCAAATACAGAGCCGTGAGTGAATTGACGTTACGGTAATAAAAAAGAAGACTATAAAAAAGACTATAAAAAAGGAAACAGCATGCTCAAGAGAACGATCACGTTAGAGGTGTGGATGGTGTTCGAGAAAATGTTTGAGAGAACGATCACGTGATATACGTGGCTGGCATTCGAGGGCACGTTCGAGAAGAGGATAACGTTACAGATGTCACAACCGTAACGAGAAGTCATGCGTGGCGGAAAGGTGAGGAAATCAGTAACGTTATGCACCAAGAACGCGAGTTGAATTTTTTTCTACTTTATGACTGAGGTTACAATGAGTTCGGTAACGTTACACTAGCAGAATTCGGTAGAATATTTTATTGCAATGGGTTCGATACAAATTACATATTGTTGTTTTTGTTGCTTAGGAGTTCCTGACTGTTATATATTCTGTACTTTTGCTAAAACATGGGTAGGATGAATCATGTTTAGCGATGGTATTGTGCTTCGATATTATACAAGAAAAATATTACAAACACTCCAAAAACTACATCAAAATGCGTTCTGCATTTCCATGAAAAGCAGAATTTCTAGTATTGATGGCCAAAAAAATAAGTGAAAGAATATATTAAATTCAGAACAATGACACAAACCAACCAAGATAAATATGTTTGCTTCTAGCAATTCCAGTAATCGTTCATTTAAAATGGCCACGACGATTAAAAGTATTTAAAATTCATGTTAATAGGTTTGTATTCGATACAGGCGATTTTTCTAATTGACGATGAAATGAATTAAATTTACATTTTAAATGTTTAGTTCGTTATTATTCGATAAATAAGAGCAGCTTTACACTATTGAAATAAAATGAATAATTAATATGCATTCATTCTAAAGTATGAACCGCATTGTTAATTCATATGATTATATAAATGTAATGTTTATATTATATCATTATTTATACAGCCTATGTTATCCACTGTTAAATAAATAATACATTTCGGGAAAAAAATTCTTTCGAAATAAACCATATATATATATATATATATATGGTAAGTTATGAAAATATATATAGCAATTAAGCTACACAGAATATTCTGCGTTTCATTCTCGCGGGAATTCGTCAGGCTTATGCGCATAACTCCCTCTTTTCGATTGTTTAGCCTTAATTTAAACATACGCCACTTCCGGTTTGGCGATTGGCGAAACAGAAAAGACGTCACGTTTATTTGTTTGTTTTTTGGGGTTTTTATTTTGTTTTGTTTTTTTTCACGTTCTATTCCTCCTTCGCGGTACAGGTTTTAGCCTATCTCCCAACTCCAACTTTTTTTTTTTGATGAACACACATCCTCAAACACCCGAGTAACGTCGGGCATCACAGCTAGTCTATAATATAAATCTCACCTGTCTGTTTAAATGTATGTATGTATGTTTCTTTGTTTTTATGTCTGGCTAAACTTTCGACAGAGGCGACGGATTTTTCGTTTTGTGGCTTGAACCTTCTGACGACAAAAATCGAAGAATTGGCCCAAAACATTAATTCTTTTACCCTTAACTTGGTACTATTCTATAAGACTGGGGTCGCTTTTTCGCCCATATGTTCGAAAGTCATCCCATCTTTTTGATTGACTAGCTTTAATTTTAACTTTTGCCACTTCCGATTTGGCGATGGATGCAACAGCCCAGAAGTCACTTTTTTTTTTCACGTTCTTTTCCTCCGTCGAGGTACAGATTCGAACATACCTGCCTTTTTTTTTCTTTTTGCTCAACACACACCTCCAAACACACGGGCAACGCCGGGAAGACAGGCTAGATATTTTATAAATAATTTTACTAAAGATTCTTCATAAGGTTTTGTTTCGGTTTCGATTATAGCTGAAGGAACTCAAGTTGTATATGTATATGTATTTATTTATAAGTTTTTGTTTGGGTTTCAATCCAAGCTGATGCGCCCAAGTCATATGGATATTTTTTTTTTAAATAACAACTTTATAATATATAAGAATCGATAGAAAATCGACCTCATAATAATATATACGAAATCTGCATACATTAAAATAGCATGTTCAAGCGTATTTTACGACTAGGCGTCGCTGGGCGTCAGTGTTAGATGAATACGTTTTCAGTTTAAACAAACAAGCTGCAATTATATATATCAGAGCGTCTCCATTTACGCTGAACATGCACAGAATGCTAACATCAATATATTATATATGAACTAGCTGTACCCGGCCACGCGTTGCTGTGGCTCAGTTTGTTAAAATGGAACACATGTGAAAGTAGAGAAAAGTTTGATTCTTTTTTTCCAGAGAATGTACAAATTATTTATTTTTTTTTAACAGATGTTAAGAAAATAAACAGAAAAATACTTCCATCATTAATTATGCAAAAAAATAAATAAAATACGATAAAACTTGCTGAGTATGCACTGTTTTACGGTTGTTGTAAAAATGTAACGGAAACTTAAATTTCGCTTCATTTTAATCTTTCTTAATTATTTAATTGTCCCCCCCCCAACGAATATAATCAAAACAGTAACATTCAACAATTGTACTTTATCTATATAAAACACAAAATGGGTGTTTGTATTACTGTACACATAGATTCGAAAAAGTTGTGAAAAAAAAACAAAAAACAAATATATAACAAATAAATGTTATCAAAGCCAAGATAAGTTACTTTTCTGCCAAAATGGATAGATATATTGTTCGTGTTTTTATTCAATGTAACATATTTATTCAGCTCGAAAACCATACAGTGTTTACCGATGTATTCGAAATTTCAAGATGGCGTCTCCGTCTCACACCCTCATTAACACCGTAAGTATGGAAGAAGGTGTTATAAATAAAAAACTATACAATATTTATAACATCTTTTCCCACACTTACGTGTTAAAGAGAGAATCAGACGCCATCTTGAATGTTCCAATACATCGGTAAACACTGTATGGTTTTCGAGCTGAATAAACATGTTACATTGAATTGGGAAAAGATGTTATAAATAAAAAACTTAATGAAATACTGTTAAATATATTCGGCGTGTCATTAATAGTATTTTGTATATTTTTTTATTTATAACACCTTTTTCTATACTTACGGTGTTAAAGAGGGTGTGAGACGCCTTCCTGAATTTTCGAATACATCGGTAAACACTGTATGGTTTTCGAGCCCAATATTGTTACATTGAATAAAAACACGAAAATGATATCCAGTTTGGCAGAAAAGTAACTGATCTGGGCTTTGAGAACATTTATTTGTTATGTATTTTTTTTTTTTAACAACTTTTTCGAATCTATGTGTACAGTAATACAAACCCCCTTCGGAGGTTGTAATGGCTCCCCCCCCCACCTAAAATGTAGTTGGAAAAATCGATTTTATAATGAGATTAAAGAATGGTTAGTCTAAAAAAAGGGTGAAAAACAAAACAAATAAGCAATTAATAATTATTACCAAAAGCAATAAATGCTACTTTTTTTTTACTGGCACAAATAGAGTTGGATACACAAGTAACAGTCGTAGAGTGATAGAGTGTAAGTAAAACCTGGAATATCCGGTTGTTTCGTTTCGTTTTAACAATGGAAAGAGCAGAAAATGGAGAGAAAAGAAAGAAAGAAGGAAAGACCGAAAGGAAAGATAAAGATAGGGAAGTACCCCCACCACCATCACCCATAAAGCAAAAAGACAACGAAAGGTAAGAAAGAAAGAAAGAAAGCAAAAAAGCACGTAAGGAAAGAGCGAAACGGAATTTGTATTTGTGTAAGTAAGTAAGTTTGGTGCGTTTCACGTAAATGTCAATTCAGGTTTTCATTAAACTTTAACCACGCGGGTTATAACGAAATCGAAGTAATGTAATTGTGAATTCAATTCCAGGTAAAGGATTGTGTTCTGTTTGAATCTAATTTTATTATAAGAAATGCTTTATAAATTGTGTTTATGTTTTATGCTAAACAATGGCAAGTAAGCGTGGTTCGTTTCAGTGTAAGTCCAGTCCAGTTTTTAGATAAATTCTTACCGGTGATCGGTTTTAAATGTCTCCTGTGAACGTTCTGGTACGGTGTAAGTGAGTGACGGTGGTAGGATGAATTTGTTAGAGAGAGTTTACTTTACTACTTCCATTAAATGTAACCGATTTTTACAGTGGACTCTCACCAGACAGAATATAGGAAACTGTGATCAGCGAGATCCTTGATATGTAATAACCCTATAACATACGGCAGATGTCGTGATTCAGTTTGTGTATGATACGGCTGCACCAAATGTATAGAGGTGCAGTCCTATAAACGTCAAAGTCGAAGGGGAAAAAATGAGTTCATTTTATTTATATAGATAGATAGATAGATAGATAGAAGAAGATAGATAGAAGATGAACTAGCTGTACCCGGCCACGCGTTGCTGTGGCTCAGTTTGTTAAAATGGAACACATGTGAAAGTAGAGAAAAGTTTGATTCTTTTTTTCCAGAGAATGTACAAATTATTTATTTTTTTTTAACAGATGTTAAGAAAATAAACAGAAAAATACTTCCATCATTAATTATGCAAAAAAATAAATAAAATACGATAAAACTTGCTGAGTATGCACTGTTTTACGGTTGTTGTAAAAATGTAACGGAAACTTAAATTTCGCTTCATTTTAATCTTTCTTAATTATTTAATTGTCCCCCCAACGAATATAATCAAAACAGTAACATTCAACAATTGTACTTTATCTATATAAAACACAAAATGGGTGTTTGTATTACTGTACACATAGATTCGAAAAAGTTGTGAAAAAAAAACAAAAAACAAATATATAACAAATAAATGTTATCAAAGCCAAGATAAGTTACTTTTCTGCCAAAATGGATAGATATATTGTTCGTGTTTTTATTCAATGTAACATATTTATTCAGCTCGAAAACCATACAGTGTTTACCGATGTATTCGAAATTTCAAGATGGCGTCTCCGTCTCACACCCTCATTAACACCGTAAGTATGGAAGAAGGTGTTATAAATAAAAAACTATACAATATTTATAACATCTTTTCCCACACTTACGTGTTAAAGAGAGAATCAGACGCCATCTTGAATGTTCCAATACATCGGTAAACACTGTATGGTTTTCGAGCTGAATAAACATGTTACATTGAATTGGGAAAAGATGTTATAAATAAAAAACTTAATGAAATACTGTTAAATATATTCGGCGTGTTTTTAATAGTATTTTGTATATTTTTTTTATTTATAACACCTTTTTCTATACTTACGGTGTTAAAGAGGGTGTGAGACGCCTTCCTGAATTTTCGAATACATCGGTAAACACTGTATGGTTTTCGAGCCCAATATTGTTACATTGAATAAAAACACGAAAATGATATCCAGTTTGGCAGAAAAGTAACTGATCTGGGCTTTGAGAACATTTATTTGTTATGTATTTTTTTTTTTTGACAACTTTTTCGAATCTATGTGTAAAGTAATACAAACCCCCTTCGGAGGTTGTAATGGCTCCCCCCCCCACCTAAAATGTAGTTGGAAAAATCGATTTTATAATGAGATTAAAGAATGGTTAGTCTAAAAAAAGGGTGAAAAACAAAACAAATAAGCAATTAATAATTATTACCAAAAGCAATAAATGCTACTTTTTTTTTACTGGCACAAATAGAGTTGGATACACAAGTAACAGTCGTAGAGTGATAGAGTGTAAGTAAAACCTGGAATATCCGGTTGTTTCGTTTCGTTTTAACAATGGAAAGAGCAGAAAATGGAGAGAAAAGAAAGAAAGAAGGAAAGACCGAAAGGAAAGATAAAGATAGGGAAGTACCCCCACCACCATCACCCATAAAGCAAAAAGACAACGAAAGGTAAGAAAGAAAGAAAGAAAGCAAAAAAGCACGTAAGGAAAGAGCGAAACGGAATTTGTATTTGTGTAAGTAAGTAAGTTTGGTGCGTTTCACGTAAATGTCAATTCAGGTTTTCATTAAACTTTAACCACGCGGGTTATAACGAAATCGAAGTAATGTAATTGTGAATTCAATTCCAGGTAAAGGATTGTGTTCTGTTTGAATCTAATTTTATTATAAGAAATGCTTTATAAATTGTGTTTATGTTTTATGCTAAACAATGGCAAGTAAGCGTGGTTCGTTTCAGTGTAAGTCCAGTCCAGTTTTTAGATAAATTCTTACCGGTGATCGGTTTTAAATGTCTCCTGTGAACGTTCTGGTACGGTGTAAGTGAGTGACGGTGGTAGGATGAATTTGTTAGAGAGAGTTTACTTTACTACTTCCATTAAATGTAACCGATTTTTACAGTGGACTCTCACCAGACAGAATATAGGAAACTGTGATCAGCGAGATCCTTGATATGTAATAACCCTATAACATACGGCAGATGTCGTGATTCAGTTTGTGTATGATACGGCTGCACCAAATGTATACAGGTGCAGTCCTATAAACGTCAAAGTCGAAGGGGAAAAAATGAGTTCATTTTATTTATATAGATAGATAGATAGATAGAAGAAGATAGATAGAAGATGAACTAGCTGTACCCGGCCACGCGTTGCTGTGGCTCAGTTTGTTAAAATGGAACACATGTGAAAGTAGAGAAAAGTTTGATTCTTTTTTTCCAGAGAATGTACAAATTTTTTTTTTTTTTTTAACAGATGTTAAGAAAATAAACAGAAAAATACTTCCATCATTAATTATGCAAAAAAATAAATAAAATACGATAAAACTTGCTGAGTATGCACTGTTTTACGGTTGTTGTAAAAATGTAACGGAAACTTAAATTTCGCTTCATTTTAATCTTTCTTAATTATTTAATTGTCCCCCCCCCCAACGAATATAATCAAAACAGTAACATTCAACAATTGTACTTTATCTATATAAAACACAAAATGGGTGTTTGTATTACTGTACACATAGATTCGAAAAAGTTGTGAAAAAAAAACAAAAAACAAATATATAACAAATAAATGTTATCAAAGCCAAGATAAGTTACTTTTCTGCCAAAATGGATAGATATATTGTTCGTGTTTTTATTCAATGTAACATATTTATTCAGCTCGAAAACCATACAGTGTTTACCGATGTATTCGAAATTTCAAGATGGCGTCTCCGTCTCACACCCTCATTAACACCGTAAGTATGGAAGAAGGTGTTATAAATAAAAAACTATACAATATTTATAACATCTTTTCCCACACTTACGTGTTAAAGAGAGAATCAGACGCCATCTTGAATGTTCCAATACATCGGTAAACACTGTATGGTTTTCGAGCTGAATAAACATGTTACATTGAATTGGGAAAAGATGTTATAAATAAAAAACTTAATGAAATACTGTTAAATATATTCGGCGTGTTTTTAATAGTATTTTGTATATTTTTTTTATTTATAACACCTTTTTCTATACTTACGGTGTTAAAGAGGGTGTGAGACGCCTTCCTGAATTTTCGAATACATCGGTAAACACTGTATGGTTTTCGAGCCCAATATTGTTACATTGAATAAAAACACGAAAATGATATCCAGTTTGGCAGAAAAGTAACTGATCTGGGCTTTGAGAACATTTATTTGTTATGTATTTTTTTTTTTTGACAACTTTTTCGAATCTATGTGTAAAGTAATACAAACCCCCTTCGGAGGTTGTAATGGCTCCCCCCCCCACCTAAAATGTAGTTGGAAAAATCGATTTTATAATGAGATTAAAGAATGGTTAGTCTAAAAAAAGGGTGAAAAACAAAACAAATAAGCAATTAATAATTATTACCAAAAGCAATAAATGCTACTTTTTTTTTACTGGCACAAATAGAGTTGGATACACAAGTAACAGTCGTAGAGTGATAGAGTGTAAGTAAAACCTGGAATATCCGGTTGTTTCGTTTCGTTTTAACAATGGAAAGAGCAGAAAATGGAGAGAAAAGAAAGAAAGAAGGAAAGACCGAAAGGAAAGATAAAGATAGGGAAGTACCCCCACCACCATCACCCATAAAGCAAAAAGACAACGAAAGGTAAGAAAGAAAGAAAGAAAGCAAAAAAGCACGTAAGGAAAGAGCGAAACGGAATTTGTATTTGTGTAAGTAAGTAAGTAAGTTTGGTGCGTTTCACGTAAATGTCAATTCAGGTTTTCATTAAACTTTAACCACGCGGGTTATAACGAAATCGAAGTAATGTAATTGTGAATTCAATTCCAGGTAAAGGATTGTGTTCTGTTTGAATCTAATTTTATTATAAGAAATGCTTTATAAATTGTGTTTATGTTTTATGCTAAACAATGGCAAGTAAGCGTGGTTCGTTTCAGTGTAAGTCCAGTCCAGTTTTTAGATAAATTCTTACCGGTGATCGGTTTTAAATGTCTCCTGTGAACGTTCTGGTACGGTGTAAGTGAGTGACGGTGGTAGGATGAATTTGTTAGAGAGAGTTTACTTTACTACTTCCATTAAATGTAACCGATTTTTACAGTGGACTCTCACCAGACAGAATATAGGAAACTGTGATCAGCGAGATCCTTGATATGTAATAACCCTATAACATACGGCAGATGTCGTGATTCAGTTTGTGTATGATACGGCTGCACCAAATGTATACAGGTGCAGTCCTATAAACGTCAAAGTCGAAGGGGAAAAAATGAGTTCATTTTATTTATATAGATAGATAGATAGATAGAAGAAGATAGATAGAAGATGAACTAGCTGTACCCGGCCACGCGTTGCTGTGGCTCAGTTTGTTAAAATGGAACACATGTGAAAGTAGAGAAAAGTTTGATTCTTTTTTTCCAGAGAATGTACAAATTATTTTTTTTTTTTAACAGATGTTAAGAAAATAAACAGAAAAATACTTCCATCATTAATTATGCAAAAAAATAAATAAAATACGATAAAACTTGCTGAGTATGCACTGTTTTACGGTTGTTGTAAAAATGTAACGGAAACTTAAATTTCGCTTCATTTTAATCTTTCTTAATTATTTAATTGTCCCCCCAACGAATATAATCAAAACAGTAACATTCAACAATTGTACTTTATCTATATAAAACACAAAATGGGTGTTTGTATTACTGTACACATAGATTCGAAAAAGTTGTGAAAAAAAAACAAAAAACAAATATATAACAAATAAATGTTATCAAAGCCAAGATAAGTTACTTTTCTGCCAAAATGGATAGATATATTGTTCGTGTTTTTATTCAATGTAACATATTTATTCAGCTCGAAAACCATACAGTGTTTACCGATGTATTCGAAATTTCAAGATGGCGTCTCCGTCTCACACCCTCATTAACACCGTAAGTATGGAAGAAGGTGTTATAAATAAAAAACTATACAATATTTATAACATCTTTTCCCACACTTACGTGTTAAAGAGAGAATCAGACGCCATCTTGAATGTTCCAATACATCGGTAAACACTGTATGGTTTTCGAGCTGAATAAACATGTTACATTGAATTGGGAAAAGATGTTATAAATAAAAAACTTAATGAAATACTGTTAAATATATTCGGCGTGTTTTTAATAGTATTTTGTATATTTTTTTTATTTATAACACCTTTTTCTATACTTACGGTGTTAAAGAGGGTGTGAGACGCCTTCCTGAATTTTCGAATACATCGGTAAACACTGTATGGTTTTCGAGCCCAATATTGTTACATTGAATAAAAACACGAAAATGATATCCAGTTTGGCAGAAAAGTAACTGATCTGGGCTTTGAGAACATTTATTTGTTATGTATTTTTTTTTTTTGACAACTTTTTCGAATCTATGTGTAAAGTAATACAAACCCCCTTCGGAGGTTGTAATGGCTCCCCCCCCACCTAAAATGTAGTTGGAAAAATCGATTTTATAATGAGATTAAAGAATGGTTAGTCTAAAAAAAGGGTGAAAAACAAAACAAATAAGCAATTAATAATTATTACCAAAAGCAATAAATGCTACTTTTTTTTTACTGGCACAAATAGAGTTGGATACACAAGTAACAGTCGTAGAGTGATAGAGTGTAAGTAAAACCTGGAATATCCGGTTGTTTCGTTTCGTTTTAACAATGGAAAGAGCAGAAAATGGAGAGAAAAGAAAGAAAGAAGGAAAGACCGAAAGGAAAGATAAAGATAGGGAAGTACCCCCACCACCATCACCCATAAAGCAAAAAGACAACGAAAGGTAAGAAAGAAAGAAAGAAAGCAAAAAAGCACGTAAGGAAAGAGCGAAACGGAATTTGTATTTGTGTAAGTAAGTAAGTAAGTTTGGTGCGTTTCACGTAAATGTCAATTCAGGTTTTCATTAAACTTTAACCACGCGGGTTATAACGAAATCGAAGTAATGTAATTGTGAATTCAATTCCAGGTAAAGGATTGTGTTCTGTTTGAATCTAATTTTATTATAAGAAATGCTTTATAAATTGTGTTTATGTTTTATGCTAAACAATGGCAAGTAAGCGTGGTTCGTTTCAGTGTAAGTCCAGTCCAGTTTTTAGATAAATTCTTACCGGTGATCGGTTTTAAATGTCTCCTGTGAACGTTCTGGTACGGTGTAAGTGAGTGACGGTGGTAGGATGAATTTGTTAGAGAGAGTTTACTTTACTACTTCCATTAAATGTAACCGATTTTTACAGTGGACTCTCACCAGACAGAATATAGGAAACTGTGATCAGCGAGATCCTTGATATGTAATAACCCTATAACATACGGCAGATGTCGTGATTCAGTTTGTGTATGATACGGCTGCACCAAATGTATACAGGTGCAGTCCTATAAACGTCAAAGTCGAAGGGGAAAAAAATGAGTTCATTTTATTTATATAGATAGAAGAAGATAGATAGAAGATGAACTAGCTGTACCCGGCCACGCGTTGCTGTGGCTCAGTTTGTTAAAATGGAACACATGTGAAAGTAGAGAAAAGTTTGATTCTTTTTTTCCAGAGAATGTACAAATTATTTATTTTTTTTTAACAGATGTTAAGAAAATAAACAGAAAAATACTTCCATCATTAATTATGCAAAAAAATAAATAAAATACGATAAAACTTGCTGAGTATGCACTGTTTTACGGTTGTTGTAAAAATGTAACGGAAACTTAAATTTCGCTTCATTTTAATCTTTCTTAATTATTTAATTGTCCCCCCAACGAATATAATCAAAACAGTAACATTCAACAATTGTACTTTATCTATATAAAACACAAAATGGGTGTTTGTATTACTGTACACATAGATTCGAAAAAGTTGTGAAAAAAAAACAAAAAACAAATATATAACAAATAAATGTTATCAAAGCCAAGATAAGTTACTTTTCTGCCAAAATGGATAGATATATTGTTCGTGTTTTTATTCAATGTAACATATTTATTCAGCTCGAAAACCATACAGTGTTTACCGATGTATTCGAAATTTCAAGATGGCGTCTCCGTCTCACACCCTCATTAACACCGTAAGTATGGAAGAAGGTGTTATAAATAAAAAACTATACAATATTTATAACATCTTTTCCCACACTTACGTGTTAAAGAGAGAATCAGACGCCATCTTGAATGTTCCAATACATCGGTAAACACTGTATGGTTTTCGAGCTGAATAAACATGTTACATTGAATTGGGAAAAGATGTTATAAATAAAAAACTTAATGAAATACTGTTAAATATATTCGGCGTGTTTTTAATAGTATTTTGTATATTTTTTTTATTTATAACACCTTTTTCTATACTTACGGTGTTAAAGAGGGTGTGAGACGCCTTCCTGAATTTTCGAATACATCGGTAAACACTGTATGGTTTTCGAGCCCAATATTGTTACATTGAATAAAAACACGAAAATGATATCCAGTTTGGCAGAAAAGTAACTGATCTGGGCTTTGAGAACATTTATTTGTTATGTATTTTTTTTTTGACAACTTTTTCGAATCTATGTGTAAAGTAATACAAACCCCCTTCGGAGGTTGTAATGGCTCCCCCCCCACCTAAAATGTAGTTGGAAAAATCGATTTTATAATGAGATTAAAGAATGGTTAGTCTAAAAAAAGGGTGAAAAACAAAACAAATAAGCAATTAATAATTATTACCAAAAGCAATAAATGCTACTTTTTTTTTACTGGCACAAATAGAGTTGGATACACAAGTAACAGTCGTAGAGTGATAGAGTGTAAGTAAAACCTGGAATATCCGGTTGTTTCGTTTCGTTTTAACAATGGAAAGAGCAGAAAATGGAGAGAAAAGAAAGAAAGAAGGAAAGACCGAAAGGAAAGATAAAGATAGGGAAGTACCCCCACCACCATCACCCATAAAGCAAAAAGACAACGAAAGGTAAGAAAGAAAGAAAGAAAGAAAGCAAAAAAGCACGTAAGGAAAGAGCGAAACGGAATTTGTATTTGTGTAAGTAAGTAAGTAAGTTTGGTGCGTTTCACGTAAATGTCAATTCAGGTTTTCATTAAACTTTAACCACGCGGGTTATAACGAAATCGAAGTAATGTAATTGTGAATTCAATTCCAGGTAAAGGATTGTGTTCTGTTTGAATCTAATTTTATTATAAGAAATGCTTTATAAATTGTGTTTATGTTTTATGCTAAACAATGGCAAGTAAGCGTGGTTCGTTTCAGTGTAAGTCCAGTCCAGTTTTTAGATAAATTCTTACCGGTGATCGGTTTTAAATGTCTCCTGTGAACGTTCTGGTACGGTGTAAGTGAGTGACGGTGGTAGGATGAATTTGTTAGAGAGAGTTTACTTTACTACTTCCATTAAATGTAACCGATTTTTACAGTGGACTCTCACCAGACAGAATATAGGAAACTGTGATCAGCGAGATCCTTGATATGTAATAACCCTATAACATACGGCAGATGTCGTGATTCAGTTTGTGTATGATACGGCTGCACCAAATGTATACAGGTGCAGTCCTATAAACGTCAAAGTCGAAGGGGAAAAAATGAGTTCATTTTATTTATATAGAAGATAGATAGATAGAAGATAGATAGAAGAAGATAGATAGAAGATGAACTAGCTGTACCCGGCCACGCGTTGCTGTGGCTCAGTTTGTTAAAATGGAACACATGTGAAAGTAGAGAAAAGTTTGATTCTTTTTTTCCAGAGAATGTACAAATTATTTATTTTTTTTTAACAGATGTTAAGAAAATAAACAGAAAAATACTTCCATCATTAATTATGCAAAAAAATAAATAAAATACGATAAAACTTGCTGAGTATGCACTGTTTTACGGTTGTTGTAAAAATGTAACGGAAACTTAAATTTCGCTTCATTTTAATCTTTCTTAATTATTTAATTGTCCCCCCAACGAATATAATCAAAACAGTAACATTCAACAATTGTACTTTATCTATATAAAACACAAAATGGGTGTTTGTATTACTGTACACATAGATTCGAAAAAGTTGTGAAAAAAAAACAAAAAACAAATATATAACAAATAAATGTTATCAAAGCCAAGATAAGTTACTTTTCTGCCAAAATGGATAGATATATTGTTCGTGTTTTTATTCAATGTAACATATTTATTCAGCTCGAAAACCATACAGTGTTTACCGATGTATTCGAAATTTCAAGATGGCGTCTCCATCTCACACCCTCATTAACACCGTAAGTATGGAAGAAGGTGTTATAAATAAAAAACTATACAATATTTATAACATCTTTTCCCACACTTACGTGTTAAAGAGAGAATCAGACGCCATCTTGAATGTTCCAATACATCGGTAAACACTGTATGGTTTTCGAGCTGAATAAACATGTTACATTGAATTGGGAAAAGATGTTATAAATAAAAAACTTAATGAAATACTGTTAAATATATTCGGCGTGTTTTTAATAGTATTTTGTATATTTTTTTTATTTATAACACCTTTTTCTATACTTACGGTGTTAAAGAGGGTGTGAGACGCCTTCCTGAATTTTCGAATACATCGGTAAACACTGTATGGTTTTCGAGCCCAATATTGTTACATTGAATAAAAACACGAAAATGATATCCAGTTTGGCAGAAAAGTAACTGATCTGGGCTTTGAGAACATTTATTTGTTATGTATTTTTTTTTTGACAACTTTTTCGAATCTATGTGTAAAGTAATACAAACCCCCTTCGGAGGTTGTAATGGCTCCCCCCCCCACCTAAAATGTAGTTGGAAAAATCGATTTTATAATGAGATTAAAGAATGGTTAGTCTAAAAAAAGGGTGAAAAACAAAACAAATAAGCAATTAATAATTATTACCAAAAGCAATAAATGCTACTTTTTTTTTACTGGCACAAATAGAGTTGGATACACAAGTAACAGTCGTAGAGTGATAGAGTGTAAGTAAAACCTGGAATATCCGGTTGTTTCGTTTCGTTTTAACAATGGAAAGAGCAGAAAATGGAGAGAAAAGAAAGAAAGAAGGAAAGACCGAAAGGAAAGATAAAGATAGGGAAGTACCCCCACCACCATCACCCATAAAGCAAAAAGACAACGAAAGGTAAGAAAGAAAGAAAGAAAGAAAGAAAGCAAAAAAGCACGTAAGGAAAGAGCGAAACGGAATTTGTATTTGTGTAAGTAAGTAAGTAAGTTTGGTGCGTTTCACGTAAATGTCAATTCAGGTTTTCATTAAACTTTAACCACGCGGGTTATAACGAAATCGAAGTAATGTAATTGTGAATTCAATTCCAGGTAAAGGATTGTGTTCTGTTTGAATCTAATTTTATTATAAGAAATGCTTTATAAATTGTGTTTATGTTTTATGCTAAACAATGGCAAGTAAGCGTGGTTCGTTTCAGTGTAAGTCCAGTCCAGTTTTTAGATAAATTCTTACCGGTGATCGGTTTTAAATGTCTCCTGTGAACGTTCTGGTACGGTGTAAGTGAGTGACGGTGGTAGGATGAATTTGTTAGAGAGAGTTTACTTTACTACTTCCATTAAATGTAACCGATTTTTACAGTGGACTCTCACCAGACAGAATATAGGAAACTGTGATCAGCGAGATCCTTGATATGTAATAACCCTATAACATACGGCAGATGTCGTGATTCAGTTTGTGTATGATACGGCTGCACCAAATGTATACAGGTGCAGTCCTATAAACGTCAAAGTCGAAGGGGAAAAAATGAGTTCATTTTATTTATATAGAATAGATAGAAGATAGATAGATAGATAGAAGAAGATAGATAGAAGATGAACTAGCTGTACCCGGCCACGCGTTGCTGTGGCTCAGTTTGTTAAAATGGAACACATGTGAAAGTAGAGAAAAGTTTGATTCTTTTTTTCCAGAGAATGTACAAATTATTTATTTTTTTTTAACAGATGTTAAGAAAATAAACAGAAAAATACTTCCATCATTAATTATGCAAAAAAATAAATAAAATACGATAAAACTTGCTGAGTATGCACTGTTTTACGGTTGTTGTAAAAATGTAACGGAAACTTAAATTTCGCTTCATTTTAATCTTTCTTAATTATTTAATTGTCCCCCCAACGAATATAATCAAAACAGTAACATTCAACAATTGTACTTTATCTATATAAAACACAAAATGGGTGTTTGTATTACTGTACACATAGATTCGAAAAAGTTGTGAAAAAAAAACAAAAAACAAATATATAACAAATAAATGTTATCAAAGCCAAGATAAGTTACTTTTCTGCCAAAATGGATAGATATATTGTTCGTGTTTTTATTCAATGTAACATATTTATTCAGCTCGAAAACCATACAGTGTTTACCGATGTATTCGAAATTTCAAGATGGCGTCTCCGTCTCACACCCTTATTAACACCGTAAGTATGGAAGAAGGTGTTATAAATAAAAAACTATACAATATTTATAACATCTTTTCCCACACTTACGTGTTAAAGAGAGAATCAGACGCCATCTTGAATGTTCCAATACATCGGTAAACACTGTATGGTTTTCGAGCTGAATAAACATGTTACATTGAATTGGGAAAAGATGTTATAAATAAAAAACTTAATGAAATACTGTTAAATATATTCGGCGTGTTTTTAATAGTATTTTGTATATTTTTTTTATTTATAACACCTTTTTCTATACTTACGGTGTTAAAGAGGGTGTGAGACGCCTTCCTGAATTTTCGAATACATCGGTAAACACTGTATGGTTTTCGAGCCCAATATTGTTACATTGAATAAAAACACGAAAATGATATCCAGTTTGGCAGAAAAGTAACTGATCTGGGCTTTGAGAACATTTATTTGTTATGTATTTTTTTTTTTGACAACTTTTTCGAATCTATGTGTAAAGTAATACAAACCCCCTTCGGAGGTTGTAATGGCTCCCCCCCCCCACCTAAAATGTAGTTGGAAAAATCGATTTTATAATGAGATTAAAGAATGGTTAGTCTAAAAAAAGGGTGAAAAACAAAACAAATAAGCAATTAATAATTATTACCAAAAGCAATAAATGCTACTTTTTTTTTACTGGCACAAATAGAGTTGGATACACAAGTAACAGTCGTAGAGTGATAGAGTGTAAGTAAAACCTGGAATATCCGGTTGTTTCGTTTCGTTTTAACAATGGAAAGAGCAGAAAATGGAGAGAAAAGAAAGAAAGAAGGAAAGACCGAAAGGAAAGATAAAGATAGGGAAGTACCCCCACCACCATCACCCATAAAGCAAAAAGACAACGAAAGGTAAGAAAGAAAGAAAGAAAGAAAGCAAAAAAGCACGTAAGGAAAGAGCGAAACGGAATTTGTATTTGTGTAAGTAAGTAAGTAAGTAAGTTTGGTGCGTTTCACGTAAATGTCAATTCAGGTTTTCATTAAACTTTAACCACGCGGGTTATAACGAAATCGAAGTAATGTAATTGTGAATTCAATTCCAGGTAAAGGATTGTGTTCTGTTTGAATCTAATTTTATTATAAGAAATGCTTTATAAATTGTGTTTATGTTTTATGCTAAACAATGGCAAGTAAGCGTGGTTCGTTTCAGTGTAAGTCCAGTCCAGTTTTTAGATAAATTCTTACCGGTGATCGGTTTTAAATGTCTCCTGTGAACGTTCTGGTACGGTGTAAGTGAGTGACGGTGGTAGGATGAATTTGTTAGAGAGAGTTTACTTTACTACTTCCATTAAATGTAACCGATTTTTACAGTGGACTCTCACCAGACAGAATATAGGAAACTGTGATCAGCGAGATCCTTGATATGTAATAACCCTATAACATACGGCAGATGTCGTGATTCAGTTTGTGTATGATACGGCTGCACCAAATGTATACAGGTGCAGTCCTATAAACGTCAAAGTCGAAGGGGAAAAAATGAGTTCATTTTATTTATATAGATAGATAGAAGATAGATAGATAGATAGAAGAAGATAGATAGAAGATGAACTAGCTGTACCCGGCCACGCGTTGCTGTGGCTCAGTTTGTTAAAATGGAACACATGTGAAAGTAGAGAAAAGTTTGATTCTTTTTTTCCAGAGAATGTACAAATTATTTATTTTTTTTTAACAGATGTTAAGAAAATAAACAGAAAAATACTTCCATCATTAATTATGCAAAAAAATAAATAAAATACGATAAAACTTGCTGAGTATGCACTGTTTTACGGTTGTTGTAAAAATGTAACGGAAACTTAAATTTCGCTTCATTTTAATCTTTCTTAATTATTTAATTGTCCCCCCAACGAATATAATCAAAACAGTAACATTCAACAATTGTACTTTATCTATATAAAACACAAAATGGGTGTTTGTATTACTGTACACATAGATTCGAAAAAGTTGTGAAAAAAAAACAAAAAACAAATATATAACAAATAAATGTTATCAAAGCCAAGATAAGTTACTTTTCTGCCAAAATGGATAGATATATTGTTCGTGTTTTTATTCAATGTAACATATTTATTCAGCTCGAAAACCATACAGTGTTTACCGATGTATTCGAAATTTCAAGATGGCGTCTCCGTCTCACACCCTTATTAACACCGTAAGTATGGAAGAAGGTGTTATAAATAAAAAACTATACAATATTTATAACATCTTTTCCCACACTTACGTGTTAAAGAGAGAATCAGACGCCATCTTGAATGTTCCAATACATCGGTAAACACTGTATGGTTTTCGAGCTGAATAAACATGTTACATTGAATTGGGAAAAGATGTTATAAATAAAAAACTTAATGAAATACAGTTAAATATATTCGGCGTGTTTTTAATAGTATTTTGTATATTTTTTTTATTTATAACACCTTTTTCTATACTTACGGTGTTAAAGAGGGTGTGAGACGCCTTCCTGAATTTTCGAATACATCGGTAAACACTGTATGGTTTTCGAGCCCAATATTGTTACATTGAATAAAAACACGAAAATGATATCCAGTTTGGCAGAAAAGTAACTGATCTGGGCTTTGAGAACATTTATTTGTTATGTATTTTTTTTTTTGACAACTTTTTCGAATCTATGTGTAAAGTAATACAAACCCCCTTCGGAGGTTGTAATGGCTCCCCCCCCCACCTAAAATGTAGTTGGAAAAATCGATTTTATAATGAGATTAAAGAATGGTTAGTCTAAAAAAAGGGTGAAAAACAAAACAAATAAGCAATTAATAATTATTACCAAAAGCAATAAATGCTACTTTTTTTTTACTGGCACAAATAGAGTTGGATACACAAGTAACAGTCGTAGAGTGATAGAGTGTAAGTAAAACCTGGAATATCCGGTTGTTTCGTTTCGTTTTAACAATGGAAAGAGCAGAAAATGGAGAGAAAAGAAAGAAAGAAGGAAAGACCGAAAGGAAAGATAAAGATAGGGAAGTACCCCCACCACCATCACCCATAAAGCAAAAAGACAACGAAAGGTAAGAAAGAAAGAAAGAAAGAAAGCAAAAAAGCACGTAAGGAAAGAGCGAAACGGAATTTGTATTTGTGTAAGTAAGTAAGTAAGTAAGTTTGGTGCGTTTCACGTAAATGTCAATTCAGGTTTTCATTAAACTTTAACCACGCGGGTTATAACGAAATCGAAGTAATGTAATTGTGAATTCAATTCCAGGTAAAGGATTGTGTTCTGTTTGAATCTAATTTTATTATAAGAAATGCTTTATAAATTGTGTTTATGTTTTATGCTAAACAATGGCAAGTAAGCGTGGTTCGTTTCAGTGTAAGTCCAGTCCAGTTTTTAGATAAATTCTTACCGGTGATCGGTTTTAAATGTCTCCTGTGAACGTTCTGGTACGGTGTAAGTGAGTGACGGTGGTAGGATGAATTTGTTAGAGAGAGTTTACTTTACTACTTCCATTAAATGTAACCGATTTTTACAGTGGACTCTCACCAGACAGAATATAGGAAACTGTGATCAGCGAGATCCTTGATATGTAATAACCCTATAACATACGGCAGATGTCGTGATTCAGTTTGTGTATGATACGGCTGCACCAAATGTATACAGGTGCAGTCCTATAAACGTCAAAGTCGAAGGGGAAAAAATGAGTTCATTTTATTTATATAGATAGAAGATAGATAGAAGATAGATAGATAGATAGAAGAAGATAGATAGAAGATGAACTAGCTGTACCCGGCCACGCGTTGCTGTGGCTCAGTTTGTTAAAATGGAACACATGTGAAAGTAGAGAAAAGTTTGATTCTTTTTTTCCAGAGAATGTACAAATTATTTATTTTTTTTTAACAGATGTTAAGAAAATAAACAGAAAAATACTTCCATCATTAATTATGCAAAAAAATAAATAAAATACGATAAAACTTGCTGAGTATGCACTGTTTTACGGTTGTTGTAAAAATGTAACGGAAACTTAAATTTCGCTTCATTTTAATCTTTCTTAATTATTTAATTGTCCCCCCAACGAATATAATCAAAACAGTAACATTCAACAATTGTACTTTATCTATATAAAACACAAAATGGGTGTTTGTATTACTGTACACATAGATTCGAAAAAGTTGTGAAAAAAAAACAAAAAACAAATATATAACAAATAAATGTTATCAAAGCCAAGATAAGTTACTTTTCTGCCAAAATGGATAGATATATTGTTCGTGTTTTTATTCAATGTAACATATTTATTCAGCTCGAAAACCATACAGTGTTTACCGATGTATTCGAAATTTCAAGATGGCGTCTCCGTCTCACACCCTTATTAACACCGTAAGTATGGAAGAAGGTGTTATAAATAAAAAACTATACAATATTTATAACATCTTTTCCCACACTTACGTGTTAAAGAGAGAATCAGACGCCATCTTGAATGTTCCAATACATCGGTAAACACTGTATGGTTTTCGAGCTGAATAAACATGTTACATTGAATTGGGAAAAGATGTTATAAATAAAAAACTTAATGAAATACTGTTAAATATATTCGGCGTGTTTTTAATAGTATTTTGTATATTTTTTTTATTTATAACACCTTTTTCTATACTTACGGTGTTAAAGAGGGTGTGAGACGCCTTCCTGAATTTTCGAATACATCGGTAAACACTGTATGGTTTTCGAGCCCAATATTGTTACATTGAATAAAAACACGAAAATGATATCCAGTTTGGCAGAAAAGTAACTGATCTGGGCTTTGAGAACATTTATTTGTTATGTATTTTTTTTTTGACAACTTTTTCGAATCTATGTGTAAAGTAATACAAACCCCCTTCGGAGGTTGTAATGGCTCCCCCCCCACCTAAAATGTAGTTGGAAAAATCGATTTTATAATGAGATTAAAGAATGGTTAGTCTAAAAAAAGGGTGAAAAACAAAACAAATAAGCAATTAATAATTATTACCAAAAGCAATAAATGCTACTTTTTTTTTACTGGCACAAATAGAGTTGGATACACAAGTAACAGTCGTAGAGTGATAGAGTGTAAGTAAAACCTGGAATATCCGGTTGTTTCGTTTCGTTTTAACAATGGAAAGAGCAGAAAATGGAGAGAAAAGAAAGAAAGAAGGAAAGACCGAAAGGAAAGATAAAGATAGGGAAGTACCCCCACCACCATCACCCATAAAGCAAAAAGACAACGAAAGGTAAGAAAGAAAGAAAGAAAGAAAGAAAGCAAAAAAGCACGTAAGGAAAGAGCGAAACGGAATTTGTATTTGTGTAAGTAAGTAAGTAAGTTTGGTGCGTTTCACGTAAATGTCAATTCAGGTTTTCATTAAACTTTAACCACGCGGGTTATAACGAAATCGAAGTAATGTAATTGTGAATTCAATTCCAGGTAAAGGATTGTGTTCTGTTTGAATCTAATTTTATTATAAGAAATGCTTTATAAATTGTGTTTATGTTTTATGCTAAACAATGGCAAGTAAGCGTGGTTCGTTTCAGTGTAAGTCCAGTCCAGTTTTTAGATAAATTCTTACCGGTGATCGGTTTTAAATGTCTCCTGTGAACGTTCTGGTACGGTGTAAGTGAGTGACGGTGGTAGGATGAATTTGTTAGAGAGAGTTTACTTTACTACTTCCATTAAATGTAACCGATTTTTACAGTGGACTCTCACCAGACAGAATATAGGAAACTGTGATCAGCGAGATCCTTGATATGTAATAACCCTATAACATACGGCAGATGTCGTGATTCAGTTTGTGTATGATACGGCTGCACCAAATGTATACAGGTGCAGTCCTATAAACGTCAAAGTCGAAGGGGAAAAAATGAGTTCATTTTATTTATATAGAAGATAGATAGAAGATAGATAGATAGATAGAAGAAGATAGATAGAAGATGAACTAGCTGTACCCGGCCACGCGTTGCTGTGGCTCAGTTTGTTAAAATGGAACACATGTGAAAGTAGAGAAAAGTTTGATTCTTTTTTTCCAGAGAATGTACAAATTATTTATTTTTTTTTAACAGATGTTAAGAAAATAAACAGAAAAATACTTCCATCATTAATTATGCAAAAAAATAAATAAAATACGATAAAACTTGCTGAGTATGCACTGTTTTACGGTTGTTGTAAAAATGTAACGGAAACTTAAATTTCGCTTCATTTTAATCTTTCTTAATTATTTAATTGTCCCCCCAACGAATATAATCAAAACAGTAACATTCAACAATTGTACTTTATCTATATAAAACACAAAATGGGTGTTTGTATTACTGTACACATAGATTCGAAAAAGTTGTGAAAAAAAAACAAAAAACAAATATATAACAAATAAATGTTATCAAAGCCAAGATAAGTTACTTTTCTGCCAAAATGGATAGATATATTGTTCGTGTTTTTATTCAATGTAACATATTTATTCAGCTCGAAAACCATACAGTGTTTACCGATGTATTCGAAATTTCAAGATGGCGTCTCCGTCTCACACCCTTATTAACACCGTAAGTATGGAAGAAGGTGTTATAAATAAAAAACTATACAATATTTATAACATCTTTTCCCACACTTACGTGTTAAAGAGAGAATCAGACGCCATCTTGAATGTTCCAATACATCGGTAAACACTGTATGGTTTTCGAGCTGAATAAACATGTTACATTGAATTGGGAAAAGATGTTATAAATAAAAAACTTAATGAAATACTGTTAAATATATTCGGCGTGTTTTTAATAGTATTTTGTATATTTTTTTTATTTATAACACCTTTTTCTATACTTACGGTGTTAAAGAGGGTGTGAGACGCCTTCCTGAATTTTCGAATACATCGGTAAACACTGTATGGTTTTCGAGCCCAATATTGTTACATTGAATAAAAACACGAAAATGATATCCAGTTTGGCAGAAAAGTAACTGATCTGGGCTTTGAGAACATTTATTTGTTATGTATTTTTTTTTTTGACAACTTTTTCGAATCTATGTGTAAAGTAATACAAACCCCCTTCGGAGGTTGTAATGGCTCCCCCCCCACCTAAAATGTAGTTGGAAAAATCGATTTTATAATGAGATTAAAGAATGGTTAGTCTAAAAAAAGGGTGAAAAACAAAACAAATAAGCAATTAATAATTATTACCAAAAGCAATAAATGCTACTTTTTTTTTACTGGCACAAATAGAGTTGGATACACAAGTAACAGTCGTAGAGTGATAGAGTGTAAGTAAAACCTGGAATATCCGGTTGTTTCGTTTCGTTTTAACAATGGAAAGAGCAGAAAATGGAGAGAAAAGAAAGAAAGAAGGAAAGACCGAAAGGAAAGATAAAGATAGGGAAGTACCCCCACCACCATCACCCATAAAGCAAAAAGACAACGAAAGGTAAGAAAGAAAGAAAGAAAGAAAGCAAAAAAGCACGTAAGGAAAGAGCGAAACGGAATTTGTATTTGTGTAAGTAAGTAAGTAAGTTTGGTGCGTTTCACGTAAATGTCAATTCAGGTTTTCATTAAACTTTAACCACGCGGGTTATAACGAAATCGAAGTAATGTAATTGTGAATTCAATTCCAGGTAAAGGATTGTGTTCTGTTTGAATCTAATTTTATTATAAGAAATGCTTTATAAATTGTGTTTATGTTTTATGCTAAACAATGGCAAGTAAGCGTGGTTCGTTTCAGTGTAAGTCCAGTCCAGTTTTTAGATAAATTCTTACCGGTGATCGGTTTTAAATGTCTCCTGTGAACGTTCTGGTACGGTGTAAGTGAGTGACGGTGGTAGGATGAATTTGTTAGAGAGAGTTTACTTTACTACTTCCATTAAATGTAACCGATTTTTACAGTGGACTCTCACCAGACAGAATATAGGAAACTGTGATCAGCGAGATCCTTGATATGTAATAACCCTATAACATACGGCAGATGTCGTGATTCAGTTTGTGTATGATACGGCTGCACCAAATGTATACAGGTGCAGTCCTATAAACGTCAAAGTCGAAGGGGAAAAAATGAGTTCATTTTATTTATATAGAAGATAGATAGATAGAAGATAGAAGAAGATAGATAGATAGATAGAAGAAGATAGAAGAAGATAGAATAGATAGATAGAATAGAAGAAGAAGATAGATAGAGAAGAGTCCGTTGTGGAATTTCAACAGGTTCAGCTAGTTTAAGATGGAAACTGTTTAGCATAGGAACATGTACATATCTATACTAATATCTATCTATCTAAATACACCTAGGGAGTGTTTCTTGCATTGACATTGACATTAACTCGGGAATCTGTACAGTGTTTCACTCCCTTATTAAATCCACGGGGTAGCATGCTCTCATTCAGTCAGTTATGATTGAATAGAAATCTTAAGTAATTCGCAGTTACATTTTAGTATTCCTTTACTGAAGAGTGAATTTTCAACCTATAAAACAGCGAAGTTCGACACTGAATTTCATTAAGTAGTTTACCCGTTGCGCCATGGATCCATGTTACCCCGGGTATTAAATAAAGGGTTCCGTTCGAAATCCCGTGCAGATTCCCGAGATCAACAGAAATATTCCGGAGTTCTACAATATACACCTGAAGAAGGCCAGAGATTAGCCGAACAGTAGCAATAACGCTTTAGATAAGAACAGTACGTCGAATAATTCAGATAATACAAATTAACAATCAGCATACCAATACTTTAAAAACATAAAGTACTCAATGATAATAATAATAAAGGGTTGAGTTCGAAACTCCTAACAAACGGTTCCCCAGTTCGATACAAAACACCTGATGAAAGCCAGAGGGCAAAACGGCCGAAACGTTGTGACTATAACAACCAAGATAAGGAAGTCAGTCCGACAATCTCAATCAATGAAAACACCTCATCTCAAAAATACAGACAATAAAGTACTCAAGTTCGACAGAACGTAAAACTGTTGGTATTTTCACTGGCTGAAACGTTATGAGAATTACAACAAAGATGAGAACTGAATAATACAAATTTTAAAGCCTCATCTTAAAGATTGCGAATCATATCAGTAATCATCTGCTACGTGTTTGTTTGCCTGCGTAAAGAAAATTTACAAATGGGGGTTGATTGAATCCCTAAACTTTGTAAGCCTAGGAAATGGTCATGTTTAGGTAAAAAGAATATTTTGTACAAGAGATGAATACAAGAGATGAATACAATAGATGAATACAAAGTAAAATTGTCCGTACTTATCAACTGTAACGTATATCTGTAGTCACGCGTTATTAGCGATAATTCTCCACGAGAATATTAAACTCTTTTTTTATATATATAATGATTAGAAGAGTTCATTCGTATTATTTGGATTCATCTAACTACTGTTCTCAGCTTATATGTGATTTTCACAACGTTTCGATCGATCTAATCTCCGATCTTATATCTTATCGAACTCGGGAATGTTTCTGTCGAACTCGGGAATTTGGACGAGCAGAACAGTTTATGTACTTCACGGTGATAGCATGGTCTTGTTCATACAGCCATGACTAGATAGAGGTCCTTAGTAATTCGCAGTTGGTTTTTTTTTCAACATTCAGGAAAATATCACTTTTTACAATTGATTTTAACCACTGGGCCACGCGTCATTGCGGACAATTCTGGTCCGAATTTTAGGAGCATTAAACCTATTTTCTATTTCTTTGTAAATACCACCATTTATTACTAATTATTACTATATATTAACGTATATCTATCTAGATATATATTAATATTTGTATACTTATTACTTGTATATATTATCTATTGTTTATAATTAATGGTTCCCATATCGTATAAAATTCTATACTAGACTTAATAATTGGTTATTCTCTTGCACATGTGTGGCTCCGTTAAGTCGTCTTACTCCCCACTGTTCTTCTCTGTCTATGATTTTTACTTAGTCCCATAATGGTAGATGGTTTCCCTTTTCCTTTCAGATGTTGTCAGCTATTCCTGATTTTTCAATCTCTCCACGTACTAGAGCTTTTCGATGTTCTTCTAACCGTGATGTTAGTGGACTACACGTTTTACCTTTGTATAGTTTTCCATATTTACATGGGATTTCATATACATAGTTATTAGTCATGTTTTTCTGTAGAGGGCTTGACTCTCACAATCTGATTCTGGAGCATTGAATCACTCCTGAACACTGTCCTATGTCATATGAATTACAAAATCGTTCAAGTATTTAAGACAAGTCCTTCATGTATGGTATACAAACTGTGGTGAGTTTCGGAGTTGTGTCTTTTGGTGTCTGGTCCAGATTTCTTGGAGCTGATGTCATGCTCTCTGGATAGTTGCTTCGATAGAGCGTTTCTCTTAAACTGTCAATCTCCTCTTGATATGCACTACTGTAACTATATATTACTTTTGCTCGGTGTTTTATGTAAAAGAAGATTCCTTTCTTTACATTGTAAGGATAGTGGGTGTTGAAGTTTAGGTACTATCCAGTGAAAGTTGCCTTTTGGTATACAGATGACACAGGCCCCTGACCAGCGCAGGTTACCAGCACATCTAGGAACGATAATTTGTTGTTATGCTTATTTTTATTCGTATGGTATAGTAATGTTAGAACATCTTTTTGATGGAGGATGGGGGCAGTGTATAAATGTTTCATCTACATATCGCAACCACATTGTTGGCTTTAGTTGTATTACACTTAATGCATTTCCCTAAAGTATACCAATTATGTATTGGCCAGTACTGGAGACAATATGATCCCATCGCGAGACCTTCTTCCTGAAGAAGTGTGTAGTTTCTACACAGAAGGGCAATATCTCCATTAAATTGTCGATTGGGATGCAAGTGCGTTCCTTCAGTAAGGCATCAGAAGTCAGCTTATCCCGTACTACTGTCAAAGTCTCATCAGTGGATACTTTCGTGAACAGACTCACTGCGTCTAGACTCACATTTGGTTAGAATAAATGGGAGCATTTTCTTATTATTTCCACGAAGTGAGCTGAATTTTTGACGTATGATGATTTACCAATTATTGGAGTGATTATATCTACCAGGAATCAGCTCAATGGATGGCATGCTGAACCTCAGGCGAGTCTTAATAGAATACCGTCCTTCAGGATATTAAAGAGGACGTATAGTTGTGGTTGCTTTTTTTTACACAAGATTCACTACTTATCAAGGCCCGTTGCCACTCCAGGATAAGGGCTAATGAGTATACATTAGTTAATGTGATTATAGCGTAGTAAAAATGAGTAGTTGAAATTTTGTAAATTGGAATATTTAGGGGGACAGTTCATCAAGAAAGCTGGAAAGCAGGCAACCGGAAGAGAGCACAACAAGCGTGCAGTTAAAAGAAAGAAGCTTTGTTCATGGAAACTACATTTAGGTTTATGCACAGTGTGGGAAATTATTGATAGTGGTTTTGGCTAGACGAGTGTTTTTCGTGAAAGTTTGGGGAGAAACAATAGATTGGAGCTCAGACGGGCACTTGCCATGAAAATAACTATAAAGCGGAGACAGGTTCGTAATGTCACTTCTGTGTGAAAGAGCGTGCAAGGAAGAGAAAAGGCCATCCCCCACGAAACTACAAAGTCTATTTTTAACTCTGTACAGGAAGGGTAAGCTGCATCTAGCAGCACCTGCCCAGATGTGGCAACAGTACTCTATCGTTGGCCGTATCTGGCTTTTATATAGGTAGGGAATTGCATCAGGAGTGAGATATCTACTGGAGGGGTAGAAGGATCCCACCATTTTTCCAGTGACCTTGGTAATGGATTTGATATACGTGTTCTATTTCACGTCAGGAGTAAAGGTCAAGCCCAGAAGCTTGTCAAAACAATGAGTCTCCCCACGACGAGAGCCATTCATTTTAACCGATGCCAGATTAGCATCGGAGCGTACATGGTGTAGAGAGAGAAGCTTGGTTTTGGATGGATTAAAAGTAACCAGCCACCGCTTTCCTCATTGTACCATATGCTCAAGATCAGAAGAGAGATAACCAGAGAGAACTTTACAGTCGTTTACGGTTTTTGATGTGCTACCATCGATTGTAGCGTCGTCATCATAAATGTCTACGAATGATGTAAGGATGTGATTTGGAAGATAATTTATGTAGATCAGGAAGAGGGTTGGGCTCGGGATGGACCCCTGAGGGACTCCAGCATTAATAATGAGAGCTTCTGATTTCTGCTCATCAACCACTACTCTTACAAACCTATAAGAGAGAAATGATTTAATAATAAAAAAAAAGAAAATTGAGAGGACATTTCCATCTATACCATAGCCGGAGATCTTGTCAAGTAGACCTTTATGCCATACCTTATCAAAGGCCTTTGATATGTCAAGAGCAATTGCCCTAGAGAGGAAGCCTCGGTCGAGACATTCGCTAATCCTCTGAGATATAACTGTAAACACGTCTGCTATAGATCTAGAAGAACGGAAACCATATGGCACGTCACTAAGTAGGTTAATGTGACATGATTGACTACTTGTCTATTTAGCACAGATTCCGGCAGCAATGATGCACAGGAGACTTATTGGTCCGTACTGAGAGTAAGATAAGCAATCATCTTAAATACAGGACATACTGATGAGATTTTCCCATTTCTCCTAAAGACAACTCTTAAATAACTCTGTAAGTATGGGCATTAGTTCTGGTTGAAGCTTTTGGAGCACTATAATTGGAATGCCGTCAGAGCCAGTTGTTTACTGGAATCAAGGTTATGATTAGCTTGGCAACATCACGTACAGATATTTGTATGTCACATAGTGTGTCTTCAGATACATGAGGAAATATTTGGGGTTGGCGGTGTTGGTCGCAAACTGTAGAATTAGCTGTCAAGATCTTCCAAAAGTGTTTGGCTTTGTCTGATGCTGACCAGATTACCTCAGGTCCATTGATGATAGTTGGAATAGAGCACACACTTCTGTTCATGATTCTGTTTGCTATTTGCCAAAACTGATGGGACCCAAGCCGCTGCCCAGCTGCTTTGGACTTGACGGACAGAGCATACAACTTCCTCGCATTCTTTATTACTTGTTTACAGAGATTGTTGGCGGACCTAAAGTCTCGGTACATCTATTACGTTGGAGGGTTTTTAGTCAGTTAAGAGTGAGTATATATGCCAATACACGCGCATATACGCATACACACACACACACACACACACATATATATATATATATATATATATACATATACATACACATGCACACAACCACATACGCACATACGTATATATACATAATGTGCGTGCAAACATACATGTATATATATGCACACACACCCATATACACATATACATACACACATATATATACATATACATATATATACACACACATACACATACATACATATATGTAGAGATACAGATCTCCAGTAAAATATTAATATACATATACATGCATACATACACACACATGTACTCACATTCACGCATACGCATATATATAAACATACATATCCATAAATATATACATACATATACAGGCATATACATATATACACAGACATGGGTATATTTATACTAAGTACATAATGTAAAGTTAGGATAAATAAATGGGTATAGTAAATAATTGGAGGTTAGGTAGACGCATGATAAAATATGTTCCAATACATGTTGCTGGTTTACTATTTCGGGGTCTGTATGGATTTGCCTTGCTCATTAGGTAAGGATTAATTTATATTGGCTTGTAAAAAATTCTTAGGGATCTAAATACAAATAAAGATAAAGATAAAAATAGAAATAGTCGGTTGGTTGGTTGCTTTTGTTTTATGACATATCAACCCTTTTCGGGTTATTTAATGCCGAATCCAAAGATTCGAAAGAAAAAAAATTTTTAATAGAAAACATTTGTTGTTTTCACGTCGGTTTCTATTTAACCCATAGTTGGGACCCAAACAGGTACTACCACTCCGGGTCAGAGTGGACCTGGGAGCAATGGTAATTAAAGGGTTGCTCCACACTCTACAAAGCCCACAAGCTGGGGCCTCATGACTGGATATAGTTTAAGGTCATATCCAGGACCCCCATTGAGGGACGCGTACTCTCTGCAGGGAGGGCAGTCGGCGTATTCTAATGCCCCACCGACAGGGTCAAAATAGAAATAGAATAAATTAAAAAGTATAAATGATAGAGATAATAGGAGGAAGGGGAGGAAGAATGATGATAGTAAATTAAATGCGGTGAAGGTATAAATGTGTTTAGGGATCAATTTTTATTTCCTTTAGTAGTTTTTGTGTATGTATTGGTTAAATTTATAGGTATCGGGGATATAAATGTAAGTAGGAAGAGTTAATAGTAAGACTAGGATATTCAGAATTAGGTTTTGCTATATTTATAGTTATATGGCTAGTAGGATGTCTAGTGGTTTAAATGTGGTTGGACCGATACAGAGGGCCTGAAGGTTTAAAAGGTTAAAGATTATGAAGGTGGTGGTTAAGTTCAGGGGTTTTTGTAGTTCCCTTAAGTTCATATATATAGGAGGTGGGCGCCTAATGTGGTGATTTGGGCAATGGTCATGCCTAACCTTATTTTCAGTGTCGAGCGTATTGCAAATATAGATACATATATAAATACAAACACATACACGCATATATATCCAGATATAGATATACCTGCATACATACGTCCACCCAGTCATACAAATACATATACACATACACATTTTTTTCTTCTTCTCATATTTCCTTTAAAATCGTTCTTCCAAATAATAATAGTCATTTCCGTAAGGTCTGACGAGGCTGCGGGATCAAAGATATAGTCCGGCAACCGAAACATGTGTAACTAAACAGATAAAACGGTAATATATATATATATATATATATATATATATACGTTAATATATAGTAATAATTAGTAATGAATAGTGATGTTTACAAAAAGAAAAAAATTGGGTTAAAGGGTCCTAAAATTCGTAACAGAATTGTCCGCAAGGACACGTGGCGCAGTGGTTCGAGTTAAAATCAATTGTAAAAAGTGATAGTCTCCTGAAAATTAATAGTTCAACTCTTAGTTTGGCCGACCGAAAAGAAATACAACCGCGAATTATTAAATTACTAAATTACTTAGGACCTCTATCCAGTCATGGTTGAGAGGACCAAGAGCATGCTACCCCGTGAAGTAAATAAAGGATTCCGCTCGAAATTACATCCAAATTTTACAGGTCGACAGAAACATTTCCTAGTTCGACAAGATACACCTGAAGAAGGTCGGCGGTTACATCACATATCAGACCATTGCTCTTGTAGCAATCAGTTTTAGTCAATGTAGGGGAAACCCTTCATACTAATTGTCATTATTCAGTCCCCCCTCGGAGGAGGTGGTCACCCCTTCTCCCTTTCTCCACATTAAAAAATGACCTTGTGCCTAATTTGCTTAGTGGGGAAGCAAATAACGTCAGTTCCTTGGCTTTCATGCCAGGGCCGTCCAGAAAGCAATCAGCTTTGATCAATGCGGGGAGGGGGGCTTCATCATATCAGACAATTGCTATTCACTTTGACACTTCCCTTTTTATGGGGGGGGGTCCCAAACATCAAATACACAGAAATCGTAAAGCTTAACTGGCTCTGTGTGATTTCATTTCTCTATGGCGTAATGTTTAACCTAGAAAGCCAGACGTTCGTTTAACCACCTGCATTTTAGAAGCGTTTATTTTCAACCATTCTCACAAGTAATATAAGAACAGTTGTCCGATAAATCCAAATAATTTCAATAACCAATTTTCATTTCAAATATTCAGAAAGAGTCCATCATAAGTGAAAGGGTAACTCCCCATAAAAATAAACACTATTATAAAACGGCACTCATGCACTTATTGATCCGTGTTGAAATAATAACGTTATTATTTAAAAAGCCATTCTTAACATGGGGAGGGTGTTTTGTACCTATTCTGTACTTTAACTTTAATTTGAATAAAAATACATATAAAATTTTAAACTTGAAAATACGATTTAAATAATAGCGCGAATCACTAAGTGCATTAGCACAAAAAAAAATTATTAAGAACGGTGAGTTGAATGAATGTCTGGCCGATGGAATGAATGTTCAGCTCCATATAGTTGCGCGCGGAATTACCGAGTAAAATATTTACGGTGATTTTCGTTCTGGTGAAGCGATCTCATAATCACTGAATTATTTCATGAAACCAATTAGTAAGCTGTCTTTATCCTACATTGCTGTTAACATATCAGACTGTTAGAAGATATTGGCTTCCTGACCTGACATGAACTAAAGTATCATGCTTAGGGAAAATAAATGTAAAAAATATTTTATCCATTAATAACCTTGTATTATTTTCTAACAATGTACATTTCTCGTAAACGTAAGAGAAACTGTTTTTGATTGCATTTGAGGGATTATAAACCGTGCTGATACACCAACACTGGAAGGAAGGTACTCTTGTATAATAAAAAGAAACTTGCTATAAATGTCATCTTTCTATAATTATGGGTGTTTGATTAGAGAAGTAATTGAATATTATGACTATATCGTAGCTCGAGATTCGGAAAATAAGTCAAGTAAAATACTGTATATATCATGAAATCGTGGTCTTAAAAATATACTCCTCCGCCCGGATTCAGAAATAGATGTAGTTATTTATTACTTATAATTACTAGGGACTGCCAGAAATCATATTGTTAGTATAGTTTTCTACCTTTCCCTTTGTAAAACTTAATCATGTTTTGTAAAGCCATCAAGCACAAAAGGATTTCCTCTGCAAAACAACATAAAAAGAAACGCTATGACTAAATATTTGAAGATATAAAGTAATTAGAGCATAAAGATTTTAGCAAGACAACTGAATTTTGAATTAGCTAACTGAATTTTGAATTAGCTAACTGAATTTTGAATTAGTTAACTGAATTTTGAATTAGCTAACTGAATTTTGAATTAGATAACTGAATTTTGAATTAACTAACTGAATTTTGAATTAGATAACTGAATTTTGAATTAGCTAACTGAATTTTGAATTGGCTAACTGAATTTTGAATTAGCTAACTGAATTTTGAATTAGATAACTGAATTTTGAATTAGATAACTTAACCGAACCACACACTAATAATAAATATGTGCAAATATATAGAATTTGAAACATAAAAACTTTTTTTTTCCAAAATAAATAGATTCAGTATTGAACCACATGGAAGAGTTGATGTGCCGTAAAACAGCCAAACGAAATCTTAATTTTAGTCTTGACCAAGTTTCCAAGTCCGATACACCAACTGAAATGTTGTTAAACTAATATCCAATGTTAGAAAAGTATGCTTAATAATGCAATGAATACAACTTGACTGATGTAGTTATAAGTTTAATACTTTATTTCAGCGTTAATTGAAACAATTGAATCCGTGTTAACTTCCGAGAATTTCTATCCGCCTACTTTATGTTTTCACACATCTATGCACATGTGCTAATGCTGAAAAACAATGATGGAAATATTGAGCAGAAACAAAAGAAAATCAATAACCTCTATTGTTTGTCCACAATTGTCTATGTAATTGCCTGCTTTGAAACGTGCGCAAATGGACTATGAAATAATTGAAGAGGAGACAGCTTCGAGGCTCTGTCACAATTAAATTATGTCACTATGTCTACTCAATCGATGTAGATGTGGTATTTCTAGTCCATTCCTTTCTTTTTATTCATATCATTTATCCAAACCCTCAGACAGTAAGATTGGATAGTTTTCTCTTAAAACAACAGAAAAACTAGAAATATTTTAACATTACATTAAGGAAAGTGATTTATATATTGAAAAATGTTTATGTCTGTCGGATATTTTTCGCTTCGTTAGAACCTTACATTAACACTGAGTATTTTAATTTTCTATATTAAGCCATACTTTTACAAGGAAAATAATACGAGGGATGTTCTGAAATAATGTCTCCTATATATTATACTCCTGAATGCATCAGAAGGAATTGTAAACTGCATTGTTATGCATTCATGGCTTCAAAGCTGTATCTCTCTGTTGCAAATATTTACGGTGTGAGACTCAAAGAATGCACTTCCTGTCATGAATTTGCGTCAGAAGCAGAGATGCGTCATTGAATTCCTGGCAAAAGTGAATTGAAATTGTGCAGACTATGTAGATAGATACATTGCAGAGCACTGAATGCCGCTCGTTTTAGTGGTACAACTCCCATATTGCAATCTTTCAACTTTTTTGAGTTAAAACATAGGCTTTACTTTTGGAACGACTCTCGTATTATTATAATCTAAAGTTGACTATTGTATTGTTTAAATTTGAAAAGGATTTAAAAACCAAATACGGTGCAGATTTTTAAGTCAAGTAGTCATTATTTAAATTCCAATTTTTAGTCTTCGAATGTCTTCGTTAGCAAAAATTCAGACATTTTGATCGTTTCCTTTTATGTGACAGACTCTCACTTGGTCTAGATATACCGATACAGAAGATGTTTTTGGATTTCTGAATATAATGGTGTCGTCAATTAGGGTACATATTTTAACATACCATTAATGACTACCTTGTACTGAACCTAGGTGATGGCCTGCGCTATTAAAATAACCATAAACATCTTGCTTCTATCTCCGAACACTATATAATTTATCTAATCGAATCTTTAAATATCTATAGGTATTAGTGATTGTGTTCTTTACCTTTACATGTTCTAAACGTAAATAATCACAAACCTGCATTGTAAAGAAGCTAGATGCTAGAAAATTTCCCAGTGCCATAATTCCTTTCTTCGGATGGCTCGGCTTTGGAATTCCTTACCTGTTCCATGTTTGCCCTCGATCGTAATAACATTCAGTAATTTAATGATATTATAAACAACATTTTTGCTGTCCAGCTCTTTACTCGGGTTGCATTCTATAAATGTTGGCATTATCACAGTATTCCATTATGCTCCAATGGCAATATTCCATGCTTAGAGCAAACAAAGTAAAAAATATTAAATCCATTAATAACAAAGAAGATTTATACACTTGTATTATTTTTAACAACCTACATTTTCTCGTAAACGTAAAAGGGAAGGGTTTTATTTGTATCTGAGAGGTTATAAACAGTGCTGATACACCAACACTATCAGGAAGGAAGTATTGTATGAGAGAAAAAAACTTGGCTAATTAATGTTATTTTTCTATATATAATTAGGGCGTATAATTAGAAATGTAAGTGAATATAATCACCACATCTTGGCCCACGATTTGGAACATAAGCCAAACAAACACTGTATATATCATGATTTTAGTCTTGAAAAATATACTCCTCTGCACTGATCCAGAAATAGATGCAGTAATTTATTTCTAATAATGACTAGGAACCGACAGAATGTTTATATAAACGTTTTATACAATTTGAAACACTCTTGATGCAGTTGCTATCGTATCCGCTGCACCGGCTAATACTGCCACTATCCCCAATGACGAATGCACTCATGCAACAGTAATTGTTATTTGGCCTCCAACGCAGCAAAATTATGCTAAAAAAACCGAAGCACGTATCTGTTCCAGTAAAAATATACTGTATAATATTTATTGACTTCTACTTTGAAGCAAAAACGTGTTGTGACATTTCTGTTATATATATATATCATAAGAACTTTGTTGGAAAATAGAATTTAGATGTTAGGACATTATTTGTAATCTTAAATTATTATTGCAAAAACCTTTTTCATTAGTCGTGTAATTATTGATGGCTGTAGTGATTAATAAAAAGTGAACTGACATACGGTGTAATACGAAAAATTACATTTAAATGTTTACCTATTTATCCTGTAGTATTAGTATCCTTCATGCACAAAAAAACAATCGTCTAGCCCAAATCACTATCAATAAATCCTCCCACTCTCTATTGGTGCCTAAACCTATACATGGATTCTACGAACAAAGTTTTTTTTTTCCTATAACTGCTCGCCTGTAAACTCTGTATCGCCGGTCTGCTTTCCAGCTCACTACAATATCATTAACTCAAATCCAACGTTAAAAGGTTCTTATTAAACCGTCCTGGTAAATAATCTAATTAGACACAATTATTGCTATAAACTATTACTAAGCAACTGTCCCAATGACTTTTATACGTACTTCAACCCGTATCCTCAAGTGGCCGCCGAGCCTTGATATGTGGTAACCCCTTTTTTTAAAAAAAATGTTAAATGTGGTATGTTACGGTGTATGAACGCACTGGCTATAATTACTGGTTCATATTATTAGTAATCAAAGAGTAAAAAGCTGACAGTTTGATAAATATACAATCGACGAATATTTAAACACGCACTATATAAAGCAGCATTTTATATTAAAAAAATTTCTATGAATGTCACACGAGTCAAAGATATGGGAGAAATCTAACTCAGTTATATAGAAAATGTGTTTTAATGTACATAGTGGCAAAGAAGTTAAACTCATATTTAAAAACTTGAACTGAGTCTTAATTTTGGAAGATATATTACTAGGATTTCAACATGATATTTAAAAACGGAAGAAAGTTAATTGACAACCCAAAATTAACGTTAGCAGTTTGACATTAATACACACAGTGAACGAGTATTTTTCTCTAGATAAAAAACTTTTATAATAATATTATATATATATATATGTAATAATATTATATATATATATATATATATATATATATATATAGTGCAAAGTTTTGTTGAAAATTCAAAGACTCATGTTTCCTTTTTTATAACCTTCGTTTATTTCCTGAATTTTTCCATTACAGCTGTTTCATTAATGAGTGGCAAGTTTATGATTTATATTTCCATAAAAATATCCTGTTACCACCAACTTCTTCAGATGTTTATCCATTAGATTTTTACAACAAATCGTATATTTTTAACATGCTGGACATCGTATTCGGGTAAAAAGATTTCCACGGCCACGCTTCCTAGGACAAACATAAAGAAAAATAATAAAAAAATTTAAAATATATATATATATATATATATATATATATATATATATATATATACATATATATATAGCACCTATATCCTGCCACGCGTTGCTGTGGCTCAAATTGAGGCAATAGAAAAAGTTAAACATGAGGAAATGCATGTTTCTTATAGTTTAATTTCCCATTTCGTATGGGTACACATTTTTTGTTCCATTTTCTTAGCTGATATAAATATTTTTCTGGTTTGGTGACTCTTGAACACGTAACATGAATTGTCCATGTGAAAAAACAATCAGTGTATAATTGTAAACCACACAATTGTAAAGATTGTTCCCTGGCTTTGTTGATGATTATTGCAAATTACAATAAAATTGGAAAATACACTTTCCTAAAGTGTAATGGTGTATCTGGTAGAATCATAGGAATGCATGGAATGAACATATATTCACATGTGAAAGGTCCTGTTTAGATCGTTGTTTCTATGATATTGTTTGTTAATTAATTTACTGCAAGCCATGTGCCATTGCAAAGTTTAGATTGGTTTTTATTTCACAACATGATAATTAGTACGTCAATTTTCGTTTGCAGTACATGGGGTGGCATCCCTGGCAAATCTAGCTGTTGGATAATTAACCACTTTATCTGCTTCCGCAACAGCGTTGATGGATTTCTATTTGACTACCTCACTTGGGATTTTACGTTGAATAATAGCGTTAAGTTCATCGACGTCTTTGTAGTGAGCTGCAGGTAAGCTCGTACACTCAGTAAAGTGGAATTCATATAATTAATTTGGATATCTAGAAAAACCTTTTTAACCAACTCTTCTTTTGATGTAATAAAATTACAGAAGTTAAGAATCAAAGAATTTCACCCTTAAGTGGGATCAGCCGGCACTTTTCCGTACCCAATTTCCCACAAGTTATGGAAAAATGTCTGTGCGCATCGAGCCGTCTGCAACTAGAAACGCATATTTTGAGTTAAGTTTAATGTCTTCACATCGCACCCAAAAGTAGAGTATTTGAGGCAAGCATTTATTTCATCTTCTGATGTTGATTGAGGAATTACAGGTAACGTTTGCCTGAAATCTCATGCAAGCAATATTACTGCATCGCCAAATGGTCTGACATTACATTCAAATCTTGCAAGGATCGACCAAGAGCGTCAAGTGATTTTTTGTGTGTCATTGTGCATTCATTCCAAACAACAAGTTTGTATTTTTGCAATATTTCCCCATACTGGATGGTTAGGAGATGTTGAACATTAGATTATTGAAAAGTGAATGTTTAATAGTAGTTTCGAAGTAGAATAAGTAGTTCTTCTACGTGGTAGCAAGGTTGCAGGTATTCCGCATGCAGCAAGGGCTACGGCTATGTCATTTTTTCACTGAATGGATGTTAAAATCAATTTAATTAGAAAGGTTTTACCAGTTACTCCTCGTGCTAGTTCAAAGTAGCAGTAATTTCCAAATAACTTCTAATCTCACAGTAAGTAAACCAGGTGACTAAAATAGGATTTATCCAAGTTTTGACAATGCCTTATTCAATGTAATTAATTTAGGAGACTAAAATAGGATAAGGGATTAGAAAGAGACAGATAGAGAGGAAGGTATATGGATAGAAAAGAGAAAGTGAGAGGGAAATAGAGAAAGTGAAGAAGATAGAGAGAGATAGAGGAATTGAGAGATATACCGAGAGGGGGAATAAACAGAGAGGGGGCGAAACAGAGGAAAGGAAAGAAGGGGAGAGAGAGGGAGTTAAATAGATAAAGGGTCTTAAAGAGAGATGGAGAGGGTGATATAGAGAGAAAGATAGATTGAGAGAGAGAGCGGGAGGGATGGATGGAGAGATATTAAGAGAGGAAGAGGGAGAGAAACAGGGTGAACTACACTTTTTTCACGATCAGAAGAGGAGAAGAGGAGACTTTTATTTTTGTTACTATCTAGAGTATCCTTTTTTCGGGAGCTAGAGTTTTCACACATTAGAAACCGACCGGGTTATCTGTACTTTCACCTAAAAATTTAATAACCAAAAAGATATTGTACAACTTGAACCTAACGCGAAAATACTATTTTAAAAAAGAGCATGGTACCATAAGTGCATAAACGCCACTTTATTTTAAATATTTATTTTCCAAAAGAAGTGTGTGAATAAATGCACAATGAATTAAATTTTAAGTTTTGTGTAATTATTTTCTCAGCGTTCGGCTTTCACCGGCGCATGACGTCAACAGCTGGATATAGCCGAGTGTTGCCGATGTAATAATAACAAAGCTATGTGAAAGAAATTATAAAGTAAACTTTTAAATGTAGAAACAAAACATCAACAGAAAAAACATAAAAAAATAAAAAAAACTACCGTTCATTTGCATTTCTTATTAAATGTTTGTAGAAAATGTCATTTTTTTTGTCAAATAAATAAATTCTAAGCTATTTTTGCAATGATAGCAACTTCGTTCATTTTTATGACTTGCCCCAGCGTATCGTAATACGCCCAACCTCCCCATGTTAAGAACGGCTTTCGAGGTTTGGAGGGTAACCTGAAAGCCGTTTTTAATGAGGTCAGGCTAGGGTGTTTATAATACGCTGGGACACGTCCTAAAAATTAACCAGCAACTTTCTTATTAAAGTATTTTTTATACTTTACAAAAAAGTGAAACAAACTTTTTTGTGTATTTTTTGCAAGTATTTAAACACCAAACAAAACAACTCGCCGGGATTCGGCAATATATATATATTGCCGAATCCCGGCGAGTAGGGTTTTTTTAATTATTATTGCCGAAATGCAACAGGGTTATGGTATACTTATCGATATGGAACGTACCTGATAAGGAATATGAAAGCAGATTAAATATAACCCGAAAGTATTTCCGGTAAGTAGCCTCGGCTGAAATCGGAACGGAAAATAACGATGTCGTAAAAAGTGTTTTTAATATTTTTATGTTTTTACTTTTTTATATTTAAAAACAGAGTTAGGTTTGATACAATCATTCTTGCAGAATATGACACCAAACGGACTTTTAGTTTTCTAGTTTAGTAAAGTCGAACAAACCAGACGTTTCATGGATATATATACATATATACATATTTATATATATATATATATATATATATATATATATATTAAACATTAAGAGGAGATTATAGATAGATAGCACGTCACAGATGAGATGCAGTACATCAAAATCCACTTTGGGTCTAGCGTTGTCAGTTGTCGATGCAATTGCTCGTTTCTATCTTATTCTGGGTTCTAGCTTTATCGTGAAAGGTGTATGTGAACGAGTATATATATATATATATATATATATATATATATATATATATATATATATATGGTGAATTTTCTACTCGAAGACAATGAATGAGAGTTCAGTCTGCAATATTCAGCAGCTAATATGTTCTGTGACACCGCGTGTATAATATCTATCCTGTGGACGTCCGGCACACTCCTCTGCAGACGGCAAACCTGCATACGCTCGTCGGTCAAAGATGCCTTCTTGAATGAACAGATAACCCTACTTTGTTTCGTTCTTTGAAACCACAGCGGGTTACATATTTTTTTAATGGATTCTTCTAGTGCTTTGGCTTCATATTTGCGCGGAGGGTGTCCCTATGATAAAGGCGGTTAGGTTCAAATTCCCTGGTGCTAGAAAGCACAGCTTACTCCATTCGCTCTTATCTATTTGTGGATGTGTTAAAAATAGAGGAAAACTTGAACAACAAACAGAAACAATTAGGACTGCTACCACTGATCTCGATCACTCAAAACCGTTCATATTAAGTGAGAATCCCTTACTTCTAAAACTTCTGTTTTTACTTTCCATTATTATTCTAATGGGCGATTTTTCGTAATTTTATTGATCCATACTGATTTACGCCTATCCTTAATTGCTTTTTTTGGATTCAAACATTAACTGCGTGTTACTGCCCCGAACCAGCTCTAATCGCCAGGAAAGCCAGCTTATTTCATTTCGGCCATTGCCGCCAATGTCCCCAATACTTCAGGGACGGAAATGGCCACCAATAACAACCGTAGTTGTTTTTTTACTTTTTTTGCAAAGGGGGGGGGCAGGCTTCCGCCAGTTAACGGGTCGTACAAGTCGATTTAAACAGAAATACTGAAGGTAATAAACGTAGCGTTTAATTCCTGTAGATAACGTAGTAAAAAAAACTGATAGAAACTGAGTAATTTGCATGCAAATATTATTTTTAACAGTTTATTTCTTGTATGAAAAAAAGATTCGAGCTGAGATCGAAACCAAAACCTAAAAAGAGTGAGTCAAGCCATTACACTAGTTTGACATTACTTTTAAAAGGTGTTCTCAAACCAACTCATACTTAACATATTTCAAAGCGCATATACACTCAGAATAATAGAAAAGATACGAATGGTCATACAAGCATACATGAAAGTAGACGACACAAGTTAACACATCATATACACCGGTCATATACAAGCAATATATACCATTTACCATTTGGGCTCATATATATATATATATATATATATATATATATATATATATATATATATATATATATATATATATATATATATATAACAGAGCAGTGGATAAAGTCGTTGATTATCTACGGTTTCAGATTAGCATTGTCTAGAGATAGCAGTTTCATGTTTCATGCTACCCAAGCAGGCCAGAGGATTAGTTGGCCAAAACGCGACAAGAGAACAACTATGAAAAGCAGTAATTACTGGGAATAAGTTATAAGACTCGCTATTCCTATCTCGTCGCGGTTAAGCACCTGAAGAAGGCCAGAGGAGGAGTTGCCAAAATGTGGTGAAAGAACAATTATGAAGATAATGATTTCACTCCGCAAAAGGAATGAATGCATAAATTATGAAGCCTAATCTAAAAAATGAAAAAACAATATATATATATATATATATATATATATATATATATATATATATATATATATATATATGGGGGGGGTGTATTTAATACACCCATATTAAGCAAGAGAAAATAATTATCTAATAAATATCGCAGGATCTTTGCTAAATATGACATACATTCAGTTACAGACATACATTAAATTTGTATCACCAAAACATGTGATCTCTATAGCATAGCTAATTTTTTAAATCCGGATGCGAAAACAATGGCGACTTGTACATGACTTAATATGACATAAACGCGTTTATTGATGATAACCATTTAAAAAAGAAAATGAAAACATCTTTCTTTGCAATCAGTTGGTTCATGCAAATTCGTAATTCGCCCATAAATTACCTCTATCATTTAATTCAGAAACTTGCATAACGCAACAACACAAAAACGCAAACAGATTTAGTGAATCTGAAATGATAAGAGTCGCGTCTGTTCACATAAAATGCAAATGAAACTGAGATTTAATGGTGGAATAAAACCGTGTAACTTAATTAGAATAATTAACTGCAAACATGTTACGTGGGAAATGGTCGGATGGAGAAATATATTAAAAGAAAGAAAAATTGAAGGAAGATTAGTTACCCGAGTCGCGTAGACAACAACGTGATTTAAAAGATAAAGTTGGTAAAGTCTGGCATGGGGTCAGAGATTATTTAACATTTCTAGCCAATCTGCTATTTTTCTACAGTTGTACATGTTTAACCCTCTACATTACAATAAGGTGCGTTGTCTATCTCTATCTCTCTCTCTCTTTCTCTCTTTCTAGCTTATATATACACAGGCGGCAAAAAGAAAGTTGGCACTTGTAATTTTTTCCAAAATTCCAAATTCAGGCTAAATTTGATGTAACTGTTTAAACAAATTATACCTCATTTGATTGGCCTTTTAATCTTCTTTAATTTGCCTGTTCATATTTGACTTTTAATTTAAATATTCTAGTGTTCACGTCAATTAAAGAAAAATAACTTCAAATTAAGGAGGCAAAAATAAAGTCTGCGCAATGGAAAATTGTTATTTAAATGTAATTTTACGACATTAATGCAACACAAATACAACAGGAACATAATGAATTAGTTAATATTTAGTAGTAAAGCCCTTCTTCAATTTGACAGGCTGCAATCTTTTGGAAATTCCTTGAATTAGATGGCAGCAATACTCCGGGGAAAGGGCATCCCACTTTTCTTAAATGTTACCCAAAGTTCTTCCAAATTTGAAATTGTATCATTGTGTAGCTGTTGGATGATGTAATGCCATACGCTTTTGATATGATTGAGGTATGGAGATTGTGCAGGTCAATCCAAACATGGAACATCATGCTTTGTAAGAAACTTTTGACATTGCCATCTGTGTGAATGGGAGCACTATTCTGCATGAAGATGGAATTATCAACCAAATTCCGACCAAAATAGGGTAGAAAATGCTCAGTTAACATATTAATGTACTTGGTCGAATTATTGCGTAGTGAGTTAATTCGTAGGGAGTTATTGCGTAGGGAAATGTACACAGACACACAGACACACAGACAGACAGACAGACAGAAACACAGACACGTTCACTTTTAAAGCTGAACGTCTGTGGTGTGTGTGTGTTTAACTGTTTTTTTTAAGGGATGAGGGTCCACAATAACATTTTAACTTTCATCTTAATTCACGTTAGCTTTTATTTATTTTTTTTTAGTTGAATCATACTGTGTCAAATAAATTCACCTCATAAATTCACGTTCTTATTAAAGTGAAAGCCAAAAAAAAGTGTGAACTTTAGACAATTCTCGACACAAATTTTGCATAACTCTGTTTTTTTTCTTCTCCACTTGCACGTAACACTATTTCGAAAATAGGTAAGCAGATAAATATTTAAAAAAATAAGAACGTTACTTGTTATCGTGTCAAAAGAAGGAAAAATCCTGCTTACGTGATTACGTGACTTATTAAAAACATTTACATAACCTTTTTATTTTTATATATGTTTAAGCTTTTTTTCAGTGTAGGAATTCAGTTGTTTACAACTCTTTCTGCGTGTTGTTTACATTACAATAGTACAACCCTGAATCCGACGGCGCAATACTACACCGTTTAATACTGTAAAACTGAAACGAAGCTGTTCTACTTGAAAATGGTGCTATTTACTTCTTATTCATATTTATATCGATTCTTTGCTTTAAAAAACTAAAAAAAAAAGTAATTACGTGTTTACTTTTTTAACATCCGATTTTGCTGTTTCAGATTAGTTAATAAAGTAAGTAAGGCTTCATTATTTTTCAAAACTGTTTTTGTTTTTTTGTTTTTTTCGGATATTTCGTCGATACTATTTAGTAAGGGTGTTTAGCAGAAAAGCCAACAAACGACTACCTGAAAAAAATAAATATAAAAGAAATAAATGTTACCATAGTCAATAAAAGCTCAGTTCATGCTTTTTATTGTTTTGAAATAGTTTTAATGCTCTTTACTTGAAATAATTTCAGCGAACAGAAATTAAAACTAAATTTGAGGCGATAACTACTTAAATGAATTTTTATATAAACTACACATGCCATAATCTAATATTCCTCAAGAACAAAAGAACGGAAAACATTAAAATATGTTTATAAATATTCCTTACGTTGACGGAATTCTCTTAAATTGTTAACACAGAATGCTCAGGTGGCCCTCCTTCAAATTTAAAACGAGGCTCCCCATTTCAAAGTCGCTGCCATTTTGATTTTTTTTTTAAACCGGATCGTGAATTAAAAAAAACATTTTTTTTTACAAACTACTTAAAAATACAAACCAATGAACTTTTCTACCATAAAAGTAACTTTTATTGACTATCATAACATTTATTTCTTGAATATTTATATTATTATATATATAACATTTTCTCTTTGTAAGGAAACGTCATTTTGTTGGTCACTCTTGGCTACGAGTGGAAACAAAGTTGATATAAAAAATATATTTTCGCGAACATTATCTTTACTTTCATCATATTTTGCTTAGGGTAAATTTTTTGAGTATCAAAACCTATCTCTTTACAACGCCCTCTTTTTCGTAACCTATCATATATTCATCAAGTCCATTTTCTGTAGGCTATTTCCGAACCCAGTCAACGACGGGTACTTCTGCTAGTACATATATATATATATATATATATATATATATATATATATATAAACAGAGATGTGTGTGCCACAGACGATTTCTGATTGGTTAATCCAATAATCACATCTCCTAAAAAACTATGATTCCTACGCTCTTAACTTTACCATAAAATATTATGGCTTTATTTATTGTCCATCTTGGAAGGGTTTAATTTTTTCCTAACTTGTTATTTACAAATTAGAAAAATACGAAATTTACACAATCTAACAATCCAACCTCCGACATCACGTCTGCCATTCTGGTGCTAGCCGCACACACGTACACACAACACGAAAACAATGTTTTGAAAATCTAGCAAAAATTAATTTTCCTGAAATTTTTCAATATTTAAAAATAAATTATGCCGGCTGATAAAATTTTAAAACTTTTTTTTAAAGCTAGAAAGATAAAATTTAAAAATACTTATTTATATATATATATTGTTACTGTTTTACTATGAAGAGGTATACTTCTAAAATATCTGCCGAAACGTGAGGGGGTATTAACTTTTGTAATATACTGTATATATATGCATACATATATATATATATATATATATATATATATATATATATATATATATGAAACTAAACTAAAAAAACGCGCGTCCACTCGTTATTAGTACTACTATAATTTCCAGCACACGCGCACACACGCACACACACTCACGTCCACTACCGTCCTTGGCTACGTCACGTTGTTATGGCAACCAAGCCCGCTGACTAACACCAAGACCGTCTTAAAACGTCTTTATAACGAAGGCCACGCTAACACACGATAAATACACAGTAAATTTGATTTTCTTCGTTTCTACGCAAATATTACGCAAATATAAATCATATAGAATATCTGTGTGAATATAATTACACGTAATAGTTAAATAAAGATGATCATCGTATAAGAGAGCCGAAAAAAAACTAATAGGGAATTAATTTAAAACGATAAAAATATGCACATTAGCTAGATCTTTTGTAGATGAATGCAATTCAACGACTCATAAATAACAAAGTTGTATTTTCTTTTTAAATAAATAGAAAAAAGGGGTGTTGATAAGACTATCAATACACACAAAAAAATATAGATTTATTTTTGGGTAAAGTTCCCCCGGGTTTTCCTTTTACTTCAGTAAATAATGGTCTTTTGTTATATATATGGCGTACTATTATCCTTATATATATGATGTTTATGTTTATATATATATATATATATATATATATATATATAAGTGATAGTGTCTGTGTGTGTCTGTGCGTCTGTGTGCATTTCCCTATGCTAAAACTCTCTCAATTTTAAGCCTAGAGATTCGAAATTCGATATACAGGGTACTGAGATTTGGGAAAATCGATGTGATAGGTTTTCGACAGAAATTTGGCGATTAAGTGGTCAATATTCAACGATTTGACCTTTGAGAACTCTACCAAACTCCTCCTATAATTTTGGGTCTGAACACGAGATATTTTAGATATAGATTCCTTGGACATGGATGTAACTTATTAACTTTACTTGATCCCTAAACAATAAATGTTAAGAGGTCATAATAGGGGTCAAAGTTTTAAAAAATTGACCGTTTTTTTTTCTCAGCATATACCTCAAAACACCTGGGCAACGCCGGGCACCGATTGCTAGTATATATATATATATATATATATATATATATATATATATATATATATATATATATATATATATATATATATATTGTATGAATTTCTTTTCTTATAGGTTCCGGGACGGCTTAGCCTATCTTTTAGCAAATTTTACGCAAAGGTAATTCTTATGTCTGGCAGTGTTCTTATGTATGTTTTGTACAGAAATGAATCCGATAAGTATCGAAAATAAAAAAAAAATCTATATTACAAATAGTTTTTTTCTCATTGATAAACAAGAATTTTTACAGGGGAATATTTTAGGTTGCACCGGCAAGGCAGATAATAACAACTCATCAAATTATTTCTACTTTGAAAGTATGTCTGCAAGCTGGAAATAAACCTCGTCAGGAGAGCCTTCGGCTGCAGATTGAATCCTCCCATGTTCAATCCCGTTTGTACCCCACCATTCCATTTTTATTTTTTCTTATTAATGAATTCAATTTACGATAAAACAAGATATACCATTTAAAGTCGCCGCAAATCATTTATTTGTTTTGCATATTTACAAACTATCAATTAATTAGGAGTGAGTTTATAAGGTATTCATCTTCAAGCCCAAGTGATATTGTAAACAAACAGAGGCAGGATTGGATTAACTACATTATATATATATATATATTGAGAAGATTAATATGGTTGCTATTATTAGAATTCATATATGGGATGTTTGTTACTGTGCATCTGTAAACTACGCTTTTATTTTTAAATATGATATATGAGAAATGTAGATCAAGAAAATGGAGCTGTAATTAATGTTATTGTGTTATATATAGTTCATTATTAGTATTATTGTTATTCTTTTCTTCTTTTTGTTGTTATTATTCGTTGTTATTGTTCTTTGTTAGGACTTATTAAAAGTGATGCTTAGAGACTTAGAGAGAGAGAGAGAGATGTTGTCGCGTTCTGTGTTCATGTTATGAAGAGATTCATATATATAAAATGTTCATACTTAGAAGTGTAGAAGCTCTTTGAGTGTTGAGACATTGTGTATGTAAAGACCTTTTTTAAAACACATGATATACAAGACATATAATGAGAATTTTCACTTTAACTTTTGGTAGAATTACAACACAAAGACGACGTTTATAAAAACACATGATGGGTTTATTTCTTTTCCGACCGGTCGTGGTTTTCTGAGTCAAGAATTCAAAGCTTCACATTCTATGTTTCAAAGGTGACCGTCTCGCTTCTAGATGTTCGACTCCCCATGTCTGGACTGTCGTCTGTCGTCCTCAGACTCTCTCTCTCAGACTCTCCCTCAGTTTCTCCCTGCTTAACTCTAAAGTTTCTTACTATATCGAGAACTTCCCATGTTCCATGACGTCATACACATGTTAAAACATGTGTCTTCTTTCATGTGTTCTGGAAATGCGTGTCCAAAACTTTTTCCTTTGTTTACAAAAGGAATGTTAACATATATTCCCAGTAACCTATATTTCCAATATGTTAAAAACATGTTTATTAAATTATCTTATAGTTGCATTCTTCAATTGAATTTCTATAACAGAATTTACAATGCACATTCTTTTCTTAAAACTATTTTATCTCTAAGCTAAACAATGGTTTGTTTTTTACATTCCATTTTCTAATTCTCTGTCGTAATCTATTTTTAAACCCAAATTACGAGGTTCGAATTTCGTCTATTCTATTTCATTTTAACTAAATCACTCTTTTTTTATACTTAAATGAAAAGGGGACATCCCTTATCATGTAACAATTAAATTAAAAGTTGAATTAAAGGGTACCAAGGTGACTAAGGAAGTGTGATTTATAATGACTACAATTAATCGATGCCACTTGTATTTATTTAGGAGCCTATCTCTATCTTTAAACTTTATAATAAATAAGTCTTTATTTATGCATAACAAAACAGAGGTACTCTAATTATTGGAAATTTTGTTTATTTTTAATTTCTTATTTAACAATTCCTGTGAAATTATTCTTTATTCGTTCCTGGTAATACAGGGTGACCCCCCAAAAAACAGAGGAAATTCAATTGTTTTTTTCTGAGCATTTTACAGTCAACGGAGAAAAAGGCCAAAGACCCTAGTGTTTTGATGTGATGTTTTGAATATAATAAACTAGTTATGACCAAATTTTCATTTCATTCGGACAAAACACTAACTAATTGGAGCTGGGTCCGTTTTTGGGGTGTCACTCTGTATGAAGACAGTGGAGTCTTATGGTTATAATGTTAATTAATGAAGACGCATGTATGTGGGATATCTTTATTTGAGGATATGTTCTGTAAGACTAATGTAGTATTAATTTAAAAAAGAAACTTTATATGATATATTAGCTTGTTAAACACCGGGTGTTTTAAATATTTTTCTGAAAGGGGACATTCTGACTTGTTTATACTGCATGTTTTGGTGTTGTAGAGATAACAAATTGTATTCAAATAACACTCCATCTTCAATGTTTCTTTCTGTTTTCTTTCAGATCACTATATTGATTCATATGTTTTATGCTTTTTCCTATTCAAACTTTCACAAGATTTATGCTTTTTATGCTTTTTCTATTCAAACTATTTTAATGATTGATGGAGAAGGGGAATTTTACACAAATGTTAACTAAAGAAATTTGGTTTGACCAAGTCATGCATAAAGTTAATGTAATTTGAAATTTCTAGATGAATATGTTTGTTAATATAGCTGCACATCTCTACCTATGTATTCAGATTAGACAGCTAGATATATAAACTACGTTTAGTTTATATTTCTATAAGTATGTATACGCTCCATTGCTACTGTAATGAACAAATAATTATAACTATTTTCATAGAGAGACTCGGCGTAAAAAGGTTCGAATGTGGAGTACGTTTTGCTTTTTATAAAAAACAAAAGAATAATATCAAATTCTGTGTCCAATTTAACTAGAAACATTTGGGATACTTCACAGAGTCGATAAAACAATTAAGAAAATAATATGCTTAGAATTTGAAATCTTTTTATGCATGACGGTTATTTTAGTATTTTAAAGCCAGAAATAGTTTTCTACTAAGAGCTTTAAATTCTATATTCTAAATGCTACCATATAATATTGTACTCTCCACACTATGCAAAAATCATTATTTATTGCCTACACCAGTTACAACGAATATTAAAAAAAACTTTACTTAATGTGTTCTTTAAATCAAGGCAACATCATTTTCATACTCAGCACAATCGAATTCCTTGCAGAATTTTCCTTATGCTTATCAGTGAAGCAATCTTTTTCCTTGAGGACATTGTAAGATGCAGTTACTTCGAGCAATGCTAAAGAACTAAAAATGATAACTATCTACTTAATGAATATTATTATTTATATCAAGACAGACGTTACAGTGCTGCGCTAATCAAAGTAGTTCTTTCTTTATTAATATTTCATTTCTAACAAAGATCAAAAGATGATTCTCAATTATTCTAAATTATTTCATTCTTTTTGCAGAGAGAATAGTTTATTTTTCTTTTGAGGCACTGCGTTTTATAAACTGTTTCGGGACATTCGAAAACATTGTGAATGAGTGAAATAGAGTTTATGGCTCTCTTAAACTATCAGCTATTTTTACTGTTATGGTACGATTACTAAGAGCGCATCGATCTCTGATATTGCCACTTGCGATATAAATAAACTTAGCGCTTTTGCATCATTTGAAACTCACTAGAGTGTTCAAACGTAATGGGATAGTAATTGTTAAGGCATTACTACCTACCGTCCATGAAACTTTTTTTCGGTTGTCTAATCTCTAAGGTTGTTTTGACGAGACCGTGTCTAACAAGGGACTTGGACGAGCTTATCAGTGAGATATCTTTTAGAGTTAGATTTAAAACTTCTGCAGGTTAGTACAGTCAGGGAAGCAGTAAACAGGAAGGGAATTGATAAAGTCGTGTAGTACGATGAAGTAAATATTGGAGTAGAATGTTTTCCGGCATCTTTAGCCCTCGGCAGTGAAAGGATGGATTTCACTGCTTGTCGTATAAGCCTGGAGTATGTAGGACAAGGAGGCACAATTGATATGAGTTCATCAGAACATATCCCATTCAAACAGGAATAGGGATGCAATACTGCGGCAATAGGACACACGTTAGCGCTTGGATGACAGTGCGGCATCCATTCGATTTGAGCTACTTAAACAGACTCCATATAAGAGTGAGGAACTATTAGCAGATACACATGCCTAGATATGAAGACAATACTCCACACATGGAAGAATTGTAACTTTATACAAATATAAGATACTCTTAGTAATGAGTAATTTTCTAGCACAATTAAACCCCCACTTGCTTTGCAGCGATCTTGGCAATGTCCTTAATGCCTGTGATCCAATTCATGTTGCTTCTGAATGTCAACCGAGGAGTTGGACGGATTTGCCATAATTAGGGTGATATTTATCATGGCAATCGGTGATTGAGAACAGATTTAGTGTTAGTGTTTAGATATTGTTAAACGTAATACATTACGGATAGCTTTATTGTATGTCGCTTGTGTTTTGTATTAACTCGATCTTCTAATGAAAGTACGTCTCTGTGAATATATTTTTCTGTAGCTATGAAATATTAGTCATGTATCCAATCCAAGATAAAGAAAAATATGTCAATCTAAAATCGAATCTCGGGTTTTAAGCCTCACAATTCCAATTTTTCCTAATAAAATAAAGTTAAATGAACTAATAAATGTATATTTTGTGTTTTCTTTTTCAAATTAGATACAATATATCAATACAATGAATTAAATTGGGTTGGATGTAATATATTCAAGGCAAATTAATTTTTTTAAAACTAATGAATTGCTTGAGTTAACTCCTATGTCCAACATTTTGATGGATTTATGATTTAGCTCTTTAATTTTAAAGATATTCCACATTTTTTCCTCTTATCTGTTCGTTTCATCATATTTATTCCTGTTTTGAAGAAAGACTATGAGTTGCGAATATCAAGTAGTATTTATCATTAATATTATTAATGATAATAACAGCTTTTATGTCAGATAAGAGAAAGATGTTTCTAAGTATATATTTCCATTTGCCATTTATATTTTAGAACAATTCTGGCACTGTTTCTTGTAATATCTCACTATTATATATTCTTCGCTCAAGTTTAAATCGATCTGTGATAACAACCAACCAACTTGATTGTAAAAAGCAATTAATCCCCAATGAAAAGAATACAGCACCCACTAATTTTCCTATTCAACCTTATGGATATTACGACCAGTAGCAATCGTCACTTCATTCACTGATAATTGAATAAGCAAGAAACACTAGTGTATGTAGGTATAACAGTAATTATTTATAAGTGATATTAAAATAAGGGGTGAGATCACAATTATTAGTCTTGGGATCACTACTGTCTTAGATGTCTGTCTGTATTGTATATTTAAAGTTGTTAAGGTCCTTTAATTACGGTGTTGGTTGGTATTGGCCGGGAAGTAACGTTCTTAGTAAATAAAGACAAAGGTAGCTTTGTAACTGGGTTCGAATCTCCCGAGCATGACACACTAGTTCCTCTTAATATAAAATAACCACACACACACACACACACACACACACACATATATATATATATATATATATATATATATATATATATATATAAGCCTACCCGTAGCAGGCTTTGTACATGAATTCATAGTAAGCGACGAAGATTAAATGCCCAATCCGAAGCTAGAATTAATGATGAATAATACTAAATAATAGATGTTAATATTATTAATTCGGAAATCAATAATAACCAGATTTGTAAAACTACGACTGTTAATACTTTTAGTTATAACATAATTTATAATATTACGAATAAAAGGGTTAAAAGCGTAAATCATAATAGTTATACAGAGTAAAATGTAATACAAATAGTAATAATAATAATAATATCAATAATAATAATAATAATAATAACAATAATAATAACAACAACAATAATAATAATAGCGAACTCATGATAATACTAATGGAAGAACTGGTAATAGCATTAACTAAAAAATAAAAAATACTAAATAAAATGTTTAGAAATGAAACAGCAACGCTTATCCTAATATTGATTACATTATTATAAATAATAGGCTAAATTATCATTGAAATGAAAAAAGCTCATATTTAATGGAGGAACTAAATTTTCGAAGAGAAAGGGATATTTAAAGAGAAAAGGATTGCATATTTGTGAGAGTAAGTTGAAGGGGATGATTTATAATATTTATTAAACGCTGCGTAATTGTGTGTATTCTTGTGCGAAAATAGACGGCGGTATTAGCTGGAATTGGTGAGCGTGAAAGATTTGCACAGCAATTTTATAGTTTCTTTCCTATACTATCGGAAGTTATACATGAAAAATATTTACTATCGTATTATGTTTAGAGATATAGAAATGTGAGGACGATTAATCAGAATCTTTAATCGTAAAAATTCGAAACTTTTGAGAGCATCATAATCGGAAAAATTGTATTGTTGATCTTTTATTTAAAACCTTATTTTACACAATTAATTCTAAAATGGTGAATATTTATTGATATTAAAACACGAGTACTACTAAAATCTATAAATTACTTCCCTACTTTTACGTTTGCGAAAATATATGCACATATGATATAAATTTCTATGCTTATCCGAAATTTCAATATGCCTGTATAGCTAAATATTTATTAGTGTAAAAAAGGGTCAGATTCGAGAATTTCGAACAATATTGGTAACTGTAACTTAATCGGTAAAAAATTTAAATCGTCCATTACACCCCACACACACAAACCCCCCATATATATATATATATATATATATATTTATATATATATATATATATATATATATATATATATATATATATATATATATATATATTGCTAAATTTTAACCGATTATTTTGGAACTTCATAATAATTTTACTAATAAAAATATATATAGCACTGGGCATAAATTTCTCACTTTTTGAATGTTATATGCATTTCTACAACTGTTTTAGGGTTTGTTTGCTGAATCAGGAAATGGCACGTGTTTCTCTCCATCAGGTCAGGTTTTGTGGTGAGTTGATTTGAAAATAATAAAATCTTGCGACAAAACTGATTACATTGTTTTTTCATTATTTTTTTATTACATTTTCACCCGAAACAAGGCACATTGCCACTTTGGTGTAGGGGGCTACTATCAGGGGCAGCAACTACTGGGGCACTATGTTGGGATTTGGGCAGCAAGATGTCGGTTCACGTTACACTTGAACTTCTGCATATCAGTAGAGTTAGAGAAGCAGAGTCTAGCGGTTCTGAGGAAGAAACTACTGGAGTAGAAAGATATTTTACATCTAGGGATCATAACTGTGTGGGGTGGGATTTAGCTGCCTGTTGGGTTTGTGGAGGGTGTCTATATCGTGGGGACACAAGTGTCTGCAGTTTGTCAGAACATTCACCATTAAAATACTTGTAGAACAGGCAGAGGAATGCAATGTTTCGTCGATGGGATAGAGGCTGAAGCTTATATGCCAGTTCAGGGCCTATCAGATTGGCGACTCTCTTTTGAACCTTGTCTAGGAGCGAGAGACCAGCAGCAGATGCACCAGCCCAAATGTGACAACAATACTCCATACATGGGCCAATGGTGGCCTTATAGATGTACAGGATACTTTTAGGTGCCAGCAGTTTTCTAGCACGGTAGAGAAAGCCTACCTCTTTCGCAGCGGCCCTGGCAATGTTTACAATATAATTGTTCCAACTCATGTTTCCTGTGAACGTTAGGCCAAACAGTTTGAAAAATGTACTCTCAGACAGGGAGTCACGGGCCATTGCTATTGCTGGCAGAGAAGGTTTCTTGTAATTATTGAAGGAAACCAGTTTAGTCTTGGCAGCATTGAATGTGACCATTCATTTATGTCCCCATTCCACTACAGATTGGAGGTCATCCTCTCGTGTTTTTGCCATTTCTTTAGTTATGTGTTTATTTGTTTTCCTGTCATGCCTGTTATAAAGCGTGGTGTCATCAGCATATATACCCATCTAAGAGGCAGTTTTGTCGGGAAGGTCATTAATAAATATTAGGAACAATAGAGGTCCAAGAATAGACCTCTGAGGCCCTCCCGCATTTATATCACACTGTTTTGATGTACGACCGGCGAGGACAACCTGTATTTTTCTCTGATCTAAGAAAGATTTAATTATGTTAAGTATTCTTCCAGTGATACCGTATGATTTTATTTTCCTGAGGAGACCCTCATTCCATACCCTGTCAAAGGCCTTAGATATATCTAGAGCTACCGCTCTGCCCTCCTCCGCTTTGTCCAGTGAGTGGTATATACGTTCAGAGATTACGGTGAGGTTGTCAGCTATGGAACGGGCTTGTCTAAATCCATATTTTTTGTCAGTCAGAAGTTTAGCATCTGTAAGGTGCCGGACTAGAGCATGGTTAATAATGGTCTCAAATATTTTGACGAAAAGTGGGAGGAGGCTAATGGGGCGATAATTTGATGGGTCAGTTCTTTCGGCAGAATTCTTGAATACTGGATACCACCGAAGCAGTTTTCCAACAGCCCGGAAAGCATGATTCATTAAGGCATTTGTTGTAGAGTTTGGAGAGAACTAGAGCTACTTCGGCTGGGCATTTTTTAATAGCACAGCTGCGATGAGATCAGGTCAACATGCTTTTGAAGTGTAAAGGTTTTTTATGATAGCGTGTACCTGAGCAGGGGTGATTTTTAGATCGTCTAGCGTGGCGTCTTTCCGCAAAGGAAAGTCAGGAAGAGGGTTGTTGGAAGGATCCAGTGTGGAGTTCGAGGCAAACCGGCTGGCAAGCATATTATCCTTGTCGGTTGCTGAGAAAACAACCTGGTGATTGTTGGTTAGTGGGGAAATTGTTGATTGCCCATTATTTACTACACTGTTGTAGATTATCCAGAAGTCACGATTTCCTAAGTTTTGTGCTTCGGTGCGTTTTTTAGTGGTTTCAGTAAATTCTCTCTTAGCTGTCGCTATTTCTTTCTTAACGTTTCTTCTAGCTTCTATATACTTCTGTTTGTTTGAACTGGACTTATGTCGGTTAAATCTGCGGTATGCATGCTGCCTTTGAGCAATGGCAGTTGCGCAAGTCGAAGTAAACCATTGGGGAGAATGGGGCTTGCTATAAATTTCCGCATGGGAACATGTGCTTCAATTGCTGTTTTGAACCATTCAGTGGTCTCATTTGCGCACTGTTCAGCAGGAAGAGAAAAATATTTCCCCATGGGGCATCTCTGATAAGATCTCTGATGGCTTCCCAGTCAGCGTTTTTATAATATCTCGTTGTTTTGAGCACTGGCTCTTCAGTTTTGGGTCTAGAATTTAGGGCGATTTCTACCATTATCACTGCATGGTCAGCGTTCCCAAGTGGGCTGTCAGCATTTGTTTATACAGTCCTCGGGAACTGTAGTCAGAAATATATCTAAAAGTTTGCGTATTGTTCTTGCTGGTCAGGGAAACGGGTTGGAAACGTAACCATTTGTGATAGGGAGTGAGATATAGCGAAACTATCTGTTGAGCTGCCCACTGCATCTGTATGAGTAGAGAATCCAAGCCAGTTTTTGTGGTGAACATTAAAGTCACACAATTACATGTACTTGTGCGCTAGGGTCGAGGGAGAGTGTTGTGTCTATGCTGTCAGAGACTTTGTTTATTATGGTGCAGTCCTGGGTCGAGGGAGAGCGGTAGAGAAAATAAAAGTAGCGTTTATTAACTTATTTTTGTGAACACGTATAATCTTAATATGTTTTAAGTCTTGCACAGAAAATAAAAGGGTTATGAATGTGTTAATGTGCCAAGACTAACTGTGTCTTGACGACTGCTAGAAATAGGGCTGTTTGATCGAACCACAGGGAAGAAATCATTTGTTAGTTCGGAGAATAAGAAGAAAAGATTAGAGTATTCAAACAGGTATGTAATGGGGACATATGAAAATTGAGCAAAAATATTTTTCAGTGATGAAAGCAAGTTTACTTTATTTGGAAATGATGAAAAAAACAATGTAAAGCGATGTATTGGTGAAAGATTAAGTGCAAATGTACTAAGAAAACTGTCAAGTTTGGGGGCGGAAGCATCATGGTATTTGGAATGTTTTCTAGCCAATGTACAACGCCTCTTGTCCGGTTACAAACTCGTGTAAACGCGCAAATCTATAAATACATTGTTCAAGATCATTTTGTGTCATCATACAGAATTCAAGTTTCGATAGGGCTACTTTTATTCAAGATAATGCCCCATGTCACAAGGCTAAGGTGGTAATAAGTAACCTTAGCGAGTAAGATTTCGAAATTATGGATTCGCCACTGCAAAGTCTTGACTTAAATCCAATAGAAAATCTTTGGGAGACCTTAGAAGTAAAGGTTATGGGAAGAAATCCCACTAACACGGAGGATTTGTGGGTGAGGCTTCAAGAATAATAGTCTAAAATTTGTATCGAGGATTGTCAAGAACTGATTCGTTCTTGTAGTCGAAGATGTGAAGCTGTCATTGAGAGTAAATGCTCATTTACTAAATATTGATTGCACATGTATTTTTATTGTTTTTGGCTGTTTACATTGTTTTCCCCAATTTTGTCCCTTACTTTTGAAGAATGAAGGCCCTACTGAGAGGATTCACATACTGGACTGGAATTAATCAGGGCATTGAGAAAATTGCCAACTAGCCGCGAGATCCCCCCCCATACGGACGCAACCTTGGCCTAAAACAGATCTACCCTGAACACGCATTCATATCGATTACGCAGGACCTCTGAAGGGATATTATTACCTAGTAATCGTAGATAGTATGTCCAAATGGCCATAAATTTTTAAATACAAACACCCTACAGCGGCAATACAATAAAAGCGGTGGACGAGGTATTTAGTCGGTTCGGAGTTCCGAAAACAATTGTTAATGATAATGGCACTATATTCACAGGTAAGGAATCCAAGCACTACTGTGAGGCATTGGTCATTGAACATATTACAACACCAACTTTAAACCCTCGATCAAACGGACAAGCAGAAAGATTTGTCGATAGTTTTAAACGAGCTTTAAAAGTATATAACATCGACACGGAAGAAAAAAGCATTCAAATATTTTTAACAATATATAGGATAACACCAAATACAAATACAAATGCTAAATTATCCCCAGCTGAAATTATGGTTGCCAGCAAAGTACGTTCGGTGTTCGACCGGTTAAGCTCAAGAAAAAAAGTTTTTTTTTTAAATATCAAGGATAATGTAAGGTACAAGACTTACAATGACGAGGATAAAGTTTTCTTCAAAAATTATCGGGCTGGGAATTTTTGGGAAGAAGGCATAACCTCAAGAAAAATTGGGAGAATGGTTTACATTATAAAAGGGTAGACTATTTTCTACAAAAACCCATTGACCAACTGAGACCCCGATAATAGAAACAGTCAGAAACCAATGGAAGTGCTATATGACACTTTCCATATACAACCTCCAAACAAGGAAGTACCAGTAACTCAGAAATCCAAAGTAAAAAATCGGCAAACACAAATGGCGAGGAGAAGTGAAAGGAAAAGAAGCATATTTTTTGGATAAAGTCTAAAAAGGGAAAAATCGTAGAAACAAAATTCTATGGAATAATTTAGCTTGGGAAGAAAGGTGATGTAATGGAATAACCTAATATCCCTTCATAGATGAAATTAACTCTGGATATATGTACCCTCTCACGTGACTGAGGCAAGAAGGAAAAAAGACAGGAAGAGAATAAGAAAATATGTCGAGCAACTCTTATGTCACATGTATTTCCTTGTAAATAAACCCCTTTATATTTCACCCATAACCCCGTGTCTCTTGCTGTATGCTTATTTAAAGTAAAGATATAACAATATGATAAATACAAGTTGAAAATACACTCAAAATCAATGCATTAAATATTTTCTATTATAAATTCTGTTTTACTGTCATTAAAATCATCAACTGTTAGCATTGCATTTTTAAATATGTTTAATTCACTGAAAATATGGGGAAGAGCTCGAAACAATAACCAAGCTATTTTTAGTTGTCGATTTCACAGTATAAAGTATACACCTTAGTATGGTTTCTTTGTTTTACTGCGATGGTTTTGTCATTTGAAATGCCTTTGTATAATCAACTTTCTTCATTTGAGAAAAGAACATGTTTGCGCGCAGCATTCTATGTTAATCTAAATAATTAGTCAGAAAAAGAGATAAACATTCAATCATAGTGTGTGTTGATCTATTTAAAAACAATAATATATTTAATATTTTGATTTTATTGTACATTGATTATTGCATGTTATTAATTGAACACAAGTTGCTTGTTTATTCGTTGACAATTTTTGCAGTATAACATACGATTTAGTGTTATCAATGTGAAAGCTGCTACAAAAAATCCGATAGACTTTAAACATAGCACTATCGATTCCATATGCTGACTCAGTATGAATTAATTAATTAAACGGAAGTCAATTTTCGTACATATTATATTGTTATTTTCTCAGCTTATTAGGGTCAATAGTTACTTGCAGATAAGTCTTGCTGCTGTAGAAGGTATATCACCTAACAGATGATGAAAGATTAATCGTATTAACTAAGTTTGTTTGTTATGGCGAGGTATATAATACGTATTTTATATATTTCGATTAAAAACGACCATCTTGGTGTCAGCATGGAAGTAGTGTTTCGATAATGACTTCCAGTGACATGTTTTTGTAAAGTAACTCAGTCTGTGAACTTTTTCTTGTCACTAGATCAATAGGATAAAGAAAAGTATATTCGTTTTCTGATGTTTCAAAAAAGGAGTTCTTGCTCTGAATGTAGTACAATGAAGAACCAGAGACAAGAGCTTAGTCCTTCATCTTCTGTGGTATATCCGTTGGTATAGAGAGTTTAGAAAGGCCACTTTTATGAAAACTGACCTGTAGTGAAAGGAAAACGTAATCCAAAATATCACATTGATTTTTAATCCGTTAACGATAGGAAAAGGTTCTCTGAACGGTACTTCAGTAGATATGCTAGCACTATTTTATTTTAATACGTATCTGGCTTTTATATCTGTACATGATTGTATATGGCATAAGTGATTCACTGAGGTATGAATCCAATTTCTATTGAGAGTCAGGCTTCTTCAAAAAATGATTCAGGCGAAGTACAAAAATTAGCTATGATTAGCAGTAAAGAGGGCTCAAGCTATCGCCCATAGAACAACCTGCTTCACAAAGAAGGATGAAATATAATGGACTACTAGCGTATATCAAAAATACAAAACTTTAATCCTCTTAAGAAGTTCATGCAGTACCGAATAAAGGTAGAATAACGAAAACATTACTAGTACTGGCAGTTTAATTCAATCGACATTGCACAGCAGTGAATGCCGGACATGTCTAAATGACGCTGCCGCAGTTAATGGAAATAATTTCATTCCAAAAATGCGCTGCAATAAATAATTTTCGGAAATGGTCTCGTTATTCCATATTTTATTGCTCTTCAAATGTGCACAGATAATTGGATTAAAATAACGAATCACCAACAGAAATAAAATAAAAACAGAGATGTGTCTCGGAGGGAAAAAGTTGGCAATATTAGCGAGCAATCAAATATGTGGCTGTTCAGCACAAATATCGTGTGAAGTTATTTTTTTTTGCTTCCAAATTATTACAACGTGAAAATGTAATCATAACGTTCTCATTGCTTCATACAAAACTGTATAGAATTCCAATTCAAGGTAATTCTGCACATAATATGTTGTGTAAACTACGTCCAGAATGTGCTATATGCACGCGACAATGAAAGTCACGTCTTTTGCACCTTTTTTTACATAGGCATCACCACATTATCAAGGCCCAGAGGCCACTCAAGGATAAGGGTTAAAGAGTGTACAGTAGAAATTGGACAATATAGTAATCATTAGTAATGAAAATTTGGTAAATTTGATAACTTATATGGAACGGCTCATCAAGAACTTATTTACTTTAGACTTGAACACAACCATATTGTAGTCAGCCGGAAAGCAGGAAAACGGAAGACAATTCCACAGGCGTGCAGTTCTAAGAAAGAAGCTTTGTTCATGGAATCTACGTTTAGGTTTAGGCACAGATAAAGAGTGGGGGTAATTATTGATAGTGTTTACAGCTAGACGAGTGTAACTTGTGAAAGTTTGGCGAGGGGGACCATAGATTGAAGCTCAGTCGAACACTTTCCATGAAAATAACGATACATCAGAGACAAACTCTTTTTAATTTTTATATTGCATTTTCTACCTAAACCAGGCGCAGTACAACTTTGATGCAATAGGCTACTATTTAGGACATCATTGCAGGGATACTATGTTGGGGGTTGAGTAGCAAGATGTGGGTACCAACATGACGTATGTTGTATATACACTGAATGGACATACTGCATATGTATGTGACGAAGGGTTCATCTTAATGTGTGTACGTGTCACTAAATATCTATAGTGGTTCTTCATTAATGCAACCCTAGCTTATCGTGTTGCAGCCAATGTGTGTGTTCTTAACATTTGCTCATTGTATTATTAACTCTTTTTAAAACCCTTTTAATCCTGCCATGATCGTTAGTAGTGTATCCTTTAGTGTGGATATGTGTGTGTGTTGAGATATAACACAGATATAAACGTGGAAGAATTGGTTCTGTGCTGCCTTTAGAGAGGATTTTTGATAATCTATGGTAGCTGATTCTCTTGACAAAGAAGATGCATGCAATATACTCCAAACGATGGGTTGGTTTTTATATTTATTCACTCCCAGGCATGACATCCAGCAGATGAGTGACCAACGATCTTTACTTGGGTGGCTAGTTCTTACACGTCCCATGTCTGAGCCGCTCCCACCCCGACTTTGAGAGGAGACCCCTTTCAAATCATCTTCTTCTGTTGACGTCCTCAATCCAACTCATATCCAACTCATCTATTTTTTTAGCTAAACTGATCACATGACAATCATGTCCTTCCGGTTCAGCTATCAGACACTCTTCCGTTGCAACTTATTCAGTTTAAATTTTTGACCAGTTTATCAAACATATCTAAACAATAAATAACTTCCAATATAAACTATTTTTACGATATCACTGGATAGAGAGATAAATAGATAGATAGGCAGATAGATAGATCGATAATACACATGGATATATAAATAGATCGACAGACCGAAAAATAGCACATAATTTCTTGCGTTTCAAACTGCATAACTTTCACATTTAACATGAACATCAGCATTTCAGTAAAGTCGGAGAATCAGGAACCCGGAAGGGAATTTTAAAGTCTAGCAGTTCTGATAAAGAGACTATTAGAGTAGGTGGATTTCTGGCATCTGTTGCTCTCTACAGTGTAGAGGTGGGATTTTGCTGTCTGTTTTTTCGGGGGTATTTACGTTGATGTGGTACAAGGGCTTGTAGCCGATTAGAGCATCTACCATTACAATACTTGTAAAACAGGCAAAGGGATGCAACATTTCGTCGATGGGAGAGAGGCTGAAGCCTAACTGACAGTTCAGGACCTATTAGGTTGGCGACTATTTTGAACCCTGTCCAGGAGTGAGAGACGAGTAGCAGATTGACAACCCAAATGTAACAAATCGAATATGGGGCGAATGAAGATAACATTATTTGCTCAATTAAAAAATATTTATGCCTAATGAATAGGATAGTAATTACTTTAATCAGAACGTAGCGTCGAAATAAATTTAATAGGGAAAACTAAAGGTAATTTATACTCTTTTTCAGCCGGAATAAAGGATATTGCCACTTGGAACGCACAGAGCTAGTATATGAGATGATATCTAATAGTTGACTCTGGAGAGTTTAGCAGTGATATATATGTCCATGCTACATTAAATCTTCTGCAGTGCAGCAAGGAGGGGATTACAAAGTCTAGTAGTCAGAAAGAGGAAACTAATTAAGATAAAGGAATTTCCGGTATTAATGGACCTCAGCAGTGAAACGGTGGATTTTGTTACTTGTTGGGTTAGTTGAGAGTATTTCGTCAAGGAGGAACAATTTATATGAGTTCATCAAAGCACATTTTATAAAATAACTTATAAAGCAAGCATAGAGATGTAACATTGCGGCGATGGGACAGGTTTTGAAGATTTGCCGATAATGCGGGCTTATTATATTTGAGATTCATTTATTGGACTCTTTCTAAGAACCTGAGACAAGTGTAGATGCACCAGCTCATATGTGACAACAGTACTCCATGCATAGTCAAATTGTGTGTTTGTAAATATACAGGATACCCTTTGATTTTAATGATTTTCTAACACGATATAGGGAACCCACTTTCTTTGCATCACCCTGGCAATATCCTTAATGTAGTTGTTTCTTATATATTTACATTTTCAAATTTGTGATTTTTCGTAGAAATCGGTAATTAGGAAGATTTCTGTATCTTTTAATGGAATTATACTTAGTTTTCGAACTATTAAATGTTATTATTTACTTACGGTCTTATATCATTGGCGACTGAACGCCGGTTTCTAGGTTTGCTATCATGACCTTGAATATGTGTACATTTGTTGTTTATCCCTTCATTCTATTATAGAGCGTGTTGTCATCAGCGAGTACACGAATTCTTGGCATAATTATATCTATAACGTCGTTTATGTTTATCAGGATTAATAAAGCTCCAGATATCGATTGCAGTGGTACACTTGCATTAATATCTTCATGTATAGATACACTCATCGAAGATAACCTATATATGTCTCTTGTGTATGAAGCATCAGATAATTTAAATATTCACTCAGAAATACCGTATGATTTAATTTTCATGTGCCAAACTTTGTCAAAATGCTTTAGATATATTAAGGTATACAACTCTAAAATCTTCTGCCTTTTTACGCTGCATAGTATATGCGTTCAGAAATAACGGTTAAAATATTTGTAACAAAATGGGCACATGAATTAAGCTTGTTGACCAGAAAGAAGCTTACAATGATGAACTAGTATTTAATAAATTAACGAAACAAAAAATTTAGCGCAGAAGTTGAGGAAACTTGCATGGTGATAATTGAGCGGGCTAGCTCTTGTCGCTAGAATTCTTGAATGCTGCTACCAAGAAAACAATTTTCCAGCTATCGACTGAAGAAATAGTATAGCAGGGATGGTATGAAGCCCACATACCTTGGAGTGACTAGATTTTTTTATCATACTTCGGGCATTAGGAGCGGTGAATTTTAGATTAATGAATATGACATATCCGCAAAGAGAAATTGTGAGGGAGTGGTTACAAGGGTTCAACGAAAAGTTGGAGGCGGACTGCCGGGCAAGCAAGTAAACCTTCTCGGTTGCTTTGCAAACGATCTGTTTTTTAAAAATATTTTTTTATTATTTCTTTTTACATTATTCTATAACACTATTATAAATTTTCCAGAAATTACGAGTTCAGCTTCCATTGAGCAGCTGGTGACAAGGGTCGGTTAATATACTAATATAGACAATTTAGTTAATTTTCTCTTTTATTTTGCTGGTCTCGATTTGTTTTGTTGACACAGATATTAAAGGATAGTCGTGAAAAGATTGCTGAAACGATGTAAGAGTTTTGTTTGTTCTTTTGTTAATGCGGTAAGAAAATAAATACTAGTTTTATGAAATATATCTTGCACACAATTATAAATTGTTTAACGTTTTTCTGAAATAGTTCCACGTCCTGAAGTTGAAGTGAAAATAATTAATTTTTTGCAGAAAATTAATGGTTAATGCAATTGTGGCCGGGTATTACTGGACCATACAGATAACAGGCAGCAAAGGCTTCAAGATCCAAGTACACTGTCGACGTAAGATAATGGTCAACTGTTGCTTCAAATGTAAATTCGTACCATCGACTATTATATGGGTAAATTTTATAAGCTTTTTACTCATAATCAGATTCTCGGACAATTGTCAAAAAAAAAAAAAAAAAAAAGGAAAAAAAATAAAAAGGAAATAAATAAAAATCCGGGTCGGCATTTTTTCTTTATTAACAAATATTTTATTTACTATTACTCTCATGTCTTGGCAGAACTTAAAAAAGTATTTGGCTGCCACATGTTAATCTAGTCTTTACCTTCGACCTCAAGCAGGCAACAGCTAGTCCGTGCTTTTCCTCGTCTTTACAGATCTATTTTTATCGACGCGCACTTTTCTTTCGCTTAGCACATGGTGTTCTTTTTTCTCTTTTTCTTCTAATTTGCATATATGCGTTTTCTTTGTTTTTGTTTTTTTTTTATACTGCTGCTATTCTCTTCTCAAGAGAGTCATCCTTCGTGACTGCTGATATTTTCCCACACGCACACATGCACCATGTTGCAGTTTTGTGAAACGATGAATCACGTCTGGATGAATAATCCGAGGAAGTATATAAGTTATGTATTATATCAAGCATTTAAATTGTATAATTTCAGTTTTTAAACTCTAACAACAATCAAGTTCTTTTAAACGTTTTCGTTGTCATGTGGTCAAACCACGCATGAAGACAGAGAGTTTGGTCCTGCCAACACACGCATGGCTTTCTCACTATCAAATATTTCAGTCATCAATGTATTTAATTTTTGTACCTAAGTCATAGTCACACATAATACTCAATAATCAAACTATTATATCCATTAAAGCTTTCGTGCTTGTAATTCAAAAAATTCAAAAGTTATTATAAGATCAAATATCTGAAGCGATTTCCGGAATACAATCTCAAGACGTCCCTTTTACGTACATAAGTTTCCGAGAATCAATTTTATCAGCAAAATTACGTGTTCTCATAATCATCGTATTAAAATATATGTATGAAAATATGGAATTAATCCAAACGCTATGAAAATACCAGGCGACTTTATGTGCGATCTATAAATGGTTCAGCTTCTATTAAATAGCACGATACGACACATCACTCATCCAAACATAATCAATATATCAATAAAGGTGAGAATATGTGTGTGAGGAGAACTCCTACCTATATACTCAACCGTTTTTAATCTACAGAATTGATATGTGGTATATAGGGTATTCAGACATGTGGAACATTTTTAATCAGTTTTCTAAACGGAAAAAAGTGCTGCAAAATAGTTAAAATTGAAAAGATTTTACATGGGAGTTATCGGTTGTCTAACATGACAGATCATTTATGTTAATTATAGATATGTTTGAATTTTTTTTTAATTCGTATTAAGCTGGCCTAATGGTTATCGTACTTGACTTACTATCTTTAAGTTTGGGTTTCGATCTAAACTCGGGTATTTTGTTGACTTATAAGAAGTGAACTGTTCAGAAAAAAAAACATAATACTCCCATACACATATCTCATTTTCCTTTCGTGTTTTACTTTTTTTTTAATTTAACAGTACGTTTAATACCGTGCCACGACGGTTTATATATTCTAAGCTAAGATTTTATACTAAAGACATTAACAAACTTTACAAATCGAACTATCAGTTTTTATTCACAAATGCACACGTTATAATTAACTTCAACTTTTTTAAAAATCATGAAAAATCGACGGAAGCTAATTTTTAGCTTCATCTAAATTCCTCTTATTCATCCTTCGACATTAACCATACCATGACACGTGTTTATGTGCGGCGTCATCCATAAATAATTAGTTACCTAATTAGTACGTCTATTTTCAATTTTACTGGTAAACCGGATAATTACTGATTAACATGCCCCAAACTTGACGCCAAAAAGCATATTACTCCCCGAAAGAATACTAATGTGTTACGGCGTTAGTTATGATCACACTTTAATTGGAAGTTAATGTTTATTTGTGAAGCCGGTATCCCTTAAGTCGCAATAAGGTTAATTTCTAATGTTTCAACGTTTTTTTTTTAAAGAGGCTCTGTGTTGAGACATGTTTGCCAGGATTTATCTAAGAAATACCATTTTTCTGGTGAAATGTGTGGAGTGTGGAGTAAATAAACGTAACAGAAGAATATAAGATGTTTATTTGATTTCTAGCTCTTTTTAATTAAAACTTTAGCTTTATTTAATTAAGCACGGCTAAGGTTAATAGATATAGAAGTGTATTTATTTATTTATGCAATTTACAATAAGGATCGTTCCAAAAGAAATTAATTATATTTGTAACTAAAAAAAGTTGAAGAGCTACGTAGGCGGGAGTTGTACTATTCAAACGAGCGACCTTTTATGTTCTCGAATTATTTTTCTACATAGTCAACACTATCCTCAATGCATTTTTGTCAGCGATGAACTATGGCTGCGCATAGGCGTCCGGTACGCACTTTGTTACTCACATCTCTGTCGTCACTTTGAAATCGACAAATCTATCTCCTAACTCTGTTGGCATAGACCGTATCAGCTTGGTAAGCGCTCAACAGGCGCCGGAGAATTTTGCTCGGTTCAATGTATTCTGCGTGGATTTATTCTATGATTCAGCCATGATTCTGGCGCGTTTATAGCTGGGGTTGCTACGTTTAAGTCATAAACCGTCAGCTTCTGCAACAGAAGTGAAATTTTCAGGTCATGAATGTATGTGCAGTCATCATAACAATGACATTTGTAATCCTCTCTGATTGATACATCCCATTCTTTAATAAAAACAATGTGCATTTATTTGTATGTAAATTTAAGACCTCCCATTCCTTCACGTAAAATTTGGACGGATATATACGTCCGTATACATAAATACCCATATATTATGTGTGTGTGTATATATAATATATATATATATATATATATATATATATATATATATATATATATATATATAAACAGAGAGAGAGAGGGGGGATAATTATAAATCATTCATAAATAATATCTATAGGCACTAGTGTTTCATACTTTCGCTATCACCAGTGCAAGAAATGGCAATTCCTACTGGTCCGGAGATTCGAACCCAGCCACGAAGCAATCCCTGACTTCATTTACTAAGCCGTTACCTCGAGGTCACTAACAATGGCACCGAGATTTTAGGGAATTTAACTACCTATAATTACCAAATTCGGTCACACACAGTAAGCAGTTTAGATAATTCAATCGAACGGTTAATCGTGAAGCTGCGTAAACGCTAGTGGACTGCTTTTAATTTTACTTCCCAGGAAGGACTTAAAAAGGCTCATATTTATAAATAGTAATAATTATTTTTGATACTTAGACATAATCCTGTTTCATGATTTCGCAATCATCAATGATGGAAGTGGCAAAGCCACTATATACATATATATATATGTATATATATATATATATATATATATATATATATATATATAGTGTGTGTGTGTGTGTGGTGGGGGTTGTGTGTGTATGTGTGTATGTGTCTGCTTGTGTGGATTGAGTGTATTAAGGAAAAATATTTTCATTTATATAAATATTATTAATAAGCACTGAATGTTTTTGCTTAATTTGTATTTTTCTCGGTCTTTCGGAAAATCCACCGCGTATTTCTGTCGTATGTAAGATCCGTTAGTGCTTTGCTTGTTCCTCTTTTTTGCGAGTACTTCTAGCCGATCCAATCAATTATGATTAGACAAGATGCTAGTGTTGTTATTTCTGGATTATTTTGATTAGCCTCATTACTGTTCCTAATTTTAAGTGTTATTCGCACAACGTTTCTGTCGATGTAATTTCCGACCTACTTCCGGTGTATCTTGTCGCACTCGATAATCTTTCTGTCGAAATCGAGAATCTTCAAGGAGATCAGAACGGAATACTTTAGTTAATTTACGGGGATAAGAAGCTCTCATTTTGTTAGGTTTTACCGGTTAAACGTCTCGAGTAATTCTTAGTTGTTTTCTTCGCATTGTCCGCATATAGATTGACCATTAAACCCCCAGAAGAGTGTTACTTACAATTTAAATTAATTTATCCGTTCGTCATGTGTCCGATTAATCTAAATAATCTAAATTGCCAATCCACATCTAAAAAAATTAGAAGCTTTCTTTATGTCTGTTCAATTTAAACTGCTCAGTGTTTTTATGGTTTTTTAAAATAGTATATATGCACAAAGATCGTATATATGCTACGTGATCACGTGTTTAATATTTACAATATTTATGATTTATGATATGTAAAAGGTTTTATGTGGAGTTTTCTTTATCGGCTAAGTATGTATTGGAATGACTTGCTAATTACGGCATTTAAGTTATCGTATTAAATTCATATTTAATATTGTTTATTGCACTATTCATCAAGGATTTTAAATTGTTTTTTGTTGCTGTTGTTAATTATTTTGGAGTCGTAATGAACGATTTTGTTCTTACTAACTAAACTTCGTCTAAACTTTGTATGGGGACAGTACAAAGATTTTATTACATACCGGGTGGAAGGATAAATTTGTCGCCATAAAAAACACCACTAAAACTTTATTTTAATAGTAATTTATTATAATAGAGTAGAGCTGGCATCTATCCATTGTAGCCGCCTTCAGCCTCAATCACCGGATCGATACGGGTCCGGAACTGGAAGCATGCCTTTTCCACAAGTACCGGCGTCAGCTTGACGAATACTCGACTGAGGGCGGCGATCAGATTGGCTTAAGTGTTGTGGGGGCTCATGTTGTTGCTGTTATCGATGTATGACCAAATGATGCGGATTCAAGTTGGGTAAGGGAAGGGGTCAGTGAAAAAGGGGTCCGAAATCGTAGCCGACATTCTGAAGCTATCTCTGTGTCTCCTCGGACTTGTGGGCCGCTTCGTGTCCTGCTGTCACAGCCAAGGTCTGCCAGCGACCACCTGATCGAAGCAGATCACCACCCTTTTCAGCATATCCAGGTACACTTTTGTGTTTACTTTCAAGCTGACTTCGAATATTTGAGGTCACATAATGTGGCCCTCACTTGAACCACAAGAAAGACCATAATCGGGGCCGAAAACGTCGTTGAGCTCCGCCCTCAAGCGTCAGACTGTCCGGATTTGCATTTTGAGGATGCTGGTCATGGTTATGTGAGCATAACTTGAATCAGTAGAGAACATGAGTTGTACAACGGCGCATCTCCGATCCCGCTCGTTGAAAGTGTGTAAGTTTTAACGATGGAAAGCTTCTATTGCTTTCGATTGCTCTTGGCATCTGTACACAAATACGCAAATAAGAAGATGCTATGCAAGAAAAAAAAAAGAAAATCTGTTTTCATCAAACTGTGAATAGAATCATATCGTCTTTTCTAGGGCAAAACTTCATCGTTCCACCCAGGATATGCATATGTATATGAATGTGTATATGTATATGTATACGCATAGGCAGATACTTCATTCGCTAGGACTAATAATCTCTATAGCTACATACCGGGAAACTATTAAATCTTATATAGTGATATGGAGCAAGAAGAAATAAGTACAAGTTCCTGATGACACTGCATTAAACATAGCTTATAGAGAAAAGATAGCAGAATACAAAATTCTTATTACGGCAGCGAAAGAAACTTAAGAGAAAAAAAATGAAGATTACCTGGCAGATATACCCAGTGAATCAAGGGCAAGAGAGATATTCATATGTACACACATGTTAATGTATGTGTATATATATATATATATATATATATATATATATATATATATATATATATTATATATATGTATATATATATATATATATATATATATATATATAAAATATATATATATATACTAGCAGGCCGCCCGGCATTTCTCAGTCGTAAAATACGCTTTGTCTAATATTTTGATTAATGTAGATTTCCTATCTACTATTATATTATATTGGATCCAATATATAGCAATGTTTAAAAAAAAAAAAAAATACTCGTGCGCCACCACCGGGAATCGAAACCAAAATGTTTATCTTAGGATTTACTTTTTCTTTTGACGTTAATGCCAGGCTGAGCTAAGAAGATGTGTACTGTAAGGCTAAACATAAAAAGATGACGAATAGCTGTTACGTTACGCATGCATATTCGTAATGTCTTTGTTCGACCTTCACCTGGCAAATTCGATATTTTTTTAAAAGTTTTCTTTCATAATTTCCCATTTATGTTCCCATGCTAAAACCCTAATATAAAGTTTCACATGTGTTCAAATGAAATTTCATGTTTATAGACCGAAAATTAAATAAGGAATTTGATGGGCACAATTTTTAAAGAAATATATATATATATATATATATATATATATATATATTATTTTTTAAATATAATTATCCACTGACACGTGTTTTACGTCCACTATAAGTCTTACTACGGCAACGATATATATATATATATATATATATATATATATATATATATATATATATATATATAATATTATCAGTGGATAATTATGTTTTAAAAATAATATATATGCCGCTCCCCATTAATGGGATACCAGATTGGTCAATGGGAAAATTATTCCCAACAAGCATTTAGGTAAAAATGCACTTTCGTATAAATACTTGAATTCATTCAAGAAAGTATCGCTAACAAAAACAAATAAACACACACACACACACACACACACACACACACATATATATATATATATACTTGCAAAATATTTGTGTAAAAATGCAATAGTAACACAAACTCTTTCTATATATATTTATGTATGCAAATATATAAATATATTTATATATATATATATTTATATATTTGCATACATATATATATATATTTATATACGCATACATAAATATATATAGAAAGAGGTTTTGTTTACTATAACATTTTTACGCAAATCTTTTGCACCTATAAAACATATAATACACGTACTAGTTTAAAAATAGGAATATAAAAAAATGAAAAAATAATTAGAAAATAATTTAAATGAAGGTTTATCAGGATATGCAAATTAGCTAGGTCTTTTGCAGATAAATGCAATACTACGACATACATATATATATATGAATGTATTTTCTTTTTAAATAAATGGAAAAGGGGATTTAAATACGAATATAAATAGACAAAAAATATGTATATATATATATATATATATATATATGATGATTGTAACGTCTTGTAAGATGAGTGCCACTCCCTCAGTCACTGAATGTTCATGTGCCCAGAGATGAATTTATAGTCCTGCCAGAGACTTGCACACCCTCAAACAGACATGACACTTCAGACGGTCATAGGTATACATGCATATATATACATACACATATATACATACACATACATACACATACATATATATGCATACACAAATATGCATATATACATACATACACATACATACACATATATACACATACACATGCATATACATATACACACAAAAATATATACATGTATATATACATATATACACACAAACATATACATGTGTATATACATATATACATGCACATACATATATATGTATGCTTATATACATACACATATATGCATACACACATACACAGACATACACATATGCACATACATACATATACATACACATGTACATATATATACATATACATACAGACATACAAATACATGCAGAATTACACACATATACACATACACACATATATACACATATATATATACATACGCACATACATATATACATACGCACATACATATATACATACGCACATACATATACATGCATATATATGCATGCATACACACAAACATATACATATATACATACATGAACCCTTATATATATATACATACACATACCTATATGAATATATATACACCTATGCATATGCATATAAACACATATACACACATACATATATGCATATGATGAGTTTTACATGCTTCCAATCTGTCAGGCCTAAAAGTGCCACAACTTTTCCATCGCAACAGGACTTTTTCTATGGTAGACAAATGTCTGAGGGAGTATCTGTATAAATATGCTATTGCAGAGTTTTAGCTTTATACGACAGCTCAGTCTCTCTCTCGGTTAAAATTCTGAGATCCAGCAACAAGCAAGAGAAACATAGCCAGCAACAAGTGAAAGTGCAGGCCAGATTACTGCGGGCACTGGTCTTCCGCTTTTTGGGGTTTTTTTTCACCACGGCTTACGGGTACCCTGTCCACCTTAATTCTATTCGATCCATATCTGAAACTTAGGTCGCTTGGAACCAGAGCATATTCCACGGGCCGGTGGGTGATCCATGCCGTAGTTATAGGGCGTAACTTCTCTTATATATATATATATATATATATATATATATATATATATATATGTGTGTGTGTGTGTGTGTGTGTGTGTGTGTGTGTGTGTGTGTTATAACACATAAACATAACATAAAAATTAAATCAATTACACCTGATTCAAATTCAAAAAAATGTTGGCCATGGTGCCGGAACCCGAGATGGTGGAGAACTACAACTAGGTGTGGACTATCCCTAAAATGGGGGGGGGTATGAAGAACCCCACCAAATATAACCTTAACCTTTGACCTTGACCTTTAAAAATGGTGTTCCGCATCTCCAGGTCGGAGACTATAATCATATCAGGTTTAGTCATGATCGGTCCAGTTGTGTGGGCTGTAAGAGAGTATATATACATATGCTATTATATTGACCTTTGACCTTAACATTGAAAAATGGTGTATATTATTCATACGAGGTTTTGTCATGATCGATCCAGTGACGCGAGCTGTAGGAGGGATGTACACACACGCACACACATGCTACTACCGTATATATGTATATATATATATATATATATATATATATATATATATATATATATATTGTGTACAGAAGGTTGTTAGTTGAGACAGATCATTGGTACCGTCGGTTTCAAGCCCGATAATAAGGCCCGTTTAAGGTATCCTTATCAAGCTCTCTTAAGCCAATATTCAGAGAGCTTGATAAGGATACCTTAAACGGGCCTTATTATCGGGCTTGAAACCGACGGTACCAATAATCTGTCTCAACTAACAACTTTCTGTACACAAAATATAAATACGCTCTTACATTTTGGATTTTCCTTTTAATAGAGCACTCTGCTGGAATTCTTTTTTCCAAAAAAAAACTAATCATATATATATATATATATATATATATATATATATATATATATATATATATATATTAATGTTCATAGAATTTCTTTTTAACTTTCCTCCTGTCGTCTTTTGTGACGTTGTTACGAAATATATCTGTCAGTTATAATCCGAATACATTAGGTTTTAAACACAAAAATGAACTTACACAAAAAGCTGAAAAGTAATGTTTTTTTAATACAAGCAAGCTAACGTAAATACATTTTCTTAGCTTTTACAACATACAAAAATCAAATATAAACAAAAAAAAAAAAAAAACTTACAAAAAATTGTATTTTGATATTTTGATACGGAAAAATGCATTAAAAAATTATCTGTTTTAAACATGAAAAACAGAATTTTTCGGTTTGGTTGGTTTTTCTTGGCTTGTATTCAATAGTACATCAACAGTGTTCGGGTTATTTAATTCTGAGTCTCGTCAGTTTCGCAAACAAATTTCATGTTTCAATTTCTTTATACCTTCAAATAACTAATTACCATTCAGCAACCGATTTCTACCACATCTTTGAATATGGTGTAATATTTGGTATATATGTTATAAGAAAAGGTCTCTATAAGGCCACCATTCGCCCATGTATGGAGTATTGTTGTCACATTTGGGCCGGTGCATCTGCTACTAGACTCTCGCTCCAAGACAAGGTTAAAAAAAGGGTCGCCAATCTGATAGGCCCTGAACTGGCATCTAAGCTTCAGCCTCTGTCCCATCGATGAAACGTTGCATCCCTCTGCCTGTTCTACAAGTATTTTAATGGTGAATGCTCTGACGAACTGCAGACACTTGTGCCCCCACGACGTAGACACCCTCGACAAACCCGACAGGCAGCTAAATCCCACCCCCACACAGTAGAGATCCCTAGATGTAAAAGATCTTTCTACTCCAGTAGTTTCTTCCCCAGAACCGCTAGACTCTGGAATTCCATTTCAGGATCCTGCTTCCCCAACTGTACTGACATGCAGAAGTTCAAGTGCAACGTGAACCGACATCTTGCTGCCCAAATCCCAACTTAGTGCCCCAGTAGTTGCTGCCCCTGATAGTATCCCCCTACACCAAAGTGGCAATGCGCCTTGTTTGGGGTGAAAATGTAATAAACAAAAATTAAGAAGAACATTAAATAAGTAAAAATGAGATAGGATAGACCGAGATTCGAACCTCGTAAGCAAGGTTCAGAAATAGGGTCAGAAATGGAATTTACCCATTGTTTAGCTTTCGCATAAACTAGTTTAGATGTGTGGTTTGAAAAGGAATTTAATTATTCAATTCTTTTTATGAAAACAGAATTAAAACAAGGTAATATAGAAAGCGAACAATAGAAAATTAAAAAATATTGAAAAAAAAGTTAGGTAAAAAAAAATAGGTTAATAAGAATTCTTGTCTCCAGAAATATAAGAATCATGCATGTTCAGGCCACGTGAGTTCTCCACGTGAGTTCGATCACAGTTTTGGCCATGCGTGTGACATCATTGCAGGAAATGAATTCTCAATATAGTTGCTAGTTTTACGAGACAGAAACAATCAGGGTCGGCCAGACAGTCAGAGTTGGACAACAGGGGACAGAAGGCAGTCACCCTTTGGAAGCGAAAGGTTAGAGAGTTTTAACCATGTAGTGGACTTTTGAATTCCTGGATGTGAAATCATTGCAACCGATCGAAGTAATAAAGGAACATCTCACCAATTTTGTAGCTGCGTCTTCGTGTTGCGTCATCCTAAACAACTAAAGGTAATGTGAATCATTTATACGAACATTGGCTTACTCATCGTTATAATGAACTTTGTGTATAAACCATCAAAGTAATGTTTCTTCATCTGAAGTAATGTGTCTCCCTCTCTATCATAAGTAATGACTGTTCCCGCTTGTGTCGGGAGAACTGATAACTCTCCTCTCTACAATATATGTGTAAGTAAGAAGAAATATGGTATAAGAAGCTACTGTAAAATGTGTAAATGCCTCTCCCTTGTATCTTCCACTCATCAAGATGTACCCCGTCTCTCTCTCGCTCTCTCTCTCTCTCTCTCTCTCTCTCTCTAAATATGTCCCCTATGGAACATGTATCATTTTATTATTATTTTATTTTGTTTAGTTTTATGAGATCAAGGGGTTCCCTCTTGGAGCTAACTCTTGATTCCGTTACGATTTAGTTTTTTTATCCGAGGGTTCTTTTAAGGATAAATGATGTTTCCTTCATTGCTCTATTTGTATTCCGTTACATATCGGTCTTCCAAGGATTTCTAAGTATTTCTTATGAGTCTTTTTTATTAAGCTAGTTGCTCCTATCACAACCAGTATAATGTTTATTTCTTTTAGAGACCATGTCGTTTTTAGATAATTGTCTTAGGTCCTAGTATTTTGTTATTTTCCTTTAATAAGGCCATAACCATTTGTAGTGTGGATTCGAATATGGAATAGTAAATATTGTGATTAGGTTGTTTTTGTTTTACGGCATATCAATCCTTTTCAGGTTATTTAATGACGAATCGAAAGAAGATTTTGAAGGATTTTTTTAATAGAATATATTCGTTGTTTTCGTGTCGGTTTCTATTTAACCCATAGTTCGGACCCTAACTTGTACTACCACTCCGAGTCAGTGGACGTGGAAGCAATGGCAGTTAAAGGCTAGCTTCATACAAATATAACGGGCTGATTAATCGGATTGAGGATCTTCGATTACCTGCCTCTCCCAAACAAATGCCATTTTGCATATCCACCTTTCTGGATTATAGATTGCACAAACACCAGGATCCAGCCCCCAACTCTCACAGGTTGCTAACCAAGCTTAATTATTAGCCCAATGAGGGAGAAAAGGAGAGGAAAGAAAGGAAAGAAAAAGATTACCTGGCAGATATACCCAATGAATCAAGGGCAAGAGAGATATTCATATGTACACACATGTTAATGTATGTGTATATATATATATATTCGCGGAACATGACTGAGTTTTACAAAGTGAAAGGGATACCATTAATTATGGGTAAATTTGCGGTTACGAAAACCGGCATACAAAATTTCTACGATGTAACAATATACTAAAGTAAGAGAATGGTAGATTAGAACAATCCTCTTTCCGGAATGATTTACAGTGGGGGAAAATGTTCATACAAAACGGAGATTGTTTATTAGTTAACTTAGTCACGTGATATCGGAAATACGTTTAATACCGTTCACTATATGTCAGACTTTCAGCAATCTCTACTATTATATAAAAGTCACTTAATGTTTGTGTGTGTGAGAGAGAAAGAGAGAGTTCCTTTCTCGACGGTTTCTAAACGGCAGAACCTATCTTTTGCAAGTTTCACACAAAAATAGTGTATATGTCTGGCAATTTTCTTAGATATGTTCTGTACAGAAATTCATCTTATAAGTATCGAAAATCGAAAATAACCCGATCATAAAAATAACGTTTTCTCTCTTATAGATAAATAAAAAAGAAAAATTTTACAAGGGATACTTTACGTTACACTTGCAGGGGGGGGGTAATAAAATTTCAGAAAATAATTCATTCTTAAAATATAGATTTATTATAATATGGAGATATAGCTAAGTGATAGAGCTTATCTCCTGAACCTCCACTTGCCACAATGTCGACTCAGGAGAGATGTGGTTGGAGATTGCGCAACTCTTGCCACAAAAAAATTCCCGCGCAGGCACCCTGACAGTGGGTATCCATAGTCTGTCAAGACTGAAGGAATCCTTGAGAGCATTTGACTACAGATCGAATGATACCTTGTTTTAAGCCCGTATTTTAGTTAATTTTTTTTCTTAGTAATGAGTTCAATTTACGATAAAAGAAAAGGTACTTTTTAAAAGCGTTTCAAATCATTTTTATTTGCAACTTTAAAAACTAAGGGGTGACTTAAAATTATTCCTCGTAATGTATAATAATCAATACAGAAATGATTCTATAATAATACATACGCAATCTACATAAATTAAAATATCGTGTTTAAGCGTATTATACGACGGTGCAACGCCTGGCTGTCAGCTAGTGCTTGATAACCATGTAATGTCCGCAGCAAAATATCAAAAGACATATTGCATCCCTTTAAATATAGTCATAGTAACGTTACTGGATGTAACTCATATAAACAAACGCATCCTAGTAATTGTCTGTATTTTTTAGATGAGGTGTTTTCATTGATTGAGATTGTCGGACTGACTTCCTCATCTTGGTTGTTTGAGTCACAACGTTTCGGCCGTTTTGCCCTCCGCCCTTCATCGGGTGTTTTGTATCGAACTGGGGAACCGTTTATATGGCCGAGTGGTTCTAGCCGTTGTATCAAAGTTTACAGTTACCCAAAGGTGCTGAGTTCAATCCTGGACGAAAGCAGTGAAAAAGTAACATTCAAAACAGAGAATCAGCAACTATGTCCCAGAGCCTAGATGGAGTCCGAACACGGTACCCCCGTAATAATAATAAAGGGTTGGGTTCGAGACTCCTAACAAACGGTTCCCCAGTTCGATAAAAACATCTGATGAAGGCCGGAGGGCAAAACGGCCGAAACGTTGTGACTCAAACAACCAAGATGAGGAAGTCAGTCCGACAATCTCAATCAATAAACGCATCCTAGTTTTAAGTATAATCGCCGCCATCTTCTTTCTGAAGAGCAGCGTCAGAAATCGATGGCGAGAACATATTCATATACTGGTCAACCAGACAGGCAAACAAGAAAACGCTGCAGGCAATTTTTTTTTTCATATCAAGTAGTTAAACCATTTCGAACAGTTCTGCTTATTAAATCAATATTATCTGCATAACATTAAATCGTTATTTAAATCAAACGATATTTTCAAATAAACGTTAATGCTGTCAAATATGTCAATGATGAAAAGGATACACCATCATCAATGGCGGTTCGCAAGTAAATGCCCATCAACTTGACAAATCGCAGATTTGGATGGCCAATTATACACTCGCGCTTATTGAGTAGCTGTTATTACACCCATTTGTCAGTCACTTGTTTGTAGGAGAGTTAATTTGTGTCAACAATTTGAACATTTGATGATCTAATTTTAGAATGAGTTGTTTATTGTGCTGAGGTGAGTCTGTTTTGTGAGACAAAAATACTTTAGGTGATATTTCAAACGTACTATACCATATGAAAAGAAACTGTTCGCCACAATATTGAATATACTTTTTCTTCCCTACTTCCAACCGTTAGTATGAGACAAATGTAACTCAACAAAGTTGCCCATATAGAACTGCCATCTTTGGGAGATGTTACCACCAGGCTGCTTTCAAACTTACTACAGCATAATTGTTTGATTGTCAACTGTTAACAAATGAATGTGGAGTCGTATTCTTATATAATAAAATGTGTTCTCTCTCTGCCTGTCTTTTTACCTATATCAATGTATTTTTCTTGCGTAACAAGTACTCAAAAAATTGTTCCGTTTCCAACTCAATATAAAGCAGTCGTTACATGTCAGTATTCGGGACAACACGTTGTATGCAAACAATCACAGGAAAAAAACACAAAGAAAAGAATGCGACGCATCCTTTTTTCAGTTAAAGCAAAAGTTTTATGTCTTCAGTTAAAACAACAGACATTTATTTTTAGTTACTTTCAGAACAATGCCTTATTTCTTCTTCAAAAGTCTTATCGTAATCCAATATGCTTAATAATGTAATGTTATGACCCTTTAGGCTGTGATCATAGCGTAGTATCTGTTAACTGTGGCAAGCCGGCTCGAGGGTCAAAACATTATTATTATTATTATTATCATTATTATTATTATTATTATTATTATTATTATTATTGTATTCTTGTTAATTGATTTGAGCGACGGATGGTCGCTGGATCAGTTATTATGATTAGAAGAATAAACAATTAAATTGCGGAAGAAATGATTGACGTGTGAATCGCAAAAGGAATGTGAAAATAGAAAATATATGTAAACATTATTTTGGGGTTTTGTTAAACAAATAACTAGTTGTGGATTAGGTTGGTCTGAGAAACGTAATTAGGTGACGTAAGAGAACACGTGATGTAGTTAGTTTGGGAGAGATTCAGAGAGTTGAGGATTGACAACCAGAGCAGACAGACAGAGGTGGACAGACAGCTAGGAGCGGGCTGTAAGAACAGAAAATGTAGACTAACTGCAGATCATATGAAAACCATTGTAGAAAACTGTAATAAATTTATATTATAAAAATATAAAGAGTTGTTTTAATGGTTTCACAAATAAGAACAGATGTCTCAATTGGTTGGTGCTGATCACTTCATGGTTCGTCACGGAGCAGCGGAAGATATAGAAGAACTCTTCAAGAAAAAAGGTATGAAGCATATATTATTCTTCTTACATAAGAACTGTAAAAATATCCCGTGTGATAAGTCTGATACAACAGGACTCAGTTTGCACGTCAATATCATGTCCTCCTGGGTAGATAACATACATACGATTTATACGTTTATTATCTGTCTGTTAAAAGAACAATATCTTACATCCACTAGATAACACATGACACGTTTTAATATATCATATTCTCTCATATAAACCAATATACAACAATAAGACGGTAGGACAGTTTTTTCTGTCACTCTGGGCCACGTATACAACACGTATATTTCTGTCTTTCTCGGACCACTTTTTTTTATATTTTTTCTATCATTTGTTCCTTGAACACGGCTCAGTCACTTGCATACGTTGACTATCGTATAACTGCTGCTGCCATATGCGCTTCCCCCCTCTGTTACATGAAAAGTTAATTCATTTGTGTTTTTTGCCTCTATCTAATATATATTTTTTTAAATATCCTATACATTTTTCAATCATTAATGTAATAAACCTTTTCTAAGCAAATTGAGTCTAATGGTGAATCTGAATTTTATAAATGAGAATTGATCATGTATATTATTCATCTGCAAGGATCCGTAGCATACTGATAAAATACTAGATAAAAATTTTGGGCACTCCCCCATGCACAAGATCTGAATAATACCGAACTGTAAAAGTAACCCGAGAGTTACTGATCCTCGATGTAGTCTTTCGTATTACGCCATTTTGGCAGTATATGTTACGACTGTTGCTCTCTGTATATTATGCTTTCTCTCTATAAAATTACCTTTTCTAATCCATATTCGTGTCCGATACTCTTCGGGGTCACGACAGTAAAATTCAAATCTAAGTAATAATCTTCTAGATGTGTAAGATTCAATCCTAATTCCGGTCAATACTAAGGATTCTGTTGCGAAGGATTTTAAACCTTGTTATGGTAGACTGAACAAGAACATGTTACCGCCGCATATTACATAAAGGGTTTGGATCAAAATATCGTGTAGTTGATGAAGCGACGTCATAAAACAGTGCTTTGACATTTGTGCTTTCATAAAAATTTGTCACCAGTCATGACTTACGAAACGTTACTCCCGTCGATTAAATAAAGTTTTTTGTCCCTTTCGAAATTCTGTGCAGATTGGCAAGTTCGATAGAAAGATTCACGATTTCGACAAATATTAATTAGAGAATATCGGAGGTAACTTCGGTCGAAATTATGTGACAATTACACTAAAGATGAGAACCGTAGTTCGATTAATCCAAATAGTACAAATTGTTGTTTAAAACGTCTATTCCACTAGTAAATTGTATTAGGACATCTTACAAAAAAATCATCTCAGCCAGTTAAAAATATTTATATATTCAACTATGATGGAATTTGATAAAAAAACTAATATTGCTATGCCTGGATTTTTGTTAGTATAAAGAGTCTTATAATTATTATATCAGCGAGAATTGTAATATTGTATAAACCGGCCGTAAATGCATTGACCCTTAATTACACTCTAGGACTTCATCTCATAATATAGTGAATTTGTACTAATGCATAGGAACCCATATATGTTCGCTTGTTTGTGGTTTGTGGAGATTAATAAATGATGATGTAACAATTTGTTGTCGCTTTGATGGTCGGTAATAATCAGGACAGACACATTAGTATAATAAAACAAGTGTATTAACAATGTTTTTACAGAAATAGACAGCATGATTCTGGAGTCTGCGTGTATAAAATACATGCTACTCTGCCCAATGAAGTCATATTGGAAGTTACAACGATTACGTGATCTGGATCATACTGAGTTAAAAATAAATCAGTCTCAAGAATCGGCTATATTTTCTTATATGCATCGTAGCACTATGCGCTCGAAATCTTGTTTTTTTTTTTAATCGTTTGAAATCTCGCGAAAGTTGTATAAATAGGGGGGGGAATATGGGATAGTTTCCCAGGCAAGTAAGGTATCGAAATAAAGCTTATGACCCAACGGATGTTTTAGTGATATTTATATCCATGTTTGGTGTAGGGAAAGACAAAAAATAACGATTTATTAAACAACGTTTTATTTACTGGATATTTTTCCGGTATTTACCGGAAGTTATTATCTCCCTTACTTAATTCGATTTACTGTGTGTGTATGTGTGTGACGCTGTTTGTCTCAGCCTACAGGCAATCCACCACGGCAAGTTAGGTACCGAAATGAAGCTTATGACCCAGCAGATGTTTTAGTGATATTTCTTTCCATGTTTGGTGTATGCAAATGCAAAAAAAAAAAAAAAAAAAGACAAAAAAAAAATTAACGATTTACTAAACAACGTTTTATTTACTGGATATTTTTCCGGTATTTACCGGAAGTTATTATCTCCCTTAGTAAGTTCGATTTACTCTGTGTGTGTGTGTGTGTGACGCGGTTTATCTCAGCCTACCGACAACTCTCTCAGGCAAGTAAGGTACCGAAATGAAGCTTATGATCCAACGGATGTTTTAGTGATATTTATATCCATGTTTGGTGTATGGAAATGCAAAAGAAAAAACATGCAAAAAATAACGATTTACTAAACAACGTTTTAATTACTGGATATTTTTCTGGTACAAGCACTCAAGTTTGCCCAGTTGGGTAAACTTGGGTTCTTGTTTAAGTAAAAAAAAAAGCCGTATTCTTAAATTAAAAAGTTCTCCATTCACTCTGTGTTTAGTACTTATAGATTTAGGATTATCTATTGTGATTTTTGTAATCAGTTCAGTTTGGAATTTGATATACTCTCCGGTTCCATTTTTTTTACACTTTTATTCTTCCTCAATAAACTTAGCTTGCTGATTTTCGTCCATGTCTGAAGATTAATAATTGATGAATCACGACCTGAGGCTAATATTTTATTATATATTTTCACTCGAACAAAATCTCTATCATTATCAATTTCATCGCATTGAGCGATTCTGATAAAACTTATTTATTTATTTTTCTGTTTCTGGAAATCGTACTTTTATGATCTAATTGATCAAATTGAAAACATTTCTTAGTTTTCCAGGAGCAATATATGTACTAATGCGTCTGTTCACAACCGAATCAGGGTTTAGTAGGCAGATTATTTCTATTTTCACTATCAACTTTTACTGGTAAATCATTCGAGATTTTTCTTGTGGAACACTCAAGACAATTTAATATATTTCGACTCCAGAATCACGCTAATAAGTTTTCTATCATTTCCTGAAGTGTTACATTCTCCAATTCTGTATTTAATACCAATCTTTATGCTAAATAATAAATGATGAATTGTTTATCACTTCCGATACCCGAAACTAAACACATTATTTTCTATGCAAAAGTCGAATAGTCTTACAATTTCTTGTAAAGTCTAAACACTTCGACGTGTTGCGAAAAAAATGAAGCCAGACATGACTTCTGTTTCCAGGGTTCGAATATCTCGACTGGCGTTAATCGTAACACCCTGCACTGAGATTCCCGAAAAGATGAAACGCTACTGTCCTAGGTATTTAATTATTATGGTATATATATATATATATATATATATATATATATATATATATATATATATATATATATATATATATACATACATTAGGGTGTATGTGGGTGTCTGTGTGTATATAAGTGCTTCTACTTATGTTAATTAAGATAGCAACATTAACAACTGAATTGTACACACGAAAACCTCTCAATTGGAACACATATAAAAGCGTAACTGTTCTATCGTGATTCAGCCGAAAGAGAACGATCCTCTTTCTCAGTTTACCACGTCCAATTATCAGCTTCGATTTCCCGAGACGTCACTACCGAAGCATGTAGTGTTCCCCGAATTCTCGTTCGAACACTATACTTTAGATACTTATCTAACTTACATAGAAATCTTATTTTTACACACAAGTTTGCAAAACTAGAACATTATAATTTTAGTATCCAGTTGTATAATTATCATCATAGGCTTTCTATTTCAAAACTAACAGAGTCTCCCTCGGGAAAGCCCGCTGCCTTTGATTAGTTGCTCGCCAATTCCTTTAATCCTGAATTAGATCATTCTAAACGAACACTTCAAAACATTACCCTATAGCGTCGCTACGACAAATAGAAATTTGCACGGCATCAATTTCAACTAACAGACACTTAATTTGCAGCATATAACAACAGCGAAGATCCTTCCACTCTTTGTACGTAACTAATGACAATTTTGCTTCCGTGCTAAAACTAAAACACACACTAACATACGTTTAGTATCCAGTATCTTCTATATTATTCTTTCTTTTTCTTTCTTTCTTTCTTTCTTTCTTTCTTTGTGTTCATTGCCGTCAAATGTAAACAACATACTAGTAGTAGTTGATCGATATTATATCAGTCTGGGTTTAATGAATAATGTTTGCTTATTTTTTCCTTTTACAAATCTTTTTTACACATTAACTGTACATTCTGCAGTTTAAATCCCGTTTTTCCGTGGGTTTAGTTCGACAACGCCTGGCGAACGACGAAAACCGCCGGGTTATACTTAGCGAACGGAAGTCAATAAAAAATACGAACAAAAAAGAAAGAAAATGAAACAAACAACCTACCGTAATAAATTAAAAAATTACTGCTTTATTTATTTGGGGGTGGGGGCAACTATTTTTTTTCTGAGTTTTTCTTTTGTTTGTTTGTTTAAAAAAAAATTGTATTAGTGAACATATATATTTTTGATTTGTTTGTGTATGGAACGTTATTTTGGTATTTTTACGGCGTAAACGAGCATCGTTTTACCCCTAAAAAATAATAATCTATTTTTTTCGTGCCTAATACGTTTGAACAACATAAAAGGGTATTTTACGACCTAACCCAGCGTAGTGTAAACACCCTTATCTCCCCACTGTGAAAAATGGCTTCCGAGATTACGGGTGTTTATTCGCGATAGACTTATTTAGTTTTCCTTACAGCGTCGAACATCCGTTTGCCTTAATGCGATAGATGTTTTTTTTTTACATTTTTACCCACAAACAAAGCACATTGCCACTTTGATGTAAAGGGCTACTATCAGGGACCTAAGCTAAGTTGGGCAGCAAGGTGTCGGTTCACGTTACACTTGAACTTCTGCATGTCAGTACAGTTGGGGAAGCAGGGACCTGGAAGGGAATTCCAAAGTGTAGCTGTTCTGAGGAAGAAACTACTGGAGTAGAAGGCTCTCTTAAATTTAGGGATCTCTACTGTGTATGGGTGGGATTTGGCTGCTTGTAAGGTTTTGTCGGGGATATTTACGTTAAGGGGGTACAAGTGCTTGCAGTCGTCGAAGCATTCACCATTAAAATACTTGTAGAACGGGCAGAGGGGGGCAACATTTCTTCGATGGAGCCGAGGCTGAAGCTTAGATGACAGTTCAGAGCCTATCAGGTTGGCGACTCTCTTTTGAACCTTGTCTTGGAACGAGAAATGGGGATGTTGGGACTACGCTGGGTTAGGTCATAAAAATACCTATTTATTTCTTTTTCTTCTTCTTTCAATTTTTGGCCGTCTGTTCGTCCGCGTCTCTCTTTGCTCACTCGGTGTAATCCGGCGATTTTCTTCGTTCGCCAGGCTTTGCCGAGCGAGACTCACGGAAAAAAAAGGAGATCAAAACTACAGAAGTACCCATTAACATATTCATTAGGATAAAACTTTCTTTACTCATTCTCATCCCAATAATCGCGTAAACATATAAAATTAAACTAACTTCTACACATGATCAAACCCTGCTAAAAAACATCATTTGCAGCCTCTTTGAATCTCGATCATCGCTCAAAATTATTAAAATTAAATAATAGAACCCTTTACTTCGGTCAGCTCTAACAAAAGGTTTTAGAATTATTGGCATTTTAACACGCATTATTAACTCTTTTCTTTCACACAAGGAACTAACATAATATACAATCAAACACATAATAGTCTTCCCTTGTATTTTTACCACGTTACTTTCTATCGAGTATTTTATTATTTAGAAGATGTGCTAGACTAACTTCATAGAAAAGAATACGTGCTATATACCGAGAAGAAAAACGATGGCCGACTTAAAAGATGCTGTCATCCGTAGAAGGCAGTTATCTATTTCTGTTTTGTTCAATCTAAAGAGTTAATAAGTGTGTTCTTTAGAATCAGCCAGTACATGTAGGTTTTCGCACCAAATCAGCCAGTACCTGTAGGTTTTCGCACCAAACCAACACTATTCGCCAGTAACAATCACAAACAGTTGCTTCCACTAGCTGCCACTGGAAAACAAGCCCGACAGTAGAAGCCAAATAATTTTCTGTGGGAATCGGTCGCCAGTGTTCGCTATTTTCCAGGGACAGCACTGGCCACAAACAAAAACAATCGTTTAATTTATCTTCCATGGGGCGTTCTTTAGCGATTCTGCTCTGAATCTGCCATGCTTCCACCGGGCAACGCCATTAAACGGTCCTACTAGTATATAATAAATTACAAACAACTTACAATTGAACGATAAAAATTGTGATCGTGAAACCAAGATATTTTATCTACATTATACCATAAAATTGAAAATACCGTGACATTTCCCACTCTTAATAAAATAAAATCGGTAACAAACAAATAAAAATTGAGTGGATTGAAATAAACTACCGTCTCTACGCGTAAGTAAATTCGATTAAAATATATCGCCAATCAATTTCTTCCTCTCTGTTTCTCTCTCTCTTTCTCTCTCTCCCTCTCTCTCCCTCTCATATATATATATATATATATATATATGTGTGTGTGTGTGTGTGTGTGTGTGTGTGTGTATATATATATATATATACGTATATATACACACGCACACACACACACGCACACACACACACACACACACATATATACATATATATATATATATATATATATATATATAATTTATCGTGGACCAATAAAAGGAGAAATATATGGGCAAACGTTACTTTAATATAATCGTCGATTTTGACACTTAAATGAAGCCCAAGAAAGACGAACAAGTGCGGCAAATATGTGGTGACTGAAACCATTAAGGCAAACGGATGTTCGACGCTGTAAGGGAAACTAAATAAGTTTGGAAAAGAAAATAACTAACTTTAAAATAAAAGGGGCAAAGGTTTCTAATGGACCCCAAACACTATGTTTTATAAAGGGTACTTTAAATTAATCAATATTGAATGGATTTAATTTGTTTCTATACCGAATATCACAAAAGCCAAACATTGAACGTCTATTTAATTGTCGGATGGTTTTTTTTAAGTATACATTTAATTTTGCTTTTTTTAGGTTTTAATTTACTTTATTTGTTTACATATGTTTAAGATTACAATAAACGTGACTAAAGAAGACATGCAACGATTGAAGTTCTTTATTAAAAGACTGGAAGTTTTATTAACAGTTACATCTAGTTCGTGTTTTTATTGTTGGTATTTTTTCTGTTTGTATACTTTTAAGCAATTATATAGTCGTTTAAGCTCAAACTGGTTTCTCCCTTTTCTTACTAGAGTCTATTAGCTTTTAAAATGTTTTTTGTAAAGTGTTTTAAAGTATCAGAATGTATTATTCATAATGTGAGAGTGCTTTTATTTGATTTTTAAATACAAGTATCTTCTTCTCTGTTACGGTACGAGCAGCGTTCCCATAGTAATATTTATTTTGAATTATTTGGATTGTAATGGAAAGAAACATAAAGAGAATGTACAGGTTTTGTTAAATACAGAATTGTCCAAAACAGAACAAGTTACTCTTCACTCTTAGGATTGTGGCGCTAGAAAATGATCATAAAGAAAACGTTTAACAATTGGTTTAGGTAGAAATACGAAATAATGAATACAATGAAAGTTTGTCGGCATTTTCTGATAGTTATACAGTTTTGTAGACTTGCATGAGATTGTGATAATTCACCACGAGAGTATTAGACTCAAGAATTTTATACTGATTAGAAGAGTCCATTACGAGTTAAAAGGTAAGTCCCCATAATCCTATTGCGAGTGAATAAGTTCCCATAACACCATTACAAATTAATGGGAAAGTCCCCGTAGCAACATTACGATTGAATAAGTAAGTCCCTAAGGCACCATTACGCTATATATGTATTTCTCTTGTCTATCCCATTCTGTTCATTCACTCGCTCTTAAATAGTTAGTAATGTTTATTTGAGCAATTACAAAACGAGTGATTTCTTGTCAAACTAATTTAGACGAAGACGTTTTACACACTATAAATCTGTATGCAAATTAGATAGTAAAACAATAATTTTACTTCTACATAAATATTTTTTAAAAAGTTGTAGTTGTATACGCATTGATTCTCAAATAAACGTTCTTAAGCCGTGTTTAAGGAACTAGTAGTGTGTAGCTGTGTTTAAGACACCAGTAGTGTTTAGCTGTGTTTAAGAGACTTGTAGTGTGTAGCTGTGTTTAAGAGACTAGTAGTGTGTAGCTGTGTTTAAGAGACTAGTAGTGTTTAGCTGTGTTTATGAGACTAGTATTATTTAGGTGTGTAAGAGACTAGTAGTGTTTAACTGTGTTTAAGAGCCTAGTAGTGTTTAGCTGTGTTTAAGAGACTAGCAGTGTTTACCTGTGTTTAAGAGACTAGTAGTGTTTAGCTGTGTTTAAGAGACTAGCAGTGTTTAACTGTGTTTAAGAGACTAGTAGTGTTTAGCTGTGTTTAAGTAACTAGTAGTGTTTAGCTGTGTTTAAGAGACTAGCAGTATTTAGGTGTGTAAGAGACTAGTAGTGTTTAGTTGTGTTTAAGAGCCTAGTAGTGTTTAGCTGTGTTTAAGAGTCTATGAGTGTTTAGCTGTGTTGTAAGTTGGTGTTAGTGCCGATCTGTGTACGGGGTTATGTTGCATGATCTTTTAGGGCCATGAAAAGTGGGTCGTTTGATATGCATCGATTTGAATAAAAATTAGCCCCCCCCCCAATAAAAAAGCGTTATAAAAACACTAAAGTCGAGAGGGCAGTTAAGTTGAGTTCTCGGAATCGAGGTAAGCATGGTTGAATGATGAAAGTCGTACGAACGCTAACAACAATCCTTTTGTTAATTACAAGAGTAATAATACTTTTTTATATAAAACGTAATAATAAGGATAATACGCAAGTAAAAAGCACATTATTTTATTGCTATGAAGCAACAATACTTTCACAAACGTTTGTGAATTGTCTAATGAAATATGAATGAAACAAAAGTCGCAGTCGAGTCATGAGCCAAGATTCTGCACTCCTTTGATATTAACGTGTAGGTTTTATTATTGAAATGTGTAATCAATATTTTTTTAAAGAAAAATTGACCAATTGGTTCAGATACAGAGGAAAATGTCGAACACCTTCATTTAAAATAGGCAGAAAATAATTTTTGTGACAAACTCTTCAGGGGAAGCTGAAAACAGTATGGATATCAAACGTCAGATTTTATTTTGAAGTCTTGAACTTTATATGAAGTATTAGAATACAAAACAGATAAAAATTTCACTCGGTAAAATTGAAAGCGTTTTTATCAAGAGTGTTACCACTTATCAAGGTCGCAAGGCCACTTGAGAATAAGAGCTAATACGTGTCAGGCGATAGGTCAGATAACATGTAATGATAGTTAGTAGTCTGAATTCGTAGGAATTATTTATGTTAAAAGACAGCTAAACATGAATTTGTTCATATTGGACCTGAAAATGACTATTTTGCAAAGGCAGCTAAAACCATATAAGATTTTTCATTAAAAGCTTTTTTATTATTAAAAGCAAAGAGAATTATTTCTGTGTAATGTTACGTGCAGCATGATTTTATGATTTGGTTGAATACAAAACGTTTCATAAAATAACTTTGTAATTTTAAAAATGCCATTTATCATATTTCTCACTCGGACTCTCTCTCTCTCTCTCTCTCTCTCTCTCTCTCTCTCTCTCCCTGTTTCTCTCTTTATATATATACATACATATATATATATATATATATATATATATATATATGTGGGGGGGGCATGTAAGGAAAGTAGAATAGCAGCAATTTCAAGTGAGAACAGGATGCGATATCACTTATTCCATTTCGAACGTCACGCTTTCTTGTTTGAAAAAATAAAAGAAATATTCCTAGAAATTGACAAAAGCTTTTACCGTCCCTGTTATATTAAACGGTATGTTTATATGTGATATATGAATATTTATAATCTTATCCCGACCTTCGTTAATTTATATATATAATATTACAGACAGAGAAACGGAAAAAAGAGAGAGGATGTGAGATAGATAGATAGATAGATAGATAGATAGATAGATAGATAGATAGATAGATAAGGTGTGGTTCCAAATTGCAAAATTCTTGTATAGCTTCTAAAAGTCGTGTTTACTCCGTTGTGTTGATTCACTTCATAATCGTTTTTAATTATTTAACGCGCGGTAATTAAAACGCCATCGAAATCCAGCGCTCAGAAGCCATACACAAATCAAAAATGATCTTTATTTGTAAACATTGAATATATATAAGCAGATTTTTATTGCATGTTAAAAAGACACTCCAAATATTATTCCTGCTAAACGCCATAAAACACCAAAATCATATTATAAGTTCGTATGAATATGGAGAGTAGCATACATTGTTATATTAATTATAGATGTAGTAATAGTTGTAAGTTTTCCCAGCTCTGTTATCTTAGTATACGTGGAAGTGTTTTTATATACTTAGTTGAATTCTGTCGCATCGTTTTAGAGCCTATTATTGTTTGCTTTTTTGATAAAAGTAAGAGGTGGACATATATAATATTGTTGCACGTCTCAATTCTGTCCAAGTATAACATAGTTTTGAATTGCACTTCTTATACTTATTGATTATTTTATTATATTTATTGATTATTTTCTTATAGTTATTTATAAATTATTTTTAGGTTTTGGCCGGGCAATGCTAAAAGATGTGCTGGATGACAAATTTTGTGATCAGTATTAATATTTGAAAAAAAAAAAAGAATATCAGAAAGAATGTTGTCGTAGCGAAATAAATATTTACAGATAAAATTATTTGTTAAAGATGTTTTTAAAGAAAGGATTATTAGTGTTCATAACTAGAACGAACAATAATTTAAATATAGGTCTGACCTCTAAAGTCTGACATAGCCTGACATATTGGTCACGTAAGATTACCTGGATCTTAGGAAAAAGCTTGGGAATACACGTGCCAGTTAGTCAAGTGTATGGAATCAGAGAGAGCAAACCGATTCGGTAGTCAGAGGAGAAAGGCGGTCAGGGGCAGCAATGGCTCCGAGTAAAATCGATAGTAAGAATCTGGGACCAACATTACAGGTTATTAATAGGGGAGGAAGCATCCGGAATAAAACGGCTGCAAATATTAAGACTTCGAGTTGGACGAATCTTCATTTGCAACTTTTCCGAGGACCCATGAAACCAAGACCAAAAATGGACCCAGTGTGTTTCTCCACAGGCTGATAATAATCTCAAAGAATGTTAATGGCTATTTGTATTTTTAAAATATTCATGTATATTATGTCCCGCCACGAACTGTATTTAAGTGTACATACACACACACAACTGACTATAGATTAGATGATAACGACGCTAGACAGCCATAGACGAACACACGTACATACACACGTGATATAGATGATTGTGACAGGTATATACACACCTATATACACTCTCATGCATATATATAAAAGATACGCTAATATATATACACTCACCACTATGCAACATTTTCACTATGCTCATAGCACCATAATGCTTTCTTTGTTTTTTACTGTTTTGTGACTTGTTGAGAGAAGTTGACATGAAAGAAAAGGCTTCAAAGGTTTTCTTGATTATATATATATATATATATATATATATATATATATATATATATATATATATATGCGTGTGTGTAAAGCCGTTTCACAAGTAAGTCGGATTCTACCTTTTTAGGCGACTACGTGTGAAAAGAAAGAAGAGGCTTGAAGTTTTGTTCCAAGTTCTGCAGAAGGTCAGGTCCTTTAGAATCAGCAGAAAAGAAAGTCCTGTAAAGTCAGCAGACGAGCAAGTCCCAAAAAATCACACACAGACTAAGGTACTCTTAAAGCTGCAGCAGTTCACCGATACGATCACACTGACGTCGATCCTAGAAAAGACACCCCCATGTTCCAAACACACTCCCTTTATCCTTCCGGCGTTCGTCCTCGGCCAATCAGCAGCCAAAGAACGGTCACGTGGGGCCCAGTGATGATCGCACAATCTACAAGATGAGGACGGCGCCATTTTGGAATTTCTTTCATGTTTCGGCCATGCACGTACGCACACCGTAGGAGCGTTCCAAGGTAAGGCATGACGCGCAGACACGTGGGCGCTTCCTCCCTTCATTTTCTTCGACTCTACACCCCCCCTGGTCTCAAGATCACTCATGCGGCATTGCGGTCGCGGTCGTTTGATGCGGGCGCTCCTAGGAGGGGGATTAGCTGGGCTTCTTCATCTCCACCAGTGCCACCCGGGTCAGTGTCCACAGTCCTACCATCCGGCTGCACTTCATCTTCCTCCGCGCTATGTCCACAGTCCTACCATCCGGCTGCGCTTCATCTTCATCTTCATACGAGCTCTCAGAAATGGTGCTGGAGCTATCGCCATCCGTGCTGAGGTTCTCAGCCATAGGCCGGATCCACATTTCATCACTGGATGATTCATTACTTTCACTGTTCACCATTTGATTTATATCAAGGGCGGGCCGGACATCCCTTACATGGCGTGGGACACCATCAACCAGCACAGCCTGCTCACCGATTATGCCGGTGATCCGTCCCTGTCTGAACCTGGTCGTGCATCGGTTATTGGGAAGCCTTACCCAGACGGTGTCCCCTGACTTGTACCGTCCTTGCGTCTTCTTCTGATTAGGCGGGCAGGCGTCAATGCCCTTAACACGCACTCGATAGCGATGTATCGCATTAGCAGGTGCACTTTCAGCAGTCGCGTCATCCTTTGGTGTTGTATTGTACCTATATACCGCCTCCGCAATCGTGCATTGCTTCCTTGCTGCTATCCGTTTCACACTTTGGTGGCACCGCTCTGCTATACCGTTGCCACTCGTCACATACGCACACCTGTGTCTAAGCCGGGTCCCCCACTCGTCCATGAAACGCCTGAATTCCCCGCTGCAAAAGGCTGTGTCGTTGTCCGTGAGAATCTCTTCGGGTGGCCCCCGCTCGTAAAATATAGACTCTAATTGGCGGATGCCACTAGCCGAGTCCTGTCCTGTTAACAGTCGCCAGATCACAAACCTCGTCGGTCCGCAATCGATTAGTGTGAGGAAGTGCTGACCACCATAGTGGGTTATGTCCATGCCCAGCCGGCTCCAAGTCCCGTCGACTTCCAGCCGACCTTTCTGCCATTTGGTGGGAGCCGGGTCGATTGACCGGCATATTTAGCATTCCTTGACCACTGATTTTACTCTGTTTTTGGACACTGACGGGTTGGTTAAGTGTGCGAAATAATATATCCGTCTCACTCCGGGGTGTCCAGTGTCGTGGTGTACCCTCTTGATTTCATCCGTCCCCTCAATAGAGGCAGCACATAACGATCCTGGTTCGGTTTCTTTCTTCATTGCGTCGAACCACCTCTGGGGCACACGGGTGAGTTTATCTGCAAGATTGCGGGTGGAAGCGACAAGCACCGCGTTCACCGATAGGATGTACTCTTCCACCAACTTCCTTAGAGTCTCCAACCTTCGTCTGATTATAATTTCGGTAGCCGCCTTGGTGCGCACTCTCGCTTTGCCTGTTAGTGTGTCAACTATCCAGTGGTACACGCACAGCGAATCTGTGTGTAAGCACAATTCTTTAACCTTCCACTGGAGTGCCATATTTACTCCCTTTATCGCCGAATCCAACTCCGCTAGGTTGATGTGAGCGGCATCATCCAGTGGTCGCAACCAGCAGGCGTCCTCAATCACAGACCCGTTCATCTCCAATAGTGCCCCGATCGCGAGGGAGCTCGCATCCACCCACACATTTAGTCTGTCTCTCTGGACGCACCAATCTCCTTTAGTGGGGTCCTCCTGCTTGACTCTTGTGATGGTTTCTTTTACCATGCGAAGCAACAGATTGTCTACCGTCTCGTCATCCCAGCCTTTGGTTACTGCACTCGCCCTCCTCTTCACGCTGGCTGTTGCGACCCGGGTCCATCCACATACTGGCAAGTGTCCTACCAGTTTTCCACACATGGAAAATATGGCCCGCCTCGTGAGGATATGGGGCACTTCGGGGACTGCAGTTCCGCGCCCCCACCTCAAGGTCCCTCGCTCCTGTTGAACGCTCAACCCCAAAACACGAGCGCCATCCTCCAAGCGTTCTGGATCCTTACAAATCAGTCCAAGTTCGGCAAGCTTAGCCCTCACACGTGATGATGGCACAACGTCTTCATTCACGTATATGTCGTCAAGGTATGCTGATGTCCCCTCTTTTACGGTCTTATCCTGTGACAATACAGCATTGACGATAGTTTTCATGATTTGGGGCGCAACGTTCAGCCAAAGCCCAGTCGCGTGAGGCAATACCTCCTACCGGAAAACACTACCGTCTGAAACGGCCACAGTGTCTCGCTAACCCGGACCTGCAAATATGCCCTTCTAACGTCCAACAGGGACACATTAGAACCCAGCTGGCGCCATTCTCGCAGTTTTCTAGCACACACGTCGGCCTCGCCTGTGAACGCATCAACATATGAGTTCAGTTCTCGGTAATCCATCACCGGCCTGACTTTTTCTTTGTTCTGTTGAGCAACTGCTATTAATGGGATCAGACCCTTGGGGGATCCAAGTTTTTTGTAGGGGTAGGGAATCAACCAGCCATCCTCGATCCATCTGCGAAGTTCTTCTTTGTACGCGGGCCTCATGTGGTCGGGCACATGGTATTCCGTTATGCCATTTTGCAGTTTGGCCGGTTCTCGGTCTTCCGACCACTTCCATGAGGAAGTCCAGGCCCTCTTTTGTTCGTCAAATTCGACGCTGAAGTCTGGTTGGTCGATCTTTAGTGCAGCACACACTGGGGCTTTCTCCTGAAAATGTACCGCCCCCGTCGCCGTTATATAGACGCCACCAAGAGCTCTGATGGCATCATATCCTAGGAGCAGGTCAAAACTCAGGGGGTTTTCTGGTACCACCAGCGCCTCTAGGTTAGCGGAGATTCCATTTTTCGTCCGAATGTTTACGCTGCCCACCCCGCAACATGTGCGCGTCTCTCCACTGATGGTAGTCACTCGAACGTTCTTCTTTCTCCAAGTGTGGCAGAGATCTGCACATATGATAGTGCGGGAGCACCCGGAGTCGAGGAGTGCTGAGCGCAGTGTTTCGTTGACATATATCGAAACGATCGGCAGCGTCTCATTTAATTTCTGCGTGGAGAAGAGGTTGACGCTGACACCTTGTCCCCGGTTCCGTTTCCCGGACAGTCTTGAGCTATATGGCCGGCTTCCTTACATCGGTAGCAGCGAACGGCCGTTGGTTGCTGCCGGCAGTTCCTTGCAATATGGCCCTGTCCATTGCATTTGTAGCATATGATTCCGCCACGTGGACCGAGTCCCTGATACGGTTTCTTATCATTCGGCGTGGACCGGGCAGCAGCAATTACCGGTTCCCTCATCTCGGAATAATTCTTCATTACAGTCATGGCCCGATCCACTAGGTCATTAAGAGGCAACGAATCCGCACTTGAGCTGGCTCGTAATAGTCGCTTTGCTTCTGTCGGGAGTCCTGCTAGGAATTTGCATGCTAAGGCCCGCTCTGGCAGTCCACCAAACAAGACCGTTAACTTGGTCAGTTCTGCCAAGTATACATCGACCGTTTCGCCCGGAGGTAGGGTCCTTGCCTCAAGTTGCTCCCAAGCAGTGGCGGGGTCAATCGCAAACGCCTTGAACAGCGCCGCCTTAATTGTCTCGTAGTCCTGTTTGCCCTCATGGCTGAGCTGTTGATACACGGCAAAGGCGCCGCCGGACAAGCGCAGACGGACAACACGTTCGAAGTTCTTTACGCCAGACAAAACACAATGTAACTCCAACTTTTCCACCCAGTCAAGTACCGGGGTTGATCCATCGAACTCCGGTATTAATTTGAGGTCAAATTTTCCCCCCATTTTGCCGAAATAGCTTAAAACCGTTTCACAAGTAAGTCGGATTCTACCTTTTTAGGCGACTACGTGTGAAAAGAAAGAAGAGGCTTGAAGTTTTGTTCCAAGTTCTGCGGAAGGGCAGGTCCTGTAGAATCAGCAGAAAAGAAAGTCCTGTAAAGTCAGCAGACGAGCAAGTCCCAAAAAATCACACACAGACTAAGGTACTCTTAAAGCTGCAGCAGTTCACCGATACGATCACACTGACGTTGATCCTAGAAAAGACACCCCCATGTTCCAAACACACTCCCTTTATCTTTCCGGCGTTCGTCCTCTGCCAATCAGCAGCCAAAGAACGGTCACGTGGGGCCCAGTGATGATCGCACAATCTACAAGATGAGGACGGCGCCATTTTGGAATTTCTTTCATGTTTCGGCCATGCACGTACGCACACCGTAGGAGCGTTCCAAGGTAAGGCATGACGCGCAGACACGTGGGCGCTTCCTCCCTTCATTTTCTTCGACTCTACAGTGTGTGTGTGTGTGTGTGTTTGTGTGTGTGATTTAAATACTATTAAATCGCATATACTTACTTAAAGTTGTTAATGAGAGTCTCTTCTCATGGGTTAGTTAAAGATAAGAAAACATAAGTATTCAGCACATAGAGTAATGTAGTAGTTCGGGATCACTGACATTGTTTCCCTCGTAGAATTATATGTATACTAGCAGTTCGGCCCGGCTTTGCCCGGTCCCTATGTAATGTTCATAACTTGCCTGACGTGTGAATACACTTTATGTAAGATTTCAAATGTTTAGACCAAAAATTTGCCTGAGGAATTTCGGAGTGACTGCAGAGGTCAATTTTTTTTTAACTTTGACCCCAATTTGGACCCCTTAATATGTATTATTTTGGTCTCAAATAAAATACAAAGTTTTACCAAGTTGCCTCCATCTAAAATTTCAAGTCTTTAGACCTAGAATTGGCGGAAAAATTCGATAGAATCTGCAAAGGTCAACTCTTTCAACTTTGACCTTTTCGAAGCCAATTTTTCGTCCTAAAACTGATTAAAATGCTTGCCGCATGTCTGGATACTCGTCATGTATAAATTTCAAATGTTTAGACCCAAAATTTACTGAGTAATTTGCTAGACACGGCAAAGGTCAAATCTTTTGAACTTTGACCCCTTGACAGCTCAAATTTTCGACCAAAACCGATTAAAAATCTTGCCCTATCTCTGAATAGCGTTTACGTAAAATTTCAAATATTTAGACCAGAATTAGCTGAGTAATTAAGTAGAGACCGCAGAGGTCATTTTTTTAATTTGACCCCAATTTTGACCCCTTAACATTTGCTCTTGGGCTCAAATCAAATTTAAACTTTGATCCATGTCCAAGTAACCTACATTTAAAAGTTCACGTGTTTAGACGCAAAATTGATGGAGGAATTGAACTTTGACCCCTTGACAGCCACATTTCTGGCAAAACCGATTAAAAAGATTTTCCCATGTCAATACTCCTTATGTCAAATCTCGAGTCTGTAGACCGAAAATTGACAGAGTTATTTGGTAGGGTAATGTACAGACACACACACACACACACACACACAGAGACGCTTTCACTTTTATAGATATATAGATATAATATAAATTAAGTCGGGATTTGATAAATTCGAAGATTTAAATAAGGTTCCGACACATAGCCCCCTTAAGTTAAGATGCACGTAGAGATGTGGGACCTGGTCGACCGCCTTTCTCTAGATGAGATTTTGCATATTATTTCTACCTTACAAAATATGGTATATACTTTTAAGTTTAAAGGGTTTATACGCTGATTCTCCGCCTTACGTGTGCACGTAGAGATTTATCTTCATTTGTCTTCCTCGTAATGTTTTTAATAATGCATTGTTCGATCTTATATAGATTCTATTTACAAGGGAGCCACTACTTATCAAGGCCTGAAAGCCACTCGAAATTAAGGTTTTACGAATATAAGTGGGTAGTGTCATAATCGTTGATTGAGTGAGTAGAATTTGATTATTTAAGGGGACAGCTAAACAAGTATTTTTTACATTAGACTTGGAGGCTTCCAGATTTTAGTCGGCCAGGAAGCACTTCAGGGATACAGTGTTCTACAGGCGGGCAGTTCTCATAAAAAAAAGCTTTGTTCATGTGTTTAGATTTAGACAGAAAGAAAGAGATAGTGGGGAAATTTTGATAGTGGTTGTTGTTAGTTAAGTGGGGTTTTTTAGACAGTTTGGCAATAGGGCCATAGATTGGAGCTCTGACGAGCACCTGCAATGAAAATATCGATAGAGCAGAAAATGGCCTGCAACATCTCTTCTGTGGGAAAAACATCACAAGAAAAGAAAACAGATTCTTAAACATGTTTCTAAACGATACCCACAAACATTATACGTACACACGGATACTGAGTTGTATATAGAGAGATATTTAATATATTTTTATCAAGAGTATCGAAAGAATAATTATTTAAAATTTTTAATAGAAAAACAGAATAATAGAATATACTTATTTCATCTAATTTAAAAGTTATTGGAATCTCTCAATTATTAAGGCCAATTTCTCATAAAAGTATTACATAAAGGACGTTTCCTTATTAAATAAAATGATAAGAATTTAACAAAGTATAAATGTCACTATTCATATTTATTGAATGTGATTATTACTTGTATCTCATTAGACAAGAAATCTTCAATGCATTCTTGTATTCTGTCTGCAACGGAGTGAGTTCATTGTTGGTTATTTGGTTGTTTTCTTATACGGCATATCAACCCTTTTCGGGTTATATTATATAAAACCCAATCATTTTAGGTGCAGATAACATTTTCCGTGTAATATGATGCCGCGTCTGGTCATTTTCGTAAGTTAAGTTCTTTAATATATTTACATATTAATGTTGTTTGATTTCTTTGTTTTGTGTTTTACAACGTATAAACCCTCTTTAAGAATTGTTTAATGACGAAACTGTCGTTTTGACAAAAGATTTTATGCGTTAAGTTCTTCATATTTTCACGTATCCAATTGACGCCCTGCAATAGCTTTCAACCGTAATTTGGAAGGGTAATACTGGTTAAAACGATAAAAGTGTCGTTCTAAAGAAAACAACACAGCAGTTTTATTTTTAAATTTTTATTGAACAAATCAATGTAGATAACTCGATTATGCAGTGGAGCTGAAATCTATTCAATGTAGCAGACTTCAACCTCAATCACCACCTCAATATGAGTCCGGAACTGGGGGCTTGCTTTTATAACACGCACCAGTCCTGCGAGTACTCGGCGGATGGCGGCGATCAGGCTGGTTTTAGTGTTATAAGAGGTCATGTTGGTGATGTGCTCGACGAAGTTGTCCAGCGGGTTCATGTCGGGGAGGAGGGGGCAGTGAGAGAAGGGTTCTCTTTGGAGTGGGTCAGTGTTGAGTCCTGTTGCCACCCACAGGGTCTGCCAGCAGCTACTTGCTTGCACCAGGAGATAACCACACCCTTCATCATATCCAGATATACTTTGGTGTTGACTTTCGGGCTGATTTAAAACATGTGATGTGGCATGATATGGCCCTGACTTTAAAGCACATAAAAAAACATGGAAACTTCTTTCAATTGTGTCCTCAAGGGTTGAACGTCCGGATTTGGCATTTTGAGGGTGCTGGCAATGGCCCTGTTGTCATAACTTAAATCGGTAGATCTCGCGAGTTGAACTTTGTGTCACTTTCAGATAGAACGATTCAATTCAGCATGCCAAATTGGCAGTAAATATATATACGCTGTGTTATGAAAATCTGCAATACCGAGTTCACAAACAAAACACTGCCATTAACCAAATAGCTCTGCCAGTGATAGCATGCAACTTTGGTATTGTGTTTACTGGACACAAAAGGGACATAAACAGACAAGATATTAAATGCGGAAATTTTTAACATTACAGAATTACAGAGAAAAAACTAGTACGTCATAGGCCGTATATGCCAACACGAAAAACTGACCATTAGAATCACACTGCTATTATAAGTACTGGGCAATATTTAATGAACTCCTCAAATCCTAATTACAAAAGGGTACATCAATATCACGAAAATTGAGTCTGTAAAACAGCCTACACTCCGAAACTGGCCGAACATTTTGGACAAGACTGTCTTACGAATGAGGCAGAATAAAAAAAAACACGCCTGCTTTGAAAATAATCCGAAATAATCTCCAAAAATACATGAAAAACTTGCATTGAATAAATAGGTAAGAATGGGCCAAGCAACAGTGTGCCAATTATTTTTTTATATGAATTCCCAAGATCAATACTTGGTGACCAATGCTTTAGGAAAGATATGTGGTCTCAGCAATGACTGCAAGTGCAGTTTCTGTCACACTGAAGTAGAAGGTGTGATCTACCTGACATCCAGATGTTTTGTAATGATGAGGACGGCAACTATACGATGCGACACAATGGAGTGTGTAAATATTACTATTGGATTTTTTGTAAAATTTGAATATTGAATGTAGCAGTAATTCTTGGAAACAGAAAAAGGGCATACACCATTAACTGTGATCATGCATTTCCTACAGCTATGTATCTTGCAAACGGAGCTATTAAATCTGACATAGACATATGAGAGTAAAAGATAAAAAAACGATGCTGATTTAAACGATGCATAGAGAGAAAATATAACGGAATACCAAAATCTTATGTACAATATGTAAAAGAAACTGAACTCTTATGACGAGTTCCATAATTCCAGTAATTATAGGAAAAACTTTACACGTGAAAAAGTATGTAAAAAATCACCTGGCAACAATACGCAATGAATCCAGTGCAAGAGAGATTAAAACAGTTGAACATAAAAGGACGATTAGAATCTTAAAATGATCTCTCGGTTGGAATGTATTAGAAAGCGAGTAAACGTTTGGCATCTGGGAGCATTCCACATCCCTAGCTTGAAGAAAATGATAAGAAAATTATAAGAAAATTGAAAATAAATTCAGAAAATTGAATAGTTTGGAATAATTAAATGCCCACTGGACACTATTAGTCTCTATGTGCAAGAGTTTCTTATATGAGAATACTTCCCCTGCGAATTATACGCTGACACGTTATTCAGAAAGTGTGTACCGTCAACAATCTTGGTTTCAGACGGAACACTTCTGTTATTAATGGAGAATAACTATCTAAAATAGAACTTTAACCGATAAAAGAAATTAGTGTGAAAGATGAACCAAACTAGGACTAAATATGGTGAGACCAGTACCATGATAAAAAGAGCCGTGCAGCGCGTCAACACACGAGCCGAAAAACAGGTAAAAAAGGAAAATATGATGTAATATTTTTTGTCTTTTTAGCTACAACTTTTACTTTGATCAAGGTCAAACAATATAAGACACCAAGCATTGAGAAAATGCGACAACATAAAAAAACAGCAGTGGTCCTCAAAACACATCATAGGCCAGTCACATGGAAAAATTATTATAATATTGCTATATATGTTCCGTTTAAAACGTCAAGCAAAAAATCAAATAAGTTTCTAACAAAGAACGATAAACAAATCGATCCACCCTGAAAAAAGATATTATCTGAACTAAGAAGGTTATTTGTCGGTCAGGTTTATGTATGTATAGCCTATAGTCTGGATTACTTAACGAATCGCCATCAAAGTTGGTCCAAATATGAATCTTGGGTCTAAGTTTGAACTGATTTAATTTTATATCAATGTTGAATATGAAGATCAATGTCAAAGGCAAAGAAAATGCTAAAATCACTATTAAGGTGATAAATTAGGTTATGTTCACATAATGGACACGCCACTTAATTAGTATTGTTGCCAGTAAAATACTGGGAGACGGTATGTTAACACATTATTAACATGTTCACATTAGGTAACCAAAGTTAAGCAACATTCGTTTTGGTTAATATCAGATACTGATATTTGGAAATACCAGGTGCTGTACGTAAAAAGACTTTAACATCTCTCTGCAAAAACTTGCTCTGCCCCTTGACAGGATATGCATGAGATTGGGAATTTAAGCCCGAGTAAGCCGGGTTAACACGCCTAGGACGAATGCATGTCTTCTCTCTCTCTCTCTCTCTCTCTCTCACACACTCTCTCTCTCACACACACACACACAAACAGTCACTCTCTCTCACTCTACCTACCTATCTATCTATCTATTTATCTATCTATATATATCGTTTCCCTTTTCTTTCTTAATAATGTAAAGCGTGTTATATAACATTGATCTTTTATCTACAAGCTAACGAAATTTCAACGTATGCGTTTTTCAAATATTTTGTATGCACTCTGATAACACTAACCACCGAACAAAGTACCAGCCTAATTAGATTATGTGCATTTGTGTTTTAAGATTTCCATGGCATGGCTCATAAAATATAGAGAAATAAGACCGAGATAAGACTTTGTCCTATCTTTCTGTTATCAGGCCGGATATTCATTAACGACTGGCTTATGGTTCTTTGTTATATCGTTATATAGAATAAAACCGTGCCTAACAACCCACAAACAAATATTTTTTTCTAGTTTGTCTCTTCTAAAATCAATGGATAATTTTGCATGAGTCATTGTTTTCTATTTGTTTAAATCTATTAATGTGTTATTTAGTTTTTCACGCAAAACTAATTAAATTAGGTTTACAAGAAAGTTCTTGCGGTTTGGAACTTTTAAATTCAGATAAATATATCTCGGCTAAAGCAATAAATTATTGATCGAAATAAGCACCATTGGTATTAATATACTTTTGCCAACGCACAAAAAGCGCATCCATGTCCTTAAAGTAAAATCTTGCGTTCTAGTGTTGATTGAGTTGCTGAAGGCGTTTTTGATATCGCTTTGGTTTTTTAAGCATTTCTCACGCAGAAAAGTTATCGAAATGCTTGAAAAAGTGGTAGTCGGTAGGTGCGAGGTCTGAAGAGTATAGCGGTTTGTTCAAAATTTCGTAGCCCAATTCATTCGACTTCTACAAGGTCAGCTTAGCATCCATCTTTGTTACTGTCAATTGCACACAGGATCGAAGTGCACTGCTTCTTTGCCGCCATCTTTTTTACTGGCAATTACACCAGGATTGTACTGCACTGCTTCTAAACCGCCATATTTGTTACTAGTAATTGACCTCAGGATCGCACTGCACTGCTTCTTCACCGCCATCTTTGTTACTGGCAATTGCACTCAGAATTGTACTGCACTGCTTCTTCATCGCCATCTTTGTCACTAGCAGTTTCACAGGATCGTAGTGCACTGCCTCTTCGCCGCCATCTTTGTGACTGGCAATTGCACTTAGGATCGTACTCCACTGCTTCTTCATCGCCATCTTTGTTATTAGCAATTACATTTAGGATCGTACTGTACTGCTTTTTCACCGCCATCTTTGTTACTGGCAATTACACTAAGGATCGTACTGCACTGTTTCTTCACCGCCATCTTTGTTACTAGCAATTACACAGGATCGCACTGCACTGCTTCTTCGGAGCCATCTTTGTTACTGGCAATTACACTCAGGATCGAACTGCACTGCTTTTTACCCGCCATTTTTGTTACTGGAAATTGCACTCAGGATCGTATTGCACTGCGTCTTCAGAGCCATCTTTGTTACTAGCAATTACACAGGATCGCACTGCACTGCTTCTTCGGCGCCATCTTTGTTACATGCAATTCCACACAGTATCGTACTGCATTGCTTCTTCGCCGCCATCTTTGTTACTGGCAAATGCACACAGGATTGTACTGCACTGCTTCTTCACCGCCATCGTTGTCACTAGCAATTACACAGGATCGTACTGCACTGCTTCTTCGGCGCCATGTTTGTTGCTGGCAATGACGCTCAGGATCGTACTCCACTGCTCCTTAATCGCCATCCTTGTTACTAGCAATTGCACCCAGGATCGCACTGCACTGCTTCTTCGCCTCCATCTTTGTTACTGGCAATTACACTTAGGATAGTACTGCACTGCTTATTCGCCGCCATCATTGTTACTGGCAATTGCCCTAAGGATCGCACTGCAGTGTTCGTCACCTCCATCTTTGTAACTAGCAATAGCACTCAGGATCGCACTGCACTGCTTCTTCACCGCCATCTTTGTTACTGGCAATTGCACTTAGAATTGTACTGCACTGCTTCTTCATCGCCATCTTTTTCACTAGCAATTTCACAGGATCGTAGTGCACTGCCTCTTCGCCGCCATCTTTGTTACTGGTAATTGCACTCAGGACCGTACTCCACTGCTTCTTCATCGCCATCTTTGTTACTAGCAATTACATTTAGGATCGTACTGTACTGCTTTTTCACCGCCATCTTTGTTACTGGAAATTACACTCAGGATCGTACTGCACTGTTTCTTTACCGCCATCTTTGTTACTGGCAATTACACTCAGGATCGTACTGCACTGTTTCTTCGGCGCCATCTTTGTTTCTGGAAATTGCACGCAGGATCGTACTCAACTGCTTTTTATCGCCATCTTTGTTACTAGCAATTACATTCAGGACCGAACTGCACTGCTTCTTCGCCGCCATTTGTGTTACTGGCAATTATACTTACGATAGTACTGCACTGCTTTTTCGCCGGCATCTTTGTTACTGGCAATTACACTGAGGATCGAACTGCACTGCTTCTTCTGCCGCCATCTTTGTGACTCGCAATTGCACTCAGGATCGCACTGCACTGCTTCTTCACCGCCATCTTTGTTACTTGCAATTGCACTTAGGATCGAACTGCACTGCTTATTCGCCGCCATCTTTGTTACTAGCAATTGCACTACGGATCGCACTGCACTGCTTCTTCACGATCTTAGTTACTAGCAATTAAACTCAGAATCGTACTGCACTTCTTATTAACCGCAATCTTTGTTACTAGCAATTGCAGTCAGGGTCGCACTGCACTGCTTCTTCGCGATCTTAGTTACTAGCAATTAAACTCAGGATCGTACTGCACTGCTTATTAACCGCAATCTTTGTTACTGGCAATTGCAGTCAGGATCGCACTGCACTGCTTCTTCGTCGCCATCTTTGTTACTATCAATTCTACACAGGACCGTAGGTCACTGCTTCTTCGCGGCCATCTTTGTTACTGGCAATTACACGCAGGATAGTACTGCACTGCTTCTTCACCGCCATATTTGTTACTAGAAATTGACCTCAGGATCGCACTGCACTGTTTCTTCGCCGCCATCTTTGTTACTGGCAATTGCACTCAGGATCGCACTGCACTGCTTCCCCGCCACCATCTTTGTATCTAGCAATTACACTCAGGATCGTACTGCACTGCTTCTTCACCGCCATCTTTGTTACTGGCAATTGAACTCAGGATTGTAGTTTACTGCTTATTCACCGCCATCTTTTTCACTAGCAATTATACAGGATCGTAGTGCACTGCTTCTTCGCCGCCATCTTTGTTACTGGCAATTGCACTCAGGATCGTACTCCACTGCTTCTTCATCGCCATCTTCGTTACTAGCAATTACACCGGATCGCCCTGCACTGCTTCTTCGCCGCCATCTTTGTTACTGACAATTACATTCAGGATCGTACTGCACTGTTTCTTTGCCGCCATCTTTGTTACTGGCAATTACACACAGGATTTTACTGCACTGTTTCTTCGGCGCCATCTTTGTTACAGGAAATTTCACTCAGGATCGTACTCAACTGCATTTTATCGCCATCTTTGTTACTAGCAATTACACAGGATCGCACAGCACTGCTTCTTCGGAGCCATCTTTGTTACTGGCAATAGCACTCAGGATCGTACTGCACTGCTTCTTCGCCGGCATCTTTGTTACTGGCAATTACACTCAGGATCTTACTGCACTGCTTTTTTATCGCCATCTTTGTTTACTGGCAATTGCACTCAAGATCGCACTGCACTGCTTATTTTCCGCCGTCTTTGTTACTAGGAATTACACTTAGGATCGTACTGCACTGCTTTTTCACCGCCATATTTATTACTGGCAATTGCACACAGGATAGTACTGAACTGCTTCTTCACCGCCATCTTTATTACTGGAAATTGCACTCAGGATAGTCTACACTGCTTCTTCACCGCCATCTTTGTTACTGGCAATGGCATCAGGATAGTACTGCACTGCTTCTTCGCCGTAATCTTTCTTACTAGCAATTGCACTAAGGATAGTACTGGACTACTTCTTCGCCACCATCTTTGTTACTGGAAATTGCACTCAGGATCGTACTGCACGTTTTCTTCAGCGCCATCTTTGTTATTAGCAATTACACAGGGTCGCACTGCACTGCTTCTTCGGCGCCGTCTTTGTTACTGGCAATTCCACTCAGGGTCGTACTGCACTGCTTCTTCGCCGGTATCTTTGTTACTGGCAATTGCACCGAGGATTGTACTGCACTGCTTCTTAACCGGCATCTTTGATACTGGCAATTGCCCTAAGGATCGCACTGCACTGCTTCTTCTCCGCCATCTTTATTACTGGCAATTACATTCAGGATCGGACTGCACTGCTTTTCGCCACCATCTTTGTTAATGGCAATTCCACTCAGAATTGTAATGCACTGCTTCTTCACCGCCATCTTTGTTACTGGCAATTGCACTCAGGATCGTACTGCACTGCTTCTTCGTCGCCATCTTTGTTACTGGCAATTGCACACAGGATTGTACTGCACTGCTTCTTCACCGGCATCTTTGTTACTGGCAATTGCCCTAAGGATCGTACTGCACTGCTTCTTCGCCGCCATCTTTGTTACTGGAAATTGCACTCAGGATCGAACTGTACTGCTTCTTTACCGCCATCTTTGTTACTGGAAATTACACTCAGGATCTTACTGCACTGCTTTTTTATCGCCATGTTTGTTTACTGGCAATTACACTCAAGCTCGCACTGCACTGCTTATTCGCCGCCATCTCTGTTACTAGGAATTACACTTAGTATCGTGCTGCCCTTCTTTTTCACCGCCATATTTGTTACTGACAATTGCACTCAGGATAGTACTGCACTGCTTCTTCACCGCCATCTTTGTTACTGGCGATTTCACTCAGACAAGTACTACACTGCTTCTTCACCGCCATCTTTGTTACTGGCTATTGCGTCTAGGATAGTACTGCACTGCTGCTTCGCCGCCATCTTTGTTACTGGCAATTGCAGTCAGGATAGTACTGGACTGCTTCTTTGCCGCCATCTTTGTTACTGTCAATTGCACTCAGGATAGTACTGCACTGTTTCTTAGCCGCTATCTTTGTTACTGTCAATTGCACTCGGGATAGTACTGCACTGCTTCTTCGCCGCCATCTTTGTTACTGGCAATTGCACTCAGGATATACTACACTGCTTCTTCGCCGCCATCTTTGTTACTGGCAATTGCACTCAGGATCGTACTGCACTGCTTCTTCGCCGCCATCTTTGTTACTAGCAATTGCACTCATGATAGTACTGCATTGTTTCTTCACCGCCATCTTTGTTGCTATCAATTGAACTCAGGATCGCACTGCACTGTTTCTTCGCCGCCATCTTTGTTACTATTAATTGCACACAGGATTGTACTGCACTGCTTCTTCGGCGCCATCCTTTTTAGTGGCAATAGCACTCAAGATCTTACTGCACTGCTTCTTCACCTCCATCTTTGTTACTGGGGCTTTCACTCAGGATCGTACTGCACTCCTTCTGCTCCGCCATCTTTGTTAGTGGGGCTTGCACTCATGGTCGTACTACACTGCTTCTTCATCGGCATCTTTGTTACTAGCAATTACACTCAGGATCGCACTGCACTGCTTCTTCGGCGCCATCATTGTTACGTGCAATTACACACAGGATCGTACTACACTGCTTCTTCGCCGCCATCTTCGTTCCTGTTTTTTGGAAAATACATCATTTAAAATCCAAATTTTTAATTCAGCAAGAACTTTCCCGTCAATCTAATACTTCCGTTGCTAATACTATGTTGTTTTTTCATTCGTATGTCTGTCACGTATATTATTTTATTCTTACTTTAAAGAATTCACGGAATACAAGCTGTGGGTGTTTTCTTCTCTTTTCTATTCACCAGTAAATTTTGCGAGTTAATTTTTGGTGGCAGCAGTACACGCATCAATTCAAATAGCTCAAAAGGAAGTCATGTTGTCGAAGACGCACGCGAATGACGTTAGTTGCTTAGAATGGTAAAAATTATCCTGCTCAAACAAAAATATCACTTCTCATATTAAGCTTGTTTATATTGTCAAAGGTGGTCAGATTGCATAATCATGACCCTCGCCTCGCAAGCAAAGGGTCCTTGATATGACCTTAAACTATATCTTACTGTTAGGCGCCAGCTTGCGGGATTTGGGGAGTGTGGAGGTACCCTTTAATTGCCATTGCTCCTAGGTCCACTCTGACCCGGAGTGCTAGTAGCTGCTAGGGTCCCAACTATGGGTTAAATAGAAACCGACTTGGAAAAAAACCAATGGATTCTATTAAAATATTGTTCTTCCAAATCATTGGATTCGACATAAACTAACCTAAAAAAGGTTGATATGCTGTAACACAAAAACAAACAACCAACCAACCAATCGAAATCAAAGAGTTACAGGCTTGTTCCCGCGTCCAACCGCTGGTGTAGTGGGCACATGCTTCTTGTGGCCGCTTATCATTTTGTCTCTCCGTGATGCCATGACAATTGCTAATTTCTTTTCTCTTACTCTCTCTCTCCCTCTCTCTCTCTCTCCATCTATATAGTTATCCATCTATCTATCTATCTATCGATCGATCGATCTATTTATCTCTCTATTTGGGTATGTCTTATTTTTACTACGTATAGCCTATCAAAACGAATCCAGTCGTTTTAGTAAAAGTTTTTGCGTTTCCATTTTAAACGTCTTAAAATATTTATCCATGGTGTTCGATTTGGTTGATTTTAGAAAGAAATACTTGCTTTTGTTTGGAGCTTTGCGGAAAATGGTTAATTTTTGCGAAAGAAAAGTAAACATTAAAGCATAGCATTAGTGTTTAGTGCATTTTATGTCACGAGAATCAGTGTCTTATGACAGCCCAGTCTGATCTGCTTGCACAAGTGCAAATACTCTGGCGGTTATCATTATAAAATACACTATATATATATATATATATATATATATATATATATATATATATATATATATATATGTATATATATGTATATATATATATATATAAATCTGAATGTGTGTGTCTGTCTGGTCACGAATAGTCTTCTATATGGTTGACTATTTTTAAAAACTGATTCCATATAATGATAGAAGATGTATCGAGAAACAGGAATGGTTATGTTTGATCTGGCAGAACGGATGTTCATTAAAATTGTGGGTACTGCGTTCGCATTGGTCAACAAAGTATGGAATTAAAAAATTTATAATTAAAAAAAAAAACGTTTACAAGTGTTTTCGATATAGATGTACATTAGAATACTTTGATACGTATGTTTTAACTTAAATAGGGATGGTATAATAAAATTGTGGGGTCTGCATTCGCGCCTGGCCTCCATAGAATAGAAATAGGCACACACTTTAATAAAGACTTTCCATATCTATCTGCATACGATTTGATAATTATGTTTCAGTTTGAAGCAATATGGTATAATAAAATTATGGGGTGTTCCTTCGCACCTGACCTCCATAGAAGTGAAATATGTCACAAAGTTTAACAAGGTTTTTTTAATATAGATCAACATAATATTGTGATAGGGGTTTCAGTCTGAACAGGTATGGTATAATAAATTATAGGGTTTATCTATTTTATTTTTACTTTCATCATATTTTGCTTTGGTTTTGATACTCCTAAATTCAACCCAAATTTACAACCCTTCCTGTTCATAACCTATCATACTTTCATTAGTCAGAGTCCATTTTCTGTAGGCTGTTTTTGAACCCAGCCAACGACGGGTACTTTTTCTAGTATTTATATATATATATATATATATATATATATATATATATATATAGTCTTTGAAGCTTTTAACATTTGAAACCATACAAAAATTTACTTTTTATCATTCGTTAAAAAAAAAACATCTAGTCAGTAAGTACTTTAATCACCTGCAATCACTGCATCAACTCTCTCGAATTTACTATAATACCATTTTTTTAATATTTTTTAAGGGATCATCAGTTTTTTACCATGAAACACTGTTTCGGGGATTTAAAAACAAAACAGTATATTACATCATGGCTCCCCAGCAGTGTTGATCAAACACCACCACCCTTAATCTTAGGAAGAAGACATGTTACAAAAATTTGATCCAATTTCCAATTCTTAATTGCAATATATATATAAAATGAAAATTACAATTGAATTTACCAAAATGATCCAAGATGGTAAAATTAAAGTAAATTATAAATATTAAAGAATTAATATTTATAAAATTATCTCAGCCAGATATAAAAGCTCGATAATACCAAATAGGAAATAGAGCTTATAATATGATCCAATGGATTTTACTTGTACAAATGGAAATTCATTTAACTTTCTTGAAGTTTTACATTTGGATTTTGCCGTCACTGGATTTTTTATCTTCCACCGGACTATCCATTTATATGTAATCACCTTTTTCTTTACCATATTCCCTCTGCTTAACTTATTTTGTTTTCAAGTAAGATCTTTGACTTATTTGTTGTTTCATCAAATACTTTTGCATGCAAGGTCCGATCCTGCATTTTGCTAATTCCTACTCTCTGATGAGAGGGAGTGTATTTCTTCGAAACTCCGCGGATTAAGGACTATCAATTTATCTAGTGTTTCCTTTGCAGATTAAATATGTTTTTTAATACATTTCAAAGTGTTTTTTAACATATTTCATTAACTGTTTGCTCATATTATATATATATATATATATATATATATATATATATATAATTCCAGGTTAATATTTTCCAGAGTAAATAACCAAGAAGTTTTAACGAGGTTGATACAAGAGTGCTCAATACTGAAGTAGGGCGAAATACATTTTATAATTTTTTACATAAGCATTAATATTTCGCTACACATTCATGAGTATGTTTTGCTCAGCCATTTACTAGTAACTAAAACATCTTCAGGCGATATAGCCTCAACAGAAGCGAAGTCCGTACGTTACTAATAACCCGTTGATCGAAACATGCTCAATAATATGTAGCGACATATTAATGTTTATGCATAATAAAAGATATATATATATATATATATATATATATATATATATATATATATATATATACGTTTTATTTTTTATTACCGTATCTTTCTGTTAAGTTACTGTTTGTTATTGTTTCAGCTACCCGGCCGTTTTTTTTTTTTGGCTGTCTGTCGCTTCCTCAGACTTTTACAGAAATGTTCGTTATGATGGGATGAAGTCATAACGAACATTTCTGTAAAAGTCTGAGGAAGCTACAGACGACAAAAAAAACGGTCGGGTAGCTGAAAAATATTGTAACTTAATAGAAAGATACGGTAATAAAAAATAAAACGCATATTTGCTCTACAACAGTATTGAGCACTTTCTTCAGGTTTTTATTAATTACCATTTCTACTATATATATATATATATATATATATATATATATATATATATATATATATATATATATATATATATATAATTATGGTACTAGTGCATGAGCTGGCCTGGGCGTGGCTTATCACGCTCGGATTTCTCCGTAAAATGACGTCACATGCTGCCATCTAACGGAGAAAATGGACGAGGGGGGGGCTTACAGAGAGAGAAAAACGCGGAAACAGCGCCAAATACAAGTTTCCAGAATATTTCAACACGAAACTGCTTGAAAAATTAATTATAGCATTTTCTTTAATTATTATAAAATTAATATAGTGGTAAAATTATTAAAAAAAAAAAGAAAACAAAAGCCAAATTTGAAGCCAAATTAAAAAAAGAAGGCAAAATACAATTTCTTGAAGGCCAAACCATTTCAAAAACGGCCAAATTCACGAAATTAGCCATTAAAAGAATAATAAATGGTAACATTATCAATAAAAGTTACTTTCCAACTTATCTGCATCATTCGTTGGTATTTTTAAGTAGTTTTAAGTGCTTTTTATTTCATATCGAATGTAAGAGCGGTTTAAAATTATACCGTCTCCATTTTTCCCAAACCGGTAAATATCCAGATACGCTACTACACAACACCGACCACTCTAATTTGTTTTTGTTTTTTTTTTATAGGTAATTGAGGTCGCTGACAACGAATAACACCGACTACTCTAATTTGTTTTTTTTTATAGGAAATTGAGGTCGCTGACAACGAATCTGATAAGTCAAACTTGGAGCAAATTTACCGTTTGCATGGTATTTACCCCTGAACCCACGAACTACTTTTCACTATTTTGCAGCTTCCGTTTATGCTACGCGCATGCACGCTGTAGCATAAACTACGGCTTCACCAAGCAAACTACGTTTGGGGGGGAAGATTTTTTTCCAGGACATAGCGAGCGAGCAGGGGGGGATGTGATGTTGGAGCGCGCGAAAAAAATTTCCCCCCCCCAACGTAGCGACCTCAATTACCTATAAAAAAAAACAAATTAGAGTGGTCGGTATTCTGTAGTAGCGTATCTGGATATTTAACATTATTTGTAGAAAGAATCAATAATTTCGAAAAATTCGAAAATTCTTTAATTGATATTCTTCCGCGTATATATTGGGGTGTGGGGTTTAATTTGCACCGGAACTTATATTTGTTTATAGCACCAACCCAGCCACCGGTTACACGCGCCAAGGAACATTTGCCAACAACGGAGATAATGTAAGTGTATCATTTTGACATTTTTTATCATTCTGTCTTTTGATTTATGTTTAGGTGTCGACTCCTTGCATGTTAATTATTGGTTACTACATAATGTTAAACTATTCCGACTTATCCCCCCCCCCCAAAAAAAAAAAGTAATTTGTCTGCCACTCCGCCACTGAAGAAAAAGAATTGTTTTGAAAAAAAAAAAAAATGTCTTTCCGAGATTAGTAATGCTATTCCAACTTACCCCCCCTCCAAAAAAATTTTTACCAAAAACTTGTAATGTTTTCAAGGAAAAAAGCTAAACAAATTTGTTTTTTTTTTTGTCAAATAAATTAAGTTGAAAAATTTATTTCTTCTTTCACAAAATTTAATTTAAGTTTTTTCAAATAAAATACTTTTTTGAATGTCTTTTTCAAAAATAATTTAAGCAAAGTTCAACGATTTTTTTTGTAAAATGAATAAGAACTTTTCATAAGAAATAAGAAAAGGAATGACCTTTTCACTGTAAGACCCCCCCCCACCCGCGTCCATCTTTTCTGCGTTTTTCTCTCTCTGTAAACCCCCCCTCGTCCATTTTCTCCGTTAGATGGCAGCATGTGACGTCATTTTACGGAGAAATCCGAGCGAGTGATAAGCCACGCCCAGGCCAGCTCATGCACTAGTACCATAATTATATATATATATGATAGCTACTTCTTGACAGAAGTTTCCCCTCTCTTCCTTTACTGCTATTGCGTCTGTGTACACGTAGATAACTCTTCAATCCACCTTTAGTTCTACATGAAAGTTTAGAAATGTGGCATAAAAACTTTCCTTCTTGTAAAGGTGTTCGCATGATAATACAAAATAATAGGGATGTTTAAATAAGCTTTAAGCCGCCTGTGTGTAGATTTGTCACATCATACTTCAAACTTGTTAAGTCTGCACAAGTTGCCTCGCCACTATCGCCACAGGACTTTTACAGAAGAGATATCTGTACAAAAGGATTTCAATGATAAACGCTTGTACGACACAAGTATCACTCTCTGAGCATCCACAGTCAGAGTCCAATGACAAGCATATATATATATATATATATATATATACTCACACACACACACATATATATATATATATGAAGTGCCGGTAAAAAGAAAGTCCGCACTTGTATTTTTTTCAAAAACTGCAAATTTAAGCTAAATTTAATGTAACTGTTTAAACAAACTATACCTCATTTTATTAGCTTTTTATTCTTCTATAATTTTACCTGTTCATATTTGACTTGAAATTGAAATATTCTAGTGTTCACGACAATTTAAAAAAACAACTTCAAATTGAGGAAGCAAACAGAAAGTCCATAGCCACAAATTCGCTAAAAACAGCTTAAATTATCGCCCCTAAATCAGTTTAAAATATCCACTAACAGGCAACAAAGCATATCTAATCGTATTTGTTGTTTCTCCAGGTTATACAACGTAACATTTTGTCCATGTGCCACGACTTTCTCTTAGTGATCATCACGAGCTCATTAATCACCATCTTTCTGGTTTATCCAATGGAGAAATGGGCCGCAGATTAAAAAGTGATAAAAAACGATAGACTGTGCAAAAGCACCAAAACACCGACAGTGTTCGTGATGTCCCTAAATCTAGTCGTACTCTAACAAAGAAGACAATGCTATCAAGATTCGCAGCCTAAGAAACAAATCTGAAACGGCTTCCCAAATCCAACAACAGTGTAATCTTGTTAAAAAGTGGTCTTTTTCTACTGTCAAAACAGATTGAATGAATTTAATTTGCGAGGATATGTTGAATAACGCAATTCGATGATTTCTGTAAAGAACAGAAAGCGCCGTCTGGACTTCGTCAGATACAATTGAAGATCATGACTCTTCATATTGGTCACAAGTGCTTTTTAGCGACGAACGCAAGTTGAGTAGGCTAGGCCATGATGTTAGGCAGTACACCCGTCAGAGAAAAGACGAAGAATTTAATCCTATGTGCTCTGTTTCAACGCTGCTAGGAGTGTGGGACATTATTAGCACCAATGGTCAAGAGCCTATAGTTCGCTTGGAAGGTCGAATTAATTCGACCAAGTACATTTATATGTGGACTGAGCATTTTATACTCTACTTTGGTAGGAATTTGGGTGATAATTCCATTTTCATGCAGAATAATGTTCCCATTCACACAGCCGGCAATGTCAAAAGGTTACTGGAAAAGCATGATATTCCGTGTTTGGATTGGTCTGCACAATCTCCAGACATCAAACCTATCGAAAACATATGGCATTACATAAAGCAACAGCTACGCAATGATTAAATGAAAAATTTGGAAGAACTTTGGACAAAAATTAAAGAAAGGTAAGATGCCGTTTCCCCGGAGTGTTGCTGCAGTCTAATTCAAGGAATTCCCAAAAGATTGCAGGCAGTCAAATTGTAGAAAGGTTATGCTACTAAATATCAGCTAGTTCATTGTGCTGCTGTTTTATTTGTGTTGCATTTATGTCCTATAATTATATTTACATAACAATTTTCCATTGTGCGAACGTTCTTTTTGCCTCCTCAATTTTAAGTTTATTTTTAATTGACGTGAACACTGAACATTTCAATTAAAAGTCAAATATGAAAAGGTAAAATTATAGAAGAATAAAAGGCCAATCAAATGACGTATTTTTTTTAACAGTTACATTAAATTTAGGTTAAATTTGCAGTTTTGGAAAATAATTACAAGTGCGGACTTTCTTTTTGCCGCCTGTGTGTATATATATTCGTTAGAAGAGAAAGACAGAAATAATTCTATTTCTGCGTAAGGATAGGCTTAGTGTAGAAAATATTATTAATGTGTTTACGTTATATTTTATATCTGTTCGTGTTTATAAATAAGTGTACATACATTGATACTTGCGTGCATGTGTATGTGCGGTTGTAATCCCTTGATAAAGATTCATGGACACAATATTTCCCATAAAATAAATTCGAACGTATTCTTTTTATACTTTTTATTTCTGTTTGAATTGCAGGCTATTAAGAATTGCGTGCGAGCAAGTTGCATATGACCCTCCCCCACCTCCTGCCATAAAAAAAATAAATAAATAAAGCTCTTTGTTAAAATGCCTGATTTCCAACCGCATCTTTCTTGTTCGGGAAGGTTTCTTCGATAGATTATGAACAAAACGATTCGTCAGACTGAAATAAAACTCTATTATCGTTCAAATACCAAAGGTCAACATTAGATTAATTTCTTTCGAGTACCAGTTTTTGTTCTTTTCTGATATCATCGCATTGTCAATTTTTATCACAGAGAATAATGATCACTAAAATGTTGCAAAAAAATATACATAAAAAAGACGCACTTCCTGATACCGTGTAGTCTCAACAATACGCATCATTATGAATGCAATGGTAGTAAAACTCTAGTCACGATTGAAGACTATCAATTTCGAGTAAATATACATGGCATAATCACGTAGACACACCGGATCCCGTCAGATTACCAGTGTTAAGCAACGTCGAACCTAGTCATTACTAAAATGAATAACCAATTTGGGAATTCCAGGCGCTGTATGTAGGAGGATGTCGGCACCTTCCTTCAAGAGTTGCAAAAACCTAACGTCGTCATCTCCCCTAACAGGGATATACATGCGACTGACGGCTAATCAATTTCATGCTCCCATGTAACTTCCTCCTTTGGAGGAAGCCGGTTAAACTCGCATAGCGTTATGTTGGTTCAAACTGTACATAATCTTTTAATTGTATTTCGATATACATATATAATTTATATAATGAAGACATTCATAATATTTACTGTTATTTTGAAATTACCTTCATATAGAAAATATATTACATAACGAGAGACCCGTTCGAATCGCGAAAATCTGAGCGATACTTAATGACTAAAAGTTACCACAGATCCAAGTTGATGAAACTATGTTACTTCCTGATGGAGATTTACTGTGTCCTAGCTAGCAAGACATCAATCAAGATAATCGTTTCGCTGTGATGTTCCCAATGGGATCATGTGTTACTAGGCCTGTCTTGCTGGCTATCCGTCCGTCTATCTGTCCGTTTTTTTCTTAACTCACTCTCTCTCTCTCTCTCTCTCTCTCTCTCTCTCTCTCTCTCTCTCTCTCTCTCTCTCTCTCGTACGAAAGTAACCTATTTCTTGTTCTGTCTCGCTCTCTAACTCTCCATCCCTGGTTTTTGGTGAAACAGTTTCTTACATTTTATTAAACATTTTATATACGAGTATCGTTCCAAAAGTCTGCCTCCTATTTCTATTACACCCGAATCTATCACAAGTTATTGCAAATCGCATTGTTATGATGGCATGTGTAGCACAATTACTGGCAAAAGTGCATTGATAATATAAATTATATGTACACAAATAAATTCTGGGGCACAAAAAGTCACTCGTTTTAATAATAAAACTCTTGTCTTTGTAGCCCTTCAACTTTTTGAGTTAATAAAATACAAGAAGTTATATTTGGAACGACCATCGTAATACATGTTCTTGTAGTAAATAAAATGAGATAGGAGACGGAGAATTCGAACCTGGAAATTTAAGTTTGAAATTAAGATTCAGGAGAAGTCCGATTGTTAGTTTTAAATTAAATAGAAGATATGTTTGCTTGAAAAGGAATTCGATTGTTTAGAAATGTTATTGAGAAAAAGGAATTTGATGACTCAATTCTGGTGATGAAAATGAAATTAAAATAAGGTTATCTAGAAGCGAACAATAGAAAATAAAAAACATATTGAAAATAGGTTATACCAAAAATAGGTTAGAGAATTCTTGTTTGCAGACATGTGTGAACAGTGAACGTGAGTTCAGACGAAGGGGAACGAAACACGTGAAGCATGTCCAGGCCATGGGGTTGCTGTACGTTTTTGGCAATGCGATGACGTCATGGCTGGGAGATGAGTTCTCAATATATGGCTAGTTTTTAGAACAGAACGCGGAGAACGGAGATAGTGGCGGACAGGGTCGGACAGACAGAGCTGACATTGGTCAGAAGGAATCTCCCTTTGGAAGCGAACGGTTAGACGTTGAAATCATGTAGTGAGTTTGAATTCCTTGATGTGATATCAAAGGTATTGTGAATTATTTATATGAACTTTGTGTTCACTCATCGTAATAATGAATTTTGTGTATAAACCCCATCCTTAAGAAATCTGTCCCCTCCTGTGATAAAAGAACTGATAATCCTCATCTCTAAAATATATGTTATAGAAACATTCCCAGAATTGTATAAATGTATCTCATCTATCTCTCCCCCTCATCAATACGAATGTCCCCATCCGTTTCTGTATTAAAATGTACCCGGTCTCTCTCTCTCGCTCTCTCTCTCTCTCTCTCCAATACCAATACACAACTCATATTATATACTATCTCTCTCTAAATATGAACACCCAGTATGCAACAAGTGCACTCGAGGCGAAAATGCTATCCGTCATGGCTGGCAAGAATACATTGCGAATGATGATAACTATGTAGAAATAATATTGTCTCCCTTGCATGGGGTAACGTAAACTATTCCCCTGTAGATATTATTCTATTTTATCTATAAAATAAAAAGCTTAAGATCGAATATATCAACCGGCTAGATGTAAAGACACGGAAGCTACTAACGCTTCATAAAATAATATATAGAAATCAGTATCTACCAAGACTGTATTTTCCCAGGGAAGAAGGAGGTCTGGGACTCTTATAGATCAATCATCAACATAGGGCAATTATTGTGAGCCCCGGTCAGTATCTGAGAAACTCCCAGAATGACACCCTTTCATCAGTATACGAACATCAAGAGACAAGAGCCAGCAGAACAACATCAGTCACCTAGATCGCCAAGCATTTTGGTTAGAGCTGTCTCTTCGATAAGGACGAAACACCAAACAAGTGTACCACAGAAATAGCAAGAAATAGTCGGCAGAAATATAGTGAGACCTTTTAACAGACAAACCTTAAAGAATAGGAACAACATCAGTGAGCAAAGTATTTTGGGGGGAAACTCTCTCAGGAATACATAGATAAAGAAGGTTCATTGGACTGGCTCAAAATGGGAGCCCTCCACCACGATCAGGAAAGGGTCATAATGGCTGCTCAAGACCAGGGATGTATGAACAATGCATTCAAGAAGATGACAGGGATCAGTAATGACAATAAATGCAGGTTTTGTCATACAGAATTGGAAAGTGTTGGTCATCTGATATCAAGTCGCAAAGTTCTTCTAGGGGACGGCTACTATACGGCGAGACATGATGGAGTATGCAAGTACCTCCACTGGACCATCTGTAAAAAATTAAACATCCAGTGTAGCAGCAAGCCCTGGGAACATCAAGCTGAAGAACAGTTGGAAATGACATATATACCATACATTACGGCCATGTAATCCCTACAGCCGCCTACCTTGAAAATGCTGCTGTGAAATCTGACATAGTTATATGGAATAAGTTAGAGAGAGTTGCAACCTTGATTGAAGTGTGCGTTCCTAATGATGGCCGTCTTAACAGAGCTGAAAGAGAGAAACAAACCAAATATCAAGGTCTCATGTATGATATGAAAAGAACTGGAATCTTAAGGAGATATCAATCATACCAGTTATCATAGGTGCCACAGGGCTTATGAAGAAGAATCTGAAGTCCTACCTAACTAATATTCCTGGTGAACTAAGTGCAAAAGAGATCCAGACAATTGCATTAAGGGAGCAGTGAAGTTACTAAAAAGATCTCTCGGTTGGTTTCAATAAAAAGCGGGGCAATGTTGGACGCTGGTTTGTCTGCCTCAATACCCAGCGTTACAATCTTCAAAGAAAGAATTTTATTTAACGATTTATACGTATACTTTATAAGACACCTATGTGACAGTGGCGTAACACTACCAGAAATGAAACTGTCGTATTTGAACGGATAGCTCGAACACGATCAGACAAATCATTTGTTGAGTCAAATAAATCACACTATATGAGTATAAAGTAGCGAAATCAATCACACAGATTCAAATTCAGGATATAGAAACTCATAGTAAATACAAATTTACTCTCCTCAAATGTTGATGTCATTTTTGCGTTGTGCAGAGAATCTAGCAAGACCGCGTATCGAAAAATATTAAACATGGCTAACAGCCAATGCAACAAACAAGAATACAAAAGCACACCACCTGTGAGTAATGGGATGGGGCAGCAATTATCTCACGAACAGGTGCAACGATCCATAGTCAATAATGAATAATGGTTTTAATTAAAAACTGCATGGCCTGTTTTAAGCGAAATCACCTCGCCTTTTAGAATAATAGATGAAATTCTTTAAACAAAAATATTTTACGGAATTCGACGATAAAACTTTGAATTAATGGTTTCTGTTTTTGCATAAGCAAATGGAGGTGAGTGTGCCTGAAATGGTTAACGATATGAACTAATGATCTGGTGTGTTATGTCCGCAGTAACACTGAGGATGCTGGCTACATCCATGTAGTCTCTCCTGTAAGTACCGAGCATCTTTCAAGAAAGCATTCTAACTAGAAAGGTATCGTGAAACAAATACCAACTATAAAATTATCTGATTCATAAATGTCTATGTCGACTATTTAACTTAGTTTCTCAAACACAAGTTACAGTCTTCACATAAAATAAATTAAATAAAATACATATTTATTATTGTTGCTGTTGTCATTATTATCATTGTTATTATTATTATCATTATATATATATATATATATACATATATATATATATATTCAGGTTTCAGATGTTCAAAAGTCGGGACTAATGAAGACATCGAGGTTGTTAAATAGTGCTCAATAAAAAGAGCAAAATTTGGGGGGGGGAGGTGAGAGGTTCTAGGTCGCCTTAGGAAGTCTCTTTGACTGAAACAGATAGCTATTCGTAGCGACCATGTGTAACTGTTTACCCTCAAATAATATGCATATATATATATATATATATATGTTTAAAGAAAAAATTAGAAAAAACCGAATGAAATTATTAAAAAATCAACGTTTCGTCCCTGTTTCAAAGGACATCTTCAGGATAATTGAAATAAAAATGTGATAAAAGAAAAAGTCATAGATCGTGCGAAAAAAGACAGTTTTTTAAAATCCAACCCATATGTTGGGAAAGGACGAATATGTGTGCGTATGGGAAGGTTGTTTGATGTCTATATATACAACTTTTAAAATGCATTAAAATAAATATGTACATTATTATTATTTTTTTTTTTTCTCTTTCCCCCCCCCTTTTTTTTTTTTTTTTCTTTCCTTCTTCTGCAAAACTACTCATTTTTCTGAAACATTCAAAGAAAAAAAAAAAAAAAAAAAAAAATAGGCTAGCCAGGATCCACCCTGATACCTTGCTCTTTGATTATTATTTTCCCTATGCTAGGGGTTAAATGGTAGAAGCCTTTTCTTTGCGTAATAGTATTAGTATTCAAAATTAGTGCTGATTCTAAAAGTCTTCTTTTAGCTCTATCTATCACGTATTTAATAATTTTCGCTTGATCTAAATTAAATGAGTGATCGTGTTCTGCACAATGGCAAAAGAGTGCATTTAGGGCGTTACCATTCCTTATATCTCTTCTGTGCTCGTTTAGTCTTAATTTCAATTTTCGTTGTGTTTCACCTATGTACGCTTGTTGACAGTTGTTACATGGGATGGAATATATACCGGCATCGGATGTGAGGGTTTTGGGAGAGTGCTTGGTAGTTTTTAATGTCTGTTTTATGGTTGAGGAAGTTGTTTGTATCAGGTGAAAACCAAGTCTATTAAGAGTGTCGTAGATTTTTGTATTTTTGGTGTGGGTGGGAATGAAAAGATGTCTGTTTAATAGTGAGGTATCTGTTTTATTTTTCTGTGTGTTTATATTATAGTGTATTTTCGTAGCTTTTTTCTTTGCGTAAGAAATGAAATAGGATGGATACTGTAGTTTTCTTAAAACATTCGTAATATATTGAAATTCATCATTAAGATATTGGGGACTGCATATTCTAAAGGCACGTAAGAAAAAACCTATAATCATGCCCGTCTTTATTTTATCATTGTGGTGTGAGTAGTAATGAATATAGTCGTTTTTGTGTGTGGTCTTTCTATGTACTTTGAAACTCAGGTCGGTTTCTGATCTGATGAGGAATATGTCTAGAAAAGCTAGGGAGTGGTCTTGTTCGGATTCATGTGTAAAATTTATAGATGGTTCCACTGAATTTAATTTATTTCTAATTTGTTCTATTTGTGTGTTTTTAGGAAGAAAAATAAGAATATCATCTATATATCTAAAATATGTGGAGTTTTTAGGAAGTCTGTGTTTAAAAGAGTTGGTTTCTAAGAATTCTAAGAATAAGCAGGCTAGTACACCACTAAGGGGGTTACCCATAGGGAGTCCAAATTTCTGTCTATAGTAAGAATTATTAAATTGAAAGTAGGTTCTATCAGTGATGAGTTTTATAATTTGTATTAGTGTAGAAAGACCACACACAAAAACGACTATATTCATTACTACTCACACCACAATGATAAAATAAAGACGGGCATGATTATAGGTTTTTTCTTACGTGCCTTTAGAATATGCAGTCCCCAATATCTTAATGATGAATTTCAATATATTACGAATGTTTTAAGAAAACTACAGTATCCATCCTATTTCATTTCTTACGCAAAGAAAAAAGCTACGAAAATACACTATAATATAAACACACAGAAAAATAAAACAGATACCTCACTATTAAACAGACATCTTTTCATTCCCACCCACACCAAAAATACAAAAATCTACGACACTCTTAATAGACTTGGTTTTCACCTGATACAAACAACTTCCTCAACCATAAAACAGACATTAAAAACTACCAAGCACTCTCCCAAAACCCTCACATCCGATGCCGGTATATATTCCATCCCATGTAACAACTGTCAACAAGCGTACATAGGTGAAACACAACGAAAATTGAAATTAAGACTAAACGAGCACAGAAGAGATATAAGGAATGGTAACGCCCTAAATGCACTCTTTTGCCATTGTGCAGAACACGATCACTCATTTAATTTAGATCAAGCGAAAATTATTAAATGCGTGATAGATAGAGCTAAAAGAAGACTTTTAGAATCAGCACTAATTTTGAATACTAATACTATTACGCAAAGAAAAGGCTTCTACCATTTAACCCCTAGCATAGGGAAAATAATAATCAAAGAGCAAGGTATCAGGGTGGATCCTGGCTAGCCTATTTTTTTTTTTTTTTTTTTCTTTGAATGTTTCAGAAAAATGAGTAGTTTTGCAGAAGAAGGAAAGAAAAAAAAAAAAAAGGGGGGGGGAGAGAGAAGAAAAAAAAAATAAAATAAAATAAAATAATAATAATAATAATAATGTACATATTTATTTTAATGCATTTTAAAAGTTGTATATATAGACATCAAACAACCTTCCCATACGCACACATATTCGTCCTTTCCCAACATATGGGTTGGATTTTAAAAAACTGTCTTTTTTCGCACGATCTATGACTTTTTCTTTTATCACATTTTTATTTCAATTATCCTGAAGATGTCCTTTGAAACAGGGACGAAACGTTGATTTTTTAATAATTTCATTCGGTTTTTTCTAATTTTTTCTTTAAACATAACGTCAACCACCGCTGGTATATTTTTTAATTCCTTATACATTCTGTCGAAATGGAAAACCGATCTCTGCGAACATATAAGAGCATCTTAATCGCAGCAAATTCTCACAACAACAGGAGAATTTTTCTGGAAAAATGTATTGAAGAAAAAGTCATACCTGCATGCATACCTAAATCTTTTAAAACATCAGACCATATTTTCCCGGATTACATTGAGAAATATATTTTGTCATCTATAATATATTTAAAGCACCAAAGCTCTCATCTTTTTCGGAAAGCCAGGATATTAATTGCTGATTTTCAACAAAATTACAAGAAAACACCCAGATCAATTAAGAACATTTACAGATCTATCAAAAAATTTAACACACGCCATAACTTTAAATTGAATAACAAACTTGCGAAATTGATGAAAAACAGCAAATGGAAAACTTTGGGACGTCCAGACCTTATTCTAAACCTTACTTCTAAACCACTCTCGGACATTGAAACTGAAGCTCTCAGTTTCGGTCTTAAATTCGCTACCGGCAAGCATTCGAAAATCACCACTAACACAACCCTAAAAAATTATAGACAAGAGGACTCTGATTTTACTAAAGGCTTCATACAAGGGATAATAGCTTTAACAACTACCCAACCTCAAGAATTAGCACTACCAAAAAGATACATTGATGCCTTAAAACTTTTAACAAAAAATAAAGACATTATTATTTCACAAGCCGATAAAGGAGGTGGTATAGTTATAATAGATAAAGACCTATATCTAAAGAAAATGCATACACTATTGGCAGACGGAGATATATACACTCCGATAGATTTAAAATCAATAGAAAAAGATTTCGATACTTTTAATAAATCCGTAAAGAAACTTATCGGAAATGATAAAAAATGGATAAATAACATAGAATACCACCCCACTATTCCTATATTATACGGCCTCCCAAAAATACATAAAGAGAACGTCCCTATGAGACCTATAATATCAAACATTGGAAGCGTCACCCATAAATTAGCACGAGCTATTGCCCAAATTTTAACTCCACTAATGGGCACCATCAGCACTTCACATATCAAAAACTCTGGTGACCTCCTAAATAGAATAAAAAATATGGACATGCAAAATAAAACCATGCATAGTTTAGACATAATTTCCCTGTACACCAATATTCCAATCAAAAAATGCCTTAATCTACTCCACAAGCACTTAATCAAAATTAAAGCCGACCTACCTTTTTCCTCAGATACACTAATACAAATTATAAAACTCATCACTGATAGAACCTACTTTCAATTTAATAATTCTTACTATAGACAGAAATTTGGACTCCCTATGGGTAACCCCCTTAGTGGTGTACTAGCCTGCTTATTCTTAGAATTCTTAGAAACCAACTCTTTTAAACACAGACTTCCTAAAAACTCCACATATTTTAGATATATAGATGATATTCTTATTTTTCTTCCTAAAAACACACAAATAGAACAAATTAGAAATAAATTAAATTCAGTGGAACCATCTATAAATTTTACACATGAATCCGAACAAGACCACTCCCTAGCTTTTCTAGACATATTCCTCATCAGATCAGAAACCGACCTGAGTTTCAAAGTACATAGAAAGACCACACACAAAAACGACTATATTCATTACTACTCACACCACAATGATAAAATAAAGACGGGCATGATTATAGGTTTTTTCTTACGTGCCTTTAGAATATGCAGTCCCCAATATCTTAATGATGAATTTCAATATATTACGAATGTTTTAAGAAAACTACAGTATCCATCCTATTTCATTTCTTACGCAAAGAAAAAAGCTACGAAAATACACTATAATATAAACACACAGAAAAATAAAACAGATACCTCACTATTAAACAGACATCTTTTCATTCCCACCCACACCAAAAATACAAAAATCTACGACACTCTTAATAGACTTGGTTTTCACCTGATACAAACAACTTCCTCAACCATAAAACAGACATTAAAAACTACCAAGCACTCTCCCAAAACCCTCACATCCGATGCCGGTATATATTCCATCCCATGTAACAACTGTCAACAAGCGTACATAGGTGAAACACAACGAAAATTGAAATTAAGACTAAACGAGCACAGAAGAGATATAAGGAATGGTAACGCCCTAAATGCACTCTTTTGCCATTGTGCAGAACACGATCACTCATTTAATTTAGATCAAGCGAAAATTATTAAATACGTGATAGATAGAGCTAAAAGAAGACTTTTAGAATCAGCACTAATTTTGAATACTAATACTATTACGCAAAGAAAAGGCTTCTACCATTTAACCCCTAGCATAGGGAAAATAATAATCAAAGAGCAAGGTATCAGGGTGGATCCTGGCTAGCCTTTTTTTTTTTTTTTTTTTTTTTTTTTTCTTTGAATGTTTCAGAAAAATGAGTAGTTTTGCAGAAGAAGGAAAGAAAAAAAAAAAAAAAAAAGGGGGGGAAGAGAAAAAAAAAAAAAATAAATAATAATAATAATAATAATGTACATATTTATTTTAATGCATTTTAAAAGTTGTATATATAGACATCAAACAACCTTCCCATACGCACACATATTCGTCCTTTCCCAACATATGGGTTGGATTTTAAAAAACTGTCTTTTTTCGCACGATCTATGACTTTTTCTTTTATCACATTTTTATTTCAATTATCCTGAAGATGTCCTTTGAAACAGGGACGAAACGTTGATTTTTTAATAATTTCATTCGGTTTTTTCTAATTTTTTCTTTAAACATAACGTCAACCACCGCTGGTATATTTTTTAATTCCTTATACATATATATATATATATATATACACACGATAGCGTGCGTGTTATTTTAGTGTGTCACGCTCATATCTTTTTTTCTTCCGAATGACTCTTGTTTAATTGCTAAGACCTACATTTCTTATAATAAATAATGTTATCAAGACTTCTTCATAAGTTTGGATTCCGGTTTCGATCAAAGCTGATGGAACTTAAGTAATCAATGTTTTGATAAAATAATTTTACCAAAAATTCTTCATAAGAAATGTTGGTTTCGCGTTCGATTTAAGCTGATGCACTCAAGTCATATGGATATATATATATATATATATATATATATATATATATATATATATATATATATATATATATATTGAAACCGCAACTTTATAACATATAACATTTACTCTATAAGAATATATATACGAAATCTGTGAGAATTAAAATATCATATTTAAGCGTATTTTACGACCGGACTATGCCGTTGTTCTACCTAGCGTAGATACATACTTTTGCAGTTTTAACAAAAGAGCTACAATAATTATCAGAGCCTCTCTTTAAACTAAACATCAACAGAATGCCAACATCAATATATTACATATAAAGAAGTACCCTGTGGAATTTTCACAGGGCCTGCTAGTTATTATTATTATTAGTAGTAGTAGTAGTGATAAATAATTTTACTTGTGATAAATAATTTTACCAAGAATTCTTCATGAGTTTCGGTTTCGGTTATAGCTAATGACACTTAAGTCATCTATTTATTTTTATAAATAATGCTACCCAAAATTCTTCATAGGTTTTGGTTTCCGTTTCGATTATAGCTGAGGGAACACATTTTTTTCTTTACAAGTTTTTGTTTTAGTTACTATTCAAGCTGATGTACCCAAGCCTTATGGATACATATTTTTTTTTTTTACTTTTGAAATCACAACTTTATAATATCTAAAAATCGATAGAAAATGTACTCTCTAATAATATATACGAAATCTGCATAAATTAAAATATCATATTTAAGGGTATTTTATGACCGGGCTATGCCGGGCGTCCCTGATAGCTTAGATAAATATTAAGTTGGTGCAAAAATAATGTTGTATTTGTAAGATATATATATACGTCAAAAACGATGTTATTTTTGCATAACCTAATAGTTTTGCAATTTAAACAAAAGAGCTACACTACTATCAGAGCTTCTACATTCATACTAAACATCCACAGAGTGACAACATCGATATCAATATATTATATGAAAGAATCAACTGCGGAATTTCCACCTGTGCCGCTAGTTATTATTATTATTATTATTATTATTATTGTTGTTATTATTATTATTATTATTATTATTATTATTATTATTATTGTTATGTTGTTGTTGTTGTTGGGGTTTTTTGGGTTTTTTTTAAAGGAAGTGCCTTATAAAGTAAGAAAAAATGTAGATAGTAATATAGCTGTAGGATGGGATAAAAATGTCAAGACAACCAAGAAAATGAAACATAATCGCCCGGTATCGGTACCAATTGACAAGGTCTCGAAGAGCAATGACCTGGAACCCGAATATGATAGGGAAGGAGAACAAGAAGTATAACAATTATGCTGCGTTATGCTTGACAGTAAGACGGATGTAAAGTCATCCCGTTAGTTGGTACACTAGAAGTAGTATCATGCCGTCTGGAAGGACATTTTTAAAAAGAAACTATATGTCCCATATGTGCTAAGCGCCCCTTAGACCTCTGCTATAGTGTAAGTACTACCAATATCCTTAGGAAAACCCTTGATCTTTGAAGTTCCTGGTTTAAAGACGAGATTGAGGGGAAAAATCTCTGAGAAACAAAGTCCATGTGTTTTTAAGATGACATTATAAAACGAAATCGGGGTTATTATTAATGTTGTTATTATTATTATTATTATTATTATTATTATTAATGTTTTTATACACAACGAATGTATTATACTTAATGCGATGACGTATTACAACGAAGGTTAAACTCTATAAGTCGGCGTATCATAAATAATATGACAGCAGAAATATTGGATATTGTTGATCTGTGTTTGTAGACGACGTGTTAAATATCAATCTCCAATATTAATCTCTGTTTATTCACGCTAAATACTTCCCAAACGACGTTCAAATGTTTTTTTTTTCTTTGAGAAATTAATGGGTTTCTAAATTGAATTCTGCGTCCAGAAAGACGCGGCTTCAATTGAAACCGAAATCTGTGAAGTGTATTTTAATCAAATAATTAATTTGAAAAGAAACGAAATTAAGAAAAAAAATAATTGAAAACAAGCACCTGCTATCAAATCGAAGGAAATTTGTTATTGTGTAGTAAATCAAAAATGAATTGATCAATAAATCAATTGTCAACTGAAATCGATAATGATCAATCGTTTTAGGATCGCCAATTTGATTTCTAGTCGTCGTTACCGCACTTCAAATATGTCTGATGTCGGAAGTTTGATGCAGGAAAAATACATGTGAACTTCAATCTTTTACGTTTGGGAAATTTTCAGACAAGGTTGTATTATTTTTTTGTTATTGTGATTATTCGGACTACTGTACATTTCTTTGGGGTGATTCTCACAATATATCGGCCATTAACTTTAACACGTGTGTTTTGTCGAACACGAGAATTTATATATCGAACTCGGGAATCTGTGTGAAATTTCAAACACAAACACGAAAGTAACGCTAAACACCTCACAGAAAATAAATTGAGTAAATTACATCTTTATAATTATTATTAGTAGTAGTATCATCATCATCATCATCATCATTATTACTATTATTATTGTTACTGTTATTATTATTATTATTATTATTATTATTATTATAATCATCATTGATAATAATAATAATAATAATAATAATAATAATAATAATAATAATAATAACATTAATAATAATAATTTACCCTCATTTAATAGTTATGGATAGCTGGCTATAAATCTGTCAGCTTTTTTTTTACAAGGTGGTCACCACTTACCAAGTCCTGGAAGCCACTTGTGGATAAGGGCTATTGCGTGTACAGTACGTT
>NC_136498.1:31535227-31540227 GCF_053919585.1 Euprymna scolopes | reverse complement strand
GTGAGAACTTTCGCATGCTCAGTCTCAATCCAGTTTTCATTACAAAAACACTTTCATTTTTGATGTTGGCAATCTTCACGTGATCCGTACTGTATCTGATGTCTTTCTAGAAATAATTCTACCTAGAAATATATTAGGAAAACAATTACCGACTGTAGTGAAACAGTACTGACATTAAATGATGTGCAGCGGCTCCCCTTAAAGGAGGAAGTTACCTGGAAATATAAAATTGACGAGCGATCTTCAATCGCTGATATATCTCGTTCAGAGGTGATTACGACGTTAGGTTTCTGAATGTCTTGCAGGAACGTGTCGGCGTCCAAGTTTATGCAGGGTGTACCAAAAGTCTTAGGAACATTTAAAGTCCTAATATCTGTTTAACTATTATTGATAGAAAGAGGAAAGTGGTGTCATTTTAAAGCTATGCAGGTGACAATGGAATCAACACTTATCCAGGCACAGAGGCCACCCGTGGGTAAGGTTAATGGGTGTACAGTAGTTAATAAAAAAAATATTGTAGTAATCGTTAGGAATGCAAATTTTGTAAATTGGATGGGAGTACTAAAGGAGACGGCTCATCAAGAACTTGTTCACGCCGGTAGTGAAAATTTAGTGAATTGTATTACTTAAGGAGACAGATCATCAAGAACTTGTTCACATTAGACTTGAAGACGATCATATTGTAGTCAGCTGGAAAGCAGTGAAACGGAAGAGAGTTCCAGGGGCGTGCAGTTCTAAGAAAGTTCTAAGATATTATCACTATTTACGAACGTCTGTTATGTGTTATCAACGCCTCTTGATAATTCCATTACTATTCATCTAGACATTTGTTTTCATAAATATATCAGCAAAATTCAATTAATATTTACATACAACAATTTTTTCTTGTCTATTTCTTAGTCATTTTCGTTATTCTTAAGATTGTCTGCTTTTTTATACTTCCTGTTTCTGCACAAAACGTGACCACGGTAACAAGCATGATTCATGTTTATTAATAATTATATGCCTCTCAGATAAGGTGTACACCCGATGTCCCCATGTTAAGAATAGCTTTCTTTTCTACTTGAAGTGTCTACTTTTCCAGCCAAATAGAAAACAGAAACCAAAAGTCGGAGTAAGGAATATTGACTATAACCGAAATATCTGTTAATCGCATTAACTTTTTCTACTGTTGTTCGCACCACAAAAAGGTTACTACTGAAACTTAAGGCGCTACTGTGTTAGGGGATCGTTTTATAAAGACAAACCTTGGTAGATGGTTGGGCAGCTGGATGTTTACTCACATAGCATTTATATTTCTGCATGTTCGGGGAAACAGGTAACAGGGAGCGGTACTATAACAAAGTACGTATGGATAGCTAGCTTACGAAAATATTAACAGCAGCAGCCGTAAAAGAACTATGCAAATTAGAAAGTGCATGCGAGCTTTCATTAAAAGAAAAGAGCAAATAAATATACCACGTGGTCGTGGAAGACGGAAGATGGATGTGTAAATACGAGGGTTAGAAAGCACTGACTAGACTAACACCAACGCGCACTGGCGAGGAATAAGACTTTTAAAAAGCACATGTGTGTGAGAAAATACTTTTGAAATATAATGAAATACGTGGTTTTGGAAACACCACGAAAAAATGCATTTAATATGCACTTAAACAATAATTTCGGGGTTTTATTTAATTATTTCTTTCTTGTGTTATTTGTTTGTTCCTTTGCAGTGGAGCCGAACGGTGTGTGGTCCGAGAGGTTTGAACTGTAACGACGCAGTTAAAATGTAACGGCCATGTTACAGTATCAAACACAAGCAGTTCGAAGTAACATGATTACAGTTTGTATTATTTGGCTTTGTCAGACTACTGTTCTCATCTTGAGTGTCATTGCCACAACGTTTTGATAGATGTAATTCTGTCCTTCTTCAGATGTACCTTGTTGAACTCGGGAATGCCGAATTCGAGAATCTGCACGAATTTTAAAACGGAACACTTTATTTACTTCACGTGAGTGGCATGTTCTTGTTCCGTCAGTCATGACTGTATAGATTTTCTAAATAATTTTCAATGGTATTCTACGGGGATTGAACATTCAACATTCGATAGTTCTGGTTATTATGTCGAAAATAGAATCAGTTTAAAGTAATATAACCCTGAAATCTTTACAAAATTGGTTCTCTGAATAAACGAAAACGGATTAGCTTGTGCGGAAGGAATTGATGCTTAGTCAGATAGAAACAGAATTCTCCTCCCACAGTTGCACATCAAGCTCGGTTTAATCAAGCAGTTCACTAAAACACTGGAAAATAGTCGTTACTGCTTCACTTAATTGTGAGAGCTGGTTTAAGGTATTGACAATGGAGAAATTGAAAGCTAGCATATTTGAGTCTTAAGATTAAGCAGCTTATCAGAGAACCAGAGTTTTTTTTATACAGTGGTCACCACTTATCAAGGCCAGGAAGCCACTCAGGGATAAGGGTTATTGCAAGTACATTACGTTAGTGTGGAGATTTGATGAAGGGTTTACTTAAGGGAGCGGTTCATTAGGAATTTGTTAACGTTGGACTTGAACACATCCAAGTTGTAGACAGGTGGGAAGCAAGCAGACGGAACAGAGTTCCACAGACGTACAGTTCTAAGAAAGAAGCTTTGTTCACAGTGGATTCAGCTAGACGGGTGTTTTTAGTGAAAGATTGGCGAGGGTGGACCAGAGATTGGAGTTCAGACGAGCACCTGCCATGGAAATAAGGATAAAACAAGGATAGGCACGTAACGTCTCTTCTGTGGGAAAGAGGTTGCAGGGTAGAGAAAAGGGCATCCCCCACTAAGCCACGAAGTTTATTTTGTACTCTTTTTTCAAGGCAGGATAGGCTGCTTTAAGCAGCTCCTGCCCAGATATGGCAGCAGTATTCACTACTTGGACGTACTTTGCTTTTATATAGATAGAGAATTGCATCAGTAGTGAGATATCTTCTGGAGCGGTAGAAGGATCCCACCATCTTTCCAGCGACCTTGGCAACAGATTTGATGTACGTGTTCCATTTCAGATAAGGAGTAAAGGACAAACCCAGAAGCTTGTCAAAACATGGGGCTTCTCTTAGACGAGAGCCATCCATTTCAATTGATGCCAGATAGGGATCAGAGCGTTGATGATGTAAAGGTTAGGAGTTTGGTTTTAGATGCATTAAAGGTAACCAGCCACGTCTTCCCCCACTGAACCACATGCTCGAGATCAGAGGAGAGAGAATAAGAGAGAACTTTGTCATTTACAGCCTTTGACGTGTTGCCGTAGATGGTCGTGTCATCAGCATAGATGTCAACGAATGATTTAAGTATGTGTTTAGGGAGGTCATTGATGTAGATCAGGAAGAGAGTTGGTCCCAGGAGGAACTCCAGCATTAATACTGCAGGCCTCCGATTTTTGTCCATCGACCATTACTCTTATGAGCCTATCGGAGAGAAATGATTTAATGATTGAGAAAACATTTCCAGTCATACCGTAGCTGAAAATCCTGTGAAGTAGACCCTTATGTCATACCTTGTCGAAGGCCTTTGATATGTCAAGGGCAATTGCCCTAGAAAGGAAGCTTTTGTCAAGAGATTCACTAATCCTGTGAGATATAACCGTCAGCACATCTGCGGTAGATCTTGCAGAGCGGAAACCATATTGTGTGTCACTAAGAACGTTGTTTCTGCTGAGATGGTTGACTATTTCTCTATTTAATATGGATTCCAGCAACTTACTCATAAAACACAGGAGACTTATTGGTCTGTACTGAGAGGGAGATGACTTATCACCTGAATTCTTAAATACAGGGCAAACTGATGAAGTCTTCCAGGGAGTCGGAAAGCACTTCTCCTTAAGGCAGCGCTTTAATAGCTTCGTAAGTATGGGAGCAAGTTCTGGTTGAAGCTTTTTTAACACTATAATTGGGATGCCATCAGGGCCAGTTGCTTTACTGGAATCTAGGTTCTTGATTAGCTTGGCGACCTCATGCACGGATATTTGTATGTTAGCTTGCGTGTTCTGTGTTATAGGAGGAAATATGGGGAGTTGATGGCCTTCATCGCATAGGGTAGAATTAGCTGCAAAGTTCTTTGCAAATAGTTTGGCCTTGTCAGATGCTGACGAGATGGCCTCTTTGATAATGGTTGGGATAGAACGCACATTTCTGTTCAGGATCCGATTTGTTATTTGCCAAAACTGGTGGGAACCAAGCCGCTGATCAGCTACCTTGGATTTAACAGACTGGGCATATAGCTCTCTTGCATTTTTTATTACTCTTTTACAGTGGTTGCTGGCAGTCCTGAAAGCAGCTTTAGTCTCAGTTCATCTATTACGTTGGTAGCTACGAAAAAAGTGATTTCTGTGCGCGATAGCAGCAGCACATTCTGGGGAGAACCATGGTTTGCTGTTAGGTTTTGTTGAAATTTCTTAGATGGTATGAATTGGTATATGCCTACAATTAACCATTCGGTCAGATCTGATACTATAGAGGACACTTTTTAAACATGGAGTGCATAGGTGAATCAGATATAAATGTATGGAAGCTATCCCAGTCAGCCATAGAGTATCGCTATACAGTTCGGTGGAGGGGTACGTCTGGGGACTTATTACATTCCGTTTTTATATTAACTGATACTACGGAGTGGTCGGAGGATCCTAGAGGAGAATGAACGGAACATTGACATGTCAGGGCAATTTGTTAGAAAAAGGTCTAGGAGGCTTGCATATTGACCGGGTGTATCGGGCACACGGGTGGGTTCGCGAACAATCTGAGTGAGGTCATAAGCAATGGCAAAATCATGACAAAATCTCCCCTCATCGTCTGTCTTATTTGAATGGGTCAGCCGTTCCACGTTATGGACGTTGAAGTCACCACAGTTGTGGATGTTAGCCAAGGGATGTTCAGACAGGATGTGGTCTATTTTCTCAGATATGCTCTTAAAGATAGTAACTCCGCTCTTGTGGGGGCGATAGAGGGCAAATATAAATGCAGTGGTGTTAGCAAG
>NC_136498.1:31507727-31530227 GCF_053919585.1 Euprymna scolopes | reverse complement strand
GCATCTGCTACTAGTCTCTCGCTCCTAAGCAAGTTTCAAAAGAGAGTTGCCAATCTGATAGGTCCTGAACTGTCATCTAAGCTTCAGCCTCTGTCCCATCGACGAAATGCTGCACCCCTCTGTCTGTTCTACAAGTATTTTAATGGTGAATGCTCTGACAAACGGCAAGCACTTGTGTCCCCACGACGTAAACACCCTCGAGAAACACGACAGGCAGCTAAATCCTACCCCCACACAGTAGAGATCCCTAGATGTAAAAGGTCTCTTTACTCCAGTAGTTTCTTCCACAGAACCGCTAGACTGAAATTCCATTCCAGGTCCCGGCTCCTCCAACTGTACTGACTGGCAGAAGTTCAAGTGTAACGTGAACCGACATCTTACTGCCAAACTCCCTACATAGTACCCCAGTAGTTGTTGCCCCTGATAGTAGCCCCCTATATCAAAGTGGCAATGTGCCTTGTGTGGGAGGAAAATGTAATAAAAAAAAGGTTTTCTGGCCTTTTTTACTGTCTTATTTAGTCGCGCTTTATTTTTCATCTCACTAAATAGGCCTTGTAAACCATCTACACGCGTTTGCATGTAAGCCCTGCATGGTCTCTCACAAAAAAACACTAATATACATCCTTGTCCAGTCTGCCACAAAGGTATATCGCTGCGAATTTATATATAACACTCCAGTATTGATCAACAAATCTGGTTTTTCTCCCCTTCTTCCCTCCTTCTATCTCTCTCCCTCTAATCAGGGTTTAAGTGGTAGTAAGTGCCCGTGTAGTTGCTCGTACGATATCTGATGCTTCAAGAATATTTTATTGCAGCTGCTACCATTCTGGTGTATACACTTTAAATTTTTCCCCCGATATATTTAGTCAAGAAAGTCGAGGTACAAATTGCAAATACTCTAAGTGTAGCTCAATTTAACTAAGTGTGATGTGTAAATTAATAATTCTACCAAAATTAAGCGGGTACTTTCAAAAATTCATATGAGTTTGTTTTTTTTACAGACGCCATGCCCGGGATACATCGTGTGGTATGTTAATTTCTATTACCTATTTGTACACTCCGCTGTTAACCTCTCACAATATACATATATATATATATATATATATATATATATATATATATATAGCGATATAGAGAGAGAGGGGGAGGGGGAGAATTTTTCAGAATGTGAAAGATTAGATAATTATTTCCACAACCAAACAAAGTCGCAGCCCACAAGAGCCATGACAGCCAACGAACCGGTAGTCCAAGACTCGAGTTTCGCCATCATTTGGGCTCATCAGTTAAACATATCTGAACGCGGGATTCAAACCCCGAGCCTCTTGCATGCGAGCCAAGCACTCTGTCTACTGACTAAACGCCCTGCACACTAGAAATTCTAACTAACACAAATCAAGCAAACCCCGGCGAAATCCGTCTGTAGAATGAACCTACTATTTCTCGACAAGGGACGCGGTTATCCTATCAGATAATAACCCTGAGGTGATGTCTCAAAGGAAGGAATTTTCAACTCACAACCGATTGGCTGAATTTTTTTTTTTTTTTTTTTTACACAGTGATCACCACTTATCAAGGCCCGGAAGCCACTCAGGGATAAGGGTTATTGCAAGTACATTACGTTAGTGTGGAGATTTGATGAAGTGTTTACTTAAGGGGGCGGTTCATTAAGAATTTGTTTACGTTGGACTTGAACACATCCAAGTTGTAGTCCGGTGGGAAGCAAGCAGACGGAACAGAGTTCCACAGGCGTGCAGTTCTAAGAAAGAAGCTTTGTTCGTGGAATCCGCGTTTTGATTTAGGCACAGATAAAGAGTGGGGGAAATTTTTCACAGTGGATTCAGCTAGAAGGGTGTTTTTCGTGAAAGATTGGCGAGGGGGGACCAGAGATTGGAGTTCAGACGAGCACCTGCCATGGAAATAAGGATAAAACAAGGATAGGTCCGCAACGTCTCTTCTGTGGGAGAGAGGTTGCAGGGTAGAGAAAAGGGCATCCCCCACTAAGCAACGAAGTCTATTTTGTACTCTGTCAAGGCAGGATAGGCTGTTTTTAGCAGCTCCTGCCCAGATATGGCAACAGTATTCCATCTTTGGACGTACTTTGCTTTTATATAGATAGAGAATTGCATCAGTAGTGAGATATCTTCTGGAGCGGTAGAAGGATCCCACCATCTTTCCAGCGACCTTGGTAACAGACTTGATGTACGTGTTCCATTTCAGATCAGGAGTAAAGGTCAAACCCAATTAGGGCAAAACTTGAGTCTTTATTTCTGGTTTGATTGCTGTCATGGCTGTTGTAGGTTGCGACGTTGTTTAGCTGATATTTTCATAATTATACTATCTGGAAATTATTTTTTAGATTGGTGGGATAAAACTTATTCATATTTTTACAATTTATGGAATGGTATTCGGAGAAATAACTTAGATTCATAAAATCCGAAGGTGGAATCATTTCGATTACCTATTTGTACACCCCTCTGTGTTCCTCTCTCTCTCTCTCTCTCTCTCTCTCTCTCTCTCTATATATATATATATATATATATATATATATATATATATATATTCCGTTGTCCAGGAGGATTAACAACGCTGGAAGGTAATGTATATCGCATTTCAATTCAGATGGGAAACTATGAGACACGAACAGGTGAAGCAGTACCGGTCGCGTAATTATTACGCGTAATATATAAGACTTCTCGTCCCCTTTCTCCTGTTTATTTGTAAAAGAAATCTATTGCAAATCCGGAATAGAATTTCTAGATAACTGAATCGCTTGGGGTACAGCGAATGCAATTAATTTGTATGTAGAAATAATTAGAAAAAATAGCTTAATCTCTAGAAACCATCAAATATGTATATATAAATACATATATATATATATATATATATATATATATATATATATATATATTCCAAATTTTTTTATATTTACACATTCTCCTGTATTTTCACTTTTTCGCGATTGTATTGTGTTTTACCATAATATTCATAGTCATTTATTAACCATTTGATTGTTCTGCATAGAATTCTAATAAATTTCACTGAATTCTTCGTGATTAGTTTCATTCCAGATATTGTAAATTAATTAACAAACATTATCAACCTGGTGCTACCAGATCAGGCTGTCAGAAGACACTGCTTTCCAGAGACGAAATGCACCTAAACTTGATGCTTTTTTTTTTTACTTCCTTTTGCAAAACTTTATTATCTTCGGCAAAAGAAAAGAAACAACCCACCTTTTCCACCTTTTTCTTTCTTCCCATTTCACCTCTTCTTTTTATCCCTCCAACTTACTGACCTCTTTCCTTACTTAAAATGTACCAAATTTAATGCTGTGAAACTTTTCCTTTTCCCACAACTAAACTCATTCAGGTTTCGCAGGGCAGGGAATAAAAACGATAAAACAAGAAAACCAAACACTACAAACTAGTGATTGAAGAATAAAAAACCTTCTACAAAATAACTGGATGCAACTTCTGACAAAACAAAATACTTTTGACTATTTTTCGTGTCTATTTATCGCTTCTCTCCCTATTGATCTTCCTCAAAATTCTAATGATGACTCCACTTATCCTTTTTAGAACTTTAATAAAATTTTGTACCACTAGAAACCTTTATATATATGTGTGTGTGTGTGTGTGTGTGTGTGTGCGTGTGTGTGTGTGCATATATATATATATATATAAATGTATATATTAATATATATATATATATGTAATACATAAATATAAAAACCTTTATATATATATATATATATATATATATATATATATATATATATATATACTAGCAGAAGTACCCAACGTTGACTGGGTTCAAAAACAGCCCACAGAAAATGGACTGTGATTGATGAAAGTATGATAGGTTATGAAAAGGAGGTGGTTGTAAAGAAATAAGTTTTCACACTCAAAATTTTTACCCTAAGCAAAATATGATGAAAGTAAAGATAATTTTCACGAAAATATATTTTTTATATCAACTTTGTTTCCATTAGTAGCCAAGAGTTACCAACAAATGAGAAAATGTTATATATTAATAATATAAATATAGAAGAAATAAATGTTACCATAGTCAATAAAAGTTACTTTTATGTTAGAAAAGTTCATTGGTTTGTATTTTTAAGTAGTTTGTTATTTTTTTTTTTAATTCACGAACCGGTTTAAAAAAATCAAAGTGGCAGCGACTTTGAAATAGAGGGCCCCGTTTCAATTTGAAGGAGGGCCACCTGAGCATTCTGTGTTAACAATTTAACAGAGTTCCGTCAACGTAAATATATTTATGAACATATTGTAATGTTTCCGTTATTTTGTGCTTGAGGAATAGTCGAGTATAGTTTATATAAAAATTCGTTTTAATTTCGGTTCGCTGAAATTATGTCAAGTAAAGAGCATTAAAAACTATTTCAAAACCAAAAAAAAAACATGAACTGAGCTTTTATTGATTATGGTAACATTTATTTCTTGTATATTTATTTTTTCGGGTAGTCGTTTGTTGTTTTTTCTGCTAAACACCCTTACTAAATAATATCGACGAAATATCGAGAAACAAAGAAACAAAAACAGTTTTGAAAAATAATGAAGCTTTACTTGCTTAAGTAAACTAATCCGAAGCAGCAAAATGGGATATTAAAAAAGTACACACGTAATTACTTTAGTTTTTTAAAGCAAAGAATCGAGATAATTATGAATAAGAAGAAAATTACGCCCTTTTCAAGCAGAACAGCTTCGTTCCAGTGTTAAAGTATTAAACGGTGTAGTATTGCACCGTCGGATTCAGGATTGTACTATTGTAATGTAAATAACACACAGAAAGAGTTGTAATCAACTGAATTCCTTCTAGTACACTGACAAAAAAGCTTAAACATATATATATATATATATATATATATAAATAAAAATAAAAAGCTTATATAAATGTTTTTTAAAAAGACACGTAATCACGTGAGCAGGATGTTTTCCTTCTTTTGACACGATAACAAGTAACGTTCTTATATTTTTTTATTATTTATCTATTTAGCTATTTTCGAAAGAGTTCCACGTGCATCTGGAGAAGGAAAAAACAGAGTTATGCAAAATTTGTGTCGAGAATTGTCTAAAGTTCCGACTTTTTTGGGGGGAGGGGGGCTTTCACTTTAATAAGAACGTGGATTTATGAGGTAAATTTATTCGACAGAATATGATTCAACTCAAAAAAAATAAAAGCTAACGTGAATTAAGATTAAAGTTAAGATATTATTGTGGACCCTCACCCCTTTTAAAAAAACCTTGTTAAACTTTGTGACATATTTCCATTCTATAGAGGTCAGGCGCGAACGAACACCCAACAATTTTAGTATACCATATTTCTTCAAACTGAAACATAATTATCAAAGTATACTTACACAAATGGATATGAAAAGCCCTTGTTAAAGTTTGTGTCATATTTACATGGAGTATAGGCGCGAACGCAGACCCCACAATTGCATTATATCATCCCTATTTAAGTTGAAACATACTTATAAAAGTATTATTATGTACATCTATATCGAAAACCGTTGTAAACGTTTTTTTTTTGTCATTTTTTATTTCTATACTTTGGGGGCCAGGCGCGAACGTAGACCCCACAATTTTAATGAACCCCCGTTCTGCCAGATCAAACATACCCATTACTGTGACTCAACACATCTTCTATCGTTATATGTAATCAGTTTTTTTAAATAGTCAACCATATAGGAACCTATTCGTGACCAGACACACACACACACACACACACACACGTTCAGCTTTATATTTTATATATACTAGCAGGGGTGCCCGGCGTTGCTCGGGTGTTTGGAGGTGTATGCTGTGCAAAAAAAAGCAAAAAAAACAAAAAATGGTTAATTTTTTAAAACTTTGACCCCTATTATGACCCCTTACAATTTATAGTTTCGGGCTCAAATCACTTTATTAAGTTAGATCCAGGTTCAAGGAACCTATATCTAAAATTTCAAGTGTCTAGACCCAAAATTGTCGGAGGAGTTTGTTAGAGTTCTTAAAGGTCAAATCGTTGAAATTTGACCCCTTAACAGCCAAATTTCTGGCTGACACCCGTCACATCGATTTTCCCAAATCTCAGTACCCGGTATTTCAAATTTCGAGTCTATAGACTAAAAATTGACAGAGTTATTGCGTAGGGAAATGTACACAGACAGACAGACACACAGACACACAGACAGACAGAAAAGTTCACTTTTATATATATGTATATATATATATATATATATATATATATACACACAAAAAAAGTTGAAGAGTTAAGAAGAGGAGATTGGTCGCATTAAGACGGAAGACGATTTGTGTCCGAATTTATTTTTCAATGATTATCACTATTCTCAATTCCATTTTGACGGGAATTCAATGACTCATCTGTGACGAAGGGTCATCTTTCTTAGACTTTCATAGGACCAATATCTTCAACAGGGAAATAAACTTTCAGGTCATTAATACAAAGTTCAGTTATCTTAACAATCTAAATGCAATTTGAAATCCCCTGTGATCAAGCAGAATAAAAAAATAAAAAATAGTATGCATTACTTTTGGAAAGTCCCTTGCATATATATATGTGTGTGTGTGTGTGTATGCGTATATATATATATATATATATATATATATATATATATATATATATATATATTTGTAGTCATCGATATAAAGTCCTGTTTCGTTGTATCACAACTCATCAGTGCCGCTGGACTAGTACCTGTCCCAAGTCAAGGATAGAACCTAGAACCGTTGTGTTGACAGTCGGCAGTTCAACCGCTCAACCACGGAATGTTCATTTAAATAAACATCGGTCCGCTACTTTGTATAGTGCTCAAACGCTTGTTTGTAAACAAACCGCGAGCTTCGCATTTTTCAGCCAAATTAATATAATAATAATATATATATATATATATATATATATATATATATATATATAATTATTTACTATAATACTTATTAAATACCTATAGACATAAATGTTTCAGCCTTTCGGGAATCACCAGTGCAGGATTTTATGATTAACGTCTGTCGATAGGTTCGAATTCGGCGACAGAAGCCATCTCTGGTTTCATTAACAATGAGAAATGCTGTTGAATTTTAGACATATATTTTTAAAATTCCTTTTAACGCCTGTTAGTGATCTTATCTAAAAGTGCTTAGCGATAAGAAACAATATATATATATATATGTGTGTGTGTGTGTGTGTGTGTGTGTGTGTGTGTGTGTGTGTGTGTGTGTGGTTATGCTTGTAAAATAATTATTTATATTCTATTTCTAAATATTTTTCCTCGACATTTCTTTACACATTCTCGTACCTCAGATTAATATGTTACTCGATATGTAAATAATTGACCAGCGGTTGAATAACGGCTTCCCATAATTCTTTCGTGCATCGAGATGTATTTCCCGCAAGACCTAAACACCATTTTTAATAAATAACTTGCCAAGCTAACCAGTAAATCAAACGGACGGTTTTTTATGGATTCTCTTGTAAACTGAATGAATTTAATGGATATAGTTTGAAAGCCACGAGCAAATGCTTTGTTGAATTATGTCTTTAATTACTACGATTATCGATCGTAATTAATAACGGTTTTTATTCGCCGCCATATTTACATTCCAATGTTACGTTCCTCCGTGTATTATATTCTGGCATGATTTTCTAATAAAACTGGTTCAAACGATATTAAATCATTCGTTAACAATTTCTCGTAAATGCAATTTACGTTAATGTCTACGACAAATGGATTGATTTGATGAATTAAAATACTTTAATTTAGGGCGTTCATTTATTTTATTGTTTAACATGAACTCTAGTTTTTTCAGTTACGTCCATTTATTCAGCACGCATAGCAATATAATTCTTTTCAAATCTTACGCGCAATCGCTTGATAAAAATACGCTTTTGAATGAAAACCTGACAGACAGACAAAAATACTTTTTAAAAGTGAAGCCTCGCGGACATGTGAGATTCTTATTAAACCTTATCGTGATAGACTAAGGAAAGCAGTAGTCCAGTATCAACATTAAGTGTTTTATTGCAAACTTACGCATGATAGACCAGTGAAAATGTTATTTTAGACTTATGCGTGATAAAAGAATGAAAATGTTATTTTTACTGAAGCGTAACATTAAGCGTAATGGAATGATATTTCAAACTCATGCATGTTGGGTCATCGAAAATGATATTCCTACTCCGGCATGAAATATCAGAAAAAAAGCAACTTAAAATTGACGCGTGACAAGTCGACGAACGTCCTAGTTCTAATTAAAGTGTGGCAGACCAACGTAAAATCAGTGTTAGCAAAACAAATGATATTTCAACCGTACGCGTAATGGAACAAAGAAACTGATAGATTAACGAAAATGCTAAGATATATTCATCAACGTTTAGTGATAGAAGTCATCTTTTAATCTGATGCAATGATTAATCGATGATTTTTTTTTTTTTTTGCATTAAATGGTAATTTGCATTAAGACTTGGTGGACCAACAAAAATACAATCTCAGATTTGTTAATAACAAACTAATGGACATTTATTATTAAATTAAATCGTGGCAGACAACTGATATCGACGTTTAGCGTCTAGAAGTTCAATCGTACACTTACGTGGAGCGATACAGGCGCATTTATAAGTGGAGTTTGACGGAACATTGAAAATGTTATTGACAACAAAAATGTAAGAAACAGACGAATATGTAATTTCAAATAACACAAGCAAAATGTTATATCATACGGTTGATATCATAAGCATCAAACTTCATCTATATATTATACTGCCAAGAGTGCCCGTAATTGCGATTTCGTAAAATGTGCTTGAATATTATATTTTAATTTACGCAGATATTCATAATTTTTTTCTTGCTTCAGGCGTAACATGCTACAAGGACCCAGTCCAGGATCTTAGTTATAGCCTAATCCACGATTGCAGTATATCTGAGGGCTCTTTTTGGGATTTTTACAGTTTCTTTATAGTTCCAAGTTGTACCTTTCTGGGTGCTTGGGCAGCATGGTATCGATTCCAAGTAGATTGAAAGATTATACTTCCTAAGACCTGAACAATACTTGGATTATATCTATTTGGTTATATCTATGTTATTCAGATGTCATTTATATTAGTATAGAGTCAATTATGCCATTACCAAATATATAGTCATGATTTCAAAAATGAAAAAATATTATTTGAATGCTATCAGCTAGAAGGAAAACCTAAACCACAACATAACAAAACATAGTTTCATGATTAATACTATGTCTACAAGTTAATCAAAGACGGAAGGTTATTTGTACTCAATATGGTACGACGGCGGAAAAAAGTGAATTTTATTAAATACAAGCTGATTTTCATGACAACAATGTTTTTGATAAAAAAGATGCAAGCAAATGCAGTCGGACGGTCCTCAGTTTTTATAATTATATATATACCTACGTATAAACACACAAACACACACAGGTACACACACATATATACGTGTGCGTGACCTATAAAAACTTGAAAGCAAAAAGCAGTCACAGGGGGGCGGTCGTGTCTGTGAAAAATGGCCGAGACGTAAGGTGTTCGCTCTCTTGCTACGCTCTCTTCTTCTCCCAGGTTGGCTTGGTGGTTTTTCTTATACTTAGGACGTATAACGTCAGAACATACCGCCACGCCAGTTTTTATTGTCTGAAATGTCGGCCAATCCCGGCTGATGCCAAATCTCCGGGAATTCTGCGTCCTCCATTTTGAACTTCTGTCGTCATTGACGGCGCGCTGCCATTTAAGATCGTTGCCCTCGCCGATTTTCCCGACTTTTCTGGATCTGGCTTCATTGACGTTATCTTCGCAATCCCAGATAGCCGATTGTCCTTTCCATAATAAACTTTGCCATTGGCAAATACACCCCGTCTGTAATTCTCCTCCTACAAAAACTAATGACACAACACATATGCATGTCTTATACAATCCTTAGTTATATACTTATTTCTTCAATTAAAATTGCTCTTGATCGTTCTGAGCATTTTTATTGGCAAAGCATATTCTAATATTCTCTTTTCTTTCCAACGTTCCATGTAAAATATCCTTGTAACATAGAAAAAAGGACACCACGTGGTCAAGAAGGAGAAGCAAAGTGTGTTGCGTCGAAGATGGGCGTGCGAAGTCAAAGGCGAGAAAACGCTGGCTATGGCCGGCAACATGTGGCAGGGAGAAAGACTTTTTAAAAAAACACATGGTATGTGTCAGATCGTTGTAAAACACATATGTGTTTGAGTAGACTTTTGAAAGATGATGGAATGCGTTATTTTGGGAAGAAACACGAATAAAAGCATTTTATTTGCACTTATATAATTCCGAGTCGGATTTTCATTTCTTTTTTTTTCTTTTCCTTTGGCCTGTTTGTTCGTTTTTGACGATACCAGAGAACGTATGGATCTAAGTCGTTAAAATATAACGTCACAGTTAAAGTGTAACGGCCACATTACGTTATATCATGGCCTCAGACTGAGGAAAATGCTAATTTAAACATCACCGTGACATAGCCTCTACATTACTATTTCAAACCAATATTTGATGGATTGAAGAAAATTCTATTTATAACAAGAGGTTGACATACCAACAAAAACGTTAATATACAAATAAAACTTTCTTATTGAAATACGTGGATCTAACTAAATTAAAATTCATTCATTCAATCTACGCGCTTTGTGATACAAATCATACTGCAAACTAAAACCTGACAGAAAAACAAACCGATTGACAGACTATACGAATGTGCCAGCGTAGCTTAAAATCAGTGATTCAAGAAACGTCATCGGATATTAAGAAATCGAAATACAGCTTTATTTATGTCTACATCTATTGGCCTTACGCAGACAAATATAAAGTCGCAGGCATATGAACGTTCAATATATGTGATATTGATTATGAGCATACGACATTAACTTAATATAATCACCAAAGAATATGAAGTAAAATCATATAATTTAATACAGTTAAATTCCTGATAAATTATGATTGTTTTTCCAAACCGCTTGCAAATTTACAGACCAATATATATATATATATATAATTCAACAATACTTGGATGGTCTAGATGGTAACGCATCCTTATAACATTTGTGGTTTTGTTTCACCTTGTGGACATTTACATGGTTCATCACACTAGCTTTAGACTGAAGAAATCTGCCACGAATTGTACATCTCAGTTCCTGTTGAACATTGGCAGAGGCTGCAGATTCATCCTGCTTTCTCATACAAGTTGCAGTACTTCATACTTTACACGCTTTTCCTCATACTTTTTTGTATTTTTGATACTTTTTTCTACGCACACTTGTAGTTTTCCAATCATTCACATAAATTTCCACCAGCTTAGGGTGGTTCCTCAGTTCATAATTTAACATTTTTGTAGATTTACTCTGCAGTCTTTTCTCTGTGGAAAGAACACGATGAAACAGTTTTTTACACACTCACACACACACACACACACACACACACACACACATATATATATATATATATATATATGGTACTACAGAAATATCTGCCATATTTTGGTCTGCGATCTCCTCAGTCGCGCTCGTGCAGTAACTGAGCAATCATTAATTTGTATAGAACTGCATATAAATGTGTAGAATTCATTTGACTATTCGATCAGACAGTTTCAAGGCCAAGGCTTGAACATGTACGAGACTGAGTAACAGAAAATCTCTCAGCTGATATCGCTTGATGAAGGAACTTAAAACAAAGCAAAGTTATTAGCTAAGTGAAAACATCATTGGCCCTTGCATAAGTTCATTAGCAACAGATAGTTGAAAGTTAAAAATGCCGGAGGTATTTTTGCTGCCTTTTGTATATATATATATATATATATATATATATATATATATATATATATATATATATATATATATATATATATATTGTGTGGCGTGGGAATATATTAGGGGTTCGTATTGGAAACACATTAACGGGACATCAGAACAGATGATGATGATGATGATGATGATGATGATGATGATGATGATGATGATGATGATGGAGACATTTATAACAGATCTTTGTACATCATGACGATTTTAATGATAATTCTGGAGGACTTCATGCAGACTGGGAGATATGATGCGACAGTTCTTAACACATATAGAGGGGAGGAGATACTTTGCTTATGATGGAAGAGGCACATTACTTGTAAGAGGGTTGTACAAGAGTTCGTTCATAGATGAATATACAAAGCTCATTTACCTTTTCGGTAATAGAGTGCGATAAGATACCCATAAAGAAGATCGGCACTTAAGATGAGAACAGTAGCCTGAAAAATCAAAATAATATGGATACTTAATTTGTTATCTATCCCGTATTATATATTTTTACAAACACGTGTATTTTTCAACAGTACTCGGTTGGGGGGGGGGGTACGTGATTGTTGATTTCAAATTATGAAAAAACACCCCCAGCTCGGTAAATCTAATACTTAATTTTTCCAAAAAACAAAGTTCCTCATCCATTTATATTGTGACCAAACTAGCAACAGTGAGAAGAGCTTACCCGAAAGGATTGGTTACGAAGAGTTAAATTAGAGCTATGGTTGAAAATTGCTTCAAAAAGGACCATCTAAAAGGAAATTAGAGCCTTTTTTATTTTATTGCAGGTCCGGAAAACAGCAAGTAACCCTGCCAATTGGAAGAAAGATGTCGTTGCCGCCGATTTAAAATACATTTTCCTTTTAACGGAAAAAAGAAAGTCGAATTTATAAAACATTACTGTGAAAGTGATTATTTGAAGATCTCATGCGGATGTTTAGACTAGAACTTGAACCCGAGGGGGGTGAGGGTCAAGGACGGGCGCCCCGGTGGGTGAAACGATTGTCAATGAGAACCAATGTTGGTGGAAAATTACCTGATTTAGATGTATGGTAGACGTAGCCGATTATCCAATCAGGACGAACCAAGGTGTGACTGATTGGACGATGATTGGTTACCTGAGGCACTCAAGATTCACTGAACAACCCTAACCCGATATACTTAAGTCAGTGCATAAATCAGTTTTTGCAATGAGTTTTTGTAGAGTTTGTAGCGAGTTTTTAACTCTGGGGACGGTTAACCGCTTCCACACCAAGCCGCTCGATAAGCACTCGTCCTTTGACCGACTGAAAGCAAGAAATTAGTTATTGAAAAAACCAGTTCATCAAATATTATAACTATCAGAAAGAGAAACTTAAATCGATATTTTATTTTTTTTATTTTCGATTTTCCTGTGAAAAACTGTACATCCTATTTTTTATTTATTTTTCTCTTCTGTTAATAATTAATTGAATACGAAAACTACAACCAGCGCCGGTTATTATTGTTGATATAACCTACAAATGAACTTAAAAGAAAGAAAACAACCAAGTTGAATGGTCTTTTACGACAGAAAAAAGGAGACAGAAGAGATCATCAACTGTTGGTCCAGCGTTATATCAACCTTATCTTCGTGAAAGCGACTGGAGTTGCGTCGCAGAATTTTATGAGGGTTTTACTACCTAGAACTACACCTATACCCGTGTGAATACCTAGGACCTCCTTTTAGTTGAGTTCTTTATTCTGTCTGTCAAAAACGTTATAATATTTTAAATTGCGTGTTTGTATGCTTAGGTCATACTTAGATTACAATTAGAATGCGGCAGGTGAACAATACTTCTTATATAACACAAAACATTAACATAGAAATTATATATACTAATGCAACCTTTTAACACAAACTGTTATATTATTCAACGAATAATTTATAAAGCGATATTAAATCCATTAATGTTTCAGTCTCTGTTGGAATTTTCATTTTATTTCGTCGACTTAAAGAACAAAACTATTTATGACAACCTATATTAGATATTGGCATATAGGAAATGAGGTGTGTTGTTCAATTCTCCTGAGTGACACACTTAACGGGATTGGTGTGAGTGTCGACACAAAGTCAAAACTTTAGGTAGTAAATGTATCGGTCACTTTTGCGAACGTCACTCTAAAGAACGTGTCCTATTTCCGATTTCTTCTTAAACCGTCGATTAAAACGTCGATGTCGCATTTGCCTGCAAGCATCGGCTGTTCTTGCTGTCATTTAATTTCATTATCAGCGGTGATGTTCACTAGTCGCAGAGTACATCTTTTGGGGTTAACAGGTACTGCACTTGAAAGAATTCAAAACTAACAAAGATCTGAATACATTAGAATTGGCAACTCGTGTTTATCTTAACGGAAGTAAACGAAAATATATGTAAAACAGAAAAACATGGATACAAATAGAATATATATTTTTGACTAAATGAAATTTAAATCATGAAATCGATATCACATATTTCCATATAGTTAAAATATTTGGAAATACTCAATGAAAGGTTTTATTTATTATTAAAAAGACATTTTGACAATTATTCTCATATAAAAATGATTTGTTTATAATTTTAAAAAATAAAACAAAATTAAATTAAATTTTCAACCTTCCTGGTAGACTTTTTAGCCTTATAAGAAAATATACAGTTAAAAATATCAACATAATATTTGCTGTATAAGCAATAGATAGCATTGTTTGTTTAATTTATATTAACAATGTTATAAACGTTATGAAAATACTTTAATTTATATTAACAACGTTATCAAACGTTATGAAAATACCTGAATATAGTTCTAATTAAATACACGTTTAATTATTAACAAATAGCAATACTTATTTTACTATATTTGGTTGGAATAAAATTTTCCCTTTTAATGAAACGTATCCAAATTGAGAAAATTTAGGAAAAGAAAATATATGTACTTTGGGGCCTTTTGGATAATTTCCCCGGCAATTTGGAACAACGCAAGAATACACCATCTAAGACAGCAAACTGAAATCTAAACGAGACTGCTGCTGATAGCCTAGATCATATACCTACAAGTGGATCTGATAATGACGTCACGCTGTCATGTGCATCGGCCTTCTTTACTTTCGGAAGCCACGGTTTCACACACTTTCTTATTTTGTAGCTTGGAGACATCGATGCGTTTAGGCACTTTTACTCCAATGGCTCTGACCCTTTTCCTTATACACAATTTAAGTTTAGCACGAACAAGATTGTGGTCAGTATCACACTCTGCACCCCGCAGCGCTCTTAGATTACACATATCCTGAGGATTACGCTTGCGCGAGATAATATAATCAAGAGTATGGCCATGTTTTGATCTAGGGTGCATCCAATATATTTTTTGAATGGGTGTAGGTTGGTAGAAGGTGTTACATACTGCAAGATTATGTTCAGTGCAGATCTGCAAAAGAAGAATCCCATTATAATTTGCCTTACCTATATTACTATAAGGCCATATTTCCTTAAGACATCTCAGGTGTCCCGATCACTTCCAACCCGTGCATTAATGTTTCGAAGCAATAGAATCTTATCTGCTTTTGGTGTCCCTTCTATACAGTTCCTTTAATCCTGATGAAACCTCACTTTGACATTCTGCCTAGTATCCAAAGTAGAGGTATATACCGAGATTACTGACACGTAACGATCACTAGGTAAAGGTACCCTCAGTAACATGATTCGATCACTAATACCACAGGGTTGTTCTAACTGAGATGTGATCTCTGTCTTGTAAGCTAAACCAATTCCTCCCGCCATTTTTCACTCCCTTGGATTTGCCTTTCCAGAAAAAACGTATATCCTGCACTCTTTTCACTTAGTTGGTCTTCATCACTGAAACGGGTTTCAGACAAAGCAGCAATATCCACGTTGTTTCTAGCTAATTCTCTGCCAACAATATCTGTTCTTCGCTCTGGATTAACCGACTCTTTCATATCGAGAAGTGTCCTTCCGTTCCAGGTAGCAATATTCGATTTAGTTTTCTTTTTAGAATAAATCAATTTTTTTTCTTTTGTTACACCATGTATAAATAGAGAACTGTCAGCTGCAGGTAACTGACCAGTTGAAAATCGGAGCAGACGATTTTTAGGTCACCTTTTCTAGACCTCTCCCATGATTTGGGTGAGCAGCACTGTTCCTTAAAAAGCTCCTCAGTCGCAAAAAGCCCCACCGAAACTATTTCATGTCTCAAAAAATAATACCGATGTTAAGATAAGCTTTAAACCGCCTGTGTGTATATTTGTGACTACATACTTCCAACTTGTTAAGTTTGTACACGTCACCTCGCCACATGACTTGTAAAGAAGAGATATATGTACAAAATGATGCCAATGATAAACGCTTGTACGACACAAGTATCACTCTTTGGGCATCCACAGTCAGATTCCAATAGCAAGCAAGAGCAAGATAACTGGAAACTGTTTCAGACGCAGGTTTTCGTAAGTGTCCTCCTCACAAAAGCGCTTTCAGATACACAGTTTAAGCCACTACTAGCCGCCAGATAATATATATATATATACAAGAATAAAAAAGCATTGGAAATGCAAAAGGATATAGGGATGGTATGCCAAAAAGTATACAAACAAGATAGCTATGAGTGGCTAGGCACATGGAAATAGAATGGCATCCAAAGTATAGCCCTATAGCTTTTCTCCAATCTTCATTCCGTGCCATCATTACGGTTGTAAAAAGCTATAGGGCTATACTTTGGATGCAATTCTATTTCCATGTGCCTAGCCATTCATAGCGATCTTGTTTGTATACTTTTTGGCATACCATCCCTATATCCTTTTGCATTTCCAATGCTTTTTTATTCTTGTTAATTAGTATTTTTACTTAGTCTTATTTTTAAACTTACATTCATGATAGTATTGTCTTTTTTAGGAGGCGGCTCATTGCCGCCTCCATTAGTAGCAGGTCGCTTCCTGCTGGGTTTTAGGTCTTTGGGTTTTGGGCCTTAGGAGTTGCCTCTTGGTCCTCCATCGGTTCTATATTACATAGAGAGTGCTACCGCCTCTCTGATAAAACAGTTAGAGTATTATAAAGTTCTAAAATGTTCATACCTTCACTATTAAATTTTTCTTGGTTCATTCTTTGGCGTTTTGGCAAAGATTTGGCAGTTTTTTTATATTTATATTTATAATATTTTGTGCATGGGGCAGCTTTTTTCCCCTTGGGATCCCTGTTATACCGTGCTTTTGAGTCAGCACGTGAGGCAGCCTTCTTTTTTCTGTTTTTTTGTTATAAAGAGCACGTGAGGCAGCTTTTTTCCCTCGGAATCCCTGTTAAACCGTGCTTTTGAGTAAGCACGTGAGGCAGCCTTCTTTTTTTCTGGTTCTTTGTTATAAAGAGCACGTGAGGCAGCCTTCTTTTTTCTGGTTCTTTGTTATAAAGAGCACGTGAGGCAGCTTTTTTCTCCTCAGAATCCCTGTTATACCGTGCTTTTGAGTCAGCACGTGACGCAGCCTTCTTTTTTTCTGGTTCTTTGTTATAAAGAGCACGTGAGGCAGTTTTTTCCCCTCGGGATCCCTGTTATACCGTGCTTTTCAGTCAGCACGTGAGGCAGCCTTCTTTGCCTCAGGATTTGCATGATACTTAATTGTTATTATTTCAGCATTTTTCTGATAGTATTCTTTTTGCTCAGATAATACCTTGACTTTGTTTTTTTCATAGTCTATATTTCTCTGAGCTTTTTTACTACGTGCTGACTTTGGCATTTTTTATTAAATGTAAACATATAACACTTATGTGTATCTTACTATAATATCACTTATCTTATAGCAAGACAACTCTCGTAGAATTGAGATACTGCCCCGTCACCAATAGTTAAAGTGTGGAACGGTATATACACCAATAGTGTAGTTGTTATCTTTATATGAAGTCCTAATCAGTGACAGTGTGAGGTTACTTGGTTAATTTATTGTAGTTTATTTTAGAAAACTTACTTGTTTTTATTAGTAGATTGTGTATAGTAGCCACAATACCTAGCTATTTTTGTGGCTAGGGCTTGAATTTTGATTCTTTTTGGTCAGCTTCCAGTGAGTTCTTAAAAGATGACTTTCTTGCAGTTTCTTTTGCGGTTAATTTAACTTATTTCCTTTGGCGTTTGGTGAGTTCTTAGAAGAACTGGTCTGATCTACTTTTCTTAGCGAGCGAAGAGATTCAGCTGCATTTAACAATGGTTGCTATAGTGTATTTTTGCGCATGCGTGAGAATTTCAAGTTTCCTCCTTATTTTTCAATAGTTTGACAGTAGTCATGTGTCTTTCTGCCAAGAGCGACAGACGTCAGTGTTAGCCGTGATCGTCTAGAGGTTAGGACCCCACGTTGTGGCCGTGCTAACCTAGGTTCGAATCCTGGTCACAGCATTGACATTTTGTACATATTTTACAGTCCAAAATCTGAAGAATTATTTGTTTTTATAACATTGTTTTTTTGACGTCGTACTTGCTGATAGGTTACTCTTATAACAATTTTGATCAACTGAGATAAAGATTTCGTGGTTTCATTAACGCTGGTGGGTTACTGTTTAAAGAAAAAACCTTAACGTTCACCTCAAATATTCAGCGTCCAAGAAATATAGGCCACTGGCAAACTGGAACGTCTGTGAGCATCCGGTGTATTATTTGGAGCTGTCCCTTTTGAGAGAAGTTCCGTGTTCGAAATGGTCTGTCTACATTGGGTATATAGTGTTTAAAGCTTGTTATTACACGTAATCTTATTTAATTATGGAGTTAGCTAAAAAGCGATGGGTCACTGCACTTCTCCGTGTAAAGAGCAGTCGATTGATGCTTGAACTGTTGTCAGAGACCGTTCGTACACCGAGATACATCGTCTCAAAGAAAGAAGAAAGCAGAAGAAGAAAGAAGAAAGAAGAACAATTGGCCATTTTTGTACCCTTTTTTTGCTCTCTTTTGACATTTTAACCGACGTTCTGACACTCGCTGGATTCGTAAGATGCTTCTCTTATAAGAATATATGCTTTTTGAAACTTTTGAGATTTGGATAGTTTTGTTTTGTAGGCGCATATAGGCGTGTACGGGCCATCCCTATATAGAGAGTGCTACCGCCTCCCTGATATATATATATATATATATATATATATATATATATATATATATATAAAACAAAAGATCTATAATTCAAATTCCAAGTTGTTGTTTAGTCAGATCGGAAAATTTTTAAAAAAATGGCATATACGGTGGTGTCTGCGCTATGAAACAGATGCTTTCAAGAATTGAATATTTTAACATACTGAGGAAAATAAACGGGAAAGTGAACAAGAGCTTGGAATTTGGAATATAAACTTTCTATTTATTTATTTGTGTGTGCCCTGCTGTTATATTTAATATCCATGGAACTTTATAAATAAAGAGGCGTGTATAAATAAAGTGTGAAATATAATTTGATAAGCATATTTTTCTCATATACATCTTATATGTATATATATGCATAGGGATTACTATATATATATATATATATATATATATATATATATGATAATTCACAAAGGATTTTTTGGCATGTCAGGGTACTCCAGGTTAGTGAAACTTTGCAGTGCTTTGCATGAAAAGATTAAATCACTAATTATAGAAATATTATAACGCTTATTTATTCCAATTTACAATAATCTGACTGTATTTAAGGAATTGTCATGTATATAGAAGTGTAAGATTTGCGCTATAAGATTATAATATATGTATATATATATATATGTGTGTGTGTGTGTGTGTGTGTGTGTGTGTGTGTGTGTGTGTGTGTGTGTGTGTGTGTGTGTTTTCCTTAGTTTTGTCTTTCATCTGTACGTTCTCTAGTTGGTAAACACCGGAAACTTAAACCCGCAAGATAATATATACCAAATTTTTCCGATCAATCAGACGAGTTTTTCTATCGTGGGAACATTTCAAAGAGTCTCCTGAATATGTATTCAGTCTTTTTTTCTGGACAATGACTTTTAATTTTCTTGCGATCAAAAGGTGGTGTATATCATTTCACCGATCGTCATTGGAGCTTACTTCTATTTTCCTGAATGCTTCTTCGCAAAAATGTTCACCTAGATGTTGTATAGTTTACATCTCGCAATTGATTCTTAAGACGAGCATGGTGATATGGTATTTTGGATTTCACTGATTAGGTACTGATTTTTTTAACAGAAATATGTGTAAGATTGGTTTTGCTCCGATTGATATTAGATTTTGTGGATGTATATATAAACATATATATATATACATATATATATATATACATATAAAGAGAGAGAGAGAGAAAGAGAGAGAGAAACGTTTTGCTCTGATTGATATTAGATTTTGTAATCGGATATATATATATATATATATATATATATATATGTATATATATATAGAGAGAGAGAGAGAAAGAGATATATATGTAGAGAGAGAGCGTGAGAGAGAGGACGCGAGAGAGAGAGCGAGAAGAAGAAGAAGGAGAAGAAGAAGAGCAACAAGAAGATAAAGAATAAAAAACGACAAAATAAAGATGTAGACTAATGCGTATAGACTTTATTTAATATGGTTTTTAGATCAATTAGTTGTGTATGATTAATCATCTCTATATACCTATGCTTCTCATCAGAAGAGAGAAGATTATAAGTAACATGTTAGAGATGCGACGTCTAGCGATAACTACATTAAAAGCGAAATAATGGGACGCGAGAGTAAAAGGGTAAAACATTGAGATTGTGGTGGGAGGGAAGCAGAAGAACTACAGTAATTAATGTGACAGAGGAAGAAGATTGCTGATATTACAAAGTGGAGATAGGTGGTATGTAAGGTGGTTACTGAGTATGCAATGGTGGGATATGGGAGGTGTTCGATATATTTGTGCATATTGAAAAGAATATAGACGGAGAGATTCAAAGTAGATGGCCTTATACTTATATGGAGTTAGATGGTATAACTAGAAAAGTTTATTTTTTAATACGGGACAGATGGTAGGTCTGTATATATTAGAAGGGTTATTCGAATTGCAAATTAGTATTAAACGAAGTAGAAATTATAAAATAATAGAAAGTAAACTATATAATAAAAGTATATAAAATAAAAAGATAACATTCATAAATGAATAAAACAATAAATAAACAAAAGATACAAGAAAATTTTTTGTTTAAATACTGGCCATTTGTTTGTAGGCCAGCCATTTTTTAAAATCCATTTGTGAGTAAGCCCTGATCTTGCCCGGCTACAATAAGTCTTTTCTCATCAAATGGAAGTCTTCCACTCTTGAGCCATTGGAGTGAAACATCCTTGTCTATGTATTCCTGGTTCAGCTCCTCTAGGAACTTCCCTGCTCGCTTATTTTGTTCCCATCCTTGTTTTCTTGTCTCTATCTCTGTTTTTGGTGTATTTTTTTTCTTTTGATTCTTGCAATCTGTGTCGCTGGTTTATCGTGTACATCGACAGTGTTCTCCGGTATGACTCCTCCAAAGTTTTCAGCAAACCTTGTGATTGAGGTTTGTTGAGAAAGATGATCATGATATTCTTTCACCATTTCAATTGTCATGCCCGTTGTACTTTTAATATATTGGCCCATGCTTACTATAGTGGTTCGATATGCATGGTTGAATTCAGTCGGACCTAAGCCTCATTCTTTTCGTGATAAGTATATCCTGTCCATGCATTGGTTTCGGTATGTAACCTTATGTAGTGATAGTTATTTCCTGGTCTTTGTATCGAGCCTGTTTATGTTATATTGATGCCAGTCTATAATACCGAAACCGTACGTGATCTCAGGTATTGCAAGCTGATTTATAGCCATAATTTTGTTTTTAGGGGTTAGTACAGATTTGAGGATCTTTTTCAGACGTACTGTGTATTCCTGTTCTGCCCTACGTCTCTGTGTGTAAACATGGATGTGTGAACATGAATGTGCTTGTAAATTAGTAAATACGTGTGTGTGCCTGCATGCGTGTGTGAGTCCAGCATCTAGAGGCCTTACCAATTAAGAGCTGAGATTTGGATCCTTGTCTAAATAGTTCATAACAGCGCATTCCATTTAAGTTTGTGACACACGGGTACAGAGAGGCAACATTGCAGCAATGAGAAAGAAGTTTGAGCTGATCTTACAATGCAGAATCTATTAGATTTCTGACCCTGTTTGGAATAGACAAGTAGTAGATGTACCATTCCGGTATGTATGGGTTAATTATGACTTTAAAAATATACAGGATACTGTATTTTGTAAGTAATTTGCTAGCACTATAGTAAGAGCCACTTTTTTAGCAGCAACCTTGGCAATATAGTTGTCCCAATTTATGTTGCCTGTGAATGTTAAACCGATGAGTTGGTTTAGTGTCATTAATTTTTACAAAAGGGTATTATTAATTTTATTAGATTTCTGGTTCATTTTCCTGTTTTCTCTGCGATACACCATGATTGAACTTTCCAGGCAGTATTTTGTCGTCTTTCACAGAACACAAAACATTAATTAACTTCATGTAGTATTGTGTTGTATTCATCTGTTTTCAAGAAAGGAAATTATTTACTTGATTATAAAACTTTGCTTGGTTTGAAAATTAGATAATTATAAAAATCGATATATTGATACAATGATGTGTGTGTTGTTTAGTGTGTCATGCTTACATGTTTATTTTGAAGTGACTGTATATATATATATATATATATATATATATAT
>NC_136498.1:31475227-31502727 GCF_053919585.1 Euprymna scolopes | reverse complement strand
CAGCACGTGGTGTTTAGTTAACATCCCTCGTCCCGTCCTATAATTTTCGTTCAAATATAGAAGAAAGTCTCACCATGCAAATATAATTATCAGAATCAAATAATGCTCACGCTGACTTTTAAACTTTCGTCTGAAAATTAGAAAAAAGTTGCTTTGCGCTGAAAGTTTAAAGTGTAGCGGTTTTCAATTAATAATTATCTTTACCAAATTCTTTGGTGTGGCTGAATTCTTGGACCTATACAAATACTAGCAGACTTGTCGACGTTATAAGATGATATGTCAATTTATGTAGATTACGTATTTATTATTATGGGGACAATTCTTTATCAATTATTATATTGAACATAATATATAGTAGTTGAATATATATATATATATTTGTATATATATATATATATAGAGAGAGAGAGAGAAAGATAGGGAGAGAGAGTGAGAGGTAGAGACACAGAGAGACACAGACAGAAGGAGAGAGATTGGCATAAATATATATAGATGTATATAGACACACAAATCCATATATCATCCTTTTTTTTAAAGATTGAATCGTCTGATTGTCGAAGATAAGATTTAAGCAAACAAGCATAGAGTGATGTCCAGACATTCCGGGTGGTTTTATAATTATATAGATATTTGAAATGGATATATTTCAATAATAAATGAGCATTTATAAAGAATAAATCCAAACAAATAAAAGAAAATGGTTCTATGACAATTAATATACACTTACGTTACAGAAAATCACAAAAATAATTTATACATGCCATAACTTGTTGCATAAAACGTAAATAGCTAACACTCAGAGTCGTGCAGAGCAGTACAAAAATGTGAGATGTTTATATTTATTCTTACTTATATATTTGGCATTTCAGATATAGATTTTGCTACACAACTGTTCACTTTGAATACCTGCATAAATCTCAATGGAAATATGTCTTGTTTGGGGCGACTAAATACATATATATATATATATATATATATATATATGTATATATATATATATATATATGTATATTACATGTATATATTATATATATATATTATATATATAATACATATATATAATATATATATTAGATTGTTATTAACTTCTGATTTCTCCACACGGCATATCGAGCTTCCAATTTTGTGATGGTTTCTAATTTAAAAACAATACTTTCCCCCTATATCTGACACTTAATGTATGTATGTATGTATGTATGTATGTATGTATGTATGTATGTATGTATATATGCATGAGTATATATGTGCATATAGGAGTATGCATGGGTGTGGGAGAAGAAAGAAAAAGAACAATCCGAATACTTTAATAAATGTTTATATGTTTGAACAAGAATAGACAAAAATTAAGTAAATGATCAAAAGAATATTCTCTGTTTATTTAGTTATTTCAATTCATTTTATTTATTTTTTCCAACATTATATGTTTGTATATATCAATTAACGAAATCTGCAGTATCGTTAAAAAAATAAATAAACGTTTGTGTATATGTGTGTGCGTGTGTGTGTGAGTGGGTGTAAGTGGGTGCGTGCGTGCAGACAATCCAGACACCTAGACCCACAATAAATCTATAAGTCCAAGCTCTTGGAAAATACATTCTACTTGGCACCCACTTAGCTTATCACCTACATCTGCCTATCTATCTCCAGCTTTATGTGAAAACACGTCTATAAACGTGGGTGAGCGTCTCTTGTGTATGTATCTGTACCTGTACCTGAAACGACATTCACCCTGGAGGAGTTGAGTCGGCTTCATGAAGATTGCACATCTCGTACCACTGCGGCCCAAGCCCGGCGATCGGAGGCAAGATCCCGAGTGAGCAATAGCCAGTCACGTCTCCAGCTTGTGTATGTATAGGTACATGGAGAAGCATATGTGCACGAGTGTATATACATGTATCTTCACATATACGAGTATGTTCGTGGGATGCGTGGGTGTCCAATTCAAAGTTATATTAAAGACTTTGTTTAGAATGGAGGCCAAACAAGTTGTTGACCATTCCAAGTCGAAAATGCCGGAAGGGTCATATTCAAATAGATCTTTACCTTAATGGCTATACCCGCTGCTAACTCTGCAGGCTCACTCATGTTTTCTATCATTCACACTGAGGAAGATCGAATGATCGGTCGAAAATTATGAGCTTTTGAAGGAAAATTCTTCGTTTTTTTTCAAAAGACTTTTTGTATTCCTACACGTCAACACATAGGAAATAAATACAGAAAAGATATAAACATTCATATATTTTTCGTATTGATTTTTATTCATACATATTTAAATATATATATTATATATATAAATATTATACATATATATTTTATATATATTATATATATATATTATATATATGACACACGCACACACCACAGACATATATATATGCATATATATGCATATATATATATATATATATATATATATATATATATAGACTGTATCACAAAAGTGAGTACACCCCTTATATTTCTTCAAATATTTAAGTATATCTCTTCGTGGTCAACAATGAAAAAAGAATTTTTTGACACAATGAAAAGTAGTCTGCGCAACATATATAAGGAGTTAATTTACAAGGAAGTCACGACCTATCAAGATCGAAAGCCAGTGGAGGATAAAAGGTTAATGTGTGTTATGTGCCAGTAAATAAAACACGGTGATAACAGGTAATGATTAATATTAAGAAAAAAATTAGTTACTGACAAGGATGACTGGAAATGACGTGTTTACATTGCATTTTAATATAATAGGAACTGTGGAAAGGTGTTGTTGTTCAACGATTGTTTATTGTGAATATTTCACACGGCCGGGAGACATAGACTGAAATTAAGTAGAGCAAATAATCTGAAAAAAAAAAACAATAGAACCGCAACGTCTCTTCTGTGGGAAAGTTGTGAGAACATCACTTGCAAGAATGTTGAAGTTGGTTTTGTACCTTGAAAAGTAAGAAAGTTATGTTCGAGGCCACTCTTTCTAAGGTGTAGGAAAAGAACTTTATTTTAGCGTGTATCTTCTAAAGTCGTAGAATGATCCAAGCATTTTTATCGGTGAACTTTGCGACGGATTTAATGACAATTTGATGTTAATTTAATGTAAATTTACTGTTAATTTAATGTAAATTTAATATAAATAGTCCATTTCAGTTCAGTAGTGAACGACAACTACAAGAACTTTTCAAAACTAGATACTTCCTCATGCGCGAGAAACATCTAATTCTATAACAAGTGAAATCTTCAGATATGAACCTATCATGGCTAGAAAAATCACTAAGTGTTTAGTCTGAATGACTCGGTACTAAATATAGTAAGGTGTTACGAAGATTGAATGCGTTTCGATAATTTTTGTAAATAAATCCGCTCCAGTACCGTGTCTATAGATCCAGAAAACTTTGGCGTGGCGCCACATGTCTGGAACTTTGGGAAATAGCTGATTGACATTTCTTTTCTGTTTTCGAGAAAGATCGTATTAATAGAAAGACTGGATTATTCTTTCCGGTGTATCTTGACAAGCCACTGACCACACATCAACTGCGAATATAAAATTTATGAAGAAAACGATTTCACGTATATTAAACAGTGCCTGGTTTGCCGTCTGGATATCGTTAAATTCACTACTAAAAATATATGAAACATTGAGAAAAAATGATAAACATTTTCTCTGTAACTTAGTTAAAACACCAAACAAAATATATCTCAGTCATTCACATGATAGAAATTAGCAATCTCGTAATCCTGATAGAAATCTCTGTATCTTTAAAGTTTGCTGTAAAAAAAAGAGAAGAAAGAAATCAGTTCAACCAGCCATTTAGAAATACATCGTTTTAGAAATAAAATCGTTTCCTATAAAGAAAAGTAACTTTTAGTTGAAATATTAATTTTTTTTTTGATAATCTGGAGCAGACAAATTTGTTTAAAAATCCAAAGAATGTCTGAATTAAAAATAATAACACATAATATGTAATTGATAATATATTTTACCAATAGAGTGTAATCTAATTAATACATCATCTTGACTTTAGGCATGTATGTTTCAGACAATACCATAAGTAAAATGAACACATTTTTTGAAACGTTTACAAACACATACAAATATATATATGTGTGTACATACAGGATGATCCAAATTAAACGGGCCCCAACTGTAATTAGGCTCCGTTTCTTAGTGTTTTGTCTGAACGAAATGAAACTTTGGTCATAACTAGTTTATTATATCCAAAACATCACATCAAAACACTAGGGTCTTTGGCCTTTTTCCTCCTTTCTACAACATATGTTCTAGATGGCCTCCATTTAGCTCCGTGCATTTCTTGAGGGGCAGCATGAAGTTGTCCATGGCGTTCTTACAGTCCGAATTGGTAATGGCTCTTATCTCCTCCCTGATGGCTTCCTTGAATTCCGTGATGGTTCTGAGTTTCCCTGCATAGACTGTCCTTAAGATAGCCCCACAGAAAAAAATCTGGGGGGCTTATGTCCGGGCTATGGGGTGCCCACTCAAAATCAGTCTGGAGACTGATCACTCGGCCTCCGAAGTTCTCTTTCAGCCAATCTTGGGACAGGTTTGAGGTGTGAGAACTTGCTCCGTCCTGCTAGGTAGATGGTCTGGAGCTCACTCTTGAAGGTTTTGAGGACCTCCACATAACGCTCCTTGGTGACTGTCACTGCTGCGCCAGATTCTTCGATAAAGATTGGTCCGATGATGCCTGTGGCCCAGATTTCAGCCCACACCGTGCACATAGGAGAGTGCAGGGGCTTGATAGCTACTTCATTGGACCCCGAGAAGACATTTGTCTTGGAGTTCACCTTTCCATCAAGATGGAAGAGGGCTTCATCTGAGGTTTCAAAGGACGTTAAGGAAACTTGGTGTCTCCTCGATCTTCTTGAGCATTTTAACTGTCATAGCCCTCCTCTGCTTCTTGTCTTAGTCTGTAAGGGTCTGTAGCCTCTGTATTCTGTATGGGTAAGCGCTGATATCGTTCAACAGCACTCTGCTGCAAGTCTCCTGGGACATACCGAGGGACTGACTTCCCTTACTCACAGAGCGTTTCGGACTCTACTGGAGAGTCTCTCTCACTCTTTCGACCGGCTCGACTGTTCGCTTCTTGGGACGTCCTGAGTGGCTTGGACAGTTCTCTCTAGCAGCGTTGAGATTCTCCACGGTCCCATACTTCTCGAAGTAGTCCACCCAGTTCTGAATTTTGCTTTTGGATGGAGCCTTTTCACATTCGAACTGACGCATGAAACTGTCCTGTGTTTTCTTAAACGAGCCTGTCTTGTAGTAAAATTTAACACTGTATTCTTTGTCCCAGCTCCCACTGGGGTCTTGATGTACTCTCGGTCGTTGATTCTGCCATGTCCTGTAAAATAAGGTTAATCGGTGAATAAATAATGGAGATATCTCATAAAGTGTACACGAGGCCCGTTTTTTTGGGTCACCCTGTATATATATATATATATATATATATATATATATATATATATATATATATATATATAGGAAGGAAGGAAGGAAGGAAGGTACTTGTATATATTTTTAAAAATATCTCCGTATATCCTCCCTTAACAAAGTTCAAAACCGAGTTCGAAATCTGGTACATAATGCCGTTTTCGGTTGCGATCTTTATCACAAAAGATGAGATTACTCTCCTGTTTCTAATTCATCGTTATCTTCATGGCAAGTGCAAGTCTTTGCTCCAATCTATGGTCCGCCCTTGCTGAACTTTCCCCACACACACTTGTCTTGTTAAAACTGCTATCAGCAATTTCTCACTCACTCTATCTATGCCTACATCTAAATGTGAATTCCACGAACAAAATTTCTTTCCCATAAATGTTCGCTTGTAAAACTCTATTCCGCTGGCCCATTTTTAGTTGACTACAATATCAATGTCTTCACGTCAATATATACCAATTCTTAGCTGTGCCGTCCCCTTAAGTAAAATAATTATATCAAATTCCCTCTACTACAATTACTACGCATTTGTCCCGAGGACCACCGTATATTATTACCCCTTATTCTCGAGTATCCTACGAGCCGTTATAAGTGGTGACTATGAAGGAATCTGTCCAATTATGTGTGTATGTATATGTATATAATACTTAGCTTATTTTTTTTAATTAAAGGATCCCAGCAGATTCCTTTGTTATGAAGAAAAAAATATAAAAATAAAAACGTATTATCTGTTTATATTTTTATTTTCAGAAAGTTTACATTAGATAAGTCATGGGTACCGTCGGTTTCAAACCTAATAATAGAGAAGCGTTTTTCATCCCCATACCAAGCTCTCTTCAACCGATACTCATCTCGACTGAAGAGATCTTGAAATGGGGGTCTGAAACGTTTACTTATATTCAGGTCTGAAACCGACAATACCGATGACTTATCTCATGTAAACTTTCTGAAAATAAAAATATAAATATAAGGCCTATTGTTTATTTATTTATTAGCGATTCTGTGGTATTGAATTGTTACGCTCACTTAGGCGTTTTGGTGGTGTTACCTGACCTTTGTTAATATTCACGTCGCCCCTTTTATTTATGACGTATTATTTGTTGTTATTATTATTATTAATTTATTAATTTATTATTTGAATATTTAGTTCAAATATCTATTAAGTATGTTTACGTGCATAAACGTTATCCATGGACCCGTGTTTCTGGGTATCTCTAGCTTTTTACATGGCTAAACTTTCAATAAGGTTCGAACTCGTAACAGCTCGATAGGTAGCCTGGTATGTTACCACCTAATTACGGTACCTCGTCAAGTTTTATGAACGATTTTTATCACTTTTAACTGTAAGATGCATTGTTGATTTTTTTAGCGATTCATCAATGGTATTTAATTGTTACGTCCAGCTGAGCGTTTTGAATGAGTTACCTGCCCTTTGTTTATATTCACGTCGCCCCTCTTATTTGGGACGTACTTTTTGTTATTAATATTAATTTTATTTATTCAAACTTTCAATATTTTATTTAAATATCTATTAAATAGTTTTATTTATCAACAGGGTATTTTCTACAGCTTACCCTTTTCCTACCATAATCGTTGCAATTGTTTTGAATCAACTAACATTTACCTTTTCTCTGACAATCAAATATGTTTTTTAACTATCAACCGTGTTTTAGATTCATCTGGCCAGTTAGAGTTCTGTGTTATGTATGTTTTGTTCCTACTAAGTTACATTCATAGTACACCTGGCCCGGATAAAGAAAAAAAAGCAAATGGAAGACTTGTGTGGTTTGTTCAACTTACTGTTCGTTCCAAATCATTGATCAGAGATAGATATGTTTTATGTCCACGCGTTCTGTGTCTTGAAATGGATTATTGTCTCTTTTTCCACAATGTGATATATTTTTTTCTTAACTTCCATCCTAGTAACCCTTACCTCTTGTTAAACAAGTTAGTTCCGATAGACTTTTCATTTTCTGTTTTTCTCAGGTATATATTTTATATATCTTACTGCATTAAAACGTTGACACAGCGATTCCCATTAGATGACCGGAGTTAAACACCATTAAACCTGATCGATACCAAAATAAGTACTATTTGGGAATATCAGGTGCTGTATGTGGTTTCTGCTTATCTCTGCATTGTTTCCATTTGTAATGGGTTCCTTTTTGCGACGTGAGTCAAGCAATACAGACTCAGAAGAGAAGTAGTTAGTGATTTCGCAATCTTAGCTTCACAATTCAGCTTCTATTATCCATCATTCCTTCATGGTCATAAGATGGTCCTAGTTGTTCCGACAGACGGACATCTGTTTTATATATTAGTAGGTTTATTCGCCAATATCTTATATACTAATCTGTATAAGGGAAATTATTCGTCTGTCAGACTGTCACATATAACTTTGGAATACGATTTTCTCCGAGAGACGCAAATACTGGATTGAAGTATTGTATGAATGTTCATTCTTGTTTTTCCTTTATTTGTATTCCCGCCTTTATATTTGGCATTTTTTGTTATCCAAGACAGACAATGAATTCTGTCTAGTTCAAAACAGTGCATTGTTTGCTGCCTTTTGAGAGCGTGATCAATTCTAACCAAAAATCGAATGTCTTTTTCCTGTTCTTTTCTTTCTTTGTTGCCAATGCAAGGTCAACTTCGATTCGAATTGATCTACATGCGTCTATTCGACTTTGATTTATTATGGAGACGTCAACCCAAGAGGTCGAATAGTCGAATACTTTCAAAGACAATTCCACACCTTCAAAGAATTTCTGAAGAATACAAGAGGAGAAAAAACAGGAGTCCCTTTTTTTTTTAGATTCTTTTATTGGCAGAGTATGTAATTTTTTTATCTATGTAGGACTTGATAGAAGATTCTTTATGCAAGAAGGTTTCTTTTTTAATGCATAAATTATTTCTTAGCAGAGAATCCGGATTAAATGTTAGACTGCGCTTGCTTTGAGGTTCGGCTTAAACGGGACAAAACAACAGCAAGAAATAGTATATAAATTTTAAAACATAATCGCACACATACATTATACGTATACTAGTAGGAATACCTGGCGTTGCTCGGGATTGAATGAGGATTAATGAATGATCCACAGTCTCAATACTTTTATTGTCATCGATATTAGTGAGATCACTTATTAGTCAATCAAATCGAATGATTGCATGTCCTATCGTTAACCTACTGCTTGTGTAGTTATAAAACCTCCCAAATGTACTTATGATGTCAAGTTGTATAAAAGTGCTAACTTTAGTCAAAGTCCAACTGTTTTTCTTTCATCAGATATTTTCGATTATAGATTTTCGCTACTTATCTGATGTATACTGATACACAACCTATCTAAGAACATTCCCAGACACATAATATATAGTGTGTTAAATTTCATATAAATTGACCCAGCCGTTTTGGAGTTCATAGGGAACGAACTCAAATACACAGACAAAATCCCTCTTTCATATATAAGTAGAGATCATCATAGGTAATATTTAACAAATTACCTAACAGAGAGAGTTTGTAGCACTTTTAGGTAACTTCACGAATATATATATATATATATATATATATATATATATATATATATATATATATATATACTACTTAACCTTATTCCAGAATTCTTATTTGAATTCTTATTTTAAAAATCCGGTAAATTATTTTGATTTGAAAAAAAATCTTTAAAATTTTGAAGAAGCTGTTTTGGTAGCCTTTAAGAAATCATGCGGCAGATATGACATGCCCAACAAACTTGGCATTGCTGCAACACGGTTTGTGCTGACAGAAAGTATAATCAGCCTAAAACTTCTGTGTCTTTTATCTAGTCTTGCCACTTGATTTTCAATATCATACGGAGACAGATCATGTAAAATAATTGACTTTCTTTGCGTATCTGAAATATACGGTCTAAGTTTCACAAAAACATACGAAGACGGCAAGTATCACAACTTTGTATACACCGGACATACCAGCAACTTGGTTATAAATTAATTATATAACGAGGTGAGGAATGATAGATGAATTAACAGTTAGACAGTTCTCTTCTCAAACATACCCGTCGACTTGTTTTTTTGTTTTTCTTTTCTTTACTCTCATGATTCTAGTCTTTTTCGCATTGTTTTTGACTTTTAAAACTTTCATATATTCCTTTACCCACAATGCTTAAGCTACCTACCACCTACTCTCATATATATATATATATATATATATATATATATATATATATATATATATACGCGCAAGCGTGCTAATAGAATTGCAACAATGAATATAAATATAAATTTAGAATGGAAACATACCATGAAGAACACCGAAGGATCGGTCGAAAATATGTGCTTTTGAAAGAAACATTTTCCTGTCTTTTTTTGTTTTTGTTTTTTTTTTTTTTTCAAAAGACTTTTTGGGTTCATACACATCAACACATGAAACAATACAGAAAAGATATAAACATTTATATATTTTTGTATTGATATATATATATATATATATATATATATATGTGTGTGTGTGTGTGTGTGTGTGTGTGTGTGTGTGTGTGTGAATAGAATTGCAACAATGAATATAAATAAAAATTTAGAATTAGAACATATCAAGATAGATGAATAACCTCATTATAATAGATACAATGTATTTTCTTTATTAATTATATTTCAGTTTTTTTAATCTTCGTACTAATCCTTTTTATTCTTATTTTCCACTATTTTTCACCGGGTATTTTTATGACTACAATATCCATTATGAATTGATTCCATACAATATATACTGAAAATTTTCACGACAATCTATGGATCTGCATTTTGTTTAGAGCTTACGTTATGGATTCTATTATTTCCTAATTACTCATCGAATTGCTTTGTTGATGATTTCTAAACCTTACGAAGTACATTTTCTCGGACTTATTGATTTTATATTTTATTATTATTTTTTAAAGATAATCTCTTCATACTTGGGATGACTTGTTATTCATTGTTAATATTAATGAATATAATTTCGTTATTATATTTTTTATTGTTTTAACGGAAATCTTTATCCGCATTTAACACTCGGATATTTTACGCTTGGGATCCAGATACTTATTTTAGCTTCACAGATTACCGTTTCAGGAATTATTTGATTGAATGCATTTTAATGTTTCACAAAAATTTATATATATATATATATAGAGAGAGAGAGAGAGAGATGATGATGATGATGATGATGATGATGATGATGATGATGATGATGATGATGATGATGTCTCAAAAGTCTTGGAACATTTAAAGCCCTCATGTCTGCTTTACTATGATTGGTAATTAGATGAGAGTAGTGCTAGTTTGGAGGTAAATGCATTAAGTTTTTTACCAATCCTATTGATTTTTTTAATTTTTTTTTATACACTTAATTGTCCCCAGGATATCCAATGTCAAAATGTGCCCAAGACTCTTGGAACACCCTGTATTTTCAAATTTTGTTAACGATTGGTGCATTTTAATAAAAGCTTATCCTCCGATGAAAAGAGCATTTGTGTGAAAGTTTCTGCATTAAACATTTTCCATCCTAAGCTAGAGCATGTGCGCCATATATGGGAGGTATAGACATGCTCATACCACTCTCTACTGCTATGATAAAGTATAAAACGACTTCAAAATCTAGTGCACAGTTTCCTTTTCTCTTTTAAACTATTTATTTCTAACAAAAGAGATTTTTCTAGTCTTTCTCTACTCAATTATGGTCGTGTAGACTGTACTTCAATTTATAGTTCTTAAACTTAGATAACATATTATATATATATGCATATACATATGTACAGATATATATATATATACACTCATATATATGTATATATATATATATATATATATATATATATATATTAAACCGCAATCAATTCAAAATGGTAAATATATTAAAATATAAACATTAGATCATCATATTAAGAAAACTTTTGAAAAAGTATAATTTCTGTATTTTTATCTCTGGCAACTTATTTCAATTAATTTTAATAACACACACACACACACACACATATATATATATATATATATATATATATATATATATATATAAGTGCAGATATATACACACACATATATACGTGCATATATATATATATTTGTGTGTGTATATATTTCAACTGTTATCATATCAAAATATATATATATATATATATATATATACATATGTACACTAACATATATGCATTAAATGTATGAGAGAATTATAATCATAAAAACATTTTTCTTTAAACGGATTTTTCATAAATATATTTACTATGTTCATTTGAATAAAAAGTAACCATTATATCGAGAAAGTAAATGAGACACTTCGACCGCAGCAAAAAGACAATAATATTGATTAGAAATGCATACTTTTTCTATTTAACAATTGTTTTACTTTGATAGCATTTATCAGATTATAACCGAATTAAAAGATTGAATAAAAACAACCAGCCTATAAAAGTTTTACTTAAAATGTATATTTAAATCCAGGCTTAATATGTGTAAAAAAAATTGTTTTTGCTACCGGAACAAAGAGAAAAGCTGATTCGAATATCTTTTTATTTGTGAAAATTAAACTTGGAGATTTTGTTTTGAGATTAAATAGAGTTCAATGAAGTTTGTTTGTTTTAATTCTTATATGGAAATAAAAAGTGACTTAACGATTCAACTATAATCATTAGAATCAAGATAAGAACATATAATTGCATTGAATTGGAAATGAATGATTTATACGCTCAATTTTTAAACATGAAATACGTTTAAGTTCGAATTTCGTATGCATTATTTGTATTCTTCGGACTACTGTTCTCATCTTGAGTGTCTTTCGCACAAAGTATCGGTCGACGTAATATCCTCAGTTCTTCGGGTTTAACTTGTTTAACTCTGAAATGTTTCTGTCTAGCTGGAGAATCTGGAAGGAATTTCAGACGGAACCTTTTATTTATTCCAGCCCTGATAGGATAGAAGTTCTAAGTAATTCGATATCGCTCACACTGATATTTGAACATTCAACCACTGCAATAAGCCGTGGCTCAGTGGTTAGAGTACTTAGAAAAATCATTTGCAAAAGTAATATTTTCCTGAATGGTTCAATTGTCAGTGTGAACGACTGAAAAATACTGTTGTGGTGGCGCCCACTCATTTACATATATGTGTATAATATTACACATAAATAGCAAGATTCGGTTAGTCTGAGTGTGTGTTAACCAGAAGCCACCGAAGGCCGAGCCAAGAGCAGATATGTTCTCCAGCCAAGACTCTCTTACTTGACAACCATTATGTAAATATACTGTAAATATACTTTTCCTAATTCACTTCTTATTGATCTACCTTCGTTTTGTTGAGTCTTCATTTGTATTGCTTTATACGTTATTTTGGTTCAACCTTTAAACATCAAACATCAAAAGGATAGTAAAGCAGGCTTTACGATGTTTTTAATCTGTTTGTCTCAGTTCAAATCGTCTGTAAATATAAAACCGAGGAGTTTAATTAGACGAATTCTCGAGTAAGGTGTTATGAAACATGGCTTTCGTTGTTTGAGAAAGTTTTTTGTAGTTGTTAAATGAAAGAAGCTTCATCTTTGTAGCATACAATCTTATAATCCATTTACAGCGCCATTCTACTATAGTCTTTGTATGCTTTGCATATATTTTAGTACCAATAAATGTACTCGTAAGGAGTAATTGGGACAATCACAAAAATCCAAATAAGTTGGAAGGAAATATAATATCTGAAGTTTTTTAACACAGCCATCTCTTTGTTTTGCTGTAATTGGTTTATTTCTTCCTACCTAATGTTCTATGGCATATTTTTTCATAGGCTTTAATGGGAACTGGTTTATTTCCCAAACTTCGTGCCACTTCAATTTGCATGTAGTTCGATCCTTACTTATGAAGACTGACAGTAGCTTATGGAATCGCTATTCGGCATCCGGGGTTATACATAATGTAATATTTATAGCTGTTCACATCATTATGACAGATTTAATACCATGCGATAGATAGTTTGTGTTCGAACTTGATATTGACAGAATGGAGGGCTAAATAAAAATCTAGCCATCTTATAAAATGTAAAACATATACGGGATGTGAATGGATACAATGTGGGCTCGGGAGACTGTCAAACAAATTAGGACAGATTTCCCGTGCATACGTTTCCACACTCGTACAGAATACAGTTTTAGCAGAAACAATTACCACCTGCGATAAAGACGCATCATTCTTGAATTTGAAAGAACGAACTGATTGTGGTAGTCCATTTAAAATATCAAAATTGCGTGTTTCTATTTGCCGAGTTGTAGAGGAAATTAATCATATACTGTTTAAGGTTAATAGTATTCCAAAGCTGCTATGTTGAATTCTTTTGTCACAAATATAATTTAAATGATAATCTCAGCAGTATTATATTTTTTATTTAATTATCCTTTAATCGAAGTACTCAGAAATCAAAGAACCCCTCACTTGGGGGATAACACTTGATCTCTATATGAGATACGTCGATATTCGAGTTTCTCGTAAGATTCTCTTTTACCTCTCAAATGTTGAGGTAATAGAAAAATAAAGGCATTAACTTCTCTCCTAACGTATCCTCGGCCTAGCGTTCACAGGGAACATGAGTTGAACAGATACATTGAGAGCAATGCTAGGCCACTGCTAAGAAGGTGGGCTCTGACTACCGTTTTAGAAAGCTACTTACGACTGAAAGTATCCTATACCTCTATAAGGCCACTATTCGTCCATGTATAGAATATTGTTGTCACATTTGCACAGTTGCATCTGCTACTGGTCTCTTCCTCCTGGATAGGGTTCAAAAGAGAATCGCCAAACTGAAATGTTATCTAAGCTTCAGCCTTTGTTCCATCGACGTAATGTTGCATCCGTCGGCCAAGTATTTTAACGGTGAATGCTCTGGCGAAGGACAAGCGCTTGTACCCCCTCGACGTAAATAACCCGACAACCCCCGACAAGCAGCTAAATCCTACCCCATACACAGTAGAGATCCCTAGGTGAAAGAAAGCCTTCTACTCCAATAGTTTCTTCCCTAGAACTGCTAGACTTTGGAATTCCCTTCCGGCATTCTGCTTTCCAACCTGTACTGAAATGCAGAAGTTCAAGTGCAATTTGAACAGGCATCTTGCTGCTCATCTTCCTTCATAATGTCCCTGCAACTTATGTCCCAGATGGTAGCCCTCTACTTCAAAGTGGCACTGTGACTTGTTTAGGGTGAAAATCGAAAAAAAATTCCTGTCACTAATTGTTCAATTAAGTGTGTTATATTATGTCTTTTTTTGTTGTTGTCTCTTGATCTTACTGGATTCCAGCACAGAAATTCATCAAGTCTGGTGGAATATCCAGTTTGGTGCTGTTACTATAGAAAACAACACTCGGAAGAAAGTGTACTAATCTCTGCATAAGCCATTTTGAAGTCGACATGATTAGGGCTGCGAATACCATGTGCTTTTCTGTATTTAGTCAAAATGTTCCTGTATAGAGAAGTATATTCTTACCAGATTGTCCTGATAAACCCCTGGTACAGATATCTTAAACACTCGATGGCAGTGTCGAACAGGCATACAAGTCCTATCCTATAACGTAAATGAACAGAAAAATGTGTAAAATATATTTTTACTTAGATTCATCTCAAACAAGGCTTATAGCCACTGAGACGTAAGAAGCTACCGTGAATTAAGGAATATACTTACAAGCATACTCTAAGTAGGAGTTGAACAGCCAGCTGTTTAGTAATTGCGTGTATTTTTGAGATGAGGTGTTTTCATATATTGAGATTGTCGGAATGACTTCCTCATCTTGGTTGTTAGAGTCACAACGTTTCGGCCGTTTTGCCCTCCGGCCTTCATCATCATTGTTGTGACTCTAACAACCAAGATGAGGAAGTCAGTTCGACAATCTCAATCAGCGAGCTGTTTGTTCACATTACATTTAAACTTTTGCATTTAGTGCACTGTAGGAAGATTGGAAGAAAGTATTATTAGAATATAATGCATTCATAAATCCAGGAACATCTACAGTAGAAGGCGTGGGAATTTTTGCTATTGGCATGGAGATTCAGGAGTATTTACGTCGAAAGGGCACGGTGCTACGAGTTTGTCGGAGTATAATATAAAACAAGCAGAGGCATGCAACATTGCAGTGATATGGCAGGGCTTTGGGCTCACGTTACATTAAGCTTTTTCATGTTAATACATTTGAGGACGCAGAAAACAGGGAGGAAATTCCAAAGTCTGAAAGATTGAAGAAAGAAACTATTAGAATAGAAAGCTGTCAGCCATCTAGGAACATCTACAATGTAAGGCGGGGAATTTTTGTTGATGCTGGGGTAAATATTTACATGTATAGGACACAGTGCTAGATTTTGTTGGAACGCATTGAAAACCAAGCACATTTGTTTTTACAAAAGAGTCACCACTTATCTAGGCCCGGAGGTCACTCTAGGATAAAGATTAATAAATGTACAGTAATCAATGGGAAAATATCATAGTAATCGTTAGTAGTGGAAATTTGGTAAATGTGATCACTTATAGGAACGGCTCATCAAGAACTTGTTTACGTTGGACTTGAAGACGACCATTTTGTAGTCAGCTGGAACGCTGGGAACAGGAAAAGAGTTACACAAGTGTACGGTTCTAAAAAACAAGCTTTGTTCATGGAATCTGCATTTAGGTTTAGGAATAGATAAAGAGCAGGGGAAATTATTGTTATTATGGATGAAACATTGCAGTGATATGGGAGGGGTAGGAGCTTGTTTGACTGTGCGAGACGCGAGACCTATTGAACTGAACACTCTTCTTTAAGCCGTTTTACTTAGTGATAGACTAATGATTGATGCAGCGGCCCAACAATATTACATAATGGGTAAGTCATGTCCAATATTCTCTGCAGCAGAATTAGATTTTTCATATAAAAGAAACGATTACATATATGAGTTATTGTTTTAATGTTACAACATGAATGGTATTGGAATAAAAACGAAGACAAAAAGAAAGCGAAATTAACAATAAAAGAAGTTGTTATGAAGAGACCCGAAAGTTTCTTTATCTGCACTAACTTTAACATACTATAATAGCTTTCCATATGAACGACGCCCATAAATTAGTCACATGCTTTGATGACCATGTCCGTGTTTATAGCAACGAATGCCTCCACGATAGCAACCTTCAGGAAGTCAACCGGATTTGTCGACCTTGATCACGCCGTAGGCGAAATGATTATGATGGTTGTAGTTGGGGGAAGGTGTAGTCACAATAAGGAGGCAGATCTGATAAAAATTACTTAGAAGTCACGACAGCGTTATCTTTGCCTTGTATTTAGAAAATGAGTCTAGAAAAAATAGTAATCGTCCAAATACGATTTAGAATAAATAAAGAAACCCATACAATTATACAGCGGTACTAATTATTTAAATATTAATATACTTGTCCAACGTTCGTCCCGTGTCACAAATAATCATCATTATCGCAAAAATTAATTAATGAGAAATGATTTACTTCCCTTTATAGACGATCTTTATCAGTTAAAAATCATTAAAAACATTTCCTCTCCAAAACTTTGCAAAACAAGAAAAAATAGGTGTATGAACAGCTCTTACATTGAAAATGGAATATTCCAAATCGCCCCTACCAGTACAATAATGAATTCCCTCAGAATGAAAATGGGATATTCTAAAAATGCCAATAACCTATTGTTTAAGATAGATAAATTAGTTATCTCCAGCCGTTGCTTGATCGGTGCAGCCCACTACCATTTCAACCAGAACCATCACCACCAGAACCACCACCTCCACCGCTACCACCATCACAACCGTTATTACTACCACCACACAACCGCTTCCACAACAGAAATCAAAACCGCAACCACCACAAAATTTACATAACATAAAATTAACGCATTTTGGATGATAGCATTATAACCTACTTAAATGTCGTGTGAATATAAGTATAATGAAAGGGTGCTTGTGGAAATTATACTAACACATTTTAGGTCAAAACATTATTACGCATTTACGTACCATGTTGAAATTAGTATAAATTCAAACGCATTTCTATATAATCTACATCATGCATTTCTGAATCAGAGGATTGTAAACACCTTTTGTATCATTCTACCAGAACGGCAACGTGCTCCTTACTGGTTCATTCCATTTTCTATAAAAGATTGCAAAAGCTGACATGGACCATGTTTCTACCACATCTTATTACTTAGATTCTTAATTATCAGATTATTTACAAAAGATAGTGACATAATTATTACTAAGTGAATCACAAGTCGCTTTCATTAAATTATAATTTCTAGAAAAAAGTGATTCCTCACTATAGTGCTATTTCTTGTAATAACATATCTCAGGCGGTCTACATAATATTTATGTTTAATTCTCGCTCTGATTAGAACTAATATTGCATTAATTATTCTATTGAAAGGCATTCTATTGTTTGCTTATGTGGTGATGCTTTCAACTACCGTGGCATTTCCACGGGTTCAGCTAGTCAAACATTATTCTATGAACATCAGGGTTTTATTGGGATAACATCTAAGAAACTACATTGACACAATTACTAGAAATATATATATATATATATATATATATATATATATATACTAGCAGACCACCCAACATTGCCCAGTCATAAAATACGCTTAAATATTATATTTTATTAACGCAGATTTCGTATTTATTATTACACTAGTCTGGGCGCCCGGCGTTGCTCGGGTGTTTGAAGATGTGTGTTAAGCAAAAAGAAACGTGGTAGTAGGCAGACAGGCAGGTAGGCCCGAACCCGTACCACGAAAGGGTAACAGAACGTGAAAAAAAAAATGACATCTTTGCCTATCGCAAAACCGGAAGTGACGAATTTTTAAATTAAGGGTAGTCAATTGAAAAGCTGACGATGACTTTCGAAAATATCTGCGAAAAAAGCGACCCCTCCCTGTAGAAAGGTACCTAGTTGAAGGTGAATTAATGTTTTTAACGAATTTTTCCGATATTTGCCGTCCGAAAGACCATTTTCAAACAATACCGGTCCTCTTTAAAATCCGTCCACTCTGTCGAAAGTTTTAGGCTGACATACATACATACATACATACATACATACATACATACATACATACGTACGTACATACATACACACATTTAAACAGACAGGTGAGATTTATATTATAGATTATATTAGATCCAGTATGTAGTAATGATATAAAAAGTTTTTTAAAACTGAATCGTGCGCCACCACTGAGAATCCAAACTAAACGTTTAACTTACGATTTACTTTTTCCTTTGCCATTAATGCCTGAGCTATGAAGACATGTTAGCTGCAAAGCTAAAAATTAAAACATGAACCAATAGCTTTTACATTACACATGCATATTCGAATTGCTGTCGTTCGACATTTATCTGTCAAATTCTTCTTTTTTTTTAATTTTCACACTTTAGGCCCGATTTTCCCCGGTTAAACCCCACATAAAAAGTTTCGGATTAGGGTTCGTATACTCTAATATATATAAAGATTCATATCAGTAGACACAAAACTGAACGAGGAGTTTGGTAGGCAAAATGTTTTAAATAAATATATACGCATGCATAAATATATATAGATAAAGAGGTTTTTGTTTACTATAACCTTTTTACGCAAATATTACGCAAATATAAATCATATAGAATGTCTGAATGAATATAATTACACGTAATATATAACTAAATATGATCATCTAATCTGAAAACGGAAAACGCTAATAGGGAATTAATTAAAATAAATGTTTAAAAGAATATGCAAATTAGCAAGATCTTTTGCAGATGAATGCAACTTCACGATCATAAAAGAGATGTATTTTCTTTTTACATTTTGGCTGGGATCAAAATGTAGCATCCTCTCCCAATTACTGTATCCAATGTTGTGGGCAACGTGAGGCTGCCGTGGGACCGGGAAAGACAAATGGTCTACGTTACGATCCTGGCCGTGGCGAGAATGGTGATTTGGACGTCGCGTCTGCAAGGTTGCCGGGGGGGGGTGTTGTCTTTTTCTGATCAAGATCTGATCGCTTTCTTTAAACACCAACTACGGGTGAAGATCAGATGTGATAGAAGAAGGCTGCATCGCGCGGCATTTGACAGAAGATGGATACATGTGGCAAGTCTGTGTGTACGAAGAGGAGCCAAATTTGAATACGTGTTCCCCGCCTAGGTGTGGAACGCGCAGTTCTGCAAAGTAAAATTAAAACAAGTAAAATTAAACAAGTAGCCTCTCAGCTAGCTGAGTGTGTGTTCCATCCCTCCCCGATTAGGAAGCCTCCAAGATCCCCATCCCCTCTTACCTGCAATTTAGTTTTCACCCCTTCTTCTAAATTTTACCCATCTTGGAGAAAAAGAAATACAAACTAACCTCCATCCCTTACCCACAAAAATTTATTTTCTCCATTCACCCCCATCTAGAGGGCATCCCCACCTAGAGACTGACCCGCAGAAGCGAGGTTCCTTTTACAAACCTAGTGGAACGGGCAGTCTATCAACTAGACGGGGTTGGGAGGGTCCTACTAATCATCTTTTGTTTTTTCTTCCCCCGCCCTCGACACAAATGAATTATTGTACCATTTTATTGTTATCTTTTTTGTTTTTACACGTCAATAAAAAATGTTTTAAAAATTGGAAGTTAAGTAGGACGTCCCCCAATATGAAAGGGTGAATGCGGTATTATGGTGAAAGAAGATACTAGCTGGGAGAAACTTTTGACTTTGTTTAGTTCTGGAGTGACAAGGATGGCCAACGACCCCCACAATCCCCCCTTTTGAGTTGGCCATTTGCCTAAGTTTTTTGTTCATCGTTGATTTTGACTGTATTTTTTTAACATTTTATCTTTATCTCAAAGTGTAGTATCTGTTCTGCAAATGCTGCACTTAAGGTAATTTGTCCCAGTAAATGGAGGGGAAACCCTCTATACTGGGACAATTACTATTTTTGGACCCAAATAGAGTGCCCCTTTTCCCTTTTTTCAGGAAGTTGATTTGATCTCACTTTAAAAACTATCTCGTGTCACATTTTGCTTTGGTGGGAAACCAAATAAATACTAATAGAATTTTTTTTTAATATGTATCAATACACAAAAAACAAATCGTAGGACTATAGATCTAAGAGTGAAAAAAAAACTAGGAGACGGAGAGAAATAACTAGAGAGAGAGATTGAATACTGTATAAAATTTAAATAGATGGATATATAAAGAGAGATATTAAAGAGAGACAGAGGGTGATGGGAAAAAGAGAAATATTAGCAAAAGTATAGTCAAATAAGAACCAATTTATATTTAATTCCAACTAATTTTCTTTTGGGCTGTTAAAGGAAATATAAATGTTCGCAATAAAATCAGTATATATATATATATATATATATATATATATATATATATATATATATATATAGAGAGAGAGAGAGAGAGAGAGAGAGGGAGGGAGGAAGACAAAAGAGAGAGATTTAATTCTTAATAGATTAAAAGTTGATATATATATATATATATATATATATATATATATATATATATATATGAATCAATTTATATTCGAACTAATTTTCTTTTGGCCAGTAAAAGGAGAGATCTATTCGTATAAAATGAGCCGAAGCGATTAAATCGAATCGTTAGAAGAAGGCGAGAAACCAACCGAAAACGCCATCTATCTTGCATGTGTAATATGAAAAAGCCGTGTAAATAATTAATTAGTAATTGTATTTGCATTAATTAATGATGATGTTTCGAAGAAAAGCGAGAAAACGAAAGAAAACCAAATATAAGAATGGCTCAACGGCAGAAAAATAATGAATTGTGAATTTATTTAATGTCGTAAAAAAGGGGGAGAAAAGTGTGTCTGAAATAATTGATTTCTTTAATTTAAAGAGAAAATGGCGACTAATGACTTTTGCTTGAGAGAACAAAAAAGAAAGAAGAGAATTGAATCTGTAAAAGAAAGAATACGAGAAACAAAAATTATGTTTGCGGGGGGGGAGAAACGAAACAATAAAAAATGAAAACTCTGGAGAAAAAAAAATAAACAGTTAATAAAAGCAAAACAAAACGAAAATTTTAAAAACAATTATATCGATTAAGCTTTTTGTTTTTATTATCTTTGCATTTTTAACTGTATTTTTCTTCGATTAATCATTCCCAGCATGTTGTTCACTTGCAATTATACTTGTCTTTATATAAATGTACAACGTGTAAGTTTCTATGTGCAACCGGACGGACGTACATTAATGACGTCATAATACATTATATCCGCTTAAGCTAGCAATGAATGGTTAACCAAACCTTAATCTTGGTTGCAATTAAGTTTTTTGAAATATAAAGAAAATTGGTATTAACTCTTTCCAGTGTTTTCAATTATTAAGTTTAGTCTCATTGCTGCGTCGGGTGATCAGATACCTGTCGTAAAAATGCCAGTCGACAAAAAAAAAACTCGATAGGTTTGATACCAGTTACGTGACCCTTCACCAAATAGCCAGTGACCTGCTTTTTATGTAGCTTCGTTTTTGAATACCATTATTATAATAATAATACTTGACCATTTTTGTAATGGTGTGAAAAAGGAACCTGTAGTAATTTCAACTTACAGCGGATCAACATCGAAAAATGAAACCAGCGAAACGTTACGTAAAAAAAGAACATTCGAAAGAAATGTGGCAAACACAAGAACATTATATAACAAGATGTGATGAGCAGAAGGAGTAAATCAACTATTGTCTCTAACTATGTGATTATATTATTTGCATTGAACTATGTAGCGAAATATTACTTTCAGTGTATTAATAAGTACTTACTACCTAATTTTTAGGAGGAATATACTATAATTAAATTATAATGGATACTATTTTCGTAGAAATATTGATAAACTCATATTTGCAGCATGTTATTAGTTTATCTGTGCAAAAAACTACTCTTTGCGCTGTCTATAAAGATATCAGATGTTTATTAATTTATTTTTATTTCGGACTATTATTATCACCTTTATTAGTTGTTGTTTTTTATCTTTTATTGGTTTTGTTTATTCACAACGTTCTGGCCAACTATTCCTCTGGCCTTCGTAAGGTGGTAACTGCGACGGATAGGAACTTCGAATCTCCTAACTGCATTCTCAGCCATCACTGCCATCCTTAGTTGTTGTCGTCTCACCACATTTTGGCCAATTAACCTCTGGCACGCTTTGGGTGGGATTGAAACCGCTATATTCAGACAATGCTCATCTGGAACTGTAGAGATTCAACGTCTCTATCAACTGCGCCACGGGCTCCGAAGGGAGATCAAGATGAGAATAATAGTCCGAAATAAAAATAAATTAATATATAATGCTCATCTCAAAAAAGAGTTCCAATTAAGGAATAATATATATATATATATATATATATATATATATATATATATATATATATATATATATCAGCTGTTTATTTAATATTCCGTTTAATTTACACGAGTCCTCTATTATGTTATATATATATATATGTGTGTGTGTGTGTGTGTGTGTGTTTATATATATTTACATATATATCTTAGACACGTTGAAGAATAGACTAACATAAACAATTTAGTGAATGATAGGGTTACCCTCTAGCTGTATTATAACACCATTTCAAGATATATTGAATCATAATAAAATAAACTAATAAGAGCACAATATACCTTAAACTGGAACAAAGTGATTGCACTTTGTCTACTTACGAATAAAATACCCGAAAACTAAAATAATCTATGTAGCTAAAAAATAGAATGTTGATGAATAGCTGTGAGACTTATTATCATGAAACGCTGTTATAAACTGATTTCGAACGATAAAAATAACTAAATACTTTATTTCGATGTTTTATATGAACTGAGAGATCTACCGATATAGATGCATCTATACTACTATGTATTAGTTTGCATTTGATACCCTCAAATTCGAAGCTATCTCTTTAAAACCCTTCCTTTTCATAACCTATCATACTTTCATAAATCAGAGTCCATTTTCTGTAGGCTGTTTTTGAACCCAGTAAGGACGGGTACTTTTGCTAGTATATATATATATATATATATATATATATATATATATATATATATATATATATATATATAGGTTCACATTCTGAAATATATATATACATATATATACAAAAAAATAAAATAAATATAGGTTCACATTCTTAAATATATATATATATATATATATATATATATATATATATATATATATATATATATATATATATATATATATATAAGCAGGGAGACCTGACCTTCTCAGAGATTGAAGTAGGATCAACGGATGTTCCACACTTCCAATATTTGTATTGTTCCGTCTGCCTGCTTCCCACCGGACTACAACTTGGATGTCTTCAAGTCCAACGTTAACAAATTCCTAATGAACCGCCCCCTTAAGTAAACACTTCATCAAATCTCCACACTAACGTAATGTACTTGCAATAACCCTTATCCCTGAGTGGCTTCCGAGCCTTGATAAGTGGTGATCACTGTGTGAAAAAAAATCGAAATCTGTGTGCCCTATCAATAAATGTGCTACAAGAAAAAAGTCTTGAAAAAGTCTGGAAGGCACTTCGTATGTATATCGATGCAAGAGAACACAATTAAAGACTGTGAATTATCATTTACAAGAACTTATTGTTCGACAGGATACTCAAAAAGAAATATTACGATCTCCTTAATCCGCATAGTTTAATTACAATCAACAGTCGCAATTTATTAGTTTTTGCTTATTCTATTCTCTCGATTCTCTGCTGTGCTTCGTTTATACATAACGTAGAAACACAATAATTAATATTACCGATTTTAGTTTTTATCCACTTCGTTGATGTTCATTGTATTTAATAGGATATAACTTATCTTTTATAGAAAAACGTGTTATGGGTGAAGAATAATCTCTGAGAAACACTGTTTCTAACGTTTGGTTCAACGTGAAAAATAAAGCTAAAAACTTCAATTAATGTAAATAGCAACGAACGTACATTTTTTATTCTAATAGCAATAATAATAATAATAATAATAATAATAATAATAATAATAATAATAATAATAATGATAATAAAAAAAATAATAATAATGATATTGTTTGATCAGATATGTAATATTTCTATTTGATATCTAGTCGTCGTCCTGATGATAAGAATTTATTCAAATAAAAAAACCCTATCGTTTCAGAAATGATCGTACACTGATTGGTTTTTAATATTCAGTTCTTTGTGTGTAAATAACTGATTTTTGCATAAATCATTTCTTTTTACAAAGAAGTCACCACTTATCAAGGCCAGAGGTCACTTGAGGATAAGGGTTAATAAGTGTACAGTGGTCAATTGGACAATGTCGTAGTAATTGTTAGTAGTGGAAATTTGGTAAATTGGATTAATTAAGGGGAACGGCTTATCAAGAACTTGTTTATGTTGGACTTGAAGACGATCATATTATAGTTAGCTGGAAAGCAGGCAAATAGAAGAGAGTTCCACATGTGTGCAGTTCTAAGAAAAAAAGCTTTGTCTTACCATTAAAGAGAGAGATGGGGAGACGAGAGAGATAGAGACAGACAGACGGACGGACAGACAGACAGAGAAATGCGGGAGAATGATAATCGTATCCTGTTTAGAACTCTGCAGTCCTAACAAAACTGAATTTTTCGCAGAATAACTTTTCTACTAATAGAAAATGAGTTATTTTTCGGAACAAGTAGCCCCACTAATAATATGTAGTGCTCATTAATGCCATTGGCCTGTTTTTGTGAGCCCTGTATAAACATAACTCGTGGTATGGTTAGCTTGGAGCTACAATTAAGGGTAATGTTAGGTTGTACAAAATGCAGAATAAACGTGAATGGAAAGAAAAATGTAGAGTTAGTATAATAAAGAGCAACTTTTTATCCCTGTACTGCATTATGTGATCTTATGGAAGAAAAGATATTTATATTTTTAATATAAACCGTATTTCTTCTGTAATTTTAGCAGCAAGTTAAATATTCTGGCGAGGTACTCGAACTAAACGTTAATGTTCCTAACATTTTGGATCATATAACATGAATAGTGATAATTCCGTCTTTTCTCGTTGCTAAATCAGGTAACATCAAGACAGCAACCCCTGTACGACTGAGATAAAATGACTCGCTTATTTGCTACTCACCACTTCGGGCTTGGCGCTATGCAGTCACCACCAGGTTATACGATGACACCGAGAAGCGGTAGCAAAATTGGCCGCCTAGAGATATCTAAGACAAGGACGACAACTTCCAATCTTGCATAATGCACAAGCGATATATTTTTTTGCTACAAACATCACAAAATGAAAACTCCAAAATGATCTACGTCACTCGCAACAGCTTCTAATCGAGACACGAGAAGAATATTCCTTTCCTACCCGTAGCACTATGTATAAAAGAGCATCCAATTATACCAACGGCACGATCAGTAACTGCAATTAGGATGCAGCAGTTAGCGCAAGTGAAGATGCTGTCAATTTTTTTTAGTATCTTCAAAAAACAGCTGTTTTGATCATAAAGATTATAGACAACAAGTCGATACTTATCAATTCAAGATGGCTCACGATGTACCAATACAGCTATATCATAATTATCACCACGGTGAGACAGATCTACTCGCAAAGTTTCACTGTGTCATATACCGTGTGCAAAGAAAGTCTCTTATTCTTTCCCAAATAAAATCATTCGTTTATTAGTTTACAGACGAGTGTATCTCATTTTGTTTTCATATTTCATCACGCCTTTTAATTTTTTTTACTTATTAGCGAAAGTCATAATACAGTAGACAGTGTGGCTTCGTCTAGCTCATTTATGCCACGGCTCCGCGCTAAAGTCTACTAAAAATCAAAGCCAAACCAAATGAAATAAGCAACAAAATATAGATTAAATCTAGGGAAGTAATTCGAGCTCGGTGATATTAACACAGTTCACCTATTGCCCTTTCGCCTCAAATGATTGGGTTTGATAACCTACGTCGTTTTACTGATTTACTGTTCGTGGTAATTTGATGTTTTGTAAGATGATGATTTCTTTAGAAATACTTTGCGAATATATATATTCGTATGTGTGTGTGCGTGCGTGTGCGCACGTGTGTGTGTGTGTGTAAGCGTATAGTCTTATTTATATAGCCAAATGATTTTTGTATGAATAAAAGTTTTATGGCCAATATATATATATATATATATATATATATATATATATATATATATATATATATATAAGTAAGGAAGCTAGAACATCAGAAGTAATTGGCCAAATACAAAGGTACATGGCTAAGGACCGTCGTGTGTCTATGGAGACAATAAGTGCACAGTTGTATGATGTACGCACAATTATTGGCGAGGAACTGAAGATGCTTAAGATTTGCACGAATGCACAACTTCATCCTCATTACTGACTATTTGACTAAGGCGGGGATCAATATAGTGCCTCATCCTCTAGACTTTGCAACATGTGACGTTTTGAGATTCCTTAAACCCTAGGAAAACCTTATTAGGCTGTCGTTATGAGAATATATATATATATATATATATATATATATATATATATATATATATAACTTGAGCTCCTTCAGTTATAATCGAAACAGAAACCAAAACTTATGAAAAATGTTTGTTACAATTATTCATAAACAATTAGATGACTTCATCTATTTTTTAAAAATAATTTTACCAAGAATTCTCCATAAGTTTTAGTTTTGTTTTCGATTATTGCTGCAAGAACTCAAGTCATCTGGGTTTTTTTTTTAAATAATTTTACCAAGAATTCCTCATAAGTTTTGGTTTCTATTTCGATTATAGCTGAAGGAACTATAAACGAAACAGAAACCAAAACTTTTGAAGAATTCTGGGTAAAATTATTTATAAAAAATAAAGATGACTTGAGTTCTTGCAGCTATAATCGAAAACAAAGCTAAGACTTATGGAGAATTCTTAGTAAAATTATTTATTGCAAGAAATGGAAGATCGTACTAATTAAACGACATTTACTCAGAAGAAAAGAGGAAAACGTGACACAACTAAACATTTATTTTTACACAAAGAATTAATTCTTCACTGTTTATTATAACAACGCAACGACATCGACA